>NC_059212.1:12871145-13564420 GCF_020615455.1 Coregonus clupeaformis
GAACATTTGACCCAAGTTAAAGAATTTAAAGGCAATGCTACCATTACATTTTTACATTTACATTTTAGTCATTTAGCAGACGCTCTTATCCAGAGCGACTTACAGTTAGTGAATACCTTTTTTTTTTATACTGGCCCCCCATGGGAATCAAACCCACAACCCTGGCGTTGCAAACGCCATGCTCTATCAACTGAGCTACATCCCTGCCGGCCATTCCCTCCCCTACCCTGGACGACACTGGGCCAATTGTGCGCCGCCCATGAGTCTCCCGGTCGCGGCCGGCTGCGACAGAGCCTGGATTCGAACCAGGATCTCTAGTGGCACAGTTAGCACTGCGATGCAGTGCCTTAGACCACTGCGCCACTCAGGAGTATTACTAACTACCAAATACTAATTGAGTGTATGTACACTTCTGACCCACTGGGAATGTGATCAAATAAATAAAAGCTGAAATAAATAATTATCTAATATTATTCTGACATTTCACATTCTTAAAATAAAGTGTTGATCCTAACTGACCTAAGAGAGGGATTTTTTACTAGGTTTAAACGTCAGGAATTTTGAAAAACTGAGTTTAAATGTATTTGGCTAAGGTGTATGTAAACTTCGGACTTCAGCTGTACATGCAATGCTTAAAGAGATACTCAGGTACTTTTGTATACTTCAGTAGTTCTGAAAATAGCGCTCACGAGCCAAACATTGTCCCTGAAAATTGCTTACTACGTCACATACAGTAGCGGTGCATGGGTAAAATCACTGGGGAAGCCAAGCCCCCCCAATAAACACATATTACAACCAATGTGTTGTGATAATTGCCTTGTTCCCTCTATAACTTGTTCGTTCATATGTCTTGCGACCGTGATACAGTGGGGAAAACAAGTATTTGATACACTGCCGATTTTGCAGGTT
Source organism: Coregonus clupeaformis (assembly GCF_020615455.1). Taxonomy (NCBI): domain Eukaryota; kingdom Metazoa; phylum Chordata; class Actinopteri; order Salmoniformes; family Salmonidae; genus Coregonus; species Coregonus clupeaformis. The sequence continues at coordinate 12,872,055 of NC_059212.1, forward strand.
TTCCTACTTACAAAGCATGTAGAGGTCTGTAATTTTTTATCATAGGTACACTTCAACTGTGAGAGACGGAATCTAGAAAATCCAGAAAATCACATTGTATAATTTGTAAGTAATTAATTTGCATTTTATTGCATGACATAAGTATTTGATCACCTACCAACCAGTAAGAATTCCGGCTCTCACAGACCTGTTAGTTTTTCTTTAAGAAGCCCTCCTGTTCTCCACTCGTTACCTGTATTAAAGACACCTGTCCACACACTCAATCAAACAGACTCCAACCTCTCCACAATGGCCAAGACCAGACAGCTGTGTAAGGACATCAGGGATACAATTGTAGACCTGCACAAGGCTGGGATGGGCTACAGGACAATAGGCAAGCAGCTTGGTGAGAAGGCAACAACTGTTGGCGCAATTATTAGAAAATGGAAGAAGTTCAAGATGACGGTCAATCACCCTCGGTCTGGGGCTCCATGCAAGATTTCACCTCGTGGTGCATCAATGATCATGAGGAAGGTGAGGGATCAGCCCAGAACTACATGGCAGGACCTGGTCAATGACCTGAAGAGAGCTGGGACCACCGTCTCAAAGAAAACCATTAGTAACACACTACGCCGTCATGGATTAAAATCCTGCAGTGCACGCAAGGTCCCCCTGCTCAAGTCAGCGCATGTCCAGGCCCGTCTGAAGTTTGCCAATGACCATCTGGATGATCCAGAGGAGGAATGGGAGAAGGTCATGTGGTCGGATGAGACAAAAATAGCTTTTTGGTCTAAACTCCACTCGCCGTGTTTGGAATGCTTTGTAAGTAGGAAAACCTGCAAAAATCGGCAGTGTATCAAATACTTGTTCTCCCCACTGTATATTGGCCTAAGGCCAAGACAATAAAAAGACACAGTGGCAGAATAAATTCAACCACACCTTTGTTTTGTCACAAAACCGGAGAGCAACCTCTGTCTGGTGAAGTCCACAAAGCATATTGCATGTTACAAACAGTTACATGACCTACAGCATGGTCAAGCAAGTTAATTTTTCCGACATTTTCGGACTACTAAACAACTATTGATTTAGAACCACAGAGAGTTACCGCAAGTCACAAGAAAAAGGAGCTGCCGCCACTATTCCAGCACCATTTCAACATCATCAAATCACCTATGCTTAGTCTAATACAGTGACAACTAAAAGACACGTGTGTGTGTGTGTGTGTGTGTGTGCGCATTCGTGCAAGTAGAAAAAACATGTTGACTCACCCTAACTGTAGAGAAACGCCAGTGCCATCCTCCTTTCATGTTGATGAAACGGTCTGACACTTATTTTGTTGTTGTTCTAGGCTACCTGGCTAAAATGCTTGCTCACTAGCCTAACTTCCTTTCATGGACAACGTTAGCTAGTTAACATTAGAACTTACATCTAGCTACATATTGAACTTCCATCCTCTCAGTCCAGGGGCACAATGTATGAGTTCATGGTTGGATCAGAATCGCTGTTATAATCATTGGCCAGTACGGAGAATTAAGTCCAAATCCCTATCTCCATCCATGGCTAATTTAGGAAAGGGATGATTTTAGCTAGTTAGCTAGCCACCGGAGGACAACACCACAACGAGATGCAACAGTTCAAGTTGTTTCTGGCAATTACGTATTTCTGTCAAAGATGTGATAGGAGTGAAGTCAAATCCAAACTGGCTTCCCTTGACACTTTTTTTTGGTGCGCCAGGACCATTCACTGTTGAGCTCAAAATGACTGGCTATTATTTGTTATATTTTTTATCAAGGGAGGCAAAATGCTCGCTGGCTTCCCTTGCATTCAATGCTACGGGCGGCAACAATGTAATACTATTTTTGACCAGACAGCATCAGATAGATGGCCTACACATACAGCGACAGAGGGGCGCTGTTTCACTCGCTAGGATGATTTCTCCGGTGAGATTCATTCAGCCTCTTGCGAATTGAAGGATAATTATGAAAACTACAGTAGGCCTACTTACTTATAGTGGTAGCCAACACACCAATGCAAAAGATCAATTGTCTGTTCACCTGTTAAATTCTACTCTGTTATAAATCGCACTCACCTTTGGATGCATACAGTGCCTTCGGGAAGTATTCAGACCACATTTTGTTAGGTTGCAACATTCTAAAATGTATGAAAATTTTTCTCCCCTCAATCTTACCCATAATGGCAACGCAAAAACTGGATTTTAGAAATGTTTGCTAATTTATAAAAAATATAAAACCGAAATATCACATTTACATAAGTATTCAGACCCTTTACTCAGTACTTTGTTGAAGCACCTTTGGCAGCGATTACAGCCTCGGGTCTTCTTGGGTATGACGCTACAAGCTTGGAACACCTGTATTTGGGGAGTTTCTCCCATTCTTCTCTGCAGATGCTCTCAAGCTGTGTCAGGTTGGATGGGGAGCAGTGCTGCACAGCTATTTTCAGGTCTCTCCAGAGATGTTCGATCAGGTAAAAATAACCCCCCTCCACACACACACAGGCTGTGCTGGCTCACAGAAAGAGTGGGCCATGGCTCTCTATGGCAGGTTCAGCAACTGAGGGAGGTGACAAATGAGTAAGCAGCTGATGTGCCAAAAAGCTGCAAAACATTATCAGGCAGCTGGTGCTCATTGCAAGCCTCACCAGACAGCTTCAGCCATATCGAATGTACAGGATGGAGTTAAGGGTCTGTAAGGACATCAGATTTCTAAGTTTGCTTTTTACCACACTCATCTGGCTGAATACTCTCTCGACTTCAGCATTCGAGTGTGGCAAGGACAACACAGACACAGCAGCCATGGCAAGTTCTTGAAACGGGTTGATATCAGCTGCATCCCTGAACTTCCAAATCTCACTCCAGAAGTCCAGTGTGTTTTTTTGTCTTATTCCATTTACTAAGATGGATGGCACACCATTGCTGGACAATCTTGTCTATCTCTGCAGGGGAGTAGCCAAGGAGCTTGGTTATTTTTTCTATTTCTCCAGGGCTCTTCTTGTGCTTTAGAGTTTCCTCCACATTGAAAACTGACATGTACTGCAATGCTTCGATGTTGTCCGGCAGTCTCACCCTCAACTCATTAGTGAGGGAGATGGTGAAGGCTACACACCGCTTTCAGACATTGTTTTCATCCTCAAGCGCAAGGTGGAGCTCAGCTGCCTTTGACTCAAAAAGGTAACCAAGGTACGGTTTGGGCCTGATGTATCCATCTATTGGCCCTTTGAGTACATCAACATTTGCCAGTGGATTCAGCACCCTGCTGCTCAGACTTGATCAGGCTAACCAAGCTGTCAAGTAGCTTAAGAGGATCTACTTGCTCTCCCTCAAAAGCCTTGATGGCCAACTGTACCTCACCCAGCACTGACTTCAAAAAAGTCAGATACAATATGTTTTGAGGATCACTGTACATGGAGTATAAAACCTCAGCCATGTAGCAGTGTTCACTGGACTTGGTGACTGTGAAATGCAACCTAAGCTCCTCCCACTGGTCCAAAATGCGTGAAACCGCGGGTTCAATGGCGAGCCAACGTGTGGCACACCTTGGTTATCTGTAAAGGTTTCTCCCCACAGTTGATGGTCTCATATATGGCCTTGTAGGCCTCCCTGCGCTTTGGAGACACTGACAACCAGTTATAAGTCTCTCGCACCAAGTACTCCACACTACGGGGGATGGTGTCATTGGAAGCATGACTTACAACAAGCTGCAGAGTGGCACACACAGCGAATGAGAACCATATCTTTGAGGCCGTACTCCTCCTTCAGCACTTTATGGACCCCATTGTTAATCCCCGTCATAAGAGGCATTGTCAGTCCATATCCCCAGGAGTACGCTTCGAGGAAAGCCACAACAGCACAGGCTATAGATTTGGCATCTCCTCCCTCCAACTCAACAAGCCCCAGAAATATTGATACAATTGTCTGCTTGGTGTCACTAAAGTACCTTATCACAACCCCCGGGTACTTAGAAACACTTACATCCGTGAACTCATCGAGGAAGAGGCTGAAACGCTGGTCACCCACATCTGCGACCAACTTTTTCAGAAAGTATGGCGCTAGAACACCATTAATAATTTCTGTGCACTTTGTCCTGTGCATTTTGAAGTGGGTAGCAGCAGTGGAGTCTGAGAAAGCAGCTCTACATGCTTCTCCAATGTGATCACATGCCAGCATGGAACAGTGTTCAGCGATAGCTAATGGTGGCATTAGCCAATTTTTCAAATTTTTAAACCATAAATGGCAGCTTGTTTGGGTGGAACTGTTATAAGGCTTTGCCTTTTGAGTATTTTTTTGAGTTGTCATGTGTTTTTTTACATCACTAAGTTTGGCGTAGAAATCAGCTTTACAATACAGGCAGTATGCCCGTGTATCATCTCCAATAAACGGCTTCAACCAGCCTTTGAATTCAGGGTTTGATTCCCACTCCTTTCTGTATTTTTGAGTGTACAGTTTAGACTGAGACATGATGAGCTAGCCAGCTAGATGTTTAGCTTATGTCACAGAGAGGCACACACACAGTGGACGAGGTGAGTAAGTGACTGAGGCTGTGAGAGTCAAATGCAGAGATTTATTTTTGTGCAGTGATTTATGGTAGACAAAGAACATTTTATATTTACATATATGCTTCCTGCATGCACAATTCATTTGCAGGAGGGGTGAACATCTCCTTCTCTGACTGCAGCTGGGAGGGACTGCTGCGCGAGGACTGGGCCGCCTATGAGTGCTTTGGGACGTGGGGTGGGGCCCAGGGGGGTGGGGCCCACGTCAGTACCCGCTGCTCGTTGAGAAGAGTAAGAACGATACGTGCTTTCACATCAGAGTCTCCAAAAGTCTCCAATAACACCAGAAAAAGTCACTAGATTTGTCGCTAGTCGATTTTTTGAAAATGTGTCGCTAGAGGGGTCTGAATACTTACTAAATATAGCGACAAAGTCGCTAAATTGGGAACACTGATTCAAGCTTCTGGGAAAAAGCTGCATCGATCATGACTATGGTCTGCGTATTCAAACTGCGCAACACAACGAGAAAGTAAGAAGAAACAGGGATGTTCTCAAACTGCTTATCAACACCACTGCGTTTTGGTGCATGCAAGAATTGGCTTTTAGAGGACATGACAAGAGGGAAAGTTCCGCTAACAAGGACAACTACAAGGAGCTTGCACATTACGATGCTTTACATGCTGAACATATGGAACTTTCCACTGTGTTTTCTGGGATGTCGAAATCAATTCAGAATTATTTGATCGCTTTCATTCGCCTCATCCATTAAAAGTTAGATTAAAAAGAGAGGTTGACGGAGCATATTTTTTTTTGTGCGCGCTCAAGTAGGCTTTCCACTTTCCTCCGGTACTAATTTAGCAAAGATGATAACACATAATCACTCCGGACAAGCAAAAACGAATTCCATACATTTTGCAGCAGCCTAGGCTACACCTAAACATTAGAAATCTGACGTGCTGTATGGGATGAAGACGAGACGGTTTCATTCTGATCAACTGTATGCTGCTAATAAGAGCAGATGCATACAGCCTATGTGCCTGTCCATATGGTCAGGGTAAACTAATTGGTAAAGTTACATATTTATAGTCCATTTGTGTGTCAGGAGATATGAAAGTGATCAAATTTGGTTTATATTCAAAATTGGGTTGGCTAGGCTGCCTATACGTTTTCAATCAAAAATGATTAACTAGAATTAATCAAGCAACATAAGTGATGACAGATGTGAGTAAAAAATTTTATAAAGCCTAAAGTTGCATAGGCATGCATGATGCAAACATGCATAAAGCAAGCTCAGCCCTGTGAAGTCTAATGTCTATCAGTTGTTGTCTCTGTGTCTGGGTAGAGGAAATCCCCCTCCTAATCTAGTCTAAATATAATTCATATGTACAAGTATAAGGTTGCCGCAGTTTGACAGGGTTTCATCCCCCCCAGGGCCAGGAGTTTTTTAAAACCATGTGACCTGATTAGGAAACACTGGTCCCATCATAGCCCTTATAAAACCTTTTTACAACTGATTAATCACTGTCACACCTTATAGGTTCCAGAGTTTACCTGGTTAGGTTAACAGATAAGGAAAAACTCCAGGCCCCAGGGGGTGAAAATTGTCCAACCACTCTGGGACCTATGGTACCACCAGTCTGCTTGCAGTTGTCAGTTATCGTCAGGTATGTGGATGATCAGCGCGTTATTCAGGAACTTTTCTTAGGCTACTGTGTGGGGTTGCTTTGCTGGTGACACTGTCTGTGATTAATTTAGAATTCAAGGCACACTTAACCAGCATGGCTACCACAGCATTCTACAGCGATATGCCACACCAACTGGTTTGGGCTTAGTGGGACTATCATTTGTTTTTCAACAGGACAATGACCCAACACACCTCCAGGCTGTGTAAGGGCTATTTTACCAAGAAGGAGAGTGATGGAGTGCTGCATCAGATGACCTGGCCTCCACAATTCCCAGATCTCAACCCAATTGAGATGATTTGGGATGAGTCGGACTGCAGAGTGAAGGAAAAGCAGCCAACAAGTGCTCAGCATAGGTGGGAACTCCTTCAAGACTGTTGAAAAAAGCATTCCAGGTGAAGCTGGTTGAGAGAATGCCAAGAGTGTGCAAAGCTTTCATCAAGGCAAAGGGTGGCTATTTGAAGAATCTCATATAGAATATATTTTGATTTGTTTAACACTTTTTTGTTTACTACATGATTCCATGTGTTATTTCATAGTTTTGATGTCTTCACTAGTATTCTACAATGTAAAAAATAGTAAAAATAAAGAAAAACCCTTGAATGAGTAGGTGTGTCCACATTTTTGACTGGTAGCATACATGGCGGAGGCTCAATCAATCTAGTCACCATCCCAGCGCTGCAAATGTTGCTCAGTAGAGACAGAATCATTAGATCACTTGTTTTGGTACTGCCCATATGTAGCTTGATTTTGGTCGCAGGTTCAGGAATGGCTGAAATATCACAACATTTACTTAAAGCTATCTTTGCAAATAGCACTGCTGGGTGACTTGAAAAGCCATGGTCAGTCGATCAATAATATAATAGTACCTTTAGTAAAGGTGTTCATCTTTAATTTAGAATCTGTGGAAACTATGAGAATACAAAGGTTCAGAACTTTTGTGAAACATCACAGCACAGTTGAACAATATTTGGCAAGTAGAAGTCAAGACTGGATGTTTTTTAGAGATGGGTTAAGGGTAGCTGAAGGGTGGGATAAAAATAGATAACTAATGTACCATGTTCTGGCCGTGTACCTTGTCCGTAGAATGTACAGTTGAAGTCGGAAGTTTACATACACCTTAGCCAAATACATTTTTCACAATTCCTGACATTTAATCCTAGTAAGAATTCCCTGTGTTAGGTCAGTTAGGATCACCACTTTATTTTAAGAATGTGAAATGTCAGAATAATAGTAGAGTGATTTATTTCAGCTTCTATTTATTTCATCACATTCCCAGTGGGTCAGTTTACATACACTCAATTAGTATTTGGTAGCATTGCCTTTAAATTATTTAATTTGGGTCAAATGTTTCGGGTAGCCTTCCACAAGCGTCCCACAATAAGTTGGGTGAATTTTGGCCCATTCCTCCTGACAGAGCTGGTGTAACAGAGTCAGGTTTGTAGGCCTCCTTGCTCGCACACGCTTTTTCAGTTCTGCCCACAAACGTTCTATAGGATTGAGGTCAGGGCTTTGTGATGGCCACTCTTTGTTGTCCTTAAGCCATTTTGCCACAACTTTGGAAGTATGCTTGGGGTCATTGTCCATTTGGAAGACCCATTTGCGACCAAGCTTTAACTTCCTGACTGAGGTCTTGAGATGTTGCCCCACAGCATGATGCTGCCCCCCCGTGCTTCACGGTTGGGATGGTGTTCTTCGGCTTGCAAGCAACCCCCTTTTTCCTCCAAACATAACGATGGTCATTTTGGCCAAACAGCTCTATTTTTGTTTCATCAGACCAGAGGACTTTTCCCCAAAAAGTACAATCTTTGTCCCCATGTGCAGTTGCAAACAGTAGTCTGGCTTTTTTATGGCGGTTTTAGAGCAGTGGCTTCTTCCTTGCTGAGCGGCCTTTCAGGTTATGTCGATATAGGACTCGTTTTACTGTGGATATAGATACTTGTGTACCTGTTTCCTCCAGCATCTTCACAGGGTCCTTTGCTGTTGTTCTGGGATTGATTTGCACTTTTCGCACCAAAGTACATTAATCTCTAGGAGACAGAACGCGTCTCCTTCCTGAGCGGTTTGACGGCTGCGTGGTCCCATGATGTTTATACTTGCGTACTATTGTTTGTACAGATGAACGTGGTACCTTTATGCGTTTGGAAATTGCTACCAAGGATGAACCAGACCTGTCCAGGTCTACAATTTATTTTCTGAGGTCTTGGCTGATTTATTTTCATTTTCCCATGATGTCAAGCAAAGAGGCACTGAGTTTGAAGGTAGGCCTTGAAATACATCCACAGGTACACCTCCAATTGACTCAAATTATGTCAATTAGCCTATCAGAAGCTTCTAAACCCATGACATCATTTTCTGGAATTTCCCAAGGTGTTTAAAGGCACAGTCAACTGAGTGTATGTAAAGTTCTGACCCACTGGAATTGTGATACAGTGAATTATAAGTTAAATAATCTGTCTGTACACAATTTTTTGAAAAATTACTTGTGTCATGCACAAAGTAGATGTCCTAACCGACTTGCCAAAACTATAGTTTGTTAACAAGAAATTTGTGGAGTGGTTGAAAAACGAGTTTTAATGACTCCGACCTAAGTGTATGTAAACTTCCGACTTCAACTGTTTATAGTATGTATAAACTGGCAGAGCTAAGTATTTTTGTCCAGTAGTTTACTCCAATTAGGGGAGGGGAGCTAGGTTTAGGGAAAAATAAAAAAGTATATATATATATATATATATATATGGGGGATTTGAAATGATGCAAACAATTACATTGATAGAACCCATAATCTAGCTGCAATATTAAAGCTGATAATAAGATAATGCCATTTAGCAGACGCTTTTATCCAAAGCGACTTAGTCATGTGTGCATAAATTTTTACGTATGGGTGGTCCCGGGGATCGAACCCACTACCCTGGCGTTACAAGCGCCATGCTCTACCAATTGAGCTACAGAGGACCACCCCCCCCATCTACACCACCCCCCACAAAAAAAACACTAAACATCTTAACTCTGCTGTTTAGTTTGGCGTCTCTGCAAGCTGTATGTTTAAGTACGTATATCTACCTTGTGTCTCCAGAGACATTTTTGTGTGGGTTGGGAATATAAAAGTAAACGTGCAGGGCAACTATTGTCACAAGGCATTTCCTCAATTTACACTGGTGTAATGCTATAACATGTTCCTCGTAAACGTCTCACATTATCTAAATACAGGAGATCATTGTGACATACAGTGCCTTCGGAAAGTATTCAGACCCCTTGACATTTTACACTTTGTTACATTAGTCTTATTCTAAAATGGATTAAATAAACAAAACTCCTCAGCAATCTACACAGAATACCCCATAATGACAAAGTAAAAAGAGGTTTTTAGAAATGTTTGCTAATTTATTATAAAATAAAAAACAGACTCGAAATTGCGCTCATAGCAAAGGAGATGTTTCTACCACTTGATTGGAGTCCACCTTACAATATGGGGAGAAGGGCCTTGGTCAGGGAGGTGACCAAGAACCCGATGGTCACTCTGACAGAGCTCTAGAGTTCCTCTGTGGAGATGGGAGAACCTTCCAGAAGGACAACCATCTCTGCAGCACTCCACCAATCAGGCCTTTATGGTAGAGTGGCCAGACGGAAACCACTCCTCAGTAAAAAGGCACATGACAGCCTGCTTGGAGTTTGCCAAAAGGCATCTAAAGACTCTCAGACCATGAGAAACAAGATTCTCTGGTCTGATGAAACCAAGATTGAACTATTTGGCCTGAATGCATAGCGTCACGTCTGGAGGAAACCTGGCACCATCCCTACGGTGAAGCATGGTGGTGGCAGAATCATGCTGTGGGGAGGTTTTTCAGCGGCAGGGACTGGGAGACTAGTCAGGATCGAGGCAAAGATGAACGGAACAAGTGCTCAGGACCTCAGACTGGGCTGAAGGCTCACCTTCCAACAGGACAACGACCCTAAGCACACAGCCAAGACAACGCAGGAGTGGCTTCAGGACAAGTCTCTGAACGTCCTTGAGTGGCCCAGCCAGAGCCCGAACTTGAACCCGATCAAACATCTCTGAAGAGACGTGAAAATAGCTGTGCAGCAACGCTCCACTTCCAACTTGACAGAGCTTGAGAGGATCTGCAGAGAAGAATGGGAGAAACTCCCCAAATACAGGTGTGCCAAGCTTGTAACGTCATACCCTAGATTACGAGGCTGTAATCACTGCCAAAGGTGCTTCAACAAAGTATTGAATAAAGGGTCTGAGTACTTATGTAAATGTAGTATTTCCTTTTTCTTTTTTTTTTATTAATTAGCAAAAATTTCTAAAAACCTGTTTTTGCTTTGTCATTATGAGGTATTGTGTGTAGATTGATGAGGAAAACACAGTTTAAATCAATTTTAGAATAAGGCTGTAACCTAACAAAATGTGGAAAAAGTCAAGGGGTCTGAATACTTTCCGAAGGCACTGTACTTCAGCCCGATAAACTACTAAGAGACAGGAATTCTCATTCATTGCTTTTTGAGACCTACAGTGCCTTCAGAAAGTATTCACACACCCTTTACTTCTTCCACATTTCGTTGTGTTACAACCTGAATTTAAAAACGATTAAATGTTTGTGTCACTGGCCTACACACAATACCCCATACAAATTAATTAAAAATGTTGTGCTGAAATGGGTTGCTGGCCTACACACGATACCCCATACAAATTAATTAAAAATGTTGTGCTGAAATGGGTTGAGTCAATAAATATTCAACCCCTTTGTTATGGCAAGCCTAAATAAGTTCAGGAGTAAAAATGTGCTTAACAATTCACATAATAAGTTACATGGACTCACTCTGTTTGCAATAATAATGTTTAACAAGATTTTTTAAGTGATTACCTCATCTCTGTACCCCACACAATTATCTGTATGGACCCTCAGTCCCTCAGTCGAGCAGTGAATTTCAAACACAGATTCAACCACAAAGACTAGGGAGGTTTTCTAATGCCTCGCAAAGAAGGGCACCTATTGGTAGATGGGTAAAAAAAGCAGACATTGAATATCCCCTTGAGCATTAAGAAGTTATTAATTACACTTTGGATGGTGTATAAATACACCCAGTCACTACAAAGATACAGGCGTCCTTCCTAACTCAGTTGCCGGAGGACAGGAAGGAAACTGCTTAGAGACTTCACCATGAGGCCAATGGTGACTTTAAAACAGTTACGGAGTTGAATGGCTGTGATAGGAGAAAACTGACGATGTAGTTACTGCAGAATACTAACCTAAATTGGACGGGGCCACAGTGTCCCGGCACCCCCCGTCTCAGTCCCCATCTATGCTGCAATAGCCTATGTGCCGGTGGGCTATGGTCAGCCTGTTCTATCTGGTGTAATTCACCCGTCTTATCTGGTGTCCTGTGTGATCTTAGGCACGCTCCCTCTAATTCTCTCCATCTCCCCTCCCGGAGGACCTGAGCCCTAGGACCATGCCTCAGGACTATCTGGCCTGATGACTCCTGGCTGTCCCAGTCCCCAGTCCACTTGGTCGTGCTGCTGATCCATATTCTGCTGTTCTGCCTGCGGCTATGGAACCCTGACCTGTTCACCGGACGTGCTACCTTGTCCCGGACCGACTGTTCCTCTCTCGACCTGTGAATGCTAGGCTGTGAAAAGTCAACTGACATTGACTCTAGAGGTGCTGACCTGTTGCACCCTCTATAACCACTGTGATTATTATTTGACCATGCTGGTCATCTATGAAAGTTTGAAGATCCTGAAGAACGATCTGGCCTTAATGGCCATGTACTCTTATAAGCTCCACCCGGCACTGCCAGAAGAGTACTGGCCACCCCTCAAAGCCTGGTTCCTCTCTAGGTTTCTTCCTAGGTTCCTGCCTTTCTAGCCACTGTGCTTCTACATCTGCATTGCTTTCTCTTTAGGCTGACATCTGTTCCCAGTGGGCAGGTACTGAAGACAAGACAATGATCAGAAGTTCTATAAATGTACTGTTCTGTTATAGATACATTTTCAACACAGATCCAAAAATGGATTTTACACAATTGAGAAAAACTGTATTAGACGTCAGTTGTGTGACATTGTGTGATTGAGATGTGACCCTAGGTGCTGAAGCAGGACTTTTGCAATGTTCAAAACAACTGTGAGCTCGGAATGCGGAAATCTGACTTCAGTGCGTTCAAAACAACTGGGAGCTTAGAAAAAAACCCAGCTCCAACTGGGAAAAATGAATTTGAACAGTCATCCAACTCGGAAATCCAACTCGGGAACTCGGGCCTCTTTCTAGAGCTTCGACTTTCCTACCTGAAGATCACTGACGTCTTGATTTGACCTCGTATTTTTCCCCGAGTTCTCGGTTGTTTTGAACGTGGCGTCACCAGATAGGCATAGAGAACAGTTATCCAGCAAGCGAAGTGTCTCATTGGTCACTCCTTCAGATGATTCCACCCACCTAAGTGTTGCCCCCTGCGATAGGTCAGAGTCACTTCAAACACCCCCCCACCCCTGTTACAAGATGGTAGTGGGTCGGTAGTGGGTCTATCACACTGAGCTATAATAAGAACTAGAGACAGCCTCCAAGATGGCCGACCATTGTTTTCAATGAAACTACTCATGGGGGCTGACATCTTGCTAGGTCTGGTTTCAGGAGGCCATTAGTACATGCGCACTAGAACTGGAGCTCAGCGTGTGCAGGGTCTTGGACCTTGACTAGTGGGGGAGGGGAAATCTGCAGACACGAAGCACCAACATAACCACTGGAAACATGAAGAAAATGTGTATGCAAGTAAGTTATTCAGGACTAAGAGTACTGTGCTCTAACTTGCTCTATATGTGCACCTCAGGAGACAGTTGTATGATATTTTCTATTTAACACAACAACATGACACAGCCAGTACCAACAGGTGTACTCTGGGAACTGTAGTCCTTTTAATTCAGCACATCAAAGGTGTTTGTTTAATTTTTTTGTTGAAGATAGATCACACCAAATCAAAAAGATAACAGTTCAGACTTGTGTATTCTACAGTACATTCTGACTTGGGTCTCCTTCCCGGTGGCTCAAGTTTGTTTTTAGGTCATAATACATTCCCTTACATTGAAACTAAAGCATGTAGACAATGTATAGTGGAAGCGTGTAATAATGCAGTAGCTGGTGTGGGTTCACCATCCTGACCTGCCGCCACGGAGTTGACCCTGCCCCTTAAGTACATCAGTAGATACATGTACACGGATGTAATGTTACTTTTAATTTGCACTCAAATGGTTAAACAAACAATAGCATTACTTGTTAAGTCAGACGAGCATAATTTCATTTATAACTTTATTCTTACAAATGTATGTAGGAAAGTAGCAGTTACGTGAATTCTCACTAGAAGATAGTGATTAGCAGATACAGTATTAACCATGGGAAATATACAAGACATGAAAAAATACATTCATTCACACCAACTGACATTAGGACCTCTTGCAATTGCTATATCAAGAGTTGATTGGAATTTGTTTCAATACAGCTCATGCAAACAAAAACAGTAGACAGTAAAAACAGTATCACAAAATAAAAAACATCCATAAAAGCAAATCATATTTGATCAATACTCTAGATCGAGGGACACAGTACATACTAGTGTCAATTGCTTACCAGAATGGTATTGTCCTCATTAAAAGTGCCTGTAAGGAAGCTACTAGACTATTGATAGCAGCCACAGTGAGTGTCCTAAAGGTGAGGTGTTGAAGGTGCCACCCGGGGGTCAGCGGGAGGCGAAAAGTCCCCAATTGTCATACTTTAGTAAAAGTAAAGATGCCTTAATAGAAAATGACTGTGGTCCTCTGTAGCTCAGCTGGTAGAGCACGGCGCTTGTAACGCCAAGGTAGTGTGTTCGATCCCCGGGACCACCCATACACAAAAAAAAATTATGCACGCATGACTAAGTCGCTTTGGATAAAAGTGTCTGCTAAATGGCATATTATTAGTAAAAGTGAAAGTCACCCAGTAAAATACTACTTGAGTAAAAGTCAAAGTATTTGGTTTTAAATATACTTAAGTATGAAAAGTAAATGTAATTGCTAAAATATACTTCAGTATCAAAAGTAAAAAGTATAAATTGTTTCAAATTCCTTATATGAAGCAAACCAGACAGCGCCATTTTCTTGTTGTTTTTAAATTTATTTACAGATAGCCAGGAGCACACTTCAACACTCAGACATCATTTACAAACTAAGCATGTGTTTAGTGAGTCCGCCAGATCAGAGGCAGTAGGGATGACCAGGGATGTTCTCTTGATAAGTGTGTGAATTAGACAATTTTCCTGTCCTGTTAAGCATTCAAAATGTAACGAGTACTTTTGGGTGTCAGGGAAAATGCATGGAGTAAAAATGTCATTATTTTCTTTAAGAACATAGAAGTAAAAGTTGTCAAAAATATAAATAGTAAAGTAAAGTACAGGTACCCCAAACACCTACTTAAGTAGTCCTTAAGTATTTATATTTTCATGACGTTTGGCAACTCGAACCTTCAGCTCCCTCCACAGATTTTCTATGGGATTAAGGTCTGGAGACTGGCTAGGCCACTCCAGGACCTTAATGTGCTTCTTCTTGAGCCACTCCTTTGTTGCCTTGGCCGTGTGTTTTGGGTCATTGTCATGCTAGAATACCCATCCACAACCCATTTCAATGCCCTGGCTGAGGGAAGGAGGTTCTCACCCAAGATTTGACGGTACATGGCCCCGTCCATCGTCCCTTTGATGCGGTGAAGTTGTCCTGTCCCCTTAGCAGAAAAACACCCCCAAAGCATAATGTTTCCACCTCCATGTTTGACGGTGGGGATGGTGTTCTTGGGGTCATAGGCAGCATTCCTCCTCCTCCAAACACGGCGAGTTGAGTTGATGCCAAAGAGCTCCATTTTGGTCTCATCTGACCACAACACTTTCATCCAGTTCTCCTTTGAATCATTCAGATGTTCATTGGCAAACTTCAGACGGGCCTGTATATGTGCTTTTTTGACCAGGGGGACCTTGCGGGCGCTGCAGGATTTCAGTCCTTCACAGCATAGTGTGTTACCAATTGTTTTCTTGGTGACTATGGTACCAGCTGCCTTGAGATCATTGACAAGATCCTCCCGTGTAGTTCTGGGCTGATTCCTCACCGTTCTCATGATCATTGCATCTCCACGAGGTGAGATCTTGCATGGAGCCCCAGGCTGAGGGAGATTGACAGTTCTTTTGCGTTTCTTCCATTTGCGAATAATCGCACCAACTGTAGGTCTACAATCTTGTCCCTGACATCCTTGGAGAGCTCTTTGGTCTTGGCCATGGTGGAGAGTTTGGAATCAGATTGATTGATTGCTTCTGTGGACAAGTGTCTTTTATACAGGTAACAAACTGAGATTAGGAGCACCCCCTTTAAGAGTGTGCTCCTAATCTCAGCTCGTTACCTGTATAAAAGACACCTGGGAGCCAGAAATCTTTCTGATTGAGAGGGGTTGAAATACTTATTTCCCTCATTTTAAAATGGAAATCAATTCATAACATTTTTGACATGCGTATTTCTGGATTTTTTTGTTGTTATTCTGTCTCTCACTTTTCAAATAAACCTACCATTAAAATGATAGACTGATCATTTCTTTGTCAGTGGGCAAACGTACAAAATCAGCAGGGGATCAAATACTTTTTCCCACACTGTATCTCCTCCCCTCTGTCGTTCCAGTGATGGCTCCCTGTACCACATGGAGTGTTGTGACAGCTCCAAGGCTGTGTGATTACAGCAGTATACTTCCCACAACTGGCCCTCTCATCTCCACAGTCACCTTGAACTCTCCCAGCTCTCCACTCCCCTCACACACACACACACACACACACACAATGCACCTCCGCGGTCCCTACACAGAGCACACACCAACACTCAATTCAAGTAGCTATCAAGCAAACACATCACCACTGTAGCTGTAGCTGTAGCTCAATTGGTAGAGCATGGCGCTTGTAACGCCAGGGTAGTGGGTTCGATCCCCGGGACCACCCATACGTAAAAATGTATGCACACATGACTGTAAGTCGCTTTGGATAAAAGCGTCTGCTAAATGGCATATTATTATTATAGTAGCCAAATAAATAGGCTGTGTATAAATGATTAGCTAGCCATCTTTTTCACAGAGACACACAATAGCAAGTCCACTGGTACAGTAACATTACAGTAGCTAGCTAGTCAATAGGATATGTTAGCTATCTTTTCCACAGACACACAAACCCTTACTAACATTAGCTAGATAGCAAGTAGCAAGTCTACCAGTACAGTAGAATTAGCTAGCTACAAATGCTAGCTAGAGTATTTTGTTAACTTATTTGCACAGCTGCTAAGTTAACATTAGCTACAATTATCAAGTCACTCAACTAGCTAGCTTGTCTAGCCACAAACAGTTGTGTTCATTTGGCCACGAACACAAATTACACTCACTGTGTGAGATGAGATCACTGAGCTATACTCCCGAGTGGCGCAGTGGCCACTAGAGATCCTGGTTCGAGTCCAGGCTCTGTCGCAGCCGGCCGCGACCGGGAGACCCATGGGCGGTGCACAATTGGTCCAGCGTCGTCCAAGGTAGGGGAGGGTTTGGCCGGCAGGGATGTGGGTCTGCTAAATGACTAAAATGTAAATGTAATCTATAATAAGAACGAGCAGGTCCCAGACGAGAGCTTGAGTGATTTCCATAGTTTTCATTCTGCGTGTGCATGTGACACACTCGTCCATGTAACAGCATGAATATAAAACGTTAATAATTTCGGCTGTGAGTGATGGAGAAAAAAGACCAAAAAAATTGACCTCGAAAGACAATTACTTTAAAAGGATATTTTTGACACACGTGATAAGGGTCTTTTTAGGACTTGTTAAATGGCGTGCTTCCGAAACGGAACCCTGGCCACCATAACGGAGCAATGAATCTGCATTGTAGTGGTGCGTGGGTCAGCTGTTTGTTCACCCGCACCCGCCCACAATTGCTGATAGTAATAACCCATCCGCAACTGCCCGACTATATGATGCTGATAAAGTTAGCATGGCTGCGGGAAGTGCAGGTGCTGGAGGTGCTGCAGCACCCCCTGGTGGTGATGGTAAAACTGCAAGGATTTGTGCTGTTGGATTAAAAAAACTACTCAACTATTTTTCTGTTGCATTATTGATATGATAATGGGATTGGTAGGGGAGAGAAAAATATATATGGGCCTCATTCTGCATGGAGAGCTCACAGCCCTGTTTTGTAAGTGATGTGCTCATGATATGCTCTTATCTATTCAGTTATGGGGGTTTGGAGTTGGACAAGCGCCCTGCTGTACGATAGACAGTTTAGTTTGAGTTAAGTCAGGTCTCTCGCTCTCCCTCCCTCTGCCCTTGTGGTGGATATCAAGTGCGCTGAAGCTGCGCTCGCAATAATTTTCCACGTCTATTTTTTTATTAGTTTACAATTCTAAACCTGGAGAAAAGGGAATGGGAACAATATCAAATAAGGAACATGGCATTCTCTCGCCCTCGGCTCGCAGGACTGCTCTGGCCCTTGTCAAACACGTAGGTGTACTAGCCCACTAGTCTAACAAGCAATACAGTGCTGGGCGCGGCCCAGCAAGTGGTGCGTTCCACCCGCAAGTGGTGCGTTCCACCGGTGAGTGCTTTTCTCCGCGATGGATCGCATAGGAACAATCTGAGTTACAACACTCCTCTAGTTATCTCTCGCTCTCACACACGTTGGAATTATGTAGTAGGCCTACAAAGAAAAGCGTGCTCTGTTCACATCGGTCTATTCCTAGGTTTCGCTTGAGTTTCAAATGTGAGTTTCAAGTTTGAGGAAGCTTACAATTTATCCTAGCATGTCTACAGATCTGTGTGCCAGTTACGATAGTCATTTCAATAATACCATCTCAAAATCATTGTCACATGGTTTATACAAATCGGAATTAAAATGATAAAAATCTCAAAGTTAAAATGCCACTAATGCGAGAGCACCAGACTTTGCTATATGGACACTGATTGGACCGTGACCATTGGTGGCTAAAGAAATGAGCGCATGGAACTAAGAGATAGCCTAGGCCAATGTAGCAGTAGGCCTATAATTTCCATTGTCAACTAAGTCAAAATACATAAAGCCGACAAAATAAAAACAGAAAATATCCTGATAAATGCAGGTTCTTTCAATCGCATTCATCTCTCTACTCCGCCTGTCTGCCTCCCTTTCCATCTCTTGACTTGAGCTATTGCTAGTGAAGTGCAACATCAAATATATATGAAGGTCCGGTAAGCTGTTGCTTGCAAACATTGTGTCAACTACCCTATTCCGGGCCCTCAGTTTCCAGCGCCAGTGAGCTCGGGAAAGAAATAGCGGTTTTTGCGCAAAGGGAAATATGTTCAGGTATTTTATGACGTTTCCACTGGATATTTGGGATCCTCAGAGCATGACATTTTGCGCTTTCACACCAAGGCCTGGTGATTATCGGGGGGGAGTGTTGGAAGATTTTTCAAATACTGTGAGGAACTATTATCATTCACAATGGATTTGTTTTAATGACCATTGACTTACTGTATGAGGTGAATAAAAAAATTACTAAGAAGTTCAACTTATTAGTGGTTGTGAGTTAAGACAATCAGATATCCCCAAATGGGCACTTTCCTGGATTTGCAGGCAGCAGGCCAGGTACATCAAGAGGACAGAGAAACCAGCCACATGGAGCGCTCTAAACAAAACACAATGGATAAATTGACAACTCTTAAATTACGGTACAAAATAAACCAAAACGTGTTTCTCACAAGTGTAGCATATTTTGAACTCTGCAAACAACGTTTCCACCCTGAGAATGAGAACGGTAAATGACTGTAGGCCTAATTAATCCATTCATCAACAGAAATTAATGTCACCAAATGACAGGGATTAACGGTACATTTACTACTGGTGACATATGTAATGGGGAATTGATACAAACAAGCAAAGGGCAAACAATTAACAAACAATGAATGCGCAAGATTTGGCGGGAGACAGCTCAGCTCTGGAGAGCTGAGCGCATTCTGGAGAGACATACCAATATCGTCGCCACACACCCCTCCCCTTCTTGTCTCAACATTTCAAATTAGACTCGAGACATTATCTTCACACATATTTTAGATGCATTTTAGATGCAGCCGCATCTCAATAATATAGACCTATTGCCACGCGCGCTGCCCAAATTGCGGACTTCCCAACTAGGCATAGGCCTACATGCTTGTGGTTTGAAATAATCCACAGCAAATGTATTTCCATTTACTTTAGGCTGCAGTGATACTGTTACCGAATCTTGTCCTATGCTTAGGCTACTCATCACATTAGGAATTGTATGTTATGGTTAGCCTGCAAATACTTTATTAGGCTATAAAGGGAATTTTTCAACCCCTGCACTCAGCACACCCTACTCAAAATCTTCCTGCTGCTATGCAAGATAGGCCTACCATCTGTGCAGGTGCTATCTAACTGCACATTCAGCATTCTCTCAAGATGCTGAAATAAATAAATAATTTCTCCACTCCTGTTCCCAAATAAAAATGTCGCCTACATTTGGTGTAATATTAAGGCTATGCGAGAGGCTATAGACCTATAGTCAGTGTCCAGATTTCAGTTTCCATTTAACCCATCTGAATAGTAGGTTACAGTTCCCTTGACGTGCCATAGGCATATCTGAAGTCCATGTCTTGTGACTGTCGAATTTGTAAAGCGCCTCACAATCATCACACATAACCTGCACTGCCATCATACTCTTTTACCACCAAATCTTCCCCAAACGTTACTTTTGTGGCCTTCTCTTTATTTTTCAACTCTCCATTTCGCAGCTTTTCCCTTATTAAATTAAACTCTGACATTGTCCTTTTTGCCTCCGTGGACCGACATTAACTTTCTGCCCGTTCCCAAAAACATTTGGCGTGCCTACAATTAGGCCCTGAAGATCAGGCTTACCCACTAATGCCAGAAAGCCTAAAATAATTAAAGAATAAACTCAAATGTAGCCTATTGATACAAATTGCACAATAATTATGTATTGTTCTCTTTATTCAACAGGCCGCCACCCACACAATATTTGATCACCCTAAACCCGCCCACAGATATAACTGCGTGGACTGCGGGTTATGAGTCAACACGCGCATCACTACTGCATTGACCTATGATGACCACATAGTAGCCTACAATGTCATTTTGGAGGCAGACAGCATCATATCACTAGAACCAACAAACTGAAGCAGAATATTTCAAAACAATTATGAAAAGGCCTATATGTTTACATTGTCAAATTTTTCGAAATACACTTTCTCATTAAATAGTAGCTAATCTTACTGTTCTGGGCCCGGTTTCCCGATAGCGATTGAATTTAGAATTACTAGTGTTTTAATTATGCATATTTCCTACAACGGCCGAAGATGTAGGCCTAACATACAGTTTCCCTAAACACCATGCAGAGAGAACATTCACTAAGTGCATAGTTGAGGCATGTGTCAATACTGATAGGATCGAAAGAAAGGCAACGCTGCTTTCGGATCAGCTTTCTCCATTCAAATATTACCTTAACATTAGAATCAGGCTATTCCACAATAGGCTACTGATGACGGATCAGCTCCTAGAAAGAAAGATATTGCGTATGGCTGCAAATATTGAGGGGGCTTATTCAAATGCGTACAGTTTCCCATTTAGCAGACGCGGCGTACAGGAGCAGTAAGGGCACATCGACAGACTTTTCACTTAGTCAGCTAGGGGATTCGAACCAGCGACCTTTCAATTACTGGCCCAACGCTCTTAACCGCTAAGCTCTCTGCCGCTTTAATGAAGCTTCTACAAGGTTCTAATGATGAACTTAGCCTTAAATCAATATTTGGCACGTCATTGTGCACATTAGGCTTTACAAGAAATAGCCTATATTGAGACAGTAACCTACAAGTAGCAACATATAACTCGATTGAACATTAAATGTATTTCAATATGATTGAAATAGGCCTACAACCTACTGTATTTATATGTTAATGAAATCTCAGTTTTAATTTGAAGCATCATTTTATACGTCGCTTGTTTGTATCAATTGCAAAGACATGGGCAACTTTGTATTTGTAGTCAACTTTATTCTGAAGTTAACGGCGGTGACAGAGAGCTGTATAAACCATGTGGAGGGCCAACGTCGAGCTGGCTTGAAAGGAATTCAAAAATTCGGGTTGGGTCAAGGGAAATCCGGGCCAAGGCAGCCCAGTTTCACAACTGGTGCCAGATCGATTAGAATTCGGGCTGGTGACGCCGTTACTATGCAACCACCAAGCTGATCACTGCTGGATGCTGACAACATTTCGCTAGCTAACATTTTCGTTACTAGCATATGCCAGACAAGCAGTACTGTAGTAGTCAGACATGACACGAATAACCAACATAGCTGGATCCTTAATTTTTGCAATACACAGATATGAGAAAGGTCAGCCCTCGAATGCTAGTTACCTCACGTTAGCTAGCAAATCAGAGTTGAAAAAAGCTAGCTAGTTATCGTGAACTAGCAGGAATTTTAGCTGGCCAGGTCGTATTGAAAGCTACACAGTAACTAGCTATCTACATATCAAACCTGTCGTCTGGTTAGCCATCTAACTAATAGCCAATGCCATGGCAAGCAAGGTAGGAATTAAGCTAGCTAACTAGCCTGTTATGTTAGCGATGACGCTAACCGTGTAGTTAACGTCAGCAAGCTAAATACATGACTCTGAGTCTGGCTGGCACTGGCAGGAGTATGGCCGGGGTAAAGGTAGTTACAGCACGGTGAATTAAATTATTCAACGTCTTGCTAGCTAGCAACATTAGCGAAGCCAGCTGCAGTCACATATTGGCTATCTAGTAACATGACACAATCTCATTTCTGGCAGTGGAAACACAAGAGAGTTAGCCCACCAATGCCAGCTAGTGGTCTGAGGCTGGCGTTAGATTACAAGCGTTTTCAAGAGCAACTTTAAGAACGATGGTTTTGGGAAACAGTTCGGAGATTTAACGGTGCTCCTATGACAGTTCTAATGATGATTTTAGCCTTAAGATGCTTTTGGGAAACCAGGCCCAGGTTACTAGTTTGAACTTCCCAGGTTACTAGTTTGAACTTCCCAGGTTACTAGTTTGAAACGTCCTGCACACCATCTGATTTTAATTGACAGGTTCATACATATACCAATGTTCTTAAAATGTTTGAGTAGGCTATAGCCTAATATTCACTGGCTACATTTCTTAACATGTATCCATTTTTCATGTAGAGCAGTTTTTAAGCGCTCACCTTATTCCTGTGTTGGCTCCTCCACATCCAAAATTAATAATAATATGTGTACATTTTGTAGAGGGAAATGCTGCAACTCTCACTCCACGTTATCATATATGACAACACCTGCTGCGGAAGCAAAAATATTGAATCAACTATTCATCAAGCCTTTGACAAATTGAATCAGGTGTGCCAGTTTAGGGTTAAAACTAAAATGTGAAATGTATCTGGGGCCTAAGGAGAGGGTTGGGTAACCCGAGACAATCTAGGCTAGTCCGCGCCCCGCTTCACAACCTGTGCTCTTCCACAAATTCTAACTCCTACTGCAGACTCACTTAACTAACTATGGTGAAGCTTCAACATATTTTTTGAACCTTTTCAAACTTTTGTCGCACGTTTGAGAAGTTTATAGGCGTCTTTTCACGGTAAAGGTGAGCTCGAGGGTCGTTTGGCGTATTTGAAGAGGACAATAGATGAGTTAACACCACAGGTGACCAACGGCACTAACGCGCCTGTTGCTTGCCGCCCACATAGTTGTTGGCGTTGGTTTATTGTGCGTGGCACGAGGTAGAGGAGAGCAGCGGAAAAATGAGGACAGCGTTGCTTTGTTTCGTGTTCCTGGGGATGATGCTGCTAGGAATTGAGGCGAAGGACGTAAGCATCATTACATGTTTTTTCACTGAATGTTATTGAAAAGGAAAACTGTAAGGCAGGGTTCCCCAACTGGCCTCGGGCGTAGGTGATTTTATTTGGCACACCCAAATCTTGGTTGGACATATGACTAAAAACACCAGCAAATCAGCTCCAAGTGATTTTAATTTTGGAAGTCTGTTCCAAAGTATTCCCACGCATAATATACATATGTGATCATATACAAATGTAAGCAAGGTTTGAAGTGACTGTTTTACTCAAATATTATATGCTTGGGCTTCTTGCTGTTTGCGGTCTACAAATTAAGCTATTTGTAATTATGTTCTGGCTCCCTGACCATCTGCTCAAGAAAAAATCAGCCGGCGGCTGAATCTAGTTGGTGATGATGCTGCAAGGCAAGCTAATTTGCAAGCAGACTTTGGTAGGCCTATATAGGGCAGACATTTAAAGGGAAATGTAAGCTAGGCAACATGGGCATGAAAATGGGGTCAAGCATGTGACTTAAACATATTTAGCCTATGTGAGTCATGCATAACCGGGTATCATAAACAGCCTAGAAAACATATGCTTAAGTAGGCTTTGGTATTTGCTTTTGGTGTGTGAGTGTGACTATACTTAGGCCTATGTCTCTCACTTTAGTCACCTGTGCTGAGCTTGAGATATTTGCCACATTCAATTATTCATATTGTAGAGATCCTCGCTAATATGAGCCACGTTACAATTCCTACCAAGTGAGTTAAACCTTTTGGCGCGATGCGTAGGGTGTTTGCATTTTCACGCCAGCGACCCGGGTTCATTTCCTTGTCCCTCTGTTCGCTACATTGGTGTCGTAGAGAATCTCCATTGAGAAGGCCTTAGTTCAGGACAAGGCTTAATCTGTGTCTAGGAAACCAGCCCTATAAGTGTGAGGTGGGTTAGGTTGTGATGTATCCTCTCGTAAACAGGATTGGGGTCAATTGAATATATATTTAATCCACATTAATTTAAATTCATCCCCTGAATTGACAATAGGAATGGAACTGACCCCACCCCTGACTGCACTGCAGTAGGTCACTTACACTGAGTATAATAAACATTAGGAACACCTTCCTAATATTGAGTTGCACTTGCACCCCTCCCTTTTGCCCTCAGAACAGCTACAATTTATCGGGGCATGGACTACAAGGTGTCGGAAGTGTTCCACAGGGATGCTGGCCCATGTTGACTCCAATGCTTCCCACAGTTGTCAAGTTGGCTGGATGTCCTTTGGGTGGTGGACCATTCTTGATACACACAGGAAACTGTTGCGCGTGAAAAACCTGCAGCATTGCAGTTCTTGACACAAACCGGTGCGCCTGGCACCTACTACCATACACCGTTCAAAGGCGCTTACATTTTGTGTCTTGCCCATTCACCCTCTGAATGGCACAAATACACAATCCATGTCTCAAGACTTAAAAGTCCTTATTTAACCTGTCTCATCCCCTTCATCTACACTGATTGAAGTGGATTTAACAAGTGACATCAATAAGGGATCATAGCTTTCACCTGGTCAGTCTGTCATGGAAAGAGCAGTTGTGCCTAATGTTTTGTACACTCAGAATGGTCACAACAAACTCTTAGACAAAAAGTTTCCATATAGAACCTTTGGTTCTATCGTTGCTTCATGTATGGAACCCCTAAAAGTTCTTTATAGAACCCTTTTATAGGGTTATTTGATCAGAACCCCAGGGGTTCTTTTTCACTGAACCAAAATTGGTTCCATATAGAACCCTATATGGTGCCATTTATGAATTATGGCTGCTACTAATAAATATTAATATTTCTAGCTAAGAATAGAATATAAGAAGCGATTTTAAATAGTGGACAAAAGAATACCAGCATAGTTTTGAGATTTTATTGTCATTATATGCAAACATAGTTGGAAAAATGCACTGGTGGCCAGGGAGGAATCTCTTTGTTTGAATGATGTCCCACTTCAATATTGGTACCAACTCTGTCTGACTTCTTTATGGAACAGTAGGTTACAGTATGGGTTGTTGCCTGGCTGTTTCCTGAGAAGAAGAGGGCAAAAACATGAGTTAATCTCCAGAAATGAAGACAAAATGCTATGCAGACATATAATTATTATGATGTAGAACAACAACTTACATGCCGTTGTCATTAGCAGTAGCCAAAAGAGTAGATCCTCTGCCTTTGATAGTTCGGTTACTGCCAGACTCTGAGCAAAACACAGTGTTAAGTCATGATTAACTATTGAATCACCAATACTTATTATTCATAATTTATTATAAATAATTTAGATGTGTACATTTACATTTTAGTCATTTAGCAGACGCTCTTATCCAGAGCGACTTACAGTTAGTGAGTGCATACATTTTCATACTGTACCTCCTCTCAATCAGCCAACTGTCCATCACGTTCATTCAACAGTCAGCAACAGTCTTCTAGTAATGGCTTCATGAAACAGTCATCTGACTCCACACTGAAATATGGAAATAAAAGTAACAATTTGCTAATTGTCAGGCTGGTTTTGTAAATCTATTTGGCATATTCAAAAATAAGTGTGTGTTTATTTGTAAGAGTTAGCTAGCTAGCTTGTAAAGTGGCTAATTAAAGTACCCTTTTCCTATCTAGCTAGCTAGCTAACATTAGCTAGTTAGTTAGTTTACAAATGGTGATCAAATTCTGAAACAACGTTATCTATCTAGCCTATAGTTTACCATATCACTTTGGCTTCATATATTTCAGGGTTGCCCAACCCTGTTCCTGGAGAGCTATCCTCCTGTAGGTTTTTGCTCCAACCCCAGGCGTTACTAACCTGATTCATTTTATCAACCTGCTAATTATTAGAATCAGGTGTGCTAGATTAGGGTTGGAGCAAAAACCTACAGGACGGTAGCTCTCCAGGAACAGGGTTGGGCAGTCCTGATATACAGTGGGGAGAACAAGTATTTGATACACTGCCGATTTTGCAGGTTTTCCTACTTACAAAGCATGTAGAGGTCTGTAACTTTTATCATAGGTACACTTCAACTGTGAGAGACGGAATCTAAAACAAAAATCCAGAAAATCACATTGTATGATTTTTAAGTAATTAATTTGCATTTTATTGCATGACATAAGTATTTGATACATCAGAAAAGCAGAACTTAATATTTGGTACAGAAACCTTTGTTTGCAATTACAGAGCTCATACGTTTCCTGTAGGTCTTGACCAGGTTTGCACACACTGCAGCAGGGATTTTGGCCCACTCCTCCATACAGACCTTCTCCAGATCCTTCAGGTTTCGGGGCTGTCGCTGGACAATACGGACTTTCAGCTCCCTCCAAAGATTTTCTATTGGGTTCAGGTCTGGAGACTGGCTAGGCCACTCCAGGGTCCTCTGTAGCTCAGCTGGTAGAGCACGGCGCTTGTAACGCCAAGGTAGTGGGTTCAATCCCTGGGACCACCCATACACAAATTTATGCACGCATGACTGTAAGTCGCTTTGGATAAAAGCGTCTGCTAAATGGCTTATTATTATTATTATTATTGAGATGCTTCTTACGGAGCCACTCCTTAGTTGCCCTGGCTTCGGGTCGTTGTCTTGCTGGAAGACCCAGCCATGACCCATCTTCAATGCTCTTACTGAGGGAAGGAGGTTGTTGGCCAAGATCTCGCGATACATTGCCCCATCCATCCTCCCATCAATACGGTGCAGTCGTTTTATCCCTGATGTCCTTACACAGCTCTCTGGTCTTGGCCATTGTGGAGAGGTTGGAGTCTGTTTGATTGAGTGTGTGGACAGGTGTCTTTTATACAGGTAACGAGTTCAAACAGGTGCAGTTAATACAGGTAATGAGTGGAGAACAGGAGGGCTTCTTAAAGAAAAACTAACAGGTCTGTGAGAGCCGGAATTCTTACTGGTTGGTAGGTGATCAAATACTTATGTAATGCAATAAAATGCAAGTTAACTACTTAAAAATCATACAATGTGATTTTCTGGATTTTTGTTTTAGATTCTGTCTCTCACAGTTGAAGTGTACCTATGATAAAAATTACAGACCTCTACATGCTTTGTAAGTAGGAAAACCTGCAAAATCGGCAGTGTATCAAATACTTGTTCTCCCCACTGTATTTGAATTAAGAGTGGCTCCTAATCCGTGACCGTATATTTTATTTCTGAGGCTCCGTATCCGTGAGTGTGCAAATTCTCGCAGTATCTCGCAGGAATTTTTGGAACTTCAGTAGTTTTTCTCATGCCGAAACCAGATTAAATGTCACTAAGCAAACATCAAAAACATCAATAGCCACTACAATGACTAGAAACACCATAATATAAATCAATTTAAGCTAAAATATCAGAAATAAATGGTAAATAATGGACAGTATCAGCTTATTTTCATTAATAAAAAGGAATACATCTCAAACTGCAGCAGTCCAATGATTTGCACACTGAAGCAAGCATCAACAAGCTTCACATGTGCATTGAGCTACAAATTACATGTTTTTATAATTATAATAAAAAGACAGATACAAATGTTAAAGCTTAATTACATAAAGGAATATTAGTGGGAATATAGCTATAATAGAAAGGAGAATAGAATATATTTGAAAAGCTTAAATTGAAAAATACATTGAGGTGAAGCCGCCCCTGTGTTGATGCTATTTCTCAATGTTGATATTTCTTAGTGTCTATTGTGCTAATTTGATTGTAGAAAGAAAACAAGGAGGCTGCCAGTACTGTGCAATAAACTTCAGTGAGCTATTTACAGAAAATATATATACAAAATAATACATATAGGAGCAAATCAGCCTAAATATCAGGACGCACAACTGCAGCTGTGGATATATACTACAGATTGGTGCGTAAAGACATATCCAAGATATAGGCCTCTATCCCTTATTCCAGGAATAACACTCTGAGAAACAAGCCCTTAAATCTCCCGAATGACACCTATAGTCATCCACCCAGCAGACAAGGAAAGCACTGTTACTGTACAATACTACACTGTCTTTAAGACTGAAGTACTCCGGTAACTGAATGATCAGATGTTCTATAAGAGACTCACTACAAACCCCACAAAACAGCTATTGGCTGTAATCGAAGAGACTCAACAAGGGCATGCGCAATGGTGATATCACCAAAAGAGAACACAGATTATTGGTGTGTTAAAAACAGCTCCACACCAGTAATCTGCAATCCCTAAAATACTGTTTAATTATCTAAATAATAAGGTCTACACCTGTTGTATTCGGTGCATGTGATAAATCAGCCTGCGCAGAATAGTAAGGTAGTAATAGATTATTGTTGCTACTACTGCATGAGGCTATACAACTGCCACAATAAGTTGATCCCTGCAATGCCAGGATTTGCAACCCTGTCTGCCAAATCCTTATATTACGCACGGTTCTCCCTCTCAAGCGCTCCTTCTCGAGGATGCTTTCAAATCAATATTTTTTTGCTTTGCCTCATCAAATTAATAGGTTGTTGTCATGATGCTACTGAAAATCGGATAGCTTTCTTATGTTTCAGTAAACCATTAGCCAACACCTCAAAGATTAAACAAAGTGTCATCATGAAAGATTACAATCTCCATTTTATTTCGGTGATTAAAGTCTATTTCCCTGTTATTTTGAACTGTAGGCTATAAGTTAAACCTTTCAATGGAAGGCCTATCACAAACCTAGGCTAATAAAAGCATGTGTTCTCAGCATAAACCAGCCGATTATCTCTGAAGTTAATTTATTGGTGATGGTTACTTTAACTGTACATTTGTGGTCCTCTGTAGCTCAACTGGTAGAGCATGGCGCTTGTATCGCCAGGGTAGTGGGTTCAATCCCCGGGACCAACCATACGTAAAAATGTATGTACACATGACTGTAAGTCGCTTTGGATAAAAGTGTCTGCTAAAAGGCTTATTATTATTATATTTATTACTGTTAAAGCGCTCCTCTCTGCCTGATTGTGTGAGAGAACTAGTCCTACCGCTGCGGTCTAAGTAATTCCAACATACGTTGATTCTATTGATGGAAAACCGTTGTTTACCTCTTGTCGGACACATTTCATCCAACATTTAATTCTAGCTCACAATCAAGGACGACTGTATTCTCTCCAGCAATGGGGACGTGTAGGCCAATGACTATGTAGCTTTGTGACAATGTCCTACTGGACTCTGTGCTAGTCTCTACTTAAATGTAATAGATTTTAAAGAAATAGCATCCACATACGGGGGCTTCATCTCAATGTATTTTTTTGATTTTCAAATATATTCAATTCTCCTTTCTCTTGTTTATTATGGCTATATTCCAACTAAAATTCCTTTATGGAATTAAGCTTTGTCTTTATAATAATCATAATTTGTAAAGCGCATTTCCCACACTCAATGCACTTCTGAAGCTAGTTGGTGCTTGCTTCTGTGCGCAAATCATTTGACCGCTGCAGTTTGAGATTATTTATTCATTTTATTGATGAAAATAAGCTGATACTGTCCTTTTATTATTTAGCATTCATTTCTGATATTTTAGCTTAATTAAATTGATTTATATTATGGCATTTGTATTCCAAGAAAAACGAAAATACATTTTACAGTAGCCTATGTATTGCCTACCTAAAACATCCGTTAATACATTTGAAGTCCTTCAAAATAGAAACTACTATACTAATGTTAGAAAGTAGAATATAAACTAGATATAGGCTACTGTGGGTGGGGCAGGCTAAATAATTACAACAGAATAGGCCTAATTAAAAGAATAGTGATAAAGGAAAGGAAAAATGCTAGGCAGAGCATGCCCAGAGCTTGTGGCTGAGCAGTACCAAAAATTTGAGCGGGAGAGCAGGCTGAGACCATAAAAAAAAAAAAATAATGCTCGAATTATGCTCTGCTTGTTCCTTGCTCCACACTTACATGCTCTGGCATTCAAAGGCAGCCCTGTTTAGACTTTCAAAGGACTTTCAATGTATAATCATATAAATGGATGGAATCAGTGAATGAATGGCTGCAGCAAGCCAGCAACCATTACAGGTCTGACAATCTGCATAACAAATGAGGCCAAATTAGACAAAATGAAAAAGACTTCAAATGAAATACTGAGTCATTCAAAGGAGAGAATTCCAAGTCTGTTCTTTTTTTTGTTGCCTTGGGCGTCAGGGCTTCTGCAAAATAGTACCAAAGTGATTTAAAAAAAAACTAACTAGGCACTACATAATTTTGGTTCAGTAGCAGTTTGATTAAATTATAGTTAATTGTATTGTTAAAAATTACAAGAATCATATCCAAAGTAAAGTGAATATTGCATTTTGAAAAGCATATGTATCCAAAGTGAAAGAGTGATTTGGTGCAGTGAAGTTACTTTGTGAATTTATTGTCCTCAGTCAATTGAAAATGTGCGTAGTTTTGAAACATGAGTTAATTTAATGATCTGTTTAGATTTTTGTGCTTACAGTGGGGAGAACAAGTATTTGATACACTGCCGATTTTGCATGTTTTCCTACTTACAAAGCATGTAGAGGTCTGTAATTTTTATCATAGGTACACTTCAACTGTGAGAGACGGAATCTAAAACAAAAATCCAGAAAATCACATTGTATGATTTTTAAGTAGTTAACTTGCATTTTATTGTATGACATAAGTATTTGATACATCAGAAAAGCACAACTTAATATTTGGTACAGAAACCTTTGTTTGCAATTGCAGAGATCATACGTTTCCTGTAGGTCTTGACCAGGTTTGCACACACTGCAGCAGGGATTTTGGCCCACTCCTCCATACAGACCTTCTCCAGATCCTTCAGGTTTCGGGGCTGTCGCTGGGCAATACGGACTTTCAGCTCCCTCCAAAGATTTTCTATTAGGTTCAGGTCTGGAGACTGGCTAGGCCACTCCAGGACCATGAGATGCTTCTTACGGAGCCACTCCTTAGTTGCTCTGGCTGTGTGTTTCGGGTCGTTGTCATGCTGGAAGACCCAGCCACGACCCATCTTCAATGCTCTTACTGAGGGAAGGAGGTTGTTGGCCAAGATCTCGCGATAAATGGCCCCATCCAGCCTCCCCTCAATACGGTGCAGTCGTCCTGTCCCCTTTGCAGAAAAGCATCCCAAAGAATGATGTTTCCACCCCCATGCTTCACGGTTGGGATGGTGTTCTTGGGGTTGTACTCATCCTTCTTCTTCCTCCAAACACGGCGAGTGGAGTTTAGACCAAAAAGCTATATTTTTGTCTCATCAGACCACATGACCTTCTCCCATTCCTCCTCTGGATCATCCAGATGGTCATTGGCAAACTTCAGACGGGCCTGGACATGCGCTGGCTTGAGCAGGGGGACCTTGCGTGTGTTACAGGATTTTAATCTATGACGGCGTAGTGTGTTACTAATGGTTTTCTTTGAGACTGTGGTCCCAGCTCTCTTCAGGTCATTGACCAGGTCCTGCTGTGTAGTTCTGGGCTAAACCCTCACCTTCCTCATGATTATTGATGCCCCACGAGGTGAAATCTTGCATGGAGCCCCAGACCGAGGGTGATTGACCGTCATCTTGAACTTCTTCCATTTTCTAATAATTGCGCCAACAGTTGTTGCCTTCTCACCAAGCTGCTTGCCTATTGTCCTGTAGCCCATCCCAGCCTTGTGCAGGTCTACAATTTTATCCCTGATGTCCTTACACAGCTCTCTGGTCTTGGCCATTGTGGAGAGGTTGGAGTCTGTTTGATTGAGTGTGTGGACAGGTGTCTTTTACATTTACATTTACATTTTAGTCATTTAGCAGACGCTCTTATCCAGAGCGACTTACAGTTAGTGAATACATCTTTTTTTTTATTTTTATACTGGCCCCCCGTGGGAATCGAACCCACAACCCTGGCGTTGCAAACGCCATGCTCTATCAACTGAGCTACATCCCTGCCGGCCATTCCCTCCCCTACCCTGGACGACGCTGGGCCAATTGTGCGCCGCCCATGAGTCTCCCGGTCGCGGCCGGCTGCGACAGAGCCTGGATTCGAACCAGGATCTCTAGTGGCACAGTTAGCACTGCGATGCAGTGCCTTAGACCACTGCGCCACACAGGAGTACTTATATACTTTTATACAGGTAACGAGTTCAAACAGGTGCAGTTAATACAGGTAATGAGCGGAGAACAGGAGGGCTTCTTAAAGAAAAACTAACAGGTCTGTGAGAGCCGGAATTCTTACTGGTTGGTAGGTGATCAAATACTTTTGTCATGCAATAAAATGCAAATTATTTACTTAAAAATCATGCAATGTGATTTTCTGGATTTTTGTTTTAGATTCCGTCTCTCACAGTTGAAGTGTACCTATGATAAAAATTACAGACCTCTACATGCTTTGTAAGTAGGAAAACCTGCAAAATCGGCAGTGTATCAAATACTTGTTCTCCACACTGTATTGTGAAAATTGCATCGAAGTGATAAAAAAACAACTGTAATACAAATCAAATGCAACAGTTACATTTTACACCAGTGCAGCACGCTAGTGGACTCTATCAAGTACTGTTGAAATCAACTTGATCTGTGGGTATAAGATGACACCTAGAGGTTGTATGGTTGATATCTCCCTAACCATCAAAAAGTGCATCACATTTTATCTCCCCCCTCCCCAGTATGCAAAAAAATGTCCTCCCGTTTGCTATTTTCCGCTTTCCCTAAACCCAAGGCTATGAATTCATACCGCCAGCAGGCGAGCGGAGTTTGCTGTTCAAGATGTGATTTGCATCTCTGGTGGGTAGCTGGCCCCCACACATAGGACCGCTATAAGCCCATGGCAGGCTGCTTTTGGATCTCTGGCGTTTTAATTGTTTGTATTTATCACCACCAAACTGTTTGAAATTCTGAACAATAATACACTAGCGGCACCCATCCAGTCGATATGGATAAATGGAGCACCAATTTACTACTTTGGATTTTGAATTTTGCATGGATATAGTGGATCATTCGCCGGAGACAATAGACCTCGTTAGTTAGCCAGCTAGCTTTAGGGATGGGAAACCGAGGCTTTCTGAAGCCTTTGGGGCTTTCAACAAATCATGCCGAAAAACGGTTCATTATTCAGAGCAGCAATGAAAGCAGCGTTTGATGTTTTTATAGACGTTTTTTCCACACTATTCATCAAATCTCTATGGCGCAGCGGTTATTCGCAAGTCTTCATAGCAATCATTTTACCATTGCAGGTTTGCGCCTTCCATAATGCTTCCTTTTTTTTGCTGTCAAACCGAATCTATATGGCATTATTTAGGATTTTCTAAATAATATTGCCTTCGCCGGGATTCGACCCTGTCATCTGAGTGTTCTGGTCCCCGAGACCCCAACTCTACCTGCTGAGCTACCTGAATCTACATGCTACATGAAACAATCCTAACTACATTGTACGCACGGTGTCCAGTAGAGGCTGGTGTTTCAAAGCAGCTTGGAATCGAAGAAAGCACCAGAACTGCAGTGGGATCTCGCATTTTGCAACACATGGTTTGAAAATGCAACGTTTTTTTGCTGAAGTAAGTAATGTTACTGCTTTCCTTTATTTGTGTGTAGTTTTACTTGTGTCACGTTAACATCGAGGACAATAATAACGCAAGCTAATGTAGCTAGCCAAGCTAGTTAATGTTACTTGGCTAGCTTGTTAACGTTAGATGGCTTGGTAACATTAGCTAGCTAAATGATGGTACTGTAAATGCTGTTAAATTGGCTAGTTTGCAATCTGAGTATGTCCTTGCTAGCCGAGTTACTTAGCTAGCTAGCTTGCTGACATTAGATGTTAACGGCTAGCTAGCTAGCTAACAACATTGACGTTATACAGTTGAACTCTGAAGTTTACATACACCTTAGCCAAATACGTTGAAACTCAGTTTTTCACAATTCCTGACATTTAATCCTAGTAAAAATTCCCTGTCTTAGGTCAGTTAGGATCACCAATATATTTTAAGAATGTGAAATGTCAGAATAATAGTAGAGTGATTTATTTCAGCTTTTATTTTTCTTTCATCACATTCCCAGTGGGTCAGTTTACATACACTCAATTAGTATTAGGTAGCATTGCCTTTAAAATTGTTTAACTTGGGTCAGCCTTCCACAAGCTTCCCACAAGAAGTTGGGTGAATTTTGGCCCATTCCTCCTGACAGAGCCGGTGTAACTGAGGCAGGTTTGTAGGCCTCCTTGCTCGCATACGCTTTTTTAGTTCTGCCCACACATTTTCTATAGGATTGAGGTCAGGGCTTTGTGATGGCCACTCCAATACCTTGACTTTGTTGTCCTCAAGCCATTTTGCCACAACTTTGGAAGTACGCTTGGGGTCATTGTCCATTTGGAAGACCCATTTGCGACCAAGCTTTAATTTCCTGACTGATGTCTTGAGATGTTGCTTCAATATATCCACCTAATTTTCCTTCCTCATGATTCCATCTATTTTGTGAAGTGCACCAGTCCCTCCTGCAGCAAAGCACCCCCACAGCATGATGCTGCCACCCCCGTGTTTCACGGTTGGGATGGTGTTCTTCGACTTGCAAGCTCTCCCCTTTTTCCTCCAAACATAACGATGGTCATTATGGCCAAACAGTTCTATTTTGGTTTCATGAGACCAGAGGACATTTCTCCAAAAAGTACGATCTTTGTCCCCATGTGCAGTTGCAAACCGTAGTCTGGTTTTTTTATGGCGGTTTTGGAGCAGTGGCTTCTTCCTTGCTGAGCGGCCTTTCAGGTTATGTCGATATAGGACTCGTTTTACTGTGGATTTAGGTACTTGTGTACCTGTTTCCTCCAGCATCTTCACAAGGTCCTTTGTTGTTGTTCTGGGATTGATTTGCACTTTTCGCACCAAAGTACATTAATCTCTAGGAGACAGAACGTGTCTCCTTCCTGAGCGGTTTGACGGCTGTGTGGTCCCATGGTGTTTATACTTGCGTACTATTGTTTGTACAGATGAACGTGGTACCTTCAGGCATTTGGAAATTGCTCCCAAGGATGAACCAGACTTGTGGAGGTCTACCATTTTTTTTCTGAGGTCTTGGCTGATTTATTTTGAGTTTCCCATGATGTCAATCAAAGAGGCACTGAGTTTGAAGGTAGGCCTTGAAATCCATCCACAGGTACACCTCCAATTGACTCAAATTATGTCAATTAGCCTATCAGAAGCTTCTAAAGCCATGACATCATTTTCTGGAATTTCCCAAGGTGTTTAAAGGCACAGTCAACTGAGTGTATGTAAACTTCTGACCCACTGGAATTGTGATACAGTGAATTATAAGTGAAATAATCTGTCTGTAAACAATTGTTGGAAAAATTACTTGTCATGCACAACGTAGATGTCCTAACCGACTTGCCAAACTATAGTTTGTTAACAAGAAATTTGTGGAGTGGTTGAAAAATGAGTTTTAATGACTCCAACCTAAGTGTATGTAAACTTCCGACTTCAACTGTATATACATACAGAGGAGAAAAAAGCCCCTTTATTCATGTAGCTAATCTGGTGTGTCTTTCAATTAGGGCAATGGCCAGCCCCAGCATTGTATGCATCACAACACCATGTGGATTAGCTCTCAAACTGAAGGCGGCATTCTGCCTTCTCCCTACAGTTCAGCGGTTAGCTTCGCCCACGACTGGCTCATGTGAACTACAATCTCGACGCTGCATTTTAATGTTTAGAAATGTAAATAATCATCGCTTTCGAAACATATGGCCCTTTCATCAGCGAGAAAGAATCCTTCAAATAAAGAAACTTACTGTCTGTATCAGTTTTGCACAGATCCATACAGCTATGGGTGCCTCCATCCAATGAAACTACACTTCCCAAGTTACGCTTACACACTGGTGTTCAGAGCATGCTAGATAGCTAAGTAGCACCGGTGGTTGCCTCTGTCTTCCGTCTGTTTTCCATAAACAAGCGCTGTAACATGGAGATATGCCATGTGGGAACACTAACCCTATAAAGGTGTTTATCCGTTTTTTATTATTTCTTGCTGATATGAAAGATAAGGTCCTTATGCTTCCAGAACCGTCCTGCAAGCGATGCGTGTTAATGTTCAGACCGAGCGTCGAGGCTCTTAACAAAACTCCCCCATACATAAGACGCCTTCATCTAATGACTCGTGTGTAATGTAATGGAACTGAGAGTTATGATCCAGGGCTACATCTGGATGTTATAGCCATGGAGGTACTGTATGCAACTTTACATTCACTTAGCCCAGATTTTGCCTATGTTCTTTCTTGCACAGTATTTACTTCATTTCAATGTAACTTTGTTTAAAACAGGGCCAGGAATGAGACACTACAACAAGACGATGGCAAGTTTGGGCCGTAGCCATGAAGATAAGAACATACCCGCTTAAATGTAAATACTTATTGGAAATATCTGCCAGCTGTCTTTACAGACTGAGTGTATATAAATATAGGGGGTGGGGGAGGGACATTTGTTAAGTGTGTCATTTCTAGTACTTTTCTTGGATTGTGTAGATTAGGTTTCTGGCTGTAATGCCAAGGACCTGAAGTCGACAGTTTGGAGATGCTACCTTACATTCTATCAAACTGTCTTGCTATCGCCACAACCTGGACTGGGGAAGGTTATAAGGCTTGTTTCAGGGACTTGTTTCTGAAGACCATTCTTCACAGTAAGTTTTGATAATATTAAATGTGTTATACTTGTTTTCTGTACTTTTTAAGTAAATTCTTCAACTCGTGTAAGACCATGTGTGATTCAAATGTAACAATGTTCTTTCTTTGTGTATAGGAGCCATTTGGAAGAACCCTGCAACCCGGAATGCCAAAGTTGAGGGGATCCATATTCAGGTCACCCATTACCTGAGAGGGGCCTCCGATTTTGAAGGCGGGAGGCGACAGCGCACAGGGTAGATGGATCCGCTGCAGTGAGGGTCAACATCAAGGCTCAATCCTAATAATCCCCTTAGCCCTCCCCCTCGTCTTCGAGTGTCCCTCTGTGGGGGAGTGGCACTCGAAAACTGGTGCTAAGGAGAGCTAAATTAGGACTAGGGATTGGGACATCACTACATCACTCGCTCACATCAGAAACTGCGAAACTGCCAACAGATACCACGCAATTCATTAACACTGAGCCTTGTGTTGTCACGAACGATGAGTAAATGGTCGGACCAAGGTGCGGCGTGGTATGCGTACATAGTCGTTTATTTTAAGAAATACCGACAAAATAACAAAAACAATTGAACGTGAAGTTCTAAAGGCTGACAGCAACAAGCCTAAACAGAAACAAGATCCCACAACATAGGTAGGCAAAATGGCTGCCTAAGTATGATCCCCAATCAGAGACAACGATCGACAGCTGCCTCTGATTGGGAACCACACCCGGCCAACATAGAAATAGAATAAACTAGATTCTATCCAAATCACACCCTGACCTAACCACACAGAGAATACAGGTGATCTCTAAGGTCAGGGCGTGACAGTACCCCCCCCCAATGGTGCGGACTCCGGCCGCAAAACCTGACACATTAGGGGAGGGTCTGGGTGGGCTTCCAGCCTCGGTGGCGGCTCCAGTTCCGGCTTCGGACGTGACGTAGGCAGTAAACTCCTCTCCCATCCTGCCTCCCCGTTGCACACCCGGTCCAGTCTGGACCGCGCGATGCTCCCCCTCTCAGTCCTCCCACGATGCACCAAGCCCTGTCTGGACCCTGGTGTGGGAGCCCTTGACCCTGGAGAGGGGCTGACGTCTGGTCCCAGCCCAGCAGTCCTCCCGCGATGCACCAAGTCCTGTCTGGACCCTGGTGTGGGAGACCCCGACCCTGGAGAGGGGTTGACGTCTGGTCCCGGCTCGGCAGTCCTCCCGCGATGCACCAAGTCCTGTCTGGACCCTGGTGTGGGAGACCCCGACCCTGGAGAGGGGTTGACGTCTGGTCCCGGCTCGGCAGTCCTCCCGCGATGCACCAAGTCCTGTCTGGACCCCGGTGTGGGAGACCCCGACCCTGGAGAGGGGTTGACGTCTGGCTCCGGCTCGGACCCCGGTGGAGTGGACGGCTCCAGCATAGGGGAAGAGCAGACGACCGGACCCGGACTGGGCACCGGTGAAGCGGACTGCTCTGGCACTGGAGTGAAGCAGCTGACCGGAGCTGGGCTAGGCTCCGGTGGAGCGGACTGCTCTGGCACTGGAGTGGAGCAGCTGACCGGAGCTGGACTGGGCACCGGTGGAGCGGACTGCCCCGGCTCTGGTTGGGAGCAGATAACCGGAGCTGGACACTCTGGACTGCAGACCGTCGCAGGAGGCTCCGGGCCATGGACCATCACAGGAGGCTTTGTGCCATGGATCATCACTGGAGGCTTCGTGCCATGGATCATCACTGGAGGCTTCGTGCCATGGATCATCACTGGAGCCCGGCAAGTGCGGGGCGCTGGCCCATGACGCACTGGGCTGTGGACACGCACCACTGGTTTGGTGCGAGGAGCAGGTACGGGGCGCACCGGGCTGGCGACACGCACCACTGGTTTGGTGCGAGGAGCAGGTACGGGGCGCACCGGGCTGGCGACACGCACCACTGGTTTAGTGCGAGGAGCAGGCACGGGCCGTACCGGTCTGTGAAGGCGCACTGGCGGCACAGTGCGTAAAGCCGGCGCATAGCCTGGTGCCTGCACGGTCATACGCTCCTCAAAGCGAGTGCGGGGAGTTGGCTCTGCTAAACCTGGCTCCGCCAGCCTCTGCTCTAAGGCCTGAGCTCTCTGCTGCTGGAGGGTTAACTCCTCTATCAGCTCCTCCTGTTGCCTGGCCAGCTCCTCTCTCCGTGCATCCACTGACTCCTTCTCCCTGTGGGCCTCCTGCAGCGCCTCCCTCTGAAGGGAGCTCTCCTGCTCTCTCTTAGCTAACAGCCCCCGTAAGGTAGTTATCTCCTCTCTGAGTGCTGAGCTGCATGTCCTGGAGGACCTCTATAATAGATGCCTCCTCTTCCTTCACAGTCAGCCCTTTCAGGGCCTCCTTTTGCTCCATGTGCCCCCCCAAAAATTGTTTTATTGGGGCTGCCTCTCGTGCTTCCTTCGCGGTCGGCACCGTCAGCGTTGATCCTCTCCTACGTGGGCTTCTTCCTTCACCCAGGGTCCTTTACCGGCTAATATCTCCTCCCATGTCCAAAATGTCTCCCCCGTGCAGCGTGGTATGCGTACATAGTCGTTTATTTTAAGAAACACCGACAAAATAACAAAAACAACTGAACGTGAAGTTCTAAAGGCTAACAGCAACAAGCTTAAACAGAAACAAGATCCCACAACATAGGTAGGCAAAATGGCTGCCTAAGTATGATCCCCAATCAGAGACAAGGATCGACATTTGCCTCTGATTGGGAACCACACCCGGCCAACATAGAAATAGAATACACTAGATTCTATCCAAATCACACCCTGACCTAACCAAACAGAGAATACAGGTGATCTCTAAGGTCAGGGCGTGACATGTGTTTTTCACAATGCCTGTACTGGCGGCAGTAATAGCTTTCCATATATTTCTCATGCAACAAATACATACTTACCATATGGGCAACAAATGAGAACAGAAGAACAACAATGCCCGTAATGTACCCATCCTCTGGCTGTGGTTCAATGTGGAGTAGTACTGAAGCAGGACTTTCATTCCATAGCAGTTTGACATGTAACAGTCGCATTTCCTTCACTCACTCATTACCAGTGGAAGCATTGTAGCTAGAACAATTAAAACCACTGTTCTGAACTAATATTAATACCAAATGTTTTAGGTCCATACACAGATCGGCTACATAGCTACAAATCCATACCATACAGCTCATTTTATCCTCCACTACACAATCAGCAAGAAAAGAGTAAGCTACTGCTATGTTACCTGCGTTGGAAAATATATTAAATCTCTAACGTTGGGTTACTACAACAAAGAACAATGACAAGTGATTTAGTTAGATGTATTTTTATTTTTATGAACAACAAGGCAATCTTGCAAGATTGTACATTCAATTTGCAGTAAATGCTTTAGCTAGATTCTTTACATCCACTGTGTTTCATAAGATGACAGCCTGGTTTGCTCAGGAGTCCCTAATACATTAAACAACACGTATGACAATTCATACAAATGTCGAACGCCCATATAGCAAGCTAAATGTATAGCTAGTTGGCTAACATTAGCTAGCCAGCTATCTTGTTAAATAGCGCTTTTCGTAAATTAACTTTATGCCCCCCCAAAAAAAAAAGCATAATCGTTTTTCTCTACGTTAACTAACATATTCCTCTCAACTGTAAATTTTGGGCATGATTCGTTATGAAGTTGAATTACTTAAATTTGTTTCCATCCTAGTATTGTTGTCAGCCATCTTCCTGAAGCAACTTTAGAGCCTTGGGTCACAGGGCTTTATGGGAGTTTTGTATAACCACTCGACAGGAAGGCTGCATGTCGATTCAATAGTGTGCAACTGCATCCCGCAATTCAGGGCGTTCCTGCATCATGTGGGCATTCCTGCAGTGTCCTTCGCTCCCGCTAGCTGAACACCTGCCATCGTTAACAAAACTGCGGGAAAACAGTGCCCGACAGGCGGGGGCAAAGGATACTACTTCGGTACACAGCAGGCGGAAGGCGGGGCGACACTGTGCTAGCGACACTGTGTGCTTGCTAGCTAGCACACATGTCACCCTCGCCTGATGTGTACCAGAGTCCTCCTTAGGACTAGCTGGCTAAGCTAGCACACAGTGCCTCCTGAACATCTGCCCTTGCCGTTGTTAACAGAACTGCGGGAAAACAGTGGCCGACAGGCAAGGGCGAAGGATACTCTACCGGTGTGTACTAGCTATAGCTAGCTATCGTGTCGCCCCTCCACTTCTTCTTCTGTGGAGTTTTATCAACGGTTGGCATCCAACATTATGGTGCATTGCAGCCATCTACTGTACCATGTACCCCTGCCTCCTGCCCATGTACTGGAGTCATAGCTTAAAAATGTACCAGTAGAATGATAATGTGTATATAGAAGTATGCAGATGCAGGAATGCCCACATGCAGGAAACTCGCGCAAAACTGATGGGGCGGGCTAAAGGCCTCTGTATACATAGGTTTGGTTTCCTCCTAGCAGAACTCGGCTAGGCGAAGTGAACGTCTGTGCTCACATATTCATTTTAAAATAACTTAACTTGAAAAACATGAAAAAAGATGTTGGTCCTTCTTGAGATGCCGTACGCAGCCACATACAGTAACACTTCCTCAAAATAGTCAGAATCAATCTAAGATAAATCAAGAAATCTGTCATTAATATTTACGTTTTTGCCAAGGAGGTCTTAGTCGCGCAATTTTACATCTAAGTAAGATGTTTGGTGCAGTATTTCTCAAGTGAAAGAATGTGCATAAACTAGTTGTATTTGAATGACCACACAATTCATTGAAAAATCCCTACAGTTGACCAATCACAGATGAAGGGTGTATGTGTTTATGCCTCAAATGTTTTGTGTACTCGAACAGCTGGAAAAAAAAACCTGCCAAACAACAAAACAAACAAAGTCACAAATGTTAGGTAAACTTTAGGGGAGTGTTAAGGGGGAGTCTCGGAGCACCTGTCTCAAAGCCAGCCTTTACCCCCCCAAGCCACAAGACTGTTTCAACAGCTGAACCCTGGGCTGCCTACTGCACCCTAATACACACTTACTATTTATTCCTATTCTGTACACACTGAACTTACTTTTGTCTACCAGACCAATGCAATAGTTATGTCACCTAACTGCACTACTAATGTATATACTTTCATATAATTCGATGCTGCGACTGTAGTGTACCTTATTCCACTCACTATGCACATGGGCGCGAACAAAGTCCATACTTTATCCCTAAAAGCTATTTTCTTTTTAATCTTATTTTTTAAAATCTGCATGCCTCTTGTATTTGATTTATAATTTTTATTAGTATGTTTTTTTATATATATATATATATTACAATGTTTTTATTAACTTTAATTTTTTCGGTTGAGCCCAATTGAGACCAGGGTCTAATTTGAATTTTTTTTGTTCCCTGACTTTGCTGATATCTACTTTAATTTAGGAAAATGTTTACTGTGATATGTTGTTGTCCCACTTAGCTATCTTAAGATGAATGCACTAACTGTAAGTCGCTCTGAATAAGAGCATCTGCTAAATGACAAAACATAAATGTAAATTAAAGTCAATCAAAACAATTGCACACCTTGGTGAACTCATTTATCATCAGGGTTTTAAACTGCCCTGGTGGCACCAGGGAATCCAAATGTAATGAAATGTGTAAGCGATTCCAAAAATGTGGAGCGTTAAAACTAAAAGCTGATGTATTTACTGTAGTTCGGTGGAGACCCAAGGACTCAAGAGTTAACCAACCCTGTGAATGGGTTTGGTATCTCATGTTTTTATACTTTAACAACGAAGTTAAGTCGGAAGCTTGTATAGTAGAGCTTTGTAAACCAAAAGGGACTAATGAAGTGATCTACGGGACTTTAATGAGGACCAGCCAACCTTTTGATACAGGATGCAGTGGTGAGTATTAGAACTGTCACCTGTGATAAAGCGAAGGGTGTTATGGTAGATGGCATCCAGAAGTTTAAGAGTAGTGGCTGCTGCAATCTGGTAAATGGTGTCACCATAGTCAAGTTGACTGTACAATCTACATCCTGCTATTTAGGGAGAGGCTCTAGTTTACGAACAATGCCTTTTCCAGCATGATGGAGCACCTTGCCATAAGGAAAAAGTGATAACTAAGTGGCTCGGGGAACAAAACATCGACATTTTCGGTCCATGGCCAGGAAACTCCCCAGACCTTAATCCCGTTGAGAACTTGTGGTCAATCCTCAAGAGGCGGGTGGACAAACAAAAACCCACAAATTCTGACAAACTCCAAGCATTGATAATGCAAGAATGGGCTGCCATCAGTCAGGATGTGGCCCAGAAGTTAATTGACAGCATGCCAGGGCGGATTGCAGAGTTCTTGAAAAAGAAGTGTCAACACTGCAAATATTGACTCTTTGCATAGACTTAATGTAATTGTCAATAAAAGCCTTTGACACTTATGGAATGCTTGTAATTATACTTCAGTATACCATAGTAACATCTGACATAAATATCTAAAAACACTGAAGCAGAACTTTGAAGACCAATACTTGTGTCATTCTCAAAACTTTTGACCACGACAAGGTCACTTATTTGATTGCCTTCCTATGTTACTTATTTGATTAAGGAACATTGTGAGAGAAGCCTGCAAGTACATGACAATAACATTTGATTTGACTGGATTTGGATTTGTGACCAGGACTGACCCTGGTTATATATTTTGCACACACAGAAATATACAGTACTTTTCCACAAACCTTTTTCAAATAGCATCCGATGTATTTTAAATAATAATCAATAAATATATTAAAGTAAGTGGTGATAGGGACTGGCAGCTGTAGTGTTGCCTGTCTCGAGAAGCGCGGGTGGGCTGTGTGGGGTAAAACGGCACGTGAATGGCAGGAGCAAGGCTGCCGTTTGACATAGCGGCCTTTGGCGGGTGCCATGTGAATGAAAAAAGCTGTCGCACAGCGCTCGAGTGCTCATTGCTAACTGGGTCGCTGTTCACTGTTTGTTGTGATCTGGTAGGTCCCTGAAAACTATGAGCCAAATGTCTGCAA
This sequence comes from Coregonus clupeaformis, assembly GCF_020615455.1. Classification (NCBI taxonomy): domain Eukaryota; kingdom Metazoa; phylum Chordata; class Actinopteri; order Salmoniformes; family Salmonidae; genus Coregonus; species Coregonus clupeaformis. The sequence continues at coordinate 12,915,669 of NC_059212.1, forward strand.
ATAAGTCCACAATTTTTCAATGTATTGAGAGAGATTTTGTCCTAATTTATGTGTACTGACTGTTATTAACTACAGCTAATAAAATAAAGATAATTGCATTGCATGAGAGCTGCATGTGTATATGTGCCGGCATCTTTGCATGCCATAGGACAGTCCATCCTGGTTGTAATGTTGACACAACACCAGAGACACCATCTTTGACAACTCTGGTCCTGCCATGCATGCAAAGCTAGCTAAGTATCCTGTTTGAAAACTGGTATACCTTACTATCTAACTTAGCTAGCTCATTAAACAGTATTTACTTTGCAATTTATGCATGATGCCACTTATTACAGCCTTGAATCTCATAGGGAGTTTGACGTGACTGTTAGCTTTTGCTAGCGGTTGTTGGCTAAAATCCACATAGAACCCTCAAGTTTCTTTGCCTTCACTGGGTTTATATACAGTATATAGAACAGTTTTTAGTAGGTTCTATATAGGTTATTTTACCTCGTCCAATGAACCAAGAGGTTCCCAAAGAACCCTTTTTTTCTTAATGTATTTTATGAAGCCTTCATAAGCTCTTTATAAAGCCTACATAGATTTTAATAAATCATTTGTAAGCTAATGTCATATAAGGATGTGGAAAAGAACGAGTTGAGACATGTCACCCTATGACATTATAAATGATTTGTGAAGCTAGGTCTTAAATGTTTATGTAGACTTTAATAATCCTTTACAAGATATACTGCATTCAAAGTGTGACCCTCTGAACTAATATTCGGAAGTTGGACGGTGGCCAAGAATATTCAGGTGTTTGTCAATCAATTGCTGTCATTCTTATTTATGGATAGTACAACACCTGTCAAAGAAAGTCAAATGATTTAGTGATAGATTTGAAATATACATTTGACCATAGCTCTAGAAAAACATTTACAGTATAGAGGCTGGCAATGTTTGGAGTGGATATCTGACGTAACTGACTTAACTTAACTTCTCAGTAAATGTCCTTTCATGTAAAGTATGTCAGTGTCTCACAAGCATGCAGTCTGCTAAAAAGCTATTAAAGATGAACACACTGTACTTAATGTCTTAATCTGGCCTACTTAGGGGGGTTTGATACACCGCTGGTTCACAGTGTTTGCATTGATTTGCAAACAGCATCAATCATGTGGATGGGCCGGTAAACAGACGTGTGCGAGTCCCAGTGTTTTTGTTTGTGGTGCCGTAACTGCATTAGGACTTGAGGGTTTACACCTTTCCGTACTAAGTCAAGTTTGAGGAGGTAGATGAGTGCATTTTGGGGACGCAGGATGGAGGATGGTGTGTGTTTAGTCTGAGTATAGGGACACTTAGGTTGTCCATTTGAAGGGATCAGGGAAACTCAGGACAGGATATGTGGAAAAGTGGAGGGGAAATGAGTGAGGACAGCAAGTACAAGCTTAGATGGCTCAGTTAGTTGATGCACAATGCTGTGTCACTACCACACTGTAAAAAAACAAACAAATATCCTGTAATTGTCATGATAAATGACTGTATAATCAAGTAACTTACTGTATAAACCTAATACAGTTGATTACCGTAAATTACATTGCGTTGTGAGAAATTTAACAGCCGGGAAATATTAGATGTATTTTAGACATTACCGTTAAAAATGCTATGTAAAACACAGTAGCAGTTCACTTATTGTATTTGTGAATATTCAAAATGATTAATTGATTAATCTTATGCTACACAAAGATAAATAATTGTAAAAAAAAAAAATTTGCACCTTATACTGAAATGGTTGTTCCAGTTTTTAAGTGGCTTAGGTAGTCACCTCACAAAGTTCCTGACCCTGGCAGTCATTCCGACTGCAGGTTGCAGGTGAATATATTCAAACTGTTGGATATCCTAACTCTGACTGGTTTCCAAAACACATCACTTTGCAAGACCGCATAATGTGACTTGTAGGTAGGGTTGCAAAATGTTGGTACCTTTCCCAAAATTCCCAGGTTTTCCAGAAATTCCAGTTGGAAGATTCCTCCAGGATTTCTGTAAACCATGATTTTCAGGCAACTGTATAAGAGTAAAACTAGGCCCTCAAAATAAGGCCTTATGAATACGTATTGTGTTTATAACATATATTTTTTATGAAATTCGCTTAGGATCTCACTTGGTGAAAGCTACAGGACTGAACATGGATGAATGCAACAACCATGTCTCTTTTACTAACATACAGTCATGGGTGGTACTGCAATTTATTTGAAAGACGAGGCACTCTGGGAAATATGCAAATAAAGCTTTACAGTAAGAGTATGTTACCTTAAAATGTCTACAGTAGCATTATTGGTACTGTAAATCAATTAGAGTAGCAACATTATTAGATAACATAAAGTATGGTAACATACTGTTCCTTTTTTTTTTTTTTACAGTGCAGGGTTGTGGATTTGGTTACCCATAACCCTGGCCTCATACACTAAGCAGAATTGTTGCTGTTTAGCTGCAGGGTCATTCCACCGCAAAAAGCACAAGAAAGAGGATTTTGAGACCCACAATCTCATATTGTTCTGAAATCATTTCTGTTAGAAACTGATGAGATTAGCATTCCTTCAACATTACTTTTTTGAAATATAATTCGATCTCTGAGAAATAGGCTTTATTTTTTTAACGCTTTGGTACTATTTTCACAAGTATGTGGTACATTTTCAAAACTGTTAGTACAAAACTCGAAGCTGGTAACACTTGTAACGCAGCCGGTCTTACGTTCAAAACCTTTTCATTGTGCATTAATTTTGTTTGTGGACATCTCTCACCACGCAACCATAGATCCAAAGTAAGAATCTGGTAATATCAGGATGTAAGATGGGACATAAACTCAACTCAACTTTAATTACTAATAAGTTCTCCCACTTAAAAAGATGAGAGAGGCCTGTAATTTTCATCATAGGTACACGTCAACTATGACAGACAAAATGAGAAAAAAAAATCCAGAAAATCACATTGTAGGATTTTTTATGAATTTATTTGCAAATTATGGTGGAAAATAAGTATTTGGTCAATAACAAAAGTTTCTCAATACTTTGTTATATACCCTTTGTTGGCAATGACACAGGTCAAACGTTTTCTGTAAGTCTTCACAAGGTTTTCACACACTGTTGCTGGTATTTTGGCCCATTCCTCCATGCAGATCTCCTCTAGAGCAGTGATGTTTTGGGGCTGTCGCTGGGCAACACAGACTTTCAACTCCCTCCAAAGATTTTCTATGGGGTTGAGATCTGGAGGCTGGCTAGGCCACTCCAGGACCTTGAAATGCTTCTTACGAAGCCACTCCTTCGTTGCCCGGGCGGTGTGTTTGGCATCATTGTCATGCTGAAAGACCTAGCCACGTTTCATCTTCAATGCCCTTGCAGATGGAAGGAGGTTTTCACTCAAAATCTCACGATACATGGCCCCATTCATTCATTCCTTTACACGGATCAGTCGTCCTGGTCCCTTTGCAGAAAAACAGCCCCAAAGCATGATGTTTCCACCCCTATGCTTCACAGTAGGTATGGTGTTCTTTGGATGCAACTCAGCATTCTTTGTCCTCCAAACACAACGAGTTGAGTTTTTACCAAAAAGTTATATTTTGGTTTCATCTGACCATATGACATTCTCCCAATCCTCTTCTGGATCATCCAAATGCACTCTAGCAAACTTCAGACGGGCCTGGACATGTACTGGCTTAAGCAGGGGGACACGTCTGGCACTGCAGGATTTGAGTCCCTGGCGGGATAGTGTGTTACTGATGGTAGGCTTTGTTACTTTGGTCCCAGCTCTCTGCAGGTCATTCACTAGGTCCCCCCGTGTGGTTCTGGGATTTTTGCTCACCATTCTTGTGATCATTTTGACCCCACGGGGTGAGATCTTGCGTGGAGATCCAGATCGAGGGAGATTATCAGTGGTCTTGTATGTCTTCCATTTCCTAATAATTGCTCCCACAGTTGATTTCTTCAAACCAAGCTGCTTACCTATTGCAGATTCAGTCTTCCCAGCCTGGTGCAGGTCCTTTGACAGCTCTTTGGTCTTGGCCATCGTGGAGTTTGGAGTGTGACTGTTTGAGGTTGTGGACAGGTGTCTTTTATACTGATAACAAGTTCAAACAGGTGCCATTAATACAGGTAACGAGTGGAGGACAGAGGAGCCTCTTAAAGAAGAAGTTACAGGTCTGTGAGAGCCAGACATCTTGCTTGTTTGTAGGTGACCAAATACTTATTTTCCACCATAATTTGCAAATAAATTCATAAAAAATCCTACAATGTGATTTTCGGGAGAAAAAAAATCTCAATTTGTCTGTCATAGTTGACATGTACCTATGATGAAAATTACAGGCCTCTCTCATCTTTTTAAGTGGGAGAACTTGCACAATTGGTGGCTGACTAAATACTTTTTTTCCCCACTGTATATTGTTGTTCAGTATATATGGAAATTGCCTGATTCAGAAGCTTTTTCTTTTAGCGGTTGCCAGTGTATTGTTAGTGTACTATGCCTATTTGATATATGTTATTGTATTATGTTTCACCGTTGAATCACCAAGAACTGTAAATCTACACACTGAGCACTTCAACCTGCCTTACTTCTGCTGATTTCCCGCCCCTATGACCACTACAAGGCCCCTAGGCTATTTTACTTCAACTTGAGAGAAACATACCAACCGAATCTTAACTTGACATTGTAGGCTACACAAACGTTTTACATGTACAATAAATTGAGGACAGTGTTTCTGTGCTGCCCCCCAAAAAAAACGCCAGCTATAATGAGTGTGTGCTGTTTTTTGTTCTAGTGTGTGTGTACTGGGAAGTCGAGGTGTCACTGTGAAGGAGTCCAAGGCAATAAGGTAAGCAGACCACCAGCCAAGGCCTTGGGAGGAACTGTTGCCATCCTTTTTCTCATCACACTGTTAAATATTCTACACAACATGCTTGACAGTTATTCTATTTTCTCTCCCTGCCTTCTGTCTATTTCTGTTTCTGTTTTTATCTCCGTCTCTCTCGCTCTCTTTCCCTCACACACACAGGGAGAAAAGGGTTACGCAGGAGAGAATGGTCCACCTGGGTTGGTTGGCTATCCAGGCTCAGAGGGTCAGCGGGGATCAGTGGGACTAAAGGTACTTTCCTTACCTGCACCATGCTCAAGATATAAATAGCCTTTAACAGGGCATTATACAGGGCCCGTATTCATAGAGCTTCTAAAATGAGTGCTGGTCTAGGATTAGTTTGGCCTTTTATAAACGATTATATGGACAGAGGGGACCTGATATTTGATTAGCACAGTTAGCAATTGAAACTAAGTCAACACATTACTCAATTGTCCAAGATTTTGATACAGTTAGGTTCTCAAGGCTAGTACACTGCTAAGGTTGCACATTCAATACCTGCGAAAAGAAGCATAACTGAATCATTGATTGTCTTTCCCAGGGGGATGTGGGCCCTCATGGACCTCCAGGACAATATGGCAATCGAGTAACTTTCCACAATACAATGTCTGAGTTTGTGTGCTGTGTAATGTGTGCTGTGTAATGTGTGTGTTTAATGTGTGCTGTGTAATGTGTGCTGTATAATGTGTGTGTTTAATGTGTGCTGTGTAATGTGTGCTGTATAATGTGTGCTGTGTAATGTGTGCTGTGTAATGTGTGCTGTGTAATGTGTGCGGTGTAATGTGTGCTGTGTAATGTGTGTGTGCGTGCATGTGTTTTTCTATTTATTTATTTATTTTGTTTAATCCTGCAGTTCTTAAGACTACAATCATTTTTATTTCTTCAGGGACCTGAGGGTAAAGAAGGATTTGCTGGGACACCAGGTCTACCGGTAAGTAAGTGTGTGTGTGTGTGTGTGTGTGTGTGTGTTCATCAGTGTAATATTTGCCTAACTGTTACTCTAGGGCATCCCAGGCCTTCAAGGACCAATGGGGCAACAAGGTGTCCCAGGATGCAATGGAACAGAGGTGCAGTAACAGTGGCGATTGTCACCATATTCTCTCTATGTGAACCTCTCTGACAAAAGGTAGCACACCAAGCTAGATATGTATGCAGTCTTTCTATGCAGATGTGGACAGATTCACGATTATAGGCACACACTATAACTACTGTAGACAGCAGTATTAGTAGTGTGTATCACTACTGTTTATCATCATATAGTATCACAATCATGACATATAATGAGACACCCAAAGTGTGTTTCAAATGGCACCCTATTCCCTATATAGTGCACTACGGAGCCCTGGGTTTTCTCGGCAGAAGTTGTGCACTAAATAGGGAATAGTGTGGCATTTGGGATGCAGGGCCACAGTCATTTTGCATGGCTACCCAGACTCCTTGCTCCAGTCAAACGCTAGGACGTTATTTTATTCTCCACAATCAGTCTGGATCTGAGTATTGCCCCGGACCTTCATCATTAGCTTTGATACTGTGATTGGTTAGAGACCATCCAATCGCTGATGACTTTGTTTTGTACCACGCCCCTCGTCACCACAAATGACTTCAATGATGGCAGTGTCAGACTAAAATATGTAGCGAACGACAGCGCAGCGGAATAATTTAGTGTGAGTCGTCAGGCTAACAGTCATTCTAACTGGTGCTAACAATGTGTCTTTACAGGGGGAGAGGGGACCCATTGGTCCACCTGGTCCCCATGGCAGTGCTGGATTAACAGTAAGCTGGATACATACACATCTTTACTTGTGTGTTTCACTACTGTCTGTCAAAGTCCAGTTTTTACTGTAACGTTCATATTTATTTTATTTTACAGGGTCCACCTGGAGCATCTGGACCAAAGGTAATCTCCCCACCTCTTCCTCCTTCTCCTGCTCATACCTTCATCATCATCATCCATCATCATCCATCATCATCATCATTAAAATAATCGGCAGAATTAAAATGTTCTGTGCAGGGTGAATCCCAAACAATTGGAATAGGACGGCCTGGACCCAGAGGAAGGGACGGTGACCAGGTAGCCAGCAGCATCCCATAATATAGCATCACTCATTGTTCTCCTTCTCTCTGTCCCTCCTCAAACTCCAGTTCCATACGCTGCTTCTCTTTTACCCTCCATCTCCTCTCCTCTATGTCTCCTTCTTCTGTATGTTCTCATCCTTTTCCTCCATCCAAAATGGACCCCTACTTCCTGCACTTGAGCTGGATCAAGGAGAAGTTTTATTCGCCAAGCAAGCAGTGTGACGTCCTTTACATTAGCGATATGGATTCCCTTGCCTACTGATAGGCTAGATGAAATGTTTGCCATGCTTACGCTTATCAAATCCTCTGCCATCCATTAGTGCATTATGGGCTGGGGGCATTTGGGACTGGGCATGTCACTTCTTTTTTTATCAGCGATAGGCATTAACCCATCTCTCTGTGGTGTCTTACAGGGTATCTCTGGGCCACCGGGAACACCAGGGGAAGGTGGACATCGTGGGGTTGAGGTGAGTTAATTGTTTTGCATGGACTGAGCTTGGCTATGCTACACATACCTTACGCTATATAAATGTAGCAACATGTTCTTTATTAGGTTTTTCACAGATATACCATTGGGTTGTATCACATTGAGGTGCAATACATAATACTTATTTGTTGTAACATACTGTGTGTAGTTATGTCTTGTTGTGCCTTATTGTTACTCTCTTTATCAAGGGGTTGCTAGGCCTACCCGGGGCCCCAGGATTAAAGGTAATATGTTACTGTGTGTGTGTGCTAACATTATGACATTGGGCTATTTGAGGTCAATGGAAGGTGGCTCAGCTGTGCTGTAACTGTTGACCTTTTCTGTAGGGTCAAGAGGGACGTAGCTCTAGTATCCCTGGCCCTCGGGGTGCAAAGGTAAAGAAACTCCTTCATTCTAACTCATCATTTTGCTCCATTCATCCTATGTATAACTCTCCTACATCTCCTAGTCCTCAGATCTCCATTAGCTGAATCTCTCAATTGGAATACTTGAAATCATGCTTACGTTTAATGCTTGATTATATCTCACATATGTTTCTCTTATGCTAAAACTCATACCCATACATATCATTTCTACCTATACAGAATCCAGTTACTTCAGTAAAAGGCCTTTTAAATGGTGGCACTGAATGGCTTTTAGAGTAGGCTATGTTTTGTAGTTATTAAGACATGGCCACCTCTGCACTGCCGCTGTGTGGCCAGTCTGTGGAGCTGCAGTTGAAATATGAAGGCGAGAACTCATTCAAGGGTTTTTCTTTATTTTTACTATTTTCTACATTGTAGATTAATAATGAAGTCATCAAAACTATAAATAACACACATGGAATCATGTAGTAACCAAACAAATCACAATATATTTTAGATTCTTCAAAGTAGCCACCCTTTGCTTTGATGACAGCTTTGCACACTCTTGGCATTCTCTCAACCAGCTTCATGACGAATGATTCCCACATATGCTGAGCACGTGTTGGCTGCTTTTCCTCCACTCCGCGGTCCAACTCATCCCAAACCATCTCAATTGGGTTGAGGTTGGGTGATTGTGGAGGCCAGGTCATCTGATGCAGCACTCCATCACACACCTGGAGGTGTGTTTTGGGTCATTGTCCTGTTGGAAAACAAATGATCGTCCCACAAAGCGCAAACCAGGTGGGATGGCGTATCGCTGCAGAATGCTGTGGTAGCGATGCTGGTTAAGTGTGCCTTGAATTCTAAATAGATCACCGACAGTGTCACCAGCAAAGCACCCCCACACCATCACACCACCTCCTCCATGCTTCACGGTGGGAACCACACATGCGGAGATCATCCGTTCACCTACTCTGCGTCTCACAAAGACACAGCGGTTGGAACCAAAAATCTCATATTTGGACTCATCAAACCAAAGGACAGATTTCCACCGGTCTAATGTCCATTGCTCGTGTTTCTTGGCCCAAGCAAGTCTCTTCTTCTTATTGGTGTGGTTTCTTTGCAACAATTTGACCATGAAGGCCTGATTCACGCAGTCTCCTCTGAACAGTTGATGTTGAGATGTGTCTGTTACTTGAACTCTGTGAAGCATTTATTTTGGCTGCAATTTCTGAGGCTGGTAACTCTAATGAACTTATCCTCTGCAGCAGAGATAACTCTGGGTCTTCCTTTCCTATGGCGGTCCTCATGAGAGCCAGTTTCATCATAGTGCTTGATGTTTTTTGCGACTGCACTTGAAGAAACTTTTAAAAGTTCTTGAAATGTTCCGTATTGACTGACCTTCATGTCTTAAAATAATGATGGACTGTTGTTTTCTCTTTGCTTATTTGAGCTGTTCTTGCCATAATATGGACTTGGTCTTTTACCAAATAGGGCTATCTTCTATATACCACCCCTACCTTGTCACAACACAACTGATTAGCTCAAACGCATTAAGAAGGAAAGAAATTCCACAAATTAACTTTTAAGAAGGCACACCTGTTAATTGAAATGCATTCCAGGTGACTACCTCATGAAGCTGGTTGAGAGAAGGCCAAGAGTGTGCAAAGCTGTCATCAAGGCAAAGGGTGGCTATTTGAAGAATCTCAAATCTCAAATATATTATTATATTATATTTGTTTAACACTTTTTTTGGTTACTACATGATTCCATATGTGTTATCTCCTGAGTGGCGCAGTGGTCTAAGGCACTGCATCGCAGTGCTAACTGTGCCACTAGAGATCCTGGTTCGAATCCAGGCTCTGTCGCCGCCGGCCGCGACCGGGAGACTCATGGGCGGCGCACAATTGGCCCAGCGTCGTCCAGGGTAGGGGAGGGAATGGCCGGCAGGGATGTAGCTCAGTTGATAGAGCATGGTGTTTGCAACGCCAGGGTTGTGGGTTTGATTCCCACGGGGGGCCAGTATAAAAAAATAAAAATAAAATATGTATTCACTAACTGTAAGTCACTCTGGATAAGAGCGTCTGCTAAATGACTAAAATGTAAATTTCATAGTTTTTTATGTCTTCACTATTATTCTACAATGTAGAAAATAGTAAAAATAAAGAAAAACCCTGGAATGAGTAGGTGTGTCCAAACTTTTGACTGGTACTGTATAATGTAAATGTGTGTTCATGTTTGTGATTACCGGTATCTGTAATACTAACCCTGCTGTCCTCTTGGACTAGGTTTCTCTCATTCATGAGATTTGATCGCAATGACTAGATCATCCTAGCATCCTAACATCACTTTCATATACGTGTAGCACATGGGGATGTGGAACTACTCCTCAGCCTGAAGTGTACAGCTTGCATCGACTTATTAGCTTGCTTTTGAGGTGGCACGATAGGCTAAGACGCTTGAGGGAGGACGGTCACGTGTGTTTGTGAGACAGAGGTCCCGAGTTCGCGCCAGGAATGGGCCAAAATGGAAGGAGGTGGTACTCGCTAAGCAAGCAGTGTGACGTCCTTTACACATACAGGTGGATTAAATTTGAATTCTATTCCAACTACAGGATATATGTGTGACTGGTTCCATTTCTCTTCTAGGGACACCAAGGGCCCCCTGGAGTCCCGGGACCGAAAGGGATCAAACTATACGCCCACGCTCCCTTCGAATTGAAGGTACAGTCACGCCAAGTCAGACCTGGGTTCAAATACTATTTGAAGTCTTTAAACTACTTTGAGCATTTGCTTTAGCCTGCTTGGAGTGCCAAGTGGGTGGGGTTTGGACTTTTCTGTTGGTTTCATTGCAACAGGCAAGTTCAATAGAGCACAGCTAAAGTTTTACCATAATCTCGGTTAACCATGATCTAAAGTATTGCGTAATTGGTCAGATGCTCGATTAAGTTTTGGGTCCTTACATGTTAAGAGAAGAGATGAAACGAGGATCGGAGCTGGAATGAAGAGCTCCAACATCTCTCTTTGCAAGTTACGGGCAAGTCTATGTCCCCTCCCCTTCAGAATTTCATAAGATGCTAACACCTGCGAAATCGGGATTTGTCCAAAGCACAGGACAGATCTATGGTACCATTTATGTTTACGTAGTCTGTCCACGAGAGATTACCAATACCACAACGTGACCTTTTTAATGCCCGCAACTGTGACCTGATAATAATCATTAAGAGATTAAGATGATCATTACTGTTATTAATCAATAAATACTGTGATGTGTGTGTGTGGAGTAAAATCTACCCTTTAAGAAATCTGTGACCTTTGACCAATCTGAAAACCTCACTGATTGGTGTGATGGAGGTCAGCTGACCCTTGTCTTTTCTCTCTGCAGGGAGAGATTGGTGACCTGGGTGAGAAGGGCTGTAACGGTTTACCTGTAAGTAATCTCCTTGTTTCCCACTCCTCATACATATCTCGCTTTTAATCATCTACGGTATGTTTTATGGGCAGAATCAAGTTACATTTGATTTGACAGGGTCGTATGACATGCATATGACAGTGTCGTTTCACTATGACATTTTAGTCTACCATATGACACCCCCTGACGTAGGAAGGTTGCTGTCCATGGGTGTTACGTCAGTACAGTTGTAATGCAAACCGCTACCTCTGTCGTGACATGTTATAATGCCGTTATGTTCAGGTCATAGTGATGCTATCATATAGTGTTACCTGGAATCCTGGCTTGAGATTCAGAAGTTGAACAGGCAATTAGATGAACTGTTCTGTCCTGACGTCTATCTGTGTCTGTCTGCCCTCAGGGTTATGCTGGCCACATCAACTTTAAAGGAGCAAAAGGGGACAAGGGGGACCTTGGTACTGAGGTATAACACTGACTCCACATATGGTATAAATGTAATATGAGCATTATGCCATTATACTGTATAAGTGACTGACATATGTGATGTTATGACTCTTACGGTTATGATGATGACAGTGATGGGAGGATTTCATGCCTCTGAGCAGTGTGATAGAATGAACATGTGATGCAATGTAAAAATGTGGTGGTGGTTTTGATGATTAGCTGAGAAACAGTACTAAGTGATAAGTGGATTGAGATATATGCCTTCTCCTTTTGGAGGACTGACTATCATTAATTCCCTTTTAGGGAAAGCCAGGGAAGGATGGGGATCAAGGACTCGTTGGATATAAGGTAGCTGTCTTATCAAACATAAATTATAAACGTTTTTTATTTACTGTTTGTGTGTGGGGGGGTGGGGTGGGGGTGGGGGTTGTAGTACTATCCTTGTGGGTACCGGAAGTCCCCGCAAGGATAGTAATTCAAGGAAAATGTCCCTTGTGGCGACATTTCCCAGGTCCCCATGAGGACAGAGGCTATTTTAAGCTTAGGGTTTAGAGTTAGGATTAGAATTAGGGGTTGGGCTTTAGGGTTAGGAGTTAAATTAGGGGTTAGGTTTAGGATTCTTACATACACCTTAGCCAAATACATTTAAACTCAGTTTTTCACAATTCCTGACATTTAATCCTAGTAAAAAATTCCCTGTCTTAGGTCAGTTAGGTTTACCACTTTATTTTAAGAATGTGAAATGTCAGAGTAATAGTAGAGAGAATGATTTATTTCAGCTTTTATTTCTTTCATCACATTCCCAGTGGGTCAGAAGTTTACATACACTCAATTAGTATTTGGTAGCACTGTCTTAAACAATTTAAACGTGGGTCAATCGTTTCAGGTAGCCTTCCACAAGCTTCCCACAATAAGTTGGGTGAATTTTGGCCCATTCCTCCTGACAGAGCTGGTGTAACTGAGTCAGGTTTGTAGGCCTCCTTGCTCGCATACGCTTTTTCAGTTCTGCCCACAAATGTTCTATAGGATTGACGTCAGGGCTTTGTGATGGCCACTCCAATACCTTGACTTTGTTGTCCTTAAGCCATTTTGCCACAACTTTGGAAGTATGCTTGGGGTCATTGTCCATTTGGAAGACCCATTTGCGACCAAGCTTTAACTTCCTGACTGATGTCTTGAGATGTTGCTTCAATATATCCACATAATTTTCCTTCCTCATGATTCCATCTATTTAGTGAAGTGCACCAGTCCCTCCTGCAGCAAAGCACCCCCACAGCAGGATGCTGCCACCCCCGTGCTTCAAGATTGGGATGGTGTTCTTTGGCTTGCAAACATTCCCCCTTTTTCTCCAAACATAACGATGGTCATTATGGCCAAACAGATCTATTTTTGTTTCATCAGACCAGAGGACATTTTTCCAAAAAGTACGATCTTTGTCCCCATGTGCAGTTGCAAACCGTAGTCTGGTTTTTTTATGGCGGTTTTGGAGCAGTGGCTTCTTCCTTGCTGAGCGGCCTTTCAGGTTATGTCGACATAGGACTCGTTTTACTGTGGATATAGATACTTTTGTACCTGTTTCCTCCAGCATCTTCACAAGGTCCTTTGCTGTTGTTCTGGAATTGATTTGCACTTTTCGCACCAAAGTACGTTCATCTCTAGGAGACAGAACGCGTCTCCTTCCTGAGCGGTATGATGGCTGCGTGGTCCCATGGTGTTTATAGTTGCGTACTATTGTTTGTATAGATGAACGTGGTACATTCAGGCGTTTGGAAATTGCTCCCAAGGATGAAACAGACTTGTGGAGGTAAAAAAAAATAATTCTGAGGTCTTGGCTGATTTCTTTTGATTTTCCCATGATGTCAAGAAAAGAGGCACTGAGTTTGAAGGTAGGCCTTGAAATACATCCACAGGTACACCTCCAATTGACTCAAATGATGTCAATTAGGCTATCAGATGCTTCTAAAGCCATGACATAATTTTCTGGAATTTTCCAAGCTGTTTAAAGGCACAGTCAACTTAGTGTATGTAAACTTCTGACCCACATATATCTGGATAGATAGTACTTAAACATATCCGGTGTACATTTATTTATTTATAACTATATACACTCTTGGCATTCTCTCAACCAGCTTCATGAGGAATGCTTTTCCAACAGTATTGAAGGAGTTCCCACATATTTACATTTACATTTTAGTCATTTAGCAGACGCTCTTATCCAGAGCGACTTACAGTTAGTGAGTGCATTTTTTATTTTTCATACATATGCTGAGCACTTGTTGGCTGCTTTTCCTTCACTCTGCGGTCCAACTCATCCCAAACCATCTCAATTGGGTTGAGGTCGGGTGATTGTGGAGGCCAGGTCATCTGATGCAGCACTCCATCACTCTCCTTCTTGGTCAAATAGCCCTTACACAGCCTGGAGGTGTGTTTTGGGTCATTGTCCTGTTGAAAAACAAATGATCGTCCCACTCAGCCCATCCCACCTATTTCCATAAACCACCCTCTTGATTTCCATGTGCCATATATTTTTCAACTGTGATGTTTTACATCAATTCGGAACCATTCTAATCGCATAGTAACTACAGATTGTTAAAGATCAATATTTTTAGGAATGACTATTATACTGTTGATTGATTGACTATGGCTTTCCACATCTCCTAACAATGCTATTTGTAAGGTTAGTTTAATTATACACTTTTGCCCTTTAGGGGAGAAAGGGGAATCACGGTTCAGCAGGACCTTATGGAATCCCTGGACCATGGGTCAGTCATTACCACAATTATTTTAATGTTTAAAATGTGTGCGTGTACAGTGCATTTGGAAAGTATTCAGACCGCTTGACTTATTCCACATTTTTGTTACTTTACAGCCTTATTCTAAAATGGATTAAATTGTTTTTCCCCCATCTACAATTGTTTGCTAATTTATAAAAAATAAAAAATGAAAAGATAACGTTTACATAGGTATTCAGACCCTTTATTAAGTACTTTGTTGAAGCACCTTTGGCAGCGATTACAGCCTTCTTGGGTATGACGCTACAAGCTTAGCACACCTGTATTTGGGGAGTTTCTCCCATTCTTCTCTGCAGATCCTCTCAAGCTCTGTCAGGTTAGATGGGGAGCGTTGCTGCATAGCTATTTTCAGGTCTCTCCAGCGATGTTAAATCGGGTTCAAGTCCAGGCTCTGGCTGGGCCACTCAAGGACACTGAGACTTGTCCCGAAGCCACTCATGCATTGTCTTGGCTGTGTGCTTAGGGTCGTTGTCCTGTTGGAAGGTGAACCTTCGCCCCAGTCTGAGGTCCTGAGCGCTCTGGAGCAGGTTTTCATCAAGGATCTCTCAGTACTTTGCTCCGTTCATCTTTCCTTCGATCCTGACTAGTCTCCAAGTCACTGCCGTTGAGAAACATCCCCACAGCATGATGCTGCCACCACCATGCTTCACCAAAGGGATGGTGCCAGGTTTCCTCCAGACGTGACGCTTGGCATTCAGGCCTCATGGCTTGGTATTTGCTCTGTAATGCACTGTCAACTGTGGGACTTTCATATAGACAGGTGTGTGCCTTTCCAAATTAGGTCCAATCAATTGAATTTACCACAGGTGGACTCCAATCAAGTTATAGAAACATCTCAAGGATGATCAATGGAAACAGGATGCACCTGAGCTCAATTTCCAGTCTCATAGCAAAAGGTCTGAAGGCTTATGTAAATAAGGTATTTCCGTTTTTGTATTTTTTATAAATTTGCCAACATTTCTAAAAACTGGTTTTCGCTTTGTCATTATGGAGTATTGTGTGTAGATTGAGGAAAATGTGTATTTAATCCATTTTAGAATAAGGCTGTAATGTAACCAAATGTGGAAAAAGGGAAGGGGTCTGAATACCTTCCGAATGCACTGTACGTGTGCATGTCTGCCAATAATTATTTTTGTGTGTCTACAGGGACAGAAAGGTAGTCAGGGTCAAGATGGTGACCCCGGGGAGGTGAGTCAATGTGCCTGATAATGTCAGTATCAATATCGGTAGAGAAGTATCTCAGAGAGGGCTGATCTGGGATCAGTTTAGCCTTTTAGATCATAATGATAAGATTAGAAGGACTAAGATTACATGAACTATTCTGACGCTTTATGAACACATGCCCTGGTCTCTCTGGTCTCCCCATAGGTGACCATTATTGGCGGGGCCATGATTGGCCCCGGGGGTGCCAAAGGACAACAAGGGTTGGCTGGCCATCCGGGACCCACTGGAGTTACTGGTCCTCCAGGTACTCTACGCTCATACACGCATACTGATATTGATATTGATATTCACCCTCCTATCCAATCAGACGTGGAGTAGCACTGTATAATCCCACCTCATTCACCAACATGACCAATAAGCGTGTCTGTATAGCTAAACATATCAACCTGTTTTCCAGGTATCACCGGTTTCCAGGGGCCTCCTGGACCTCCAGGTAAGTGCTGATACACACACACACACACATTCACTCGCTCATTCTCCATCGCAATCAAGTGTGTACATGGGTTCTATCTCCCCCTACACAGCTCCTAACTTTGGAGGAGATTGCGGAGCGAAGGGCCACAGTGGACCTAAAGGTGATAAAGGAGACCAAGGACCCATCATCCACGGCGAGCCAGGCAGAGAGGGCTTTCCAGGAACAACTGGGGAAAGGGGAGACCCTGGACCCCCAGGACCATCTGGAGACTCAGGTAGACTTACTCCAGAAATAAAGTAATGTTCACAGCTCTGATGTTCTAGCCTTGTTAAATCAACCTGATCTCACGAGCTCACATTCTGTTTCACACGAGAAGTGAAACAAATCACTAAATTACTCCCACAGTCATTTATTGAGACACTTCATTTTTGGGGGGTATTTCATTTTTTTTACCCCTTTTTCTCCCCAATTTCGTGGTATCCAATTGGTAGTTACAGTCTTGTCCCATCGCTGCAACTCCAGTACGGACTCGGGAGAGGCGAAGGTCGAGAGCCATTTGTCCTCTGAAACACGACCCTGCCAAACTGCACCGCTTCTTGACACACTGCTCGCTTAACCCGGAAGCCAGCCGCACCAATGGGTCGGAGGAAACACCGTACAGCTGGTGACCGAAGTCTGTGTGCATGCGCCCGGCCCGCCACAAGGAGTCGCTAGAACGCGATGGGTCCCTAACCCGGACGACGCTGGGCCAATTGTGCGCCGCCTCATGGGTCTCCCATTCGCGGCCGGCTGCTTGAGACACATTTTTGATCCCGCTGGGATCTTATTTGATTAAAAATAATGTACTTATTTTTTTGTTGTTGCAGAAAATTTTAAGGGCCTTATAGGACCCCCGGGGGATAAGGGAGCCAAGGGCCTGACAGGCGAACAAGGGTACAGTGGCCAATATGGTTTGAAAGGTGAGCTCCCTCTGATTCCTATTGGATGGACATTCTGGGTCGTCACTGCTTGTTAATGAGCCTGTCCACAAACCCTTCTGTCTCATTGGTGGAATTCCACCGACATTGGCATTGTGGCGTGTTATTGGGTGGAAAATATAATGGTGGAATATCGAAAGGTCTTTGGTTGCTATTATGTTGTCATTTTGGTATCAAGTGTGTGTGTCTCTCCACTACAGGTCAGAAAGGAGAGGTCTGTAGGTTGTGTACGGGAAACGGGTCTGTAGAGCTGGGACCCCCCGGTCAGCCTGGACTCCCAGGTAACAACACCTGCAGCATAAAAAATACTTCCACATAGAAATGTATGTGTAGAACAAAACGGATTGTCTGTCACATAGAACAGGGGATGGTGTCAGCTCTTCATTATTTTTCTACCTGTAACAATCTAAGTCTATTTAAATACACCCTCGTCACACAGGCGTTAATGCAGGACCAGGGCCCAAAGGAGAGCCAGGATTCAAAGGCCCCTCAGGACCACCTGGACGACCGGTAAGACTACCTGCATCATTCCTCCACTATACAGATACTAAATGCAATTGTATTTTACCTTGCAATGGCCTGTGGTTTTGCAGTTATACACTTCCTTTGTTGTGTTGCTTGGATCAGTGGTTCCCAAACTTTTTTGAACCGTTAAATTTCCCTATTAATCTCATCTGATCCATACTGCAAATCATCTATTTTTCTGTGACAAACATTTTTTATAGATGAAATGAGATTTATTTGAAATATAGTGCATAGTTCCTTACTCAAGATTATTCATTTGTGTGTACCCCTTTTAAGAGCGTCCAGCAATCCTCGCCAGAAAGAAAGAAGCTCCAGTAAAATAGGTCTTTAATTTTCAACGGTTTGAGCTATAGACCAGACGTTGTCTGCATTGTAAAGGTGCAACCATGGACACAAAGCCAAATACTCTGTTTCTATGGCAGATCTGGGCTGTGGTACAACTAAGCATAATCAGACTTGCCTGTGCTAATGGTTCTCACAAGCGTAAAAATTATACAAAGGACTTTGCTCGTGATGCGCGCCCCTCAAATGATACAAATGTAATAGCCTGAGCGAATTGGACTTGAAACAACGATACAGATGTAACCATGTGCCATTCAATATATTATCTGAGCGGCACTGGTGCTCCCAATTCAAAATTCCATGTGCATTCCTCAGGTCACGTTTCTAAGTGTTCCAAAATATTATCAAGATTAGGAAACGTTTTGCAGCACACCTGAGTTCCTCAAGGCACACCAGTGTGCCGCAGCACACCAGTTGAAAACCACTGGTTCAGATCCTGTATCCATGTTGTTGCTAGGATACCATATCATTGGTGCTGCTTGGGTACCGTATCCATGGTGTTACTGGTATGCCGTGTCCATGGTGTTGGTAGTATACCATATCCATGGTGTTGCTAGGATACCATATCTATGGTATTGCTGCGATAACTTATCGAAGGTTGCTAGGTTACTGTATCTATGACAACTCCTCCTGTCTGTCTTACAGGGTCCCCACGGCCCCTCCGGTGTTCCAGGGCCCCCGGGGCTGAAGGGAAATCCAGGTTCCCACAACCACCAGGGGATAAAGGGAGAGAAAGGAGCCCCAGGACCAGCTGGCAGATCGGGGCCGGACGGCTATCACGGGGCCCCTGGCTTCCCTGGACGCAAGGGCCAACGAGGCCCCAAGGGTGATCCGGTGAGGATTTTCAATAGTTACGATGTCTGTCACTTAAATGTATCTTTCTTCTGAAATGCAGAGCAATGATTTGAATGCATTTTTAGGTTATCTTTAAACTGAAGGAAATTTGTAATTTGGGTGAACTGTCCCTTTAAAGGGGGGCTGAGCTTACTGATTTGGCCTTGTTTTTTAGCATGCTCATTAAGTAATGCTAGCGGTCATTACATTTACATTTTAGTCATTTAGCAGACGCTCTTATCCAGAGCGACTAGGGTTAAGTGCCTTGCTTAAGGGCACATCGACAGATTTTTCACCTAGTCGGCTTGGGGATTAGAACCAGCGACCTTTCGGTTACTGGCACAACGCTCTTACCCACTAAGCTACCTGCCGCCCCCATGACTGAAGCCAAACGTAAGTTGTCTTGGGGGTGTGGTTTGATGTGGGACAAAAGGGCCAATTGAGAGTAGTGACAGTGAGGTAAGCGAAGCTAGCTTTGTTATGGAGAAAAGTTTTGAAGTTGAAGACTTCTCCTCTCCTCAATCTCCATCTCTAGATGGTCAGCGAATTCAGCCTGCGCTGACCTTGTGTTTAGCCAAGCTGACAGCAGATAGCATAGCTTGGGGATAGCTGCAGCTGACTAGCCTATCCAGCTGATATTTCTCTGTGAAAAGTTATGCCAAGATAGCAAGAGCCAGTGTCTGGAATGTGTTTCATGAGACACTCGTTCTACATCACCTTGCTACGAAAGTAGCTTGAAACTTAGTTTCAAAGATTAATCACGTCATGTAAATACATATTCAGAACCCTTGGATTTCTTCACATTTTATTGTGTTACAAAGTGGGATTAAAATTGATTTAATTGTAATTTTCTTGTCAACAATCTACACAAAATACTCTGTCAAAGACAAATAAAAAATGTGGAACTAAAATATAGTCGTTGCATAAGTATTCAAGCCTAAATTAGTTAAGGAATAAAATTTGGCTCAACAATTCACATAAGTTACAAGGGTTTACATGATTTTTGAATGACTAACCCCATACATACAACATCTGTAAGGTCCCACAGTCAAGTATTAAATTTCAAGCACAGATTCAACTACAAAGACCAGGGGTGTAGAGAATCATTGTACCATCTAAACCACTGTGAAATATATGTTGTGCATCTAACGGTAGCCTATATTGTAGATTTAATAATATTACATTGTATTGCACCCTCTAAACTTGTTCCACAGACCCCTTGGGTTCACATCATATACTGTAGCAGTGTTCTGCTGATGTAACAATGTACAGATATTACACTGTCTTTCATCTTTTATCATTCACAGCTGATACAGATACTGGACCTATTAGCATTATGTCCATCTCTTCTCTTCCTGTATGGTGTCCCTTTATAAGTTCCCTGACATGTTTGAAGAATACATTCAATTCAATAATAATAACAAAATAAGTTGAAAGGTCATAGATGTATCTTGTATCATTTTAATGCGAAGTACAAGGTCTTTCCCAATTCAGACAACCTGTATCAACCTGTCAAAACCATGTCTCCTGTCCTCCATCTGTAGAAAAACAAGGTAGAGTTGAGTGACATGTATTACTAAACACTTGTGATGTACCGTCTTATTAGAAATCACCTCCTGTTCCTTCAGAGGTGTTTGCCAGCGCCTGATGGGCATGGCAGCGTAGATCAGCTCCAGGCCACAGGACTGGTCATGAAGGAGCCTGACTTATAGATCCGACCCAGCTCCTATCACAGAGAAAGAGAGGGAGGGAGAGAGACTGTCACCCTACAGTCATGGAAGCCAACAGTAAATACACAGTTGAACATGTTGAGCTATGACCAGATCAAATGTGACCAACCTGAAGTGGGACTGGTGCCTGGCCACGTACAGCCTCAGCCTTCTGCTCCTGATATGGTAGGGGGGTTCCCAACGACACTGCTGAACAGCAAATCCACCAGATTTTGTACATAGCCTGTGAATGAAATAAAATATCACTCAATAAACATATAACAAGATAAATAACTTTCTCTAGTTTGGAAGTAATTATAGAGGGACTGTAAGTACAGAATAGATTCAGGCCGGTGACGCTGACACCGTTACTATGCAACTGCCAGCTGTGTACATTGCTGAATGCTTGCTGACAAGTTTTGCTCTTTGCTGCCAGAGCCATATATTTATTTTAAGTTGGATTGATGTATTTAGCTAGCTAGAGTATCATTCCCCTTTCATCTGTGGTATCAAAGCTAGCCTCGCTCACTAGCATTATCAAATAATGTTGTATAACCAAAAGTAACTGGTAGCTAGCTATCTACCTAGCTACTCACCAATGGCAGTCACAGGTTTGACGGTTGACAGCCAGTAGAAGTGGTAGTGTTGGATGTAATCCATTCCTGGTCATCTGGCAATATTGTTGAAATGCATTGGAAGTTTGCACCAACTTTATGGAAGCCCATTTTCACTCCTGTTTGATGAACGAAATGTGCGTTGCACCCATATACAGACTTTACAACATGTCTGCATGGCAGCTGGGGGCGGACCACAGCATGTTGTCTCTGGGCAATTTAGCAGGCGACCCAACTGTGGTTTGTTACTACTATCATTTCCCATTGTAGCCAATTCAATTGCAAGTAATTCCGTTACTAATTTTTTGTTAATTCTGTTATCGATTTGGTAACAATTACGAGTTTTAATCACTTAATAATTCCTAAACAAAAATGTAAATCAGTAAAAACGCTTTAACTAATTGGTAGGTCTACCTTTACTTGTTACTTCTGTGAACTTTCATTATCCTCCCTCATGAGGGAGAGAAATTAGAAAATATCTTAAAGATATGTGGGTTTTTGGTAACGGAATTAAAAGGCACAAGGAAATAATTTCTCCAAAACTAAATAAAGTGTTAATATTAGTTGGCAGGGGTCTTTACTTCAACATTATTGTGTTTTGATGTATTTCTAATACCGTTTAAGACTTTCTGGGAGATGTTTTCTAACACCCTTTTTCCATCTGTTTGACCAGAAATCAAAGCCTTTGATCATGTCAAATTTTTTAGATGGAAAATGGTTGAAAAATGTATCTATGCCTTCATTTCCCAAAAATATAGACTCTTAGCTTTCATTTGACACCCAATTTGACATGCACCTATGAACTTTACATGTTGGTGCTCATGGGTCCTTTTACATGGAAATGACCTTTTATGAATGCTGAACATTTGTAACTGTGAAGCAGTAATGATATGTGAACAAATGTTTTGTGAAGACCTAATGTTTGATGATGGACTGAGGTTATAGTCTGTCCCCTCTGCCAGTACTATGGGCCGCCGGCTCTGAAGGGAGATGTTGGCGAACCAGGCCCTCCCGGACCACAGGGATACCAAGGACCAGATGGGTCACCAGGTCCAGTAGGCATAGGACTGCTTGGCCACCCAGGACCCAAAGGCAATAGTGGGGTACCAGGTATCCCTGGCAGAGCTGGCATCCCAGGTAAAGCAACACACACACTTGCCTGCACATGCATGTACACACCAGGGCCCCCCTCATTGAAGCCATGAAGTTCAAGGCCGACCGGGGTACTGCAGGCTGTTGTTTTTAGAAAGCAGAATCCCCCATTATAGTCAATGTGAAAATTGCAATCATCTTGGGCAATATTCGTGTAAATAAACAACAACTTTGAAGACAATCATGGAACCAATAATTACTACTATTACACCAGATGTATTGCCTTGAACCAATTTTATAAAAAAATTGCACTCAGAAGAAGTTATAAGGATAATTTAGTGGCTAATAGCAAAAGCCTGCAGTAGCCCAGTTGGCCAACTTGAGATATTCAATGAGGGGGCAGCACTGAGCTAGCCTGCAACGTCGCTTCCTGGAATTGCTCATACGCATGTTATGTCTTAAATCTCCCCCATGAGATGCCATCTTAGTCGCAAAAATCGACTTACTTGGCTTCAAATGCGCTATTGAGTCTTCACATAGAAATAAATGATGTCACGTGATCGATGGCTTTGACCATTCATATACAGTCATTAGCGCGCACACACACACACACACTTGTACTACATTTGAGACCCTGCCTCCTTTGCGTATACTATACTCTTGTTTGTGTGTATGATTACAATAAAATAAATAAATTACTGTCTTCCTGATAATTGCCCCTATTTATGCTGATGGTCTGACCCCAGTGTTCTCCCCCCTCTATCCCCACCAGGTCAGAAGGGTGAGCCCAGCAAAAGAGAGGCTGACCAGGGAGTCCCAGGCCCACCAGGACAGATGGGGCTGCCTGGGTTACAGGGCCCCCCAGGTGAGCAATCCAAATGGGGACCGAACCACAGCATGAGAGGGGTGGCTGGAGGTCTATACTACACTGCGCTTGGTGGCATTTCGGTTCTAGCTTGGATCCAAACCGATATGCTTCGTAACAATGGTTAAACGAAGCAAATCATCTTTGGTTCCAGGCTAGAACTGAAATGCCACCAAACTCAGTGTAGTGTGGAGCCACTCCGACCCGAATGTAAGCTTTGCTTTACTGCCATTAGAACCTGACAAAGACCATTATGGTCAAAACATGATAGAAAATAATCATAGAGTTGTTTGTCCACACAGGTCCTCGTGGTGATGCTGGTTTAACAGGAGTAGATGGTAACCGAGGGGAGAAAGGAGTCAGTGGTGGATTCTCCACCCTGGAAGGACAAGGACCCACTGGACAGAAAGGTGAGTCATGCCTACATCTCTTTTAAATATACATTTTATATTGAATTATATTCAAGCTTTTCCCCCATATTTTAGATCCAGTTACTTGTGAATGTAGGTGTATGCATTTGTTAGTAGGACTAGTGTTGCGGTCTGTTTCCTAGGTGACAAAGGGCACCCGGGACCCCCAGGTACCTCTGGAAGCGGCTACCCTGGACGACCCGGCGCACCGGGAATCCCTGGGGCTCCAGGGTCAAAGGTCAGTACTGAACACCGACCCTGCCATGTTTCTGTCGATCTGTGTCTGTCTATATGTTTGTCGTTACCCATCCTTTCATCCATCTAGCCTTCAAAATTCCCTCAGTCGTTCCATCCATCCCGCTAACCATTATGCATCCTTCCATCTACTTTCAGGGTGATGGTGGGTTTGGGGCCCCAGGTCCAGTGGGCCCTAAAGGTTTCCCAGGTGGTGTTGGGGCCCAGGGTCCTCCAGGAGACCCAGGGCTACCGGGACAACCAGGGAATCCAGGACCACTAGGCCTCAATGGCTCGCCAGGCCCGAAAGGTACTTACTTTACACACAGATGGACACAGAGATAAGACAGACTCAGACACGGGATGGGCATGGGACACACAGATACGGACATGGGACACACCCACATTTTGTTGCTAACTCCATTTCTATCACACTTAAGCTCTCTGAACGAATTCATCCACACTCAACAGCATACACACATGCATTTACACACTGGTGCACATACTCCCAAAGCAGTTATGGCCTTGTCTGTTTGTAGGAAGTAAAGGTGGGGTAGGTTCCCAAGGACCACCTGGTTACGCAGGTACTAACAGTACAGGGGCTACAACCGGACCACCTGGTCCACCAGGACCAGCAGGCAGACGCGGACCTCCAGGTGAGCCCGTGGAGCCTGCTAATGTCCCCACACAGTGTCAGAAAATACATCTTTCTTCTAGGCATCTCACTCGGTTTCTTTCTTTCTTGATTCATTCTTATGTGGTTTCTTCCCTTTCTGTCTTCTTCTCTCTTCTTTCTCTTTCCCCAATAGGCACACCGTGTCATTTCAACGTGGATAATTGGGTAATATTTGGTTGAGACATTGATCAATGAGAATAAAATCTATATTCACCCACTCAAAAAGACAGCCAAAAGTTAGTTGAATTTCCAATGTGTTATCACTATGCTTTCAACCATCTAAAAGCACAACCAAATTCCAATGGGAAATCAATGTCTGATGTTTTGGTTAAATCATCACCCAAATGTCTATCACTGTGCTTTCAACCATTTAAAAGCACGGCAAAGTTCAAATGGGAATACAATGTCAGATATTTAGTTTATTTATACAACATATTAATGTGTTATCACTGTGCTTCATCTAATAGCAGAACCAAATGACCTGGATTACAGTTGAGATTACATTAAAAGTACATGGTGCAAGTGATCAGATTATTACAGCAAGTGTGACGATCTCCACAGACCTGCGGCGACCTGTGCATGCTATTCTGAACAGGCACGCTTTATATGATTACATCAGAAGAAATGTATAGTTAGTGACCTTAAAATGTGGCAGTGGATGTGTTACTCATTTTAAGGTTTAATGTTACATTAGTTTGTTTGTAACATAGCCTTAACTTTAGGCTATTCACTGTATTACAAAAGTAATATTGTGTTTGGTTGACAACGCAACCAAATATCATTATTTAAGGGAGATTTATCTACTGCTTGGATAGTTCCACCTGTGCCACGGACTAATTGGTCCTCTGTAGCTCAATTGGTAGAGCATGGCGCTTGTAATGCCAGGGTAGTGGGTTCGATCCCTAGAACCACCCATAAGTAAAAATGTATGCGCACATGACTGTAAGTCGCTTTGGATAAAAGCGTCTGCTAAGTGGCATTATTATTATTATTATTATTATTATTATTATTATTATAATTAATTCCAGTTTGTGTACAAATTAATAATTATATGTTGGATTCACGTCTCCATCTCAACCAAAAATCTAAGTTAAAGGATAGGATCAAATCAAACTTTAAACGCACTTTAAAAAGTTTGATTTGATTTAGTCCTATTCTTTAACTTTGATTTTTGGTTGAGAGGGAGATGTGAATCCAACTTATTAATTTGTAGACAAAGTGCAATTAAAGCCAGACTAAATCAGTTGTACAGATGAAACTATCCAAGTAGAAGATACATCTTCAAATGTTGATATCTGGTTGTATTGACAACCAAACATAATTCAACATCACTAAATATCATTACATTTTAAATCAACCAGAGCTTGAAACCCTAGGCCTATTGTATTGTCTATTGTTAGTTTGGTTCTGGATTGAATTGAAACAATAGCTGTTGATAACTTTACAAACGCTATATAGGCCTAAATAGCATCATTGATGATATGAGTGATAAAGTATGGTCACATTTAATTTGCTCTGTTAAACCTACCCTTTGGTATTACTTCTGAGTGGCGAGAACTCCTGAGTGGCGCAGTGGTCTAAGGCACTGCATCGCACTGCAATAGCAACAGTGAATCTGTTTAGTTTTTAAGTGGAGATCGCTCAACAATCATTCTCACAATAGAACATTGGTAATAGTCAATGACAAATATCATAATTTAGCAGGGCTAGACTGGATTAAAACCCTGGATGGGAGACCAAAGGGTGGCTGTAGATGGATAAATTCTCCAGTAGGAGGTGCTGCCCAGCCTATAGTTTTTTTCTTCTTCTGATAGCGGATATAACGTTGAAGATCTGACGTTGTTTTAAAGGTACAAATTCACATTTTATTCAAGGTTTTTCTATGTTTAAATTTGGTTAACATGATGACATAATCCTGTGGTTGAAATTTCACCCTCAAAACAACAGTTTACGTTTATTACTTTTTTTAAAAATCCAATGTCTTTTCCATGGAGATTCCACGTCACAATACGTTCAAACAACGTTGATTCAACCAGTTTGTGCCCAGTGGGTCCTCTCTTCTCTTTTGCCAATACTTTCCTGACTGCTTCCTCTCTCTTCCTCTCCATTCAACTTCCTCTTTTCTCCTCCCTTCTCTTTTCTTTCTCTCTCTTGTTTCTCTTTCTCTCCATCCACTAATCGACCACAGTCCCTCCTCTCACCCAGGTTTATATGGACAGACGGGTGAGCTTGGGGCCCCTGGCGCGCAAGGTTTTGGACATTCAGGCCCGGCGGGTGACCCTGGGCCTCCTGGGGTCTCAGGACCCGGAGTGCAGGGGCTGGATGGACAGAAGGGAGGCAGAGGGAGAGATGGGTTAACAGGCGCACCAGGTACATTAACAGAACGGATACATTCAACACATTGGTAACACTTCAAAGCTAACAGATCAAATCAAATTGTATTTGCCACATGCGCCGAATACAACAGGTGTAGACCTTAGTGAAATGCTTACTTACAAGCCCTTAACCAACAATGCAATTTTAAGAAAAATAAGTAAAAAATAGATAAGTACAAAATAATTAAAGAGCAGCAGTAAAATACAATAACAGTAGGGAGGCTATACAGTGGGGGAAAAAAGTATTTAGTCAGTCACCAATTGTGCAAGTTCTCCCACTTAAAAAGATGAGAGACCTGTAATTTTCATCATAGGTACATGTCAACTATGACAGACAAATTGAGAAAAAAAAATCCAGAAAATCACATTGTAGGATTTTTTATGAATTTATTTGCAAAATATGGTGGAAAATAAGTATTTGGTCACCTACAAACAAGCAAGATTTCTGGCTCTCACAGACCTGTAACTTCTTCTTTAAGAGGCTCCTCTGTCCTCCACTCGTTACCTGTATTAATGGCACCTGTTTGAACTTGTTATCAGTATAAAAGACACCTGTCCACAACCTCAAACAGTCACACTCCAAACTCCACTATGGCCAAGACCAAAGAGCTGTCAAAGGACACCAGAAACAAAATTGTAGACCTGCACCAGGCTGGGAAGACTGAATCTGCAATAGGTAAGCAGCTTGGTTTGAAGAAATCAACTGTGGGAGCAATTATTAGAAAATGGAAGACATACAAGACCACTGATAATCTCCCTCGATCTGGGGCTCCACGCAAGATCTCACCACGTGGGGTCAAAATGATCACAAGAACGGTGAGCAAAAATCCCAGAACCACACAGGGGGACCTAGTGAATGACCTGCAGAGAGCTGGGACCAAAGTAACAAAGCCTACCATCAGTAACACACTACGCCGCCAGGGACTCAAATCCTGCAGTGCCAGACGTGTCCCCCTGCTTAAGCCAGTATATGTCCAGGCCTGTCTGAAGTTTGCTAGAGTGCATTTGGATGATCCAAAAGAGGATTGGGAGAATGTCATATGGTCAGATGAAACCAAAATATAACTTTTTGGTAAAAACTCAACTCGTCGTGTTTGGAGGACAAAGAATGCTGAGTTGCATCCAAAGAACACCATACCTACTGTGAAGCATGGGGGTGGAAACATCATGCTTTGGGGCTGTTTTTCTGCAAAGGGACCAGGACGACTGATCCGTGTAAAGGAAAGAATGAATGGGGCCATGTATCGTGAGATTTTGTGTGAAAACCTCCTTCCATCAGCAAGGGCATTGAAGATGAAACGTGGCTGGGTCTTTCAGCATGACAATGATCCCAAACACACCGCCCGGGCAACGAAGGAGTGGCTTCGTAAGAAGCATTTCAAGGTCCTGGAGTGGCCTAGCCAGTCTCCAGATCTCAACCCCATAGAAAATCTTTGGAGGGAGTTGGAAATCCGTGTTGCCCAGCGACAGCCCCAAAACATCACTGCTCTAGAGGAGATCTGCATGGAGGAATGGGCCAAAATACCAGCAACAGTGTGTGAAAACCTTGTGAAGACTTACAGAAAACGTTTGACCTGTATCATTGCCAACAAAGGGTATATAACAAAGTATTGAGAAACTTTTGTTATTGACCAAATACTTCTTTTCCACCATAATTTGCAAATAAATTCATTAAAAATCCTACAATGTGATTTTCTGGAGAAATAAAATCTAATTTTGTCTGTCATAGTTGACGTGTACCTATGATGAAATTTACAGGCCTCTCTCATCTTTTTAAGTGGGAGAACTTGCACAATTGGTGGCTGACTAAATACTTTTTTTCCCCACTGTATACAGGGGGTACCGGTACAAAGTCAATGTGCTGGGGCACAGGTTAGTCGAGGTAATATGTACATGTGGGTAGAGTTAAAGTGACTATGCATAGATAATAAACAGAGAGTAGCAGCAGCGTAAAAGAGGGGGTGGGGTGGGGGGTCAATGCAAATAGTCCGGGTAGCCATGATTAGCTGTTAAGGAGTCTTATGGCTTGGGGGTAGAAGCTGTTAGGAAGGCTTTTGGACCTAGACTTGGCGCTCCGGTACCGCTTGCCGTGCAGTAGCAGAGAGAACTGTCTATGACTAGGGTGGCTGGAGTCTTTTGCAATTTTTAGGGCCTTCCTCTGACACCGCCTGGTACAGAGATCCTGGATGGCAGGAAGCTTGGCCCCAGTGATGTACTGGGCCGTACGCACTACCCTCTGTAGTGCCTTGTGGTCGGAGGCCGAGTAGTTGCCATTCCAGGCAGTGATGCAACCAGTCAGGATGCTCTCGATGGTGCAGCTGTATAACTTTGAGGATCTGAGGACCCATGCCAAATCTTTTCAGTCTCCTGAGGGGGAATGGCCTTTGTCGTGCACTCTTCACGACTGTCTAGGTGTGTTTGGACCATGATAGTTTGTTGGTGATGTGGACACCAAGGAACTTGAAGCTCTCAACCTGCTCCACTACAGCCCCATCGATGAGAATGGGGGCGTGCTCAGTCCTCTTTATTTCATTTTTTTTGTAGTCCACAATCATCTCCTTTGTCTTGATCACGTTGAGGGAGAGGTTGTTATCCTGGCACCACACGGTCAGGTCTCTGACCTCCCTATAGGACACTGTTGTGTCGTCAGCAAACTTAATGATGGTGTTGGAGTCGTGCCTGGCCATGCAGTCATGGGTGAACAGGGAGTACAGGAGGGGACTGAGCACGCACCCTTGAGGGGCCACCGTGTTGAGGATCAGCGTGGCAGATGTGTTGATACCTACCCTTACCACCTGGGGGTGGCCCGTCACGAAGTCCAGGATCCAGTTGCAGAGGGAGGTGTTTAGTCCCAGGGTCCTTAGCTTAGTGATGAGCTTTGAGGGCACTATGGTGTTGAACGCTGAGCTGTAGTCAATAAATAGCATTCTCACATAGATGTTCCTCTTGTCCAGGTGGGAAAGGGCAGTGTGGAGTGCAATAGAGATTGCATCATCTGTGGATCTGTTGGGGTGGTATGCAAATTGGAGTGGGTCTAGGGTTTCTAGGATAATGGTGTTGATGTGAGCCATGACCAGCCAATGATTGTACGTTGGCTAGTAGGACTGATGGTAGAGACAGATTACTCACTCGCCGTCGGATCCTTACAAGGCACCCCGACCTACATCCACGATATCTCCGTCTCTTTCTCATGCGAATGACGAGGATTTGGGCTTTATCAGGTGTCTGTAGAATATCCTTTGCGTCCGACTCGTTGAATAAATAATCTTCGTCCAATACGAGGTGAGTAATCGCTGTCCTGATATCCAGAAGCTATTTTTGGTCATTAGAGACGGTGGCAGAAACATTATGTACAGAATAAATTACAAATAACGCGAAAAAACACACATAATAGCACATTTGGTTAGGGGGCCTTAAAAAGGCAGCCATCTCCTCCGGCGCCATTAATAATGTGCTAAGATATGTTGTAAGCATGTCTGAGCATTTATAGTACACTGTCTTATAAGGCTTAGCAAAGTTACAGTGCATCTGTTGGCTCACAAATACCTTTTT
This sequence comes from Coregonus clupeaformis, assembly GCF_020615455.1. NCBI lineage: Eukaryota > Metazoa > Chordata > Actinopteri > Salmoniformes > Salmonidae > Coregonus > Coregonus clupeaformis. Next base: position 12,945,943 of record NC_059212.1, read on the forward strand.
AAAAAATGGTAAGGGCATGGATCAGAAAACCAGTCAGGATCTGGTGTGATCACCATGGGCGGCAGGTAGCTTAGTGGTTAAGAGCATTGTGCCAGTAACCGAAAGGTCGCTGGTTCTAATCCCCGAGCCCACTAGGTGAAACATCTGTCGATGTGCCCTTGAGCAAGGCACTTAACCCTAATTGCTCCTGTAAGTCGCTCTGGATAAGAGCGTCTGCTAAATGACCAATTATTATTTATTCATACAGCTCGACACATCTTTGCATAGAGTTGATCAGGCTGTTGATTGTGGCCTGTGGAATGTTTTCCCACTCCTCTTCAATGGCTGTGTGAAATTGCTGGATGTTGGTGGGAACTGGAACGCGCTGTCGTACAGCATCCTAAGCATGCTCAATGGGTGACATGTCTGGTGAGTATGCAGGCCATGGAACTGGGACATTTTCAGCTTCCAGGAAATGTGTACAGATCCTTGCGACATGGGGCTGTGCATTATCATGCTGAAACATGAGGTGATGGTTGCGGGTGAATGGCACGACAATGGGCCTCAGGATCTCGTCACGCAATCTCTGTGCATTCAAATTGCCATCAATAAAATGCAATTGTGTTCGCTGTCTGTAGCTTATGCCTGTCCGTACCATAACCCCACCGCCACCATGGGGCACTCTGTTCACAACGTTGGCATCAGCAAACCACTCACCCACAAGACGCCACACACGCTGTCTGCCATCTGCCCGGTACAGTTGAAACCGGTATTCATCCGTGAAGAGCACACTTCTCCAGTGTGCCAGCGGCCCTCGAAGGTGAGCATTTGCCACTGAAGTCGGTTACGACACAGAACTGCAGTCCAGTCAAGACCCTAGTCAGGACGACGAGAATGCAGATGAGCCGGTTTCCGACAGTTTGTGCAGAAATTCTTTGGTTGTGCAAACCCAGTTTCATCAGCTGTCCGGGTGGCTGGTCTCAGACGAAGCTGGATGTGGAGGTCCTGGGCTGGCATGGTTACACGTGTTGTGTGGTTGTGAGGCCGGTTGGACGTACTGCCACATTCTCTAAAACTACGTTGGAGGCAGCTTACGCTAGTGAAATAAACATTACATTTTCTGGTAACAGCTCTGGTGGACATTCCTGCAGTCAGCATGCCAATTGCATGCTCCCTGAAAACTTGAGACATCTGTGGCATTGTGTTGTGTGACAAAACTGCACATTTTAGAGTGGCCTTGTATTGTCCCCAGCACAAGGTGCACCTGTGTAATGATCATGCTGTTTAATCAGCTTCTTGATATACCACACCTGTCAGGTGGATGGATTATCTTGGCAAAGGAGAAATGGTCACTAACAGTGATGTAAACAGATTTGTGCACAACATTTGAGAGAAATAAGCTTTTTGTGCATATGGAATATTTCTGGGATATTTTATTTCAGCTCATGAAACATGGGACCAACAATTTACATGTTGCGTTAATATTTTTGTTCAGTGTATGAGGCGACAGTACAGAATGTCACCTTTTCATTTGGGTATTTTGATACATATTGGTTTTACTTTTTTAGAAATGATTTTTTAAAATATATCTAGTACCCCCATTTGAAGGTGTCAAATTCACTTATAGTGTATTAAAGTAGTCACATGTTTATTATTTGGTCCCATATTCCTAGCACGCAATGATTACATCAAGCTTGTGACTCTACAAACTTGTTGGATTAATTTGTAGTTTGTTTTGGTTGTTTCAGATTATGTTGTGCCCAATAGAAATGAACGGTAAATAATTTGTGTAATTTTGGAGTCACTTTTATTGTAAATAAGAATATAATATGTTTCTAAACACTTCTACATTAATATGGATGCTACCATGATTAAGGATAATCATGAATGAATTGTGAATGATGAGTGAGAAAGTTAGAAGCATAAATATCATACCCCAAAAAAGCATTTTTTTTAAATCAAACCGCCCTCCTGTGAAGTAGGAACTAGTGTCAAACGCATAGGATTCTGTAACCAGTCACAAATAAAGTTTGATTAAATTGAATGTGCTCCGGTGTCATTACATTGAGTTAGTCTAATACTTCACAGGGACCTGGGTAATGTATTTTTTACTACTACAGTAGTTGATGCAGTGTATGTTAACTACTACAGGTCCTCGAGGTGACCCTGGGCTGGATGGAAGATCTGGACCTGGCCTTGACGGACCCCCTGGATCTGGAGGACCACCCGGCCCCAGAGGTCAGAGGTCACACATATGTACAGACGCGTACGCACACGGGCGTGCGCACACACACACACACACTTGGACTGGCAAACACACACTCGCGCGCACACTTGGACTTGCAAACACACACACAGACGTGCGCACACACTCACAAGTACAAATATACTGTAAAACATAAAGGTGGTGATGATACTGATATACAGTATAAGGATTATTATTCTGTGTGTTTCTGGGCAGGGTCGGATGGCCGTGAAGGGGATAAAGGCCATAGAGGTGTACCAGGCCCTGTGGGGGACAACGGAATCCCAGGTCCTCCTAGCCCAGGACCTATCACAGACTTATATGGGTTCCCAGGGGACCCTGGACAGCCTGGTGAGCACCATAGAGACTCTGCGATCAATTCAATCAAACCCACAATGGAGTATTTACGCAGAAGATCTTATTACTCGTGGTCAAATGGAAACAAGGTTGTGTAAAAAGATACTACTACGAGGTATACTCAGCTCACATGTACAGTGTGCAGATGTTTCCAGTTGTCAGAGTGCAAATGCATAAGGATACTGTGCAAAAAAATGCTATGACAGGTCCCGTTTGAATCACGGACCAAAATATGTAATCAAATATTGTGAGTAATATGGTCATTTAATGTGGATTATCTGTTGTACAATAGGTATGCTTGGTTTTCCTGGTGTTAGAGGAGACCCTGGATATTCTGGTCCAAAAGGCATTGATGGGAGGGATGGTGACCCAGGAAAACATGGACCTAGAGGTGTGTGTGCGTGCGAAAAGGAAAGTCCTGCTTTGTGGTACTGACTGCAGTAGTGATGGTAGTTCTGGTAATAGTAGTGGCCACTGTTTCCAAATACTAACAAAAATAATGCAAGTCAATATCCACGATATCAGCATGGCCGATACTAAATATGATCATGTCCAGTCATATCCAAATCATCTTTATTCAGTTTGACAATCAATTTCAGACACTTTGGGATGATGTGGACATGGCATGCAAAACACGCTCATATTGGGGATGTTGACAGGATATTGCTATCCAAAGTTCTCTACATCACACCTGTGTACTTAAAGGAAATCTCCACTCAATAGCTATATTTTGGTATTTGTTTCAATAGTCCATTGTTGACTTGTTGTTTTGCTTGTCAGCAATCAAGTTTTCAAGATATGTAACTTTCAAAATAAAGAGATCATCCCCGGATGATGGTGTTAATTGTCCATGACCTGATTTGCAAATGTCAGAAAGATCAACAAGAGTTCACACAGATTGTATTATTTAACCGGATTTATTAAAGTAGGATAAACGCAAGGGAACCATCAAATACACAAATGGAACTTAACTTGTCTGATTTCACAGGTTTCAACAACACACTATCACAGCTTATTGTGAAATAGACACAAATTACTTATTCCAAATTTGTGACAGGCACACGAAAAAGTCATTTTTTGTGTGTATTACACGACTTTCATCACAAAGCATTTCATGTGTATAACACGATTTTCTTTCTTCGTAACGCATTCGTGTACATTGCACAAATTCCAATTTGTTGTGGCTAACATTAGCTAGGCTAGCTAGGTGGCTAACGTTTGCTAGGCTAGAGGTTAGGGTTAGGTTTAGGGGTTAGGATTTAGGGTTAGGTAATATGCTAGCTAAGTAGTTATAGGGTTAAGGTTAGGGGAAGGGTTAGCGAACATGCTAAGTAGTTGCAAAGTAGCTAAAAAGTAGTAAGTAGTTGCTAATTAGCTAAAATTGTTCGTGATGAGATTTGAACATGCAACCTTTGGGTTGCAAGACGTTCGTGTTATACGCCCACCCATCCTCCCCAACCAACCTCTCTCCTATCGTTTCTGTCTTAAGTAACCTACTCATTATCTGTGATTTTGAAATTTACTGTATACAAAATCTTGTACTGCTTATGAAAATAAACTTTTTTGTGTGCCTGTCACGAATTTCCAATAAGCAATTTGTGTCTATTTCACAGTAGTCTGTGATACTGGGTTGGGTTTCAAATAAGAAAAATTATCATTTTAAAATGAGCTTGGCCATGTTAACAATCTTAACAATGATTAAACAAGAGAAAAATCACACAATGCTAAAATATAATGAGGAAGTTGAGTTCAACTATTCTCTGTCAATCCGAGCATGTGAGTGGAGCTGGAGTGGAGCGAGGAGCGGAGTGAGGAGCGGAGCCTGCCCAATTTGACTGGAGTGAGATTCCCAAAGGCTGGAGTGTCGGCCTTCTCGCCCGCTCCAGGAGCGCTCACTTCACCAGCTCAGGGCATGCCCGCCCCAGCATGCATTTGTAGTCTACTTGTGTGCTGCTATAGCCTTTTGCTTTAGCTACTGTCATGGAGTTCGCTAAATATTTTCTTTATGATAAAACACACAGGTGCTAAATCAAGGTGACTTAGAAAGATGAGGACTAAGAGCAAGAGATGGAGTGTGGTGATGTAGTGTCCAAAACTAAAGAATCATTGTGGAATCTGAAAAGACACTTGATGGTGTACTTACTATGTGCACATGCTAAAAGAAAGGAATGAGGTGGGTAGATAACTGTCATTGTAGCAAAGTATTTATAAACAAAAAATCAGATCTCTTAAACGTTTCGTTAATTTTCGTTCTATTACCTATACAATAGGCCATAATTTATTTTTGGCCCAATAGGCCTGGCATATTCCCACGTTCAAGGAGCTTTCCGTTTCGATTTGATTATTTTGGCCTAAAAAAACAATAATATCTCTGCCCAGCCTGGCAATCAATCAATCAATCAATTTTATTTTATATAGCCCTTCTTACATCAGCTAATATCTCGAAGTGCTGTACAGAAACCCAGCCTAAAACCCCAAACAGCTAGTAATGCAGGTGTAGAAGCACGGTGGCTAGGAAAAACTCCCTAGAAAGGCGAAAGCCTAGGAAGAAACCTAGAGAGGAACCAGGCTATGAGGGGTGGCCAGTCCTCTTCTGGCTGTGCCGGGTGGAGATTATAACAGAACCATGCCAAGATGTTCAAAAATGTTCATAAGTGACAAGCATGGTCAAATAATAATCTCCTGAATCTCCTGAGTGGCGCAGTGGTCTAAGGCACTGCATCGCAGTGCTAACTGTGCCACTAGAGATCCTGGTTCGAATCCAGGCTCTGTCGCAGCCGGCCGCGACCGGGAGACTCATGGGCGGCGCACAATTGGCCCAGCGTCGTCCAGGGTAGGGGAGGGAATGGCCGGCAGGGATGTAGCTCAGTTGATAGAGCATGGCGTTTGCAACGCCAGGGTTGTGGGTTCGATTCCCACAGGGGGCCAGTATAAAAAAAAAAATGTAATCACTAACTGTAAGTCGCTCTGGATAAGTGCGTCTGCTAAATGACTAAAATGTAAATGTAAATGTAAAAAATAATCAGGAATAAATCTCAGTTGGCAAGAATGGCCAAAGGGTGTCTATTATCCCCATGAGCCTGAAGCCACAGACTGGCCAAACTCGTGTTTCTAAAAATGAATTCAAAGGCACTAATAAGTCATTTTTCATTTAATTTGTATTTAATTCTAAGTAAGTCACAGCCTATATGCACAATGTATAGACTACACTGATTTAATACAACAAAATGTTGTTTAAATGCTGAGCCCTTTATGTCCCTACCAGCCTATTGTGTTGCACTCGCAAATGCTTCACAATGTATTTCTTTGTAGGCTGTAGCCTTGAACAAATTTAAATAATATAGCCTAAATAATTCATTTTCTTCCCTTCTTAGTCTCCATCTGGCTCCTGACCTATTTAGAGTGTTTATATGCTGTTTAATAGGACATGTAGCCTATTTGAAATGATGTTCGCTTCCTACATTCACCTTTTCATGTTTATTCAAATACTTTTCATTCAAAATGGTTTGGTTTAAATACTTAAAAACCAATTGGTAGGTCCAGGTAGTCACAAAAATACAGTGGGGAAAAAAAGTATTTAGTCAGCCACCAATTGTGCAAGTTCTCCCACTTAAAAAGATGAGAGAGGCCTGTAATTTTCATCATAGGTACACGTCAACTATGACAGACAAATTGAGAAAAATAAATCCAGAAAATCACATTGTAGGATTTTTTATGAATTTATTTGCAAATTATGGTGGAAAATAAGTATTTGGTCACCTACAAACAAGCAAGATTTCTGGCTCTCACAGACCTGTAACTTCTTCTTTAAGAGGCTCCTCTGTCCTCCACTCGTTACCTGTATTAATGGCACCTGTTTGAACTTGTTATCAGTATAAAAGACACCTGTCCACAACCTCAAACAGTCACATTCCAAACTCCACTATGGCCAAGACCAAAGAGCTGTCAAAGGACACCAGAAACAAAATTGTAGACCTGCACCAGGCTGGGAAGACTGAATCTGCAATAGGTAAGCAGCTTGGTTTGAAGAAATCAACTGTGGGAGCAATTATTAGGAAATGGAAGACATACAAGACCACTGATATTCTCCCTCGATCTGGGGCTCCACGCAAGATCTCACCCCGTGGGATCAAAATGATCCAAACGGGGGGACCTAGTGAATGACCTGCAGAGAGCTGGGACCAAAGTAACAAAGCCTACCATCAGTAACACACTACGCCGCCAGGGACTCAAATCCTGCAGTGCCAGACGTGTCCCCCTGCTTAAGCCAGTACATGTCCAGGCCCGTCTGAAGTTTGCTAGAGTGCATTTGGATGATCCAGAAGAGGATTGGGAGAATGTCATATGGTCAGATGAAACCAAAATAGAAATTTTTGGTAAAAACTCAACTTGTCGTGTTTGGAGGACAAAGAATGCTGAGTTGCATCCAAAGAACACCATACCTACTGTGAAGCATGGGGGGTGGAAACATCATGCTTTGGGGCTGTTTTTCTGCAAAGGGACCAGGACGACTGATCCGTGTAAAGGGAAAGAATGAATGGGGCCATGTATCGTGAGATTTTGAGTAAAAACCTCCTTCCATCAGCAAGGGCATTGAAGATGAAACGTGGCTGGGTCTTTCAGCATGACAATGATCCCAAACACACCGCCCGGGCAACGAAGGAGTGGCTTCGTAAGAAGCATTTCAAGGTCCTGGAGTGGCCTAGCCAGTCTCCAGATCTCAACCCCATAGAAAATCTTTGGAGGGAGTTGAAATCCGTGTTGCCCAACGACAGCCCCAAAACATCACTGCTCTAGAGGAGATCTACATGGAGGAATGGGCCAAAATACCAGCAACAGTGTGTGAAAATCTTGTGAAGACTTACAGAAAACATTTGACCTGTGTCATTGCCAACAAAGGGTATATAACAAAGTATTGAGAAACTTTTGTTATTGACCAAATACTTATTTTCCACCATAATTTGCAAATAAATTCATAAAAAATCCTACAATGTGATTTTCTGGATTTCTTTTTCTCATTTTGTCTGTCATAGTTGACGTGTACCTATGATGAAAATTACAGGCCTCTCTCATCTTTTTAAGTGGGAGAACTTGCACAATTGGTGGCTGACTAAATACTTTTTTCCCCCACTGTAGATGGGTGTTGGTTAAAATGTGATTTTAATGAATGGGGCAAATTTGGAGCGGGAGTTTCTTTTCCTGTGAGGGAGGAGCGGTTTTTAGCAGAGATTAGGAAAGGACATGGAGCACCGGAGCACTGCTCCATGAGTGATGAGCAGGATTTCCAACCGCTCAACTCCGCTCACATGCTCTGCTCTCAATGATGTCACCAGACCTACAGTATACAGTAGAGGTTAATTTCTATTGGCTCAACTGAGGACAAAGGTAATGAGTTATGTGTACATTGCACAATCAATCTTCTACGTTTGCGTGCCTATGATCCGTATGATAAGCTGTTTGTAGGATGAAGTAAGGACACACGTGTGGAGCCTGGGCATCATTTTAGATTTGATTGATTGATTGATTTGATCATTAAAAGTAGTAGGCTGCTCCAGTCAGAGACAACATTGCATACATTAAATATTATTGACGGTAAAAACACGATAAAGTCTTATTTTATTGTGATCCTCTTTGGCAAACAATATGGCAGGTGGCCAAGATCGACAATGCACACGCTTGTTCACACAATGTAATAAATAAAAAAACACAGCGCTAAATTACAAATATTTATAACATAATCAACAGTACAGCGGTGCCCATAGGTGAAGCAAAGTTCAGCATTACAGACACACACTCAACCTCCTGTATGTAGACTCAGCATAAGGAGCAGCACGCTATCAATCAAGGTGGTAGTCACTCTATCGATCAAGGATAAAGTGGGAGTGGTAATTGTCCGGAACCTGATTTGCAGAAGTCAGAACCATCAACAAGAGTTCACACAGAGTTCAGCTATACTATATGCTAATGAAACCAAGGGGACCATAAAATACATTAACCGAGCTTAACCGGATACATTTCAGGGGTAAAAACAAAAGAGAATAATTTAAAATAATCTTAATAATCTTAAGAATGACTTAAGACGAGAAAATCACACTGCTGATACCAGTGGTAAAACATATTGATGATAACAAAACGCATAATAAATCATATTCAAACCTGATAAGGTGATTTAACGAAATCATATGTTAAATACAATCACAACCTTCCTATAGATTATGCACTTTTTATTCTTTCTAGCAACTCCAATGTTAGGAGTCGGCCCTGCAGAAACCCTACCACCCATTGGCTATTAGGGACCATTGATACAGGGCAGATTCCCAGCCCTGTGGAGGTAGAGGATAGGCTGAACAAACCCAGTGACACAACACACCTGTGTCCTTACTTCCTGAATGATGACTGTGCAGTGTGCACATAACCCATTATTACCTTTCTCTTAAGTTGACCAGTAGAAAATGGAATAGGACATTTTCCTAAATAAAATGTGTGTGCTTGCTTGTCTTTGAATATTTATACTTGTGAAATAAATGGTAGTGGGGTAAAACAACATGCAGTGGAAGTGGTAATGACTGCAGTAGTAATTTAATTGGTAGTGACTACAGTAGTAATAGTAGTGACTGTTTTAGTATGATTTATAACAAGAGTATGTCAGATTGCTAGAGTTGCCTTTCAGCAAGCAAACTAATGACGTGATGTTAGGTCCCCCAGGTGATCGTGGAGCCGATGACCTATATTCAGTAGGAGGACCAGGCCCATCTGGACCCTGGGGAGATATTGGGATCATGGGTTTACCAGGTAACACACACACACTCACACACACACAATCACAACAAAAAGTATTCTTGTATGCATGGCATACCAACTTATGATATCATACTGAAAATGGTTCAAACAAATTAAAATCCAATTGATTATGTTCTTACTGTTCTTATTGAGTTGTGTGGATGTGATATCTTAGGTCCCCATGGAATAAAGGGAGTTCCAGGTTACCACGGAGGCCCGGGACAAGACGGTAGACCCGGTCCATACGGGCCTAAAGGAACTAAAGGAGAGGCCAGTTATGCTCAACCAGGCCGCCTAGGACCACCTGGACAGAAGGTGTGTTCAACAAACAGAACCACAGTCTATTACCAGCTATTGAAATCACTGCCAAGGTGCAACACAATACTGTATAACTACAGACACCATTTAAACACCAATGTGACTGTTACCTGGCTCTGATAACACTATTCTCTCTCTCGCTCTCGCTCTCTCTCTCTCGCTCTCTCTCTCTCTCTCTCTCTCCTTCTCTTTAGGGCGAGCCAGCAGTGTGGAGCAGACATGGTTCTAAGGGAGAGAAAGGCTCTCCTGCTTACGCAGGTCGTCCAGGCTCCCAAGGTCCCACTGGAGCCAAAGGAGACCCAGGACATTATGGACATCATGGTTACTACTACTGAAATACTAATTATGATAGATGATCATGAGGATGATGATGCTTGTAATTTTCTTAGTCTTTCTTTCTTTTTGTTTCTTCTCTGTGATCCAGGACCCCAAGGTCCTGCAGGGCCACCAGGTACCGATGGTCCTCCAGGCCTCCCAGGACCCACTCCGTCATATGGAGCTCCAGGTCAGAACATCACTAAGGTTTATTCAAGAAATACTGTATATCAATGAAAATACAGTATGTGTATGTTTTTATGTCTCTATGACGTGTGTGTGTATATGTTGTTGGAGTGTCTGACCATGTACTCTTTCATAGGACAACCAGGGTTACCTGGCCCTCCTGGTCCCTGTGGTGCTAAAGGTAACCAAGGTCATGATGGCATTCCTGGACCTGCTGGTCAGAAGGGAGAGACACGTAAGACACCTTGACTTCTACTTGCGTTGTGTTTAAATCAATACTTCTTGCCCCATGCATATGTAATAATTTAACATTTTGTGGATATAATATATCTTCTGGTGCTCTCTCTAGTGATTGTGGGGTCGACTCCTGGCCTACGTGGAGAGAATGGACAACCAGGTGAGTCTCAGATTGATGACATCATTCCTATACCTTCAGACATGTACCACTAGCTCAACATTTGGATTTGTTATTGGCTAAACCTATATTATTAATTCGAATTGGTTCTGTAATAAACTTGATTTAAGTTACTATTGGCTCCGTTCATGGCTAAAATTGGTCTAATTGGCTAAAATTGTTTTCTGTTTCCCTATAGGTCCAATGGGAGATGTGGGTTTTCCTGGCCCCACTGTTTTTGGACCCCCAGGGCTTACAGGAGACCGGGGCGTCGAAGGACCCCAAGGTCCTCGTGGTGAGCCAGGGCGTGGTGCTGTTTGTCTCAACGGGCTGAAAGGAGAAACTGGTCCTCATGGCAGACCTGGAAGCCCTGGTGAGGACTCACTGTTCTTTGTGGCTTTGGACACCAACTCTGTCACTGATTAGCTCTATACCTGAATCTAACTGAAACTGTAGCAGTTAGTGCTGACACAAACTCTACCCTTGAATCAAATTCAATCTCTATCCTTGACTCTATAGGTGGTTTCCCAGACACAGATTAAACCTACATCTGGACAGTATAGAGAATAAAGTGCTTCTTAGTCAAGGACTAGGCTTGGACTCATTATGAACAACTATCCCAGATTCACTCACACTATTGGCTAGTTTTAACTCACTCATTCAAACTCTTATTCCTTCTGACTAACAAACTCAATAGTTATGACTTAGTAAGTCAAACTCTTATCTCTGACTCTAACTCAACCTCTCCCTTATTCACAACGGCCCTGAATGCTACTCTATCAAAACATGCCTCTGACTGAAATGGGTCTTTCTGTCTGCAGGACACCGGGGCCCACGGGGCCAGTCAGGGTCTGGAGGCTATGAACATAAAGGGGACAGGGGAGACCCAGGCGCTCCAGGGGGCAGAGGCTTCGACGGGCCCAGAGGGGACCCAGGGATTCCAGGGCCATGGGTGAGTCACTCCACTGAAGAGTACAAGACCAACTAAATGTTGCTTATGTTTTGGAACATCTCTTAAACGCTGGAAAATATAGATGTTCTAAGTAATTCTGTGTATAATTTAAAGTCTGAGTTATTGCTTGAATTGCTTTCTACCCCATAGGGACCAAGAGCTATCCCTGGACCTCCGGGACCAATAGGTGAACCAGGTCACCCTGGACCCCAAGGATTCCCCGGTAATCTTATTGCATCAACAACAATCCTCTGCATTGTCATTTTTTATTTACAAAAACTAAATTGTCATTACACCATAGTATTGAGTGCAGCCAAGAGTTTATCCTGACCATGAAGAACTCTGGGTTCTGGTTCTAGTTCTAGGGCAAAGACTTTTCCCTGGTAAATTCACATGCTCTGGAAAAAACTCCTGTGCCTATTAATGTGTGCCGTGTGTTGTAGCCATCAAAACGTCATCCCTAGATTTTCTTTGACATGCTAGATGGTGTGTGTGTGTGTGTGTGTGTGTGTGTGTGTGTGTGTGTGTGTGTACAAAATGTGTTTGGTTTGTTTCACTTGAGCGAGTCTGACCACAAGTCTGAGACCACTATGATGACACCAAATGCGTTTGATGGATCATTTTTGCATTCTTCTAATGCAGGGTCTGCTCAACCCTCTTCCTGGAGATCTACTGTCCTGAAGGTGTTCAGTCCAACCCTAATTTAGCGTATCTGATTCAGCTAGTTAAGGTCTTGTTGAGCAGCTAATAAGTAGAATCAGGTGTGTTAAATTAGGGTTGGACTGAAAACCCACAGGACGGTAGATATCCAGGAAGAGGGTTGGGCAGCCCTGGTCTAATGCCTCTAAAGGGGAAAGTAATCCAAAAGTAATTAGATTACATTACTGAGTTTGGGTAATCCAAAAGTTACGTTACTGATTACAATTTTGGACAGGTACTAGTAACTGTAAAGTATTACAATTAGAAAGTAACCTACCCAACCGTGTGTGTGTGTGGTGCAGTTGGTGATTCAGTGTCTCTTGATGAACTGTGGTGTTTTAGGAGAGACGGGTGATCCTAGTTATAACCCCGGCCCCAAAGGACCAAATGGAGCCAAAGGCCAGCCAGGACCACCAGGTCAATATTTAACACTCAACATTAAACTCTGACAACTCAACATTAAACACTGACAACTCAACATTAAACACTGACAACTCAACATTTAACACTGAAAATTCAAAACTCAACATTCAACACTGAAAACCATTGGGTCAATATTCAATTTACCAAAGCATCCTAACTCTAAACAGTATCTTTAGCACAATTTATTCTTAAGTAGTTAGTCAAAACAAATCAAAGGTTTTTTCATGCACATCTACAGGTCGTCCAGGGCTTGACGTGTCTGGACAAGTGAGACACCATCAAGGGGATCCAGGCCCTCCAGGTCACCCCGGGAACCAAGGATTTCCAGGTCCAAGTGGGCCGCCAGGACGGCCAGGATTTGCAGGTTCAGTATCCTTTTATCATCTGCAACTACAAGCCACATGGCCAGGCCAACCATGATTCACTTCAACCAAATGTCATATTCTTTCTAACTAATGAAGTAGTCTATGGGGAAGGAGTGAATGCAACCTATGCCATGTCTTAGCTACGGGCACCACAGGCTAACATTGGCACAAATGGTCTCATTAGCTCCTACTTTAGCTTTGGCTAACTAAATTGCTTACCAAAATCAAGTTGCCCCTCTCACTGCCAGGCCCCACAGGCCCTAAGGGTCAGTACGGACACAGCCCTCCAGGCCTGCCTGGCTTCCCCGGGCGCAAGGGAGACAAGGGATCACAGGGACAGACAGGTATTTATATAAATGTGTTTGCCAGTGATCTTGTTGAACATGAGGCGAACCGTTGGAAAACATGTATTTTATCTAAGTGTTTTTGCTTGGGCAGGGCCGGTGGGCTACCAGGGGCCTCCGGGTCAGAAGGGTTCTCGTGGCCCGTGGGGCTCCAGCACGGCAGGTCTGGCTGACAGTTTCCTGCTGGCCCGACACAGCCAGACGATCAGAGTGCCTGACTGCCCCAGAGGCACCACCCTCATCTACTCCGGATACTCTCTGCTCTTCATTAATGGCAATGAGAGAGCCCACGGACAAGACCTAGGTAAACAGCATGGAGTCACACATTAATAGTAATGAGGCACACACACACTGCTCAACACAAAGTCACCAAACGCAGAGCGGTTGTATTCATAGGTTGCACCTCTGTCATTTGGGCGACGTCATGCCATTGTTCTGAACGTTCTCAAGCTGTGCTCTACCGGCACAATAGTGGTGCTCTAAACTTGTGATAAGCCCAGTCATTCTGGATGGAGGCTAACAACTGTTTAGTCTAAATTACACTGTAGTGCCTGGAAATACAATGACTTTGCTAAAGTAGTCAAATATTTAGTAGGAAACGGCATTATCATGTCATCAAATGTACTTTAGACAGATGGCAATGTTGTCATTAGCTAGCAAAGTTTGTCAAAAATGGCTAGCAATGCTGACATTAGCTAGCTATAATCCGGTGTCCTCCCCTCAATCTTAGCTAACTATCTAAGGTTATACTACATTTAAAGTCAGTCTGATGATATCCAAAGGATGACAAAAGGTTTTCCTGCTAATGAATTGCCTCCTTTTGAACATGCAACCCATGAATAGGTGCAATATGGTGAAATTCTTACAAAGCATATCAAAAGGCAATGTGGAGCTAATAACATTTTGGTTAATACCTAATGTATCCAATCATCTCAGATCTACCTAGAGGGTACAGGTCGATTTGGGATTGAGCAAATGAGGTCCTAAAATTGTGATGTTAGCTCGGCACTCTTACTTTTGCTGTTAATTTGACATTGTCTCTCTTTGATGACCTCACCACTGTCCCCCCCAGGCTCCATGGGCAGCTGCCTACCTCGTTTCTCCACCATGCCCTTCCTGTTCTGTGACACGGACAACACCTGTCGCTACGCCGCCCGCAATGACTACTCCTATTGGCTGTCAACGGAGAAGTCCATGCCGCGCAGCATGGACCTGATCAGAGGAGACGAGATAGGGAGCTACATCAGCAGGTACACAGTCCTGGGAGGAGGGACACAGACACACACACACACACACACACACACACATACTTGCAGTCTAAAAAATACAGGGCCTCTACAGTCTGCACTCTTTATTTTGGAACACATTTTGACATGTTGCACTGAAATGACACTATATGCTACACTTGTTGGTGGCGTGTGATTTAGGTGTTCAGTGTGTGAGGGCAGCTCCAATGCCATCGCCATCCACAGCCAGACCACCAAGACCCCAGACTGTCCTCGTGACTGGGAATCCCTCTGGACTGGATACTCCTTTGTCATGGTAACAACCTGCTCCCTGTATTCTATCGATATACTGTTTAATGTCTGTACTTACAGTGCCTTCAGAAAGTATTCATACCACTTGACTTATTCAACATTTTGTTGTGTGACAGCCTGAATTCAAAACAGATTAAATAGATTTGTTCTCTCACCCATCTACACACAATACCCCATAATGACGAAGTAAAATCATGTTTTTAGAAATGTTTGTATATTTATTGAAAATGAAATACAGAAATATACATTTACATAAGTATTCACACCCCTGAGTCAATACTTTGTAGAAGCACCTTTGGCGGCGATTACAGCTTTGAGTCGTCTTGGGCATGTCTCTATCAGCTTTGCACATCTGGATTTGGGGTTGAATGATGATGATGATGATGATGATAATGATATGAATGATAATGATGCAAATGAAACATCATAGTAGGAGCATAATGTAGCATACTCCATTGTGACATAATTCAAAACTCAGTCTAACTTACTCTCCTTTACCTTCTCTATACTTCTCTCCCCGTCACTTCTTCTGCCCCATCCTGCCCTTCATTTTGTCATCTCTTTCCTCTTTCTCCTCACCTCTGCTTGTTTTCTATACTCCTCTCCTCCTTTCCATACCCCATTGCGCCCCCCTCTCTCTTCTTCCCAGCAAACGGGTGCGGGTGCTGAGGGGTCGGGGCAGCCCCTAGTCTCTCCAGGCTCATGTCTGGAACACTTCCGCCAGGTCCCCTTCATCGAGTGCCACGGCCGGGGAACCTGCAACTACTTCCCTGACTCCTACAGCTACTGGCTGGCCTCGCTCGACCCCAATCGCATGTTCAGGTTAGAATCATCACATCAGAGATCGATTCAGTGTTTATACTATACTATCAGTGGTGTAGTGGAGGGTAAACGCAAGTAAACGCAGTTTATGCATATATTTTTAGATTTTGCATGATCGTTTACCCACCTATTGTGGAAAAATGCATAGAACATATATGGAGCGTTACTTTATTCACCGCAAACGGTGATTAGCGTTTACCCACCTATTTTTTTTTACCACTACATCACTGTATACAATACTAAACTGTTCAAATCAAGCTTTATTTTGAGTGCTCTTTTTGTTAGCTTTGCTTTTCGGTAGGGTGCTTTTTAGTCGTTCATTTTTTTTATCCGTTTTTATTTGTTTTTTCCCGTGAAGCAGACTGTGTTGCATTCCATGTCTGAAATGTACTGTATAATAAAGCTTGATTTGATTTTACTTATCAATATTTATGGCCACATACGGGGATGTTTTCTTTTCAATACCTGTACAGCATTATCTTTTATCAAGATAACTGTAGTTATTTATGTTTTGTGACAGTGTTCAGTATTAATCTAATCATTTCTAGGGTGGTTTAGGTCATTCTGTCTGGCCTTACCTATACACCACACTAAACTCCTCTTCTTTGTGCCCCTCCCCTGCAGTAAGCCTGTGCCACAGACTGTGAAGGGACGTCTTCTAGAGAATGTCATCAGTCGCTGCCGCGTCTGCAGGAAACCCTATTGAACAGTGCCAGGGGCCGGAATAAGAGTTGGGGAAATTACCATTGGGAGGAGGGGCTAAGGAGATTGACTGGCCTATGGGGATGTGACAGGTAGTGTAGGTCAGTGGTCGGTAGCACTTTATTTTATGGTACTGTTTCCACTGGTATTTACATGGTATTTAACATGAAATGTATTTGCTAACAGGTACTTTCTGGTATTTTATTCAAGAATTCACCACAATTGGTAACTATCTGGTATTGAATGGTGCTTAGTAGTGCTTGTTTTAATGAATCTCAAACAAGTAATGCATACGTAATTCATGTGAATTCACCATAAAATGTCTTAGCAAATACCTTGTTATTTTCTGTACCGTAAAATAAAGTGCTACCCAGTGGTCCTCACTCTGGGTCATGGAGAGTACGGATGTGGAACGGTTTTAATTGTTTTTGTCCGTGATCACCTTGTCCTTAAGCCATCAGCCATGTTTCTAAGGAATTGTGTGGTTAGCGCATTAGAATATTTGTCTGAAAGAACACCCCATTATATAGACATTACAATATGATTATTGTCCCATCATTGTTAAAATCCCATCAAAGTAACGGTTCATTTTGCACTGACTGAGGCTGTGTGCAGGGTAATGCACTACCACCACAGGTCACCACGTGGTGTCCAACATACCTTGGTTCAAATAGCATTGGCTGTGAGTGTTAGAGCCTGCCTGGACTGCCAGATGGCAGGGTTTGCACTTTTGGGACTATTCCATCGGGTCCATTTTACCAGGCAAGCTCAATCAAGTGTTTGGAAAATGTCTAATACTACTTTAACCCATGTCTGGTACCCAATTCAACATACATGGCTAACCAGAGAGACTACTCATTACCTCTGAGTGTCTTCAGACAGTAGCTTGATTGGTGTGGTTAATAACACAGGAAATATACTAACTTCACAACACTGACATAAAATATGTAATTCAGACTGACATAAATACAGTATGTCATTAAAGCTAGAGTCCTTAATTGAAACTATAACAAAGTGGTCACCCCGCCTCTGTTTTGGTAAAAAGCTGAGGGATGAGCCTGGAGAAATGTCACCACTCTCAAAATAATACACAGAGCTGTGGATGCATTATTGATATCAAAATTATAGTTTTAGCCATGTTTTGAGGCTATACACTCTTAGAAGTAAAGGTGCCTGGAATAACCTTTTTGGGGTTCTTTCCAATTCAAAAAGGTTCCTCGAGGAACCTGTCTGAAAAGGGTCTTTGAGGAACCCCTGTGTACATTTTCAAACCGGAACCCTTTCGTGATGGAGGGGTTCCATTTTTTTTAATTTTTAATAACATTGTAGAGGTGGCAGCATATCAGAACATTGAAGGCGTGGCTTATTTGAGGTGTGGCTTTCAGGTAGTTATTTTTGGCCACCGGTTAGAGTAAATGTAATTCCTCTTCATGTTAAGTTTGTACACTGCAACAAAAAAAGTTATTGAATATTTATGCATATTACATATTCTAATAATAATAACATTGATTATTTAATATAGTAATAAAGTGTTAACTAACCCGCAGTTTGCGTTTGGCATCTTTTTGTTTGTTTTCATGTGATGTTTTTGTAACCGGTGTGAAATGGCTAGCTAGTTAGCGGTGCGCACTAGTAGCGTTTCAATCGGTGACGTCACTCGCTCTGAGACCTTGAAGTAGTTGTTTCCCCTGCTCTGCGAGGGCTGTGGCTTTTGTGGAGCGACGGGTAACGGTGCTTCGAGGGTGACTGTTGTCAATGTGTGCAGAGGGTCCCTGGTTCAAGCCCAGGTAGGGGCGAGGAGAGGGACGGAAGCAACACTGCTACATTTTATCAACTGTACTTGATCGTCAGTGTTTAATCATGGCAATTAAATTGTGGAGCAATGGACTGATCCTAATACTTTTAAGTATATTTGCAAGCACAAATGGACTCAGCTATGGAAACGCTGCGGGCAGGGGTATCCAGTACTATCGTAGAGAGTTCCTGCTACAATATAATTCCAACGCGCTGGAAAGCCCAGTGGTGGATTTAATTCCAGACTTCCTGAAAGCGAATCACAAGACAACTTTCAAATGCAAGCAAGGGAAATACGGGGGGATCCGGCGGAGATTGAAAGCGATGAGGAATAAACTTCCCTTGCCCAATCCTTAAGGGGAAACGCGGACGAGCTGACGGCTAACCTGCGCTACCTGCATGAGGACCGGGGACACCTACATCCTTGCAATCACTGGCTGGATGATCGGGTGACTAACAGCGAAGTGGAGCCAGCTGGTTTCACTATGATCAAACAGGATCGAGACCCTGCTACTAGTGGGAAACATCACGGTGGTGGGGTCTGTTTACTTATCAGGGACCAGACGTTGAACTGCTGTCGGTGTCCCTACAACCCCCATTTACCTGCCCTGTGAGTTCCCACAATTGTTTTGCAACTATAGATGTCGGGACTAGGCCTATGTTTTCATTGAGGGATGAAATTAGTAGCCTATGAATACATCAAAATAACGTTTATTTAATTGGTAACCTGTTGTAGAAAAGCAATTGTTAAGTCGAGGTTGTGCAAAACAACTTTTTTAGCCCGACTGTGCTGATCTACGGTACTCTGCTCCGCCTCGTACTGTACTATGACCGCAGAACAGACATGCTAAAAAACTTGTTTAACATGCCCTCTCGTGTACAATTGCTTTATTACATACATTCTAAAGCAAACACAGCCAAAGCTTCAAATATATATATATATTTTTTTTACGCTCCCAAACTAATCCTCAGGGACTTTATCAGTTGCTCAGTATCAATACTTTATGCACGTACCATCAGTATGTCAAATGCCAAACGACAAAAAATTAAATCACTAGACCTTTGCTATGGAACTATACCGAATGCATACTCTGCCACTACAAAGCCCCCTGCTGGGAAGCTCGGAGCATAATGTCATGTATCTACACACAATTTACCAAAGACTTCTTGAGAAATCTGTTAAAAACTGTGCATGTTTGGAACGAGGACAGCATCACCCATTTACAGGGTTGTTTTGACTGTACAATGTGGGATGTTTTTGAGGAGACCTCTGCTGATATAAATTGACAGATGTTTCAAGCTATACTGAACAAAAATATAAACACAACATGTAAAGTGTTGGTCCCATGTTTCATGAACTGAAATAAAAGATCCCAGAAATGTTCCATACCCACGAAAAGCTTATCTCTCTCAAATGTTGTGCACAAATTTGTTAACTTCCCTGTTAGTGAGCATTTCTCCTTTGCCAAGATAATCCATCCACCTGACAGGTGTGGCATATCAAGAAGCTAATTAAACAGCATGATCATTACACAGGTGCACCTTGTGCTGGGGACAATAAAAGGGCACTGTAAAATGTGCAGTTTTGTCACAACACCATGCAACAGATGTCTCAAGTTTTGAGGGAGCGTGCAATTGGCATGCTGACTGCAGGAATGTCCACCCGAGCTGTTGCCAGATCATTTAATGTTCATTTCTCTACCATTTCTCTACGTCATTTTAGAGAATTTGGCAGTACGTCCAACCAGCCTCAACCGCAGACCACGTGTAGCCACGCCAGCTCAGGACCTCCACATCTGGCTTCTTCACCTGCGGTATCGTCTAAGACCAGCCACCCGGACAGCTGATGGAACTGAGGAGTATTTCTGTCTGTTATAAAGCCCTTTTGTGGGGAAAAACAAATTCTGATTGGCTGGGCCTAGCTTCCTAATGGGTGGGCCTATACCCTACCAGGCCGACCCATGGCTGCTTCCCTGCCCAGTCGTGAAATCCATAGATTAGGTCCTAATTTATTTATTTCAGTTGACTGATTTCCTTATATAAACTGTAACTCAATACACATTTTGAAATTATTGCATGTTGCGTTTATATTTTTGTTCAGTATATATCAACTTTTGTGTGGATTTAGTAGTGCCCACCAAGACCAGCAAAATATTCCCTAATAATAAACCATGGGTATCTAAGAAACTGAAAGCAGTGCCAAATAAGAAAGTTAGTACATGCAGAGGGAAATCCACAGGCAATGAAAGACATACAGAGAGAGGTTAAAAGACAGATCCAGATAGATGATGCATACAAACTCAGGGTGAAAAGACTCATCAGGCAATTATAGAGCTGCCTGGCAGGGAATTAAAACCATGGCAAGTGCCCCCACAAGGGCAAAGGGAAAGTCAGTGCTGCCCTTGGAGGTGGAGAGGGACTTAACATGACAAATGACTTGAATGTGTTATTCTCAAGGTTTGAGGCAGATGACCCTCCTGTCTGGGGTCCATCATGTTAAAGCTCCACTGGAGATGACAGATAAATTGTTGTTAATCAGTCAGATGCCATAAAACGATCAGTGGTAGGAAAAGTACCAAATTGTCATACTTGAGTAATAGCAAAGATACCTTAATAGAAAATGACTGAAGTAAAAGTGAAAGTCACCCAAAATTCTACTTGATTAAAAGTCAAAGTATTTGGTTTTAAATATACTTAAGTATCAAAAGTAAATGTAATTTCTAAAATATACTTAAGTATCAAAAGTAAAAGTATAAATCATTTCAAATTCCTTATATTAAGCAAACCAGACGGCACCATTTTCTTGTTTTTTTTAATTTACGGATAGCCAGGGGCACACTCCAACACTTAAGACATCATTTATAAATGAAGCATTTGTGTTTAGTGAGTCCACCAGATCAGAGGAAGTAGGGATGACCAGAGATGTTCTCTTAATAAGTGTGTGAATTAGACCATTTTCCTGTCCTAGGTAATCCTTCAAAATGTAACATGTACTTTTGGGTGTCAGGGAAAATGTATGAAGTAAAAAGTACATTATTTTATTTTGGAATGTAGTGAAGTAAAAGTTGTCAAAAATCTAAATAGTAAAGTACATATACCAAAAGTATACTACTTAAGTAGTACTTAGAAGTATTTTTACTTAAGTACTTCACACCACTGAAAACGATGCATTGCCTACAAAAGCCCAGGCCCAGACAACATCTGTGGTCATGTTTAAAAACACTGTGCAGAGCAACTGGCGGATATTTTCTATTTTATTTTTCAATCCTCTTTGGATCAGCAACAAAAACCTATGCTATGGAAAAGCTCTACTATAGTACCCATCACCAAATCAACACAACCATCTCTACCAAATGATTACAGGCCGGTAGCTTTAATGTCCCTGGTTATGAAGTGCATTGAGAAGACTGTCAAAAACCACATCCTGCACTCTACCCAGCAGAATCTTGATCCCCTTCAGTTTGCCTATATGACTGGTAGTGGGGTTGATGATGCCATCCTCATGCTACTGAACCTTATCTACAAACACATAGAGGGAGCTAAATGTCATGCTAAGGTCTTATTTGTTGATTTCTCCTCTGCTTTTAATACAATCCAGCCCTCCACCTTGGCCCAGAGACTAATAGACAATTTCTCATTGGATGGAGGCCTGGTGCTGTGGATCCTTGATATCCTTAGCAATAGGACACAGCAGGTCAAGATAGGACAGTGCAAGCGCACCACTAGCGTGGGATCTCCTAAAGGCTGTGTGCTTTCTCCGCTGTTGTACATCTTGTACACTAATGACTTTAAAGACTCCTGGTAAAGTTTGCAGACAACACAGCACTGGTCAGTCTACTCCAGGGTGATGAGGAGGAGCACGGGCCAGTCTTGGATAACTTTTTAACATGGTGTGAAGACTCTCACTCTGGTGTTTTTTTTTTTTTAGCACTAAGATGCACATCGATTTGAGGAGAAATGTAACACCTTCCCCACCGACTGTTGTTAAGCGACAATACTGTAGTGGAGGAGTATAAATACCTGGGGGTTGTACTTGACCACAAGCTACAATGGGAAAAGTGTACTAAGCAGATGTACTTTTTAAGGAAACTAAGCTCTTTTAATGTTGATCGTGGTCTATTGTCACTGTTTTACAAGTCATTCATTGAAAGTATCTTAACATATTGTATCATTTGCTGGTTCGGAAATGCTAATGTCTCTCAGAGAAATATGTTAAGAAAAAATGTTAGCTCTGCTAGTAAGGTCTGGAGGTCATTTATGATTTAAGAGCCTTCACAAAAGCCCACAAGGTACTGATGGACCCCAGATATCCTCTTAACCAGGAGTTTGAGCTACTCCCCTCGAGGCGACGTTACAGGGTAACAAGGCACAAAAGAAATTGGGCCAAATGATCCTTTGTCCCAGTGGCAGTAAGGTCCCTGAATGTTTAAACCAACGGGCTGTCGAGCAGCTAACATTGTAGTTGAAAGAGGCTCTTGAGGAATCATACACCTCTGTAAGACTCATTGTAGCTACAAAACTGTCAGTGTTCCACCTTGTCGTGACGTGACTTACTTTAATGTATGACTGTTATTCATCGAATCACCTAAATATGTTTAATTGTCACTCGATTAAATTAATCATGTAACACTTAACTCATTAGGAATTTGGGGCACCACGGAAGATGTTGTTTAACGAGTTACCATCTCCCAAATTAAACTCTTAGAAGATATGTTATATATCGATAACAGTCACTTATCAAATAATTACCTCTTATCAGTCTCATTCTGAACGTCGCATAATCCTTGAACCTGCAAGAACCTTAACCTTATTGATGAATCAGCAATACACAAATTGGCTTAATTATTTATTTACTAACTAACTAAATAATAACACAATACAAACAGACATAGGTTATTGATTACTAACGTAATAAAATTAAAACAGGTCCCTAGTGGACTGGACTAACAATCGCATGACTGCTTGGGTAGAAGGAGGGTCAGAGTGGAAGGGAGAGACAGAGATTCAAACTATCGTGGTTACTTTGGAGACTGCTCACAGTAATCATAATAATTATGCACCCTAATAACGCTCATTCGGATTAGAAATGCAACATGTATTTACGTGTAGCTGTCCTCGATAGTCGAGTTGATGATGTAGGACTCTGGTTTGCCCACCAGAGATCCCAATGTCCTTGGGAGAGTTTCTGGTCATAGTGCTGGTTAGAATGAATACTTCAGATGTACATGTGGTTGTCTGAGAGGGATTGTCCTTCCCACTTCGTATCTTTAGTGAAAGTCCTCTAGACGACTATACATGCCAGCTGCAGACTGAAATGATAAGGTCTAGTGCATTGTCTCCTTCTTCACCTCGTGTAGAGGTTGAGAGTTTCAGAGTTTCTCCATTTGAAACGTGTGGACTAACGTCTCACGTTTTCTGGTCTTTCTGGTCTTGTAGAAATTCAACCATTTTACAACATTTAGCTCACGCTTCACGTCTGCTGGTCTTCCTTTGGTAATGGAGTTGTAGTTTTAAACGATTTCGCAACGTTTAGCTCACGCTTCACGTCTGCTGGTCTAAAGGTTGATTTGTTTTTCAAGGATTTTTATGCACTCGGGGTAAAAGGGGCGTTCCATCATGTTTACACGATCTCACTCGGGGCGTGGCTAGTCAGTGTGCATAGTTTATATGAAAAACTCTCATTAGAAGACTAAAATCACATTCCTATCTTCACCAAAATACTCTCATACTTAATCATATATTTTATACAACATTTAGATGTAAACTTGATAGAATATGTATACTTTCCATGTTGAGCCCTCCATTACTTGCAGTAAGGTCCACACAGGAGTAATTACATTGTAACTAAGTAGTTTGATACAGTCTCAAGCACTGTCAGGGACATTACTAGGAACTGGCTTTTGGGGCTTTAGCTTCGAATGATTTTGGGTCAGCCCCAAATCTTTTGTGCTGTGTTTGATGGTGTATGAGAAACAATTGTCAACTGAATACGCCGCTTAGTTCGGAGCTGTGGTTACATGAAACTCACGAAGTCATCCAACCGTTATAATCATGGATGTAGTGCTGCTGGTGCACAGCTCCACCACGCTCCGCAACGCTCCGCCACTTCTCAGAATGGTGCTATGTCTCGCAAGATCACTTAATGATTAACCTCTGGATAGGACCCTTCATCTCAATTTCCGCCTAAAATGACATACCCAAATCTAACTGCCTGTAGCTCAGGACCTGAAGCAAGGATATACATATTCTTGATACTATTTGAAAGGAAACAACATAATATTTAGTATGAAGTCTCCCAGGTGTCCCTCACGAGTTTGCCCAAAAGTGGCCTCCAAGTGGCCGAATTGGTCAAATGATAGATTTGCAAGTACATAATATAGAGAACATACAAAAATGCTATGGTAAGACAAAAATAACGTTTACACACTCCTAGGAATGTCATACATGATGGATCATTAGCTTCCCTACATAAAAGGTACTAACAAGAGACGTGACGAGAACGCTGATCCAATGCCTCCCAACACAGAAGTGAACTATTTAAGATAAGGGCCAAGTCAGCAGCCAACACTGATCTAATGTCATAAGTGCACACACCACAAACCACACACAAAGTGAGAAAAAAAAACTATTTACACACTATTTACAATTTGAGTATTTAGAACACCCACAGTCCTCTACACAAGATTGTGCTGCTGATGCCAAGTCCCATAGCAGTCTCTTTCTGCTGTGAAGCAGAGGGTAACAGCACAAGAAGTGCAGGTAATGGGAGATTTCTTGTGGCACAGAGTACAGCGACGCCTCCCTGCTGTGCTCTTTTGGCCCTTAGGCACATTCAGGTCTGCAGTTATGTATTTTGGCAGGTGAACACCACTGGTTGCAGGAGTATAGGGGACAGAGTAGAGGGGACTTTGTGCCGTAGTCAGCAAACTCCTGGATCAGCAGCTCTCTGAAGGCTAGCTGTGTCATGGGGGTCTGTCTTAGCCATTTCCTTCTGGAGGATGAATGCATTCACCACAGCAATGTCGATGAAGTGATAGAACAATGTCTTGTACCATTTCATTGTCTTATGGAGAACATTGTAGTAGCCTATCAGCGTGTCTGACAGGTCCACAACTCCCATGCTCTTGTTGTAATCCTTTACAGCAGCTGGAGTGGGGACATTTTTCTTGGTCCATGCCCCATTAGCGTCCTTCACACGCCTTCTGACGTGATTGCCACTGTACGATTTGTGGATACTGGAGCACATGACCACCTCTCTGGTATCCATCCACTTTACAAAGAGCAGGTCATCTTTACGAATCCATCGCATGGCCCCCCTATCAGCCCTCTTAGGTATGTCTTTTACCCACTCTGTTGGGACAAATGGTGCCACAAGACCTTACATTCAGCTTCCTCAGGTCTGTAAACGGGGTAGGGCTTGTGTAAAAGTTGTCCACAAACAGTTTGTAGCCCGCCCCCAGCAGTGGAAAATCCAATAATTCCATAACAGAATCATAACTAAGTCCCTTACCGGTGGCTGAGATGGATTTCCCCTCGTAAACAAAAAGATTCCAAGTGTAGGCACACATAGAATTGGCCAAAACAAATAGTTTGTAACCACATTTTGTTGACTTGTTACGCATATATTGTTCTAGCCTTTGAGGCTACCATCCTCTCATCTATGGACAGGTTCTGGGCAGGCTGAAAATGGGTCTTGCAGGCCTCAACAATGCTGGAGTTTGCAGAGCCTATCAAAGCTTGCTGTGCCTCTCATCTTCTCAATGTCATCGTCAGCTTGTGGGTCACTGATATGAAGCGCCCGCGAGATAGTCAGTATATAAGTGAGAGGGTCTCTTTGTTCAAGAGAGTTCGAAATGGCAAGAGGCATAGCCCTGTCCTTCTCTTATAACGAACCATGGTACCTATTAAATACTTATATGAACTTCCCAGGTAAGTGTTAAATATCTTATTGCATCATGAATTACTTGATACCCTAGAAACTCATCATAACAAGCTTCTCCAGTAGCCCTTCAGGTTTTTCAACTTCACAAGCCCCATGTAAGTGACCAGTGAGATGTAACAGTATAGGTTCTGGATGGAAATGGGCTTCCATAACTCTTTCTTGCCTGCTTGCTTCTTAGCCCCATACTTGTTGGTGTTAGACACCAGCGAACCAAGAACTGACAAGGAGAAAAACATCAGGAAAAGATGAAGGGGGCTGTACTTTCCAGTCATGTCCAGCTGAGGTCCTGGCTGCCTTTTAGTTTGAAATGTTGGTGGAAGTGGCTCCACATCATCCTCTAGCACAGTGTGCCAACGGTCCTCTCCCTCTGTGGTAGTTTCCGCCGGTGAACTGGCCCTCCTCCGCTTCTGGGCTGGCCTCTTCACACCTCTAGATGGCTGGGCAGGGGTGGGTGTGGAGCCAGAGACAGCGGCAGGGGTCAGACTGGAGGAACCAGTTCCTACGTTTGAATGAGTGGGGGATGGAGGACTTGAATGTGGTCTCTTTGGAGTTGGCTCCCAGAGGTAATCTGAGTCAGAGTCTCTACCACTATTGAGGATTTTAACAAATTCAGTTAGAACTCAAGTTTACTATTACTTATTTTATTTAACCTTTATTTTAGCAGGGCCTTGCATCAATACTTTTACGGATGAGCCCTGCATCAATACATCAAATACACAACACATATCTATAAACATACACAGTATATTATATAGAGTATGGGAAACACAATCACTATAATCACTCTTTGTATTCTCTCAACCAGCTTCATGAGGTAGTCACCTGGAATGCATTTCAGTTAACAGCTGTTCCTTCTTAAAAGTTAATTAGTGGAATTTATTTCCTTCTTAATGCGTTTGAGCCAATCAGGTGTGTTGTGACATGTTAGGAGGGGGGTATACAGAAGATAGCCCTATTTGGTAAAATACCAAGTCCATATTATGGCAAGAACAGCTCAAATAAGCAAAGAGAAACGACAGTCCATCATTACTTTAAGACATGAAGGTCAGTCAATACGGAACATTTCAAGAACTTTTGAAAGTTTCTTCAAGTGCAATGGCAAAAACCATCAAGCGCTATGATGAAACTGGCTCTCATGAGGACCGCCACAGTTGTGGAAGACCCAGAGTTACCTCTGCTGCAGAGGATAAGTTCATTAGAGTTACCAGCCTCAGAAATTGCAGCCCAAATAAATGCTTCACAGAGTTCAAGTCACAGACACATCAACTGTTCAGAGGGGACTGTGTGAATCAGGCCTTCATGGTCGAATTGCTGCAAAGAAACCACTACTAAAGGACACCAATAAGAATAAGAGACCTGCTTGGGCCAAGAAACACGAGCAATGGACATTAGACAGGTGGAAATATGTCATTTGGTCTGTAGTCCAAATTTGAGATTTTTGGTTCCAACCGCCGTGTCTTTGTGAGACGCGGTGTGGGTGAATGGATGATCTCCGCATGTGTATTTCCCACCGTAAAGCATGGAGGAGGAGGTGTTATGGTGTGGGGGTGCTTTGCTGGTGACACTGTCTGTGATTTATTTAGAATTCAAGGCACACTTAACCAGCATGGTTACCACAGCATTCTGAAGCGATACGCCATCCCATCTGGTTTGGGCTTAGTGGGACTATCATTTGTTTTTTCAACAGGACAATGACACAACACACCTCCAGGCTGTGTAAGGGCTATTTTACCAAGAAGGAGAGTGATGGAGTGCTGCATCAGATGACCTGGCCTCCACAATCCCCCGACCTCAACCCAATTGAGATGATTTGGGATGAGTCGGACGGCAGAGTGAAGGAAAAGCAGCCAACAAGTGCTAAGCATATGTGGGAACTCCTTCAAGACTGTTGGAAAAGCATTCCAGGTGAAGCTGGTTGAGAGAATGCCAAGAGTGTGTAAAGCTGTTGTCAAGGCAAAGGGTGGCTATTTGAAGAATCTCAAATATAAAATATATTTTCATTTGTTTAACACTTCTTTGGTTACTGCATTATTCCATATGTGTTATTTCATAGTTTTGATGTCTTCACTATTATTCTACAATGTAGAAAATTGTACAAATAAAGAAAAACCCAAACTTTTGACTGGTACTGTATATATAAATCAAAGAAAAATATCTCAAATCAATAAATAAATATGCAACCATTTAAACAACTGCATTAGCATGAGAAGCAAAAACGTATTTTACTCACTGAAAGTGGATCTTTTCCTTCCAAAAACATGTATTCCGTGCTGGAATCAAAACTGTTTTCACTCACAGAGTCCTCATCCATTCGTTCTGTGTCACTCTCCTGGTCAATTTCTGCAATGATCTCATCCAAATTTGTATACTTAGACTTCGATTGAGCTTTTCCACTCTTAGGTAGCCATGTTTTACTTTTTTAGTTTTGAGAAAAGTTTGTAGAAGAGAATGTACCACTGCGTAACATAAACACTGTTGCGCACAGCTCTAGCATGATGGCTGTTTGTCGGACAAAGGGCATTCACATACTGCTGGAAAGCACAGCTCATTGGCTATCTACCTAGCTATGTTTCAAAACGATAGGTGGTCATTGGACCAAGACACTGTCAATCAAGTGAACACTGCTTGTCTCATTGGTGCGTAATGATGGCTGACCTTCATGGGCTAATTGACGTATTGTGTAGCCAATACGTAATGTAGAATGCTGAAACAAGTTTGGTTGCTTCTAGAGTGTCTGAGGATTGCACAGAAACTGAGCTTGACCGGGTTAAACAACGTTTTGCTGATTTTGATTTCATAAATAGTTTTGTTACAAAGAGTCAGAATTCATGCAAAACGCTGTCTACAACATGGATCGTGTTAGGATATAAAAATTGATTTTATCAAACCAAACTATGCTAAATTTTATCTCTGGGACCCTCAGGATGACAAATCACAGCAAGATTACTGAATGTAAGTACATTATTTACCGTCAGAGGTGAAAGTTGCCTTGATAAAAGTTTTTTGTTGTTGTGCACTATCCTCAAACAATAGCATGGTATTTATTTTGCCTTAATAGCTACTGTAAAGTGGACACTGCAGTTAGATTAACAATCATTTAAGCTTTCTGACGATATAAGACATGTCTATGTCACGGAAAGTTGGCTGTTGTTTACAACGCCATTCTAGTCACATATCGCATATTGAGCATTAACTGTCCCGATTTCGGGACATTGATCCTGTAGAAGTTAATTAGTACTCTAGTATTATACTGTTATACCAAAAATACCACGTCATTTTTTATGACAATTTAAGATGATTGTGCTGAAATGTTGATTTTTTTTTTCTCATGCGGACAGAATTCAACAGCACGCGCCATAGGTTCAAATGTGCTTTGATTTAAACAAAATACAGGTGGCTGTGTTAACTCCATCTGCTCTAAAATTAGATTAAACAGTAGTTAGGCTGTTTAGCCTACATAATTCAAGAAGATCGAAATGCATATTCTAATTGGGATCAAATGGTTGGCATTCATGCAACATGGATTTTTCACCTGTGAAACGTGAAGAATTATAATTCACGATTGACCATGATGACGGCCTAATTTATAATAAAGTAGGCCTAATTTGGTGTTTTAGGATTTTACAAATATTTTTATTTTCATTGAGCTACATGTGTAGGCCTAGGCAATCATGTCATTTGGATGATGCATTGTACAGTATCTCACAAAAGTGAGTACACCCCTCACATTTTTGTAAATATTTTACTATATCTTTTCATGTGACAACACTGAAGAAATTACACTTTGCTACAATGTAAAGTAGTGAGTGTACAGCTTGTATAACAGTGTAATAGTGTAACAGTGTAACAGTGTTCCCTCAATGAACTGTAGCTCCCCAGTGCCGGCAGCACTCATGCAGCCCCAGACCATGACATTCCCACCACCATGCTTGAGTGTAGGCAAGACACACTTGTCTTTGTACTCCTCACCTGGTTGCCGCCACACACGCTTGACACCATCTGAACCAAATAAGTTTATCTTGGTCTCATCAGACCACAGGACATGGTTCCAGTAATCCATGTCCTTCGTCTGCTTGTCTTCAGCAAACTGTTTGCGGGCTTTCTTGTGCATCATCTTTAGAAGAGGCTTCCTTCTGGGACGACAGCCATGCAGACCAATTTGATGCAGTGTGCGGCGTATGGTCTGAGCACTGACAGGCTGACCCCCCACCCCTTCAACCTCTGCAGCAATGCTGGCAGCACTCATACGTCTATTTCCCAAAGACAACCTCTGGATATGACGCTGAGCACGTGCACTCAACTTCTTTGGTCGACCATGGCGAGGCCTGTTCTGAGTGGAACCTGTCCTGTTAAACCACTGTATGGTCTTGGCCACCGTGCTGCAGCTCAGTTTCAGGGTCTTGGCAATCTTCTTATAGCCCAGGCCATCTTTATGTAGAGCAATACTTATTTTTTTCAGATCCTCAGAGAGTTCTTTGCCATGAGGTGCCATGTTGAACTTCCAGTGACCAGTATGAGGGAGTGTGAGAGCGATGACACCAAATTTAACACACCTGCTCCCCATTCACACCTGAGACCTTGTAACACTAACGAGTCACATGACACCGGGGAGGGAAAATGGCTAATTGGGCCCAATTTGGACATTTTCACATAGGGGTGTATTCACTTTTGTTGCCAGTGGTTTAGACATTAATGGCTGTGTGTTGAGTTATTATGAGGGGACAGCACATTTATACTGTTATACAAGCTGTACACTCACTACTTTACATTGTAGCAAAGTGTCATTTCTTCAGTGTTGTCACATGAAAAGATATAATCAAATATTTACAAAAATGTGAGGGGTGTACTCACTTTTGTGAGATACTGTATGTAGGCTATATCTTTTAAAGATTTTATACAATAGGCTACATGTCTGTGCCAACTTTCATTCAGAAATGATGATGTAATGATAATAATAAAAAAATGTGCTCAGGTAGACTACCTAAAAAATAGCACTACAACACTGGTAAATGTAAAGGAATTGCTATGTGTGGTCAACTGATCATTCCAGCACCGTTTTGATTGGGACAGCATCATTGCACTGCTTTGAGACAAGCATGGGAACTAGTCTTTATAAATCAATCAACGTCAGATTTTTGTTTTCACTGAATCTCCTTTTGATATTTGGTTACAATTAGGCTGGGAAATGTTAGCTAAGTTGAGGCTCATGATCATTAGTCTAGCAATTGAAAGCAATGCAGATTTTCTGATGCTTTGCAGTCACTTAGCCTACTGATGCGAATACACATTTGTACACCTTTTCCATAAGCTATTCAATTCAATTGACATATTTTCTTATTGGTTGGTAGAGCATGGCGCTTGCAACGCCAGGGTTGTGAGTTCATTTCCCACGGGGGGCCAGTATGAAAACTGTATGCACTCACTAACTGTAAGTCGCTCTGGATAAGAGCGTCTGCTAAATGACTAAAATGTAAATGTTAAAAAGGTCATAAGGCCTACATCGTTTCAGTAACAATATATCTGAAACCACTATTGGCTTCATTGACTTACTGAATTTATTCTCTTGTAATTGTAGGCTAGGCTACTTGCTGATTACTTGCAGATTATTTTAAATATGATTAACAGTAGGCCTACCTACACAATAAACTAATATGGTGTTACTAACCACAATCATTTAAATAATAATAGGAAGTGTTGATTATTTTGCCTTGGGGACAGCAGGCAGCAGCTAAACGGTCTTTCGCAATATTTAAAAAATAGAACTGCGGGAAAAAACAGTTTGGATAAGTGAGTGCCACTGGAGAGTTGGTGGACTTTAAATTCCTCCTCATATTGTAGGCCAAGAATCTGTGTATCCACTCTTTTCATTGGCCTATGCTATTGGTTGCATTGAAGACATGGGTTGTTAGTTTTATTGATCTCAGTATGTCAATGTCAGAGTGGCTTGTCATTTGTGTTGTATAAAAAAGTATTATTGTGACGTCTCCAGTCATGTAAAATGACATAGAATTGCAGGAAATTATTTTAGAAAAGGCTCTTTTTTTTTTTCTGACCCGCTGTCACGACCGTCTTCAAAAGGAGCAGACCAAAGCGCAGCGCGTTGAGTGAACATGACTTTATTAGAGTAAAGACACGAACGACAAAAACAATAAACAAAGACGGCTAGTGAAGTCCAACAGTACAAATACTGAAAACGGAACAAAAACCCACAACCCTCATGAGAACACAAACAGTTTAAATATGGCTCCCAATCAGAGATAACGAGCCGACAGCTGACACTCGTTACCTCCGATTGGGAGTCACACGACACTACAATTACTCACCTAAAACACAACCAAACGAATACACCCTATACACCAAAACCCCACAACAAAACCCAACAAAACAAATACACCCTGGCTCAAATACAAAAGTCCCGGAGCCAGAGTGTCACAGTACCCCTCTAAAGGTGCGACCTCCGGGCGCACCAGCATACAGTCTAGGGGAGGGTCTGGGTGGGCGTCTGTCCACGGTGGCGGTTCTGGCCCTGGTCGTGGTCCCCACCCCACCTTAGTCACCACCCGCTTCCCTAGCCTCCTCCACATGACCACCCCCCAACTAAACCCCACTGGATTAAGGGGCGGCACCGGACTAAGGGGCAGCACCGGACTAAGGGGCAGCACCGGGCTAAGGGACAGCACCGGACTCAATGGCGGATCCAGGCTGGCTGGCTCTGGCGGATCCTGGCTGGACGGCTCTGGCGGATCCTGGCTGGACGGCTCATGGCTGGCTGAAGGATCTGGCTGCTCATGGCTAGCTGACGGATCTGGCTGCTCATGGCTGGCTGACGGATCTGGCTGGCCGACGGATCTGGCTGCTCATGGCTGGCTGACGGATCTGGCTGCTCATGGCTGGCTGACGGATCTGGCTGCTCATGGCTGGCGGAAGGCTCTGGCTGATCCTGTCTGGCGGAAGGCTCTGGCTGATCCTGTCTGGCGGAAGGCTCTAGCGGCCCGGTCTGGCGGACGGCTCTGAAGGCTCATGGCAGACGGGGCGGCTTTGCAGGCTCAGTCCAGACGGCCAGTTCAAGCGCCTTAGGGCAGACGGGCAGTTCAGGCCCCGTTGGGCAGACGGCAGACTCTGGCCGTCTGAGGCGCACCGTAGGCCTGGTGCGTGGTGCCGGAACTGGAGGTACCGGGCTGAGGACACGCATCTCAGGGCTAGTGCGGGGAGAAGCAACAGGGCATGCTGGACCCTGGGGACGCACATAAGGCCTAGTGCGGAGAGCAGGAACAGGGCATGCAGGACCCTGGGGACGCACATAAGGCCTAGTGCGGAGAGCAGCAACAGGACGCACAGGACTCGGGGGACACACAGGAGGCTTGGTGCGTGGTGTAGGCACTGGTGGGAAAGGGCTGGCGACGCGCACCGTATCCCCTGGTGCGAGTGGCCGGAACAGGCCGGGCCGGGCTGGCGGGGCGCACCGTATCCCTGGTGCGAGTGGCCGGAACAGGCCGGGCTGGGCTGGCGGCGCACCGTATCCCTGGTGCGAGTGGCCGGAACAGGCCGGGCTGGGCTGGCGAGCGCACCGTATCCCTGGTGCGAGTGGCCGGAACAGGCCGGGCCGGGCTGGCGCAGCGCACCGTATCCCTTGGTGCGAGGGGTCGTAACAGGCCGGACCGTACTGGAGGCACACACCACTGGCTCTACCCCGGGAACTGGAACGGGCCGGACCGGACTGGTAATACACCCCAGTACCACTCGCCGTGCCCTACATCTCCTTTCCCTACTTTGACCAGTGACCCCCGTAACCTGGTTGCCTCTTGAATTCGCCCCTTCTCTGCCTCCGTCAGCCCTGTGGCAGCCTCCTGCTGCCCAGCCGCCAAGCCATGTGCCCCCCCAAAACTTTTTGGGGTTGCCTCTCGTCCTTCCGACGATGGCCCTGCTGACGCCCGTTGCTCCTCTCGCCGTCGCCTCTCCACCGTTTCGCTCCATGGACGGCGATCCATCCCATCCAGGATCTCCTCCCAAGTCCAGGACCCCTTTCCGTCCAAAATCTCCTCCCATGTCCAGGAAGCCTTTGGAGCTGGGTCCTGTTGCCGCTTGACACGCTGCTTGGTCCTTTTAAGGTGGGTTTTTCTGTCACGGTCGTCTATGTCGTCTAAGTATGACCAAGGCGCAGCGTGTCCAAGAAACATGACTTTATTAGAGTAAAGACACGAACGACAAAAACAATAAACAAAGACGGCTAGTGAAGTCCAACAGTACAAATACTGAAAACGGAACAAAAACCCACAACCCTCATGAGAACACAAACAGTTTAAATATGGCTCCCAATCAGAGATAACGAGCCGACAGCTGACACTCGTTACCTCCGATTGGGAGTCACACGACACTACAATTACTCACCTAAAACACAACCAAACGAATACACCCTATACACCAAAACCCCACAACAAAACCCAACAAAACAAATACACCCTGGCTCAAATACAAAAGTCCCGGAGCCAGAGTGTCACACCCGCAAACCCCTCAGCTCCTGGTCTTCAGGACTGAGCCCCGAATGTTATGAAACTGTACTGTGTATATAGCATATTTTGTATTTGGTTAGTTTCAATTGAAATGTATATGTTTTTCAGGTCTTTTGCCATTTGATCAAGTATGTTTGATAATGTGTCTTAGTTATCCGTTTCAACAAAGGTGCTCTCACTAAAACACGTTATTTTAGCATTTACACTATTTTTTATTACACTGGTTGGATGATGCCAAATAAACATTCACTTGGAGTTAGATTTCTTTACATTTCCTGGGTTTTTGGCCTAAATGCAATAGAAATATAAGCCCCAGGCCATCTCTGCTTACTTGTTGTTGTTATGTAACGTCTCTCCTTGTAATGTATTTTCTCTCCTTGTCATGCTGTCAGGGTACAGTAGTATTTATGAGTGGGTCAATAGGTCCCCAAGGCCCACTAAAGCCCATTCACCCCAGTGGAATGACTTTGATCCTAGGCTGCCGGATCATCTTCATTCATCTTTATGGCCAATCACAACAGTTAGCAATAATAATAATTCACTTCATTTGTAAAGCACTTTTCTCACACCCAAGGCACTAATTTAGTTTAATAATAATAATATGAATATAATCAAAACAATCCAAAACACAGAACATAGAACACAGACAACAAACAAAGCTATATGCAGGTGTTGTCAGATCCAGTGGACTGGAGAACAGAATTAGCAGTGGTCGTTGAAAGCTTTTCTGAACAGCACAGTCTTGAGCTGTGCCTTAAAGGAGGACAGAGACTCTGCAGCCCTAATAGTGTCTGGAAGTGCGTTCCACAACCGCGGAGCCGCACAACTGAAAGCCCTGTCACCCATAGTTTTTAGTCTGCTGCTGAAGGGAGACGGACCTGGAGGAGCGAATGGTGCGGTGCGGGGCTGGTAGAATGAGGTCAGACAGGTACTTAGGTCCAGAGTTGTGGATAGCTTGGTAGGTGTGAACCAGGATTTTGTAGTCGATGAGTGAGCATATGGGGAGCCAGTGGAGCCAGTGGAGGTTGAACAGCACTGGAGTGATGTGCTCGCGGGGGAGGTGTGGGTGACGACACGTGCAGCACAGTTCTGGACATATTGTAGACTGTTTAGACACCAAAAAGGGTGTTACAATAGTCCATACGGGATGCAATAAAGGCGAGGATGAGTCGCTCAGCTGCAGGTTGTGATGGCATAGGTCGTAACCTGGCAATGTTCCGTAGATGGAAAAATGTGACTTTGGTCACGCTCTTAATGTGGGCCTCAAACGAGAGCTGACTGTCAAATATCACACCCAGGTTGCGAACCTCACTGGAGGGGAGGACCTTGACACCACCAATATTGAGAATGTAGCTGTTGATTTAGTTATGATGGTGTGAGTGCCAATCAGGACGACCTCTGTCTTTTTTGCAGTTTAACTGCAGGAAACTCAACTGCATCCACGCTTTGATGTCCTGCAGGCAGCTGACCAGGAGTGCAGTAGCATTGGCAGTGTCAGTGTTTGTGGAGACATACAGCTATGCGTCGTCAGCATAAAAGTGAAAGCCCAGTCCGTGTTTCCCAGTGGTGTAGAGGTGCCTGGAGAAGTGTGTATACTCTAATTTTACAAAAGAAATCCAAGCGGCGCGCCCGGCGAAGGAAAGGCGCCCGCCCTTGTGAGGAATTCTATGAGAAACAGTGACATACACTCAATGACCTAAAAGGAGCAATCCCATATTGGTATTTCACAGTCAGGCCAACACAAACTGTACTGTGCAAGTAGGCTAATTGTAGGCCTACTATTGAAACAGATAAATTAGTCTGTCAACTGAGTCAGAAATTCACAGGTTTCAATTTTTTCTGGTTTTCATTCTCAAAGTCACACTTTTTTAACAGAAAAACAACAAAATTGTGAGTTCTAAGTCCATAACAATTCTAAAACCACATCAGGGGACCACTTTTAATTCAAATGTGCAGGCACCTAGCACTATTGTTTGATTAGAGGTGTTTCTGTAGCACATGAGATGGAGTTTGCAAAATAATTGGATTAACGCAAATAATCATGATATCATTCTGCCAGGTAGGCATAGGCTACTTTGTAGCTAGTTAACATTTAATAGAGAAGATTTTTGGCAAACCCTTTCCATCTAACATAAGGTTAGGCCTATCATTAGCATCGCTATATTCTTCCTGTTTCTTAATTGTTTGAAACCTGGATGTTTCACTTAATATGTATTAACATTGTCTCCGTGCTGCTCTGCTGTTTGTTGCTACTTGGCTACCTGCCAAACTATTCACGTTTACTTTTAATAAACGTTTAATTAATCTCTGTGTTCAACAAATTTACCAACTTTTTAGTTTTGTCCTCACTCATCTTTTTTCGTTAAACTTTTTCACCCGGACGTTTATCCCGAGACAGAAGAGTCACTTTCCTGTGCGTTTTAGCTACAACTTTACGTTATTTTCCTTTTTCCATCGCAACTTTTTTCCCTTATTCAACTTTTTCACTCCGGACGCTTCATCTGGACATGGTTCATCAACATCTTCAACAGCCGAAGCTAAGTAGTAACATTAACATGATGTCTTCTAATTGCAGTCGCTGTACTCATAATATACAGGAGAATTCTCGCCTTACGGCGAGAATAGCTGTGCTACAAGCCCAGCTTCAGACGCAATCGTTAGGCAAGAGTAATATCAGTGTAGGAAAGGAAGAAACAGCGTCTGTGCCACCAGCAAGTACAGACAGTAACGTTAGTATAAATCCCCCGCACAGTCCCCGCAGCCGGACAACTTTCTCATGGCTTCTGGAGGGAAATACTGTTGGAATGCTCAACCGGTGTCGCTCATTCAGCCGACAGAAACCTTCAACCGGTTTTCCCCATTATGTAGCGAGTCGGAGTCTCGAGTCTGAGTCTTCTCTAGTCTCTACTCCTCCCGTTACGGGGTCTGAGACTCGAAGGCTCCACCATTAGCTCTGACAAATTGAAAACCCTAGTCATTGGCGACTCCATTACCCGCAGTATTAGACTTAAAACGAATCACCCAGCGATCATACACTGTTTACCAGGGGGCAGGGCTACCGACGTTAAGGCTAATCTAAAGATGGTGCTGGCTAAAGCTAAAACTGGCGAGTGTAGAGAGTATAGAGATATTGTTATCCACGTCGGCACCAACGATGTTAGGATGAAACAGTCAGAGGTCACCAAGTGCAACATAGCTTCAGCGTGTAAATCAGCTAGAAAGATGTGTCGGCATCGAGTAATTGTCTCTGGCCCCCTCCCAGTTAGGGGAAGTGACGAGCTCTACAGCAGAGTCTCAGCACTCAATCGCTGGTTGAAAACTGTTTTCTGCCCCTCCCAAAAGATAACATTTGTGGATAATTGGCCCTCTTTCTGGGACTCACCCACAAACAGGATCAAGCCTGACCTGCTGAGGAGTGACGGACTCCATCCTAGCTGGAGGGGTGCTCTCCTCTTATCTACCAACATAGATAGGGCTCTAACTCCTCTAGCCCCACAGTGAAATAGGGTGCAGGCCAGGCAGCAGGCTGTTAGCCAACCTGCCAGCTTAGTGGAGTCTGCCAATAGCATAGTCAGTGTAGTCAGCTCAGCCATACCCATTGAGACTGTGTCTGTGCCTCGACCTAGGTTGGGCAAAACTAAACATGGTGGTGTTCACCCTAGCAATCTTATTAGGATAAAGACCTCCTCCATTCCTGCCATTATTGAAAGAGATCGTGATACCTCACATCTCAAAATAGGGTTACTTAATGTTAGATCCCTCACTTCAAAGGCAGTCATAGTCAATGAACTAATCACTGATCATAATCTTGATGTGATTGGCCTGACTGAAACATGGCTTAAGCCTGATGAATTTGCTGTGTTAAATGAGGCCTCACCTCCTGGTTACACTAGTGACCATATTCCCCGTGCATCCCGCAAAGGCGGAGGTGTTGCTAACATTTACGATAGCAAATTTCAATTTACAAAAAAAAAATGACGTTTTCATCTTTCGAGCTTCTAGTCATGAAATCTATGCAGCCTACTCAATCACTTTTTATAGCTACTGTTTACAGGCCTCCTGGGCCATATACAGCGTTCCTCTCTGAGTTTCCTGAATTCCTATCAGACCTTGTAGTCATAGCAGATCATATTCTAATTTTTGGTGATTTTAATATTCACATGGAGAAGTCCACAGACCCACTCCAAAAGTCTTTCGGAGCCATTATCGACTCAGTGGGTTTTGTCCAACATGTCTCTGGACCTACTCACTGCCACAGTCATACTCTGGACCTAGTTTTGTCCCATGGAATAAATGTTGTAGATCTTAATGTTTTTCCACAAAATCCTGGACTATCGGACCACCATTTTATTACGTTTGCAATCGCAACAAATAATCTGCTCAGACCCCAACCAAGGAGCATCAAAAGTCGTGCTATAAATTCTCAGACAACACAAAAATTCATTGATGCCCTTCCAGACTCCTTCTGCCTACCCAAGGACGTCAGAGGACAAAAATCAGTTAACCACTTAACTGAGGAACTCAATTTAACCTTGCGCAATACCCTAGATGCAGTTGCACCCTAAAAACGAAAAACATTTGTCATAAGAAACTAGCTCCTGGTATACAGAAAATACCCGAGCTTTGAAGCAAGCTTCCAGGAAATTGGAACGGAAATGGCGCCACACCAAACTGGAAGTCTTCCGACTAGCTTGGAAAGACAGTACCGTGCAGTACCGAAGAGCCCTCACTGCTGCTCGATCATCCTACTTTTCCAAATTAATCGAGGAAAATAAGAACAATCCAAAAATTTCTTTTTGATACTGTTGCAAAGCTAACTAAAAGCAGCATTCCCCAAGAGAGGATGGTTTTCACTTCAGCAGTGATAAATTCATGAACTTCTTTGAGGAAAAGATCATGACCATTAGAAAGCAAATTACGGACTCCTCTTTGAATCTGCGTATTCCTCCAGGGCTTAGCTGTCCCTGGATCTGCGCAGCTCTGCGAGGGCCTGGGATCGGGAGAGACACTTAAGTGTTTTAGTACTATATCTCTTGACACAATGATGAAAATAATCATGGCCTCTAAACCTTCAAGCTGCATACTGGATCCTATTCCTACTAAACTGCTGAAGGAGCTGCTTCCTGTGCTTGGCCCTCCTATGTTGAACATAATAAACAGCTCTCTATCCACCGGATGTGTACCAAACTCACTAAAAGTGGCAGTGATAAAGCCTCTCTTGAAAAAGCCAAACCTTGACCCGGAAAATATAAAAAAACTATCGGCCTATATCGAATCTTCCATTCCTCTCAAAATTTTAGAAAAAGCTGTTGCTGCAGCAACTCACTGCCTTTCTGAAGACAAACAATGTATACGAAATGCTTCAGTCTGGTTTTAGACCCCATCATAGCACTGAGACTGCACTTGTGAAGGTGGTAAATGACCTTTTAATGGCGTCAGACCGAGGCTCTGCATCTGTCCTCGTGCTACTAGACCTTAGTGCTGCCTTTGACACCATCGATCACCACATTCTTTTGGAGAGACTGGGAAACCCAAATTGGTCTCACGGACAAGTTCTGGCCTGGTTTAGATCCTACCTGTCGGAAAGATATCAGTTTGTCTCTGTGAATGGTCTGTCCTCCGACAAATCAACTGTACATTTCGGTGTTCCTCAAGGTTCCGTTTTAGGACCACTATTGTTTTCACTATATATTTTACCTCTTGGGGATGTTATTCGAAAACATAATGTTAACTTTCACTGCTATGCGGATGACACACAGCTGTACATTTCAATGAAGCATGGTGAAGCCCCAAAATTGCCCTCGCTAGAAGCCTGTGTTTCAGACATAAGGAAGTGGATGGCTGAAAACTTTTACTTTTAAACTCGGACAAAACAGAGATGCTTGTTCTAGGTCCCAAGAAACAAAGAGATCTTCTGTTAAATCTGACAATTAATCTTGATGGTTGTAAAGTCGTCTCAAATAAAACTGTGAAGGACCTAGGCGTTACTCTTGACCCTGATCTCTCTTTTGACGAACATATCAAGACTGTTTCAAGGACAGCTTTTTTCCATCTACGTAACATTGCAAAAATCAGAAATTTTCTGTCCAAAAATGATGCAGAAAAATTGATCCATGCATTTGTTACTTCTAGATTGGACTACTGCAATGCTCTATTTTCCGGCTACCGGATAAAGCACTAAATAAACTTCAGTTAGTGCTAAATACGGCTGCTAGAATCCTGACTAGAACCAAGAAATTTGATCATATTACTCCAGTGCTAGCTTCCCTACACTGGCTTCCTGTTAAGGCAAGGGCTGATTTCAAGGTTTTACTGTTAACCTATAAAGCGTTACATGGGCTTGCTCCTACCTATCTTTCCGAGTTGGTCCTGCCGTACATACCAATACGTGCGCTACGGTCACAAGACGCAGGCCTCCTAATTGTCCCTAGAATTTCTAAGCAAACAGCGGGAGGCAGGGCTTTCTCCTATAGATCTCCATTTTTATGGAACAGTCTGCCTACCCATGTGAGAGACGCAGACTCGGTCTCAACCTTTAAGTCTTTACTGAAGACTTATCTCTTCAGTAGGTCATATGATTGAGTGTAGTCTGGCCCAGGAGTGTGAAGGTGAACGGAAAGGCTGGAGCAACGAACAGCCCTTGCTGTCTCTGCCAGGCCGGTTCCCCTCTCCACTGGGGTTCTCTGCCTCTAACCCTGTTGCAGGGGCTGAGTCACTGGCTTGCTGGTGCTCTTTCATGCCGTCCCTGGGAGGGGTGCGTCACTTGAGTGGGTTGAGTTACTGACGTGATCTTCCTGTCTGGGTTGGCGCCCCCCTTGGTTTGTGCTGTGGTGGAGACCTCTGTAGGCTATACTCGGCCTTGTCTCAGGATTGTAAGTTGGTGGTTGGGGATATCCCTCTAGTGGTGCGGGGGGCTGTGCTTTGGCGGAGTGGGTGGGGTTATATCCTTCCTGTTTGGCCCTGTCCGGGTTTCTTCGGATGGGGCCACAGTGTCTCCGGACCGCTCCTGTCTCGGCCTCCAGTATTTATGCTGCAGTAGTTTATGTGTCGGGGGCTGGGGTTAGTTGGTTATACCTGGAGTACTTCTCTGTCTTATCCAGTGTCCTGTGTGAATTTAAGTATGCTCTCTCTAATTCTCTCGTTCTCTCTTTCTCTCTGAGAACCTGAGCCCTAGGACCATACGTCAGGACTACCGGGCATGATGACACCTTGCTGTCCCCAGTCCGCCTGGCCTTGCTGCTATTCCAGTTTCAACTGTTCTGCCTGCGGCTACGAAACCCCCTACCTGTCCCAGACCTGCTGTTTTCAACTCTAAATGATCGGCTATGAAAAGCCAACTGAGAGACCTGAGCCCTAGGACCATACGTCGGGACTACCGGCCGTGGTGACTCCTTGCTGTCCCCAGTCCGCCTGGCCTTGCTGCTATTCCAGTTTAAACTGTTCTGCCTGCGGTTATGGAACCCCTACCTGTCCCAGACCTGCTGTTTTAAACTCTAATGATCGGCTATGAAAAGCCAACTGAGATTTATTCCTGATTATTATTTGACCATGCTTGTCACTTATGAACATTTTTGAACATCTTGGCATGGTTCTGTTATAATCTCCACCCGGCACAGCCAGAAGAGGACTGGCCACCCCTCATAGCCTGGTTCCTCTCTAGGTTTCTTCCTAGGTTTTGCCTTTCTAGGGAGTTTTTCCTAGCCACCGTGCTTCTACACCTGCA
Organism: Coregonus clupeaformis; assembly: GCF_020615455.1. Classification (NCBI taxonomy): domain Eukaryota; kingdom Metazoa; phylum Chordata; class Actinopteri; order Salmoniformes; family Salmonidae; genus Coregonus; species Coregonus clupeaformis. Next base: position 12,988,331 of record NC_059212.1, read on the forward strand.
TTACTAGCTGTTTGGGGTTTTAGGCTGGGTTTCTGTACAGCACTTCGAGATATTAGCTGATGTAAGAAGGGCTATATAAAATAAAATTGATTGATTGATTGATGAGGCATGTCTTACCTTTCTTCAAAGTAGACAATAGCCAAAATCCCACCATAGAAACGTGGAGGCAATTATTTGTATAAAGATGTACTCATTATGCGTTCTCCTGTTCTATTGGTTTTCTTTAAACTTTCTTTCATTGTCTAGCAGCCAAATGGCATTATCCTAATTATATTAGCAACCCATGATTAGCAACACTTTTAATCCCCCCTCTTCCTAACTGATATTTCCATCTCAGTCCATGAAACCGCTTGCATGTGCAGTGCTCATTTTAGAAAGGTGTTTTCCCGCAAATTGCATTTTGGAACATTCACACATAGGCCTACTGCAGTGTGTACATTGCTGCGCCTAAAATGTGAAGAAATAATAGTTTATCAACATTTTAAGCTAAACATTTCAATCTGTTGCATCAGCCCTATTAATAGATACAGCGTATACAGTACCTCCACTACACTACTTTGATACGTATCAGTGGGGATTAAGAAGTGAGTATACGCTGAAACATAAGTGGGTATACAGTGTATACCCTCCACTACACCACTGGTATTTCCTCAAGATGTGTCCCAGTGGCAGCATGTAGATACAAAACACTAGTGGACCCAGGACCGAGCCTTGAGGGACCCCCTGTCGGACCACAACTGTTATTAGTATGCAATATGTTATGAGAGGTCGGACACGGTTACTTGAGCATGAAAAACAACTGAAAGTTTTGCTTTGATGTATAATACTTTAGGAAATAATGTGGTGGAATACTGTATGGCAAACCTCTTATTGTTTGCATGGCAAGACAAAAATGATCAAAATGTCACTAGACTGAAACGTTGTTATTGACTAATTCCAAACAGACCTTGAAACTCCCTTAACCAGATTGATAATGATAAGTAACTTTTTCGAACCTGAAATTACCATCTAGATGACATGGACAATTCAGTGGAAAAGAGCACCATCACACCACATGGACGTCATTTTATTGCATTTTAGTCATTTAGCAGACCCTCTTATCCAGAGTGACTAAGTTAGTGCATTCATCTTAAAGGTGAACTGCACCTACCAATTCCGTTTCTTCCGGTGCTCATTAAGAAATGCAGCGGCCATTACTGAAGCCCAAACGAGAGTTGTCTTAGGGATGTGGTTTAATGTGGGTGTTTCTTGGGTGTTTCTTTGCCATTCAATCACAACAAACAAGGGCAGTAGTGAGTAACTTAGTGACAGCGAGGTAAGCTAAGCTAGCTTTGCTACGGAGAGAAGTTTTGAAGTTGAGGACTTCTCCCCTCCTGACTCACCATCTCAAGATAATCTGCTAATTCAGTTCTATGTGTAAACTAAAGCCTGCACTGACCTTGTGCTTAGCCACCCTGACAGCAGCTAACTAGCTAGCTAGCATAGCTTGGGGATAGCTACAGCTGGATAGGCTATCTAGCTAGCTGATATTTCTATGTCAAATCACAGTTATGCCAAGATAGCAAAAAGTACCAGTGTCTGGAATGTGTTTCATGAGACACTCGTTCTACAACACCTTTGTCACGACTTCTGCCGAGGCTGCCTCCCCTCCTTGTTTGGGCAGGTTTCGGCGTCACCGGCTTACTAGCTACTGCCGTAAACCTGTATTTTGCGGATTAAAGCCTGTTATTCTGTGATTTACCCTCCTGCGCCTGACTCCTTCAACACCACCTCATCACAGAATCACCCACCCGCTATGGAGTCAGCGGGAGAGACACGCATGCCTGGAGTCGTGGAACGGGTCCAGGAGCATTCAACTATGCTAGCCAGCTTGGGTGAAGCGATGGATCGGGTTCTTCAGGTCGTCCAACGCCTGGAGAGGAGAGAGCCCGATCCGGAGGGATCCAGATATCCCGACCACGGGAGTTCGACGGGACACCCGCCCGAGGGTCGAGAGGCGGGCGAGCGGCTGGTCCACCTGAGGCAGGGGACGAGGACTGCGCAGGACTTCGCATTGGAGTTTCGAACTCTGGCAGCTGGGTCCGGGTGGAATGAGCGGGCCTTGATCGACCATTTCCGGTGCCATCTGCGAGAGGATGTCCGACGGTAGCTAGCCTGCTGTGACACCATGTTGTCCTTCTCGCAACTGGTGGACATGGCCATTCGTTTGGACAACCTGCTGGCAACCAGAGGACGTCCTGGAGGAGGTCTGCCCGTTTCCATCCCGGCCGACTCGGATCCAGAACCGATGGAGATGGGTGGAACCGCTAGCCGAGAGAGCGGAGGATTACAGTGCCAGTGCCACACTGGTGGCGCGAATGGACATTTCACCACACGTTTTCATCAACGCTCTTCTGGGTTTGGAGGCGGCAGGCAGGGCACTCTTGCATCACCCCAGGTATCGAACACCCACACTCGTTCAGAGCCCTCTGCTGCGCACTGTAAAATACACATCTCCTTTCCTGAGCACATGGTAGTTCCCCAGTGTAAGGCGCTAGTCGATTCAGGCGCAGCTGGGACTTTATGGACAGCGCATTCGCCCACCGTATAGGCACTCCCCCTATCCATTCTACGCCCCATCAGAGCACTTGATAGTCGACCATTAGGGTCCGGGTTGGTTAAGGAAGTTACTGCACCAGTCACCATGATTACTCAGGAGACTCATTGTGAGCAGGTTACTTTTTCCATTATTGAGTCTCCTGCTTTCCTTGTGGTATTAAGTATCCCTTGGCTAGCACTCCACAACCCCACCTTCTCATGGCCGCAGAGGGTTCTCACGGGGTGGTCGCGAGAGTGTCAGGGTAGATGTCTAGGTGTTTCCGTTGGTGCAACCACAGTAGAAAGTCCAGACAGTACCTCCACCGTGCGCATTCTCACTGAATACCTCGATCTGGCGCAAGCGTTCTCTAAAACGCAGGCGACTAAGTTACCACCTCATTGGGCGCGATAAACCTCCGGGTAGACGCTGTACCTCCCAGGAGTCATATATACCCCATGTCACAGGCTGAAACGGTGGCTATGGAGACATATGTCACCGAGTCCCTGTGCCAGGTGTATATACGTCCCTCCACTTCACCTGCCTCCTCGAGTTTCTTCTTTGTGAAGAAGAAGGACGGAGGTCTGCGCCCGTGCATTGATTATCGACCACTGAACAGGGAGACGATAAGATTTAGTTATCCTCTCCCCCTCATTCCTTCAGTGATTGAATCAATGCATGGGGCGTGCTTCTTCACCAAATTAGATCTCAGGAGTGCGTACAACCTGGTATGTATCCGAGAAGGAGATGAGAAGAAGACAGCATTCAGCACAACCATGGGGCATTATGAATACCTGGTGATGCCCTATGGTTTGATGAATGCTCCCTCAGTTTTCCATTCCTTTGTGAACGAGGTGTTTCGGGACATGCTTGGTCGCGTTGTAGTGGTCTACATCGATGACATCCTGGTGTATTCCGCTACGCGCCTGAGCATGTGTCCCTGGTTCGCAAGGTGCTGGCCCGACTGTTGGAAAATGATCTTCATGCTAAGGCAGAGAAGTGTATGTTTTTCCATCAGACCGCAGATGGAGGGAGATCGCATTTCAGCCGTGCGTAATTGGCCGACTCCAACCACGGTTAAGGAGGTTCAGCGCTTCCATGGCTTTGCCAACTACTATCGGAGGTTTATCCGGGGATTTGGCAAGGTCGCAGCTCCCATTACCTCCCTGTTGAAGGGTGGGCTGTCCCGGCTCCGCTGGTCTGCTGAGGCTGACCTGGCCTTCAGCAAACTGCGGGGTCTGATCACCTCAGCCCCAGTACTGGCCCACCCCGATTCATCACTACCGTTCGTAGTGGAGGTGGATGCTTCCGAGGTTGGGATAGGAGCTGTCCTGTCTCAACGCTCGGGTAAGCCACCCAAGCTCTGCCCCTGTGAGTTCTTCTCGAAGAAGCTCAGCCCGGTGGAGCAGAACTACGGCATTGGTGATCGGGAGCTGTTGGCTGTCGTCCGAGCTTTGACCGTGTGGAGGCATTGGCTCGAGGGGGCGAAACACCCTTTCCTCGTCTCGACAGACCATCGTAACCTGGAGTACATCCGGGCAGCGAGGAGGCTGAATCCTCGCCAGGCCAGGTGGGCCCTATTCTTCACCCGGTTTGATTTCACTCTATCATACATCCTGGGTAGAACGTGAAGGCAGATGCAATGTCCCGTCTGTATGACACAGAGGAGAGGCCCAGCGACAACACCCCCATACTGCCGGCCTCCTGCATTGTGGCGCCGGTAGTATGGGCGATGGACGCGGATATAAAGCAGGCATTACGCACGGATCCCTCTCCACCTCAGTGTCCAGATGGGCTACAGTACGTGCCTGCTCTTATCCGTGATCGTCTGGTCTACTGGGCACACACGTCACCCTCCTCTGGTCACCCAGGTATCAGCCATAAAGTGCGCTGCCTGACCGGAAAGTACTGGTGGCCTACCTTGGCTAAGGATGTGAGGGTGTATGTCTCCTCCTGCTCAGTGTGAGCCCAGAGTAAGGCACCTAGGCACCTCCCAGCTGGTAAGTTACAACCTTTACCAGTTCCACAACGACCATGGTCTCACCTAAGTGTTGATTTTCTAACTGATCTTCCCCTCTCCCAAGGTAACACCACCATCCTGGTCGTTGTGGACCACTTTTCTAAAGCCTGCCGCCTCCTTCCTCTGCCCGGTCTCCCCACGGCTCTGCAAATTGCGGAGGCCCTGTTTTCACACGTCTTCCGGCACTATGGGGTACCAGAGGATATAGTGTCTGACTGAGGTCCCCAGTTCACGTCCAAGGTCTGGAAGGCGTTCATGGAACGTCTGGGGGTCTCGGTCAGCCTGACCTCTGGGTTCCACCCCGAGAGTAATGGGCAGGTGGAACAGGTAAATCAGGACGTGGGTAGGTTGCTGCGGTCCTACTGACAGGACCGGCCGGGGGAGTGGTCGGTGTTCTTGCCATGGGCAGAATATGCCCAGAACTCTCTCCGCCACTCCTCCACTAACCTAACGCCTTTCCAGTGTGTTCTAGGTTACAAACCGGTTCTGGTACCGTGGCACCAGAGCCAGACCGAGGCTCCTGCGGTGGATGACTGGTTTCGGCGCGCGGAGGAGACGTGGGATGCTGCTCACGTTCACCTCCAACGCACCGTGCATCGTCAGAAGGCCAACGCTGACCGCCATCGCAGTGAGGCCCCAATCTTTGTACCGGGGGATCGGGTCTGGCTCTCGACCCGGAATCTGCCCCTCCGCCTGCCCTGCCGGAAGGGAAGCTGAGCCCGCAGTTTGTGGGGCCGTTCAAAGTCCTGAGGAGAGTCAACAAGGTCACTTATAGGTTATTACTTCCCCCTGATTACCGTATTAACCCCTAGTTTCATGTGTCTCTCCTTAGGACGGTGGTATCAGGTCCAGGAGGCTGAGGTGCAGGAGGTCCCTCCACCTCCTCTGGACATCGAGGGGGCCCCGGCGTACTCTGTCCATTCCATCCTGGATTCGAGGCGTCGGGTGGGGGGCCTTCAGTACCTCGTGGAGTGGGAGGGGTACGGTCCGGAGGAACGGTGCTGGGTCCCGGTGAGGGATATCCTCGATCCCTCCATGTTACGGGATTTCCACCGTCGCCATCCAGCTCGCCCTGCTCCGTGTCCTCCTGGCCATCCCCGAGGCCCGGGGTCGGCGCGCTGCTGGAGCCGCGCGTCAAGGGAGGGGGTACTGTCACGACTTCCGACGAGGCTGCCTCCCCTCCTTGTTCGGGCAGGTTTTGGCGTCACCGGCTTACTAGCTACTGCCGATCCATGTATCATCACTCCATTTGTCTTGTCTTCAATCACACACACCTGGTCCTTATTCCCTCATTAGTCATTGTATAAGTGTTCCCTCTGCTTCCTTGTCTGTGTGGGTGATTGTTTATTGTGGAGGTTAGTGAAGCTCGGTGGAGCTCATGTATTTTGTATCGACGGGAGTATTTCCCGTGTGCCTTGTATTTTCCAGGGCGCCTGTTTTGTGCCCTGGAGTGTGTTTGACGCATTTCTGCGTAAACCTATATTTTGCGGATTAAAGCCTGTTATTCTGTGATTTACCCTCCTGCGCCTGACTCCTTCAACACCACCTCATCATAACCTTGCTACCAATGTAGCTTGCGACTCAAAGTTTTATCAGTTATGTAAGACATGTTACTGTGGAAATGATATCAACAACTGCGAGTTGAATTCCCGGTCTTCAGTCAGCTCAGCTGTCAACACAATGATGGAACAAGCTTCCCCACGACGTCAGGACAGCGGAGTCACTGACCACCTTCCGGAGACCCTTGAAACCCTACCTCTTTAAGGAATACCTGGAATAGTATAACAGTAATCCTTCTACCCCCCCTCCCCCACCCCCCCATACTTTTTTTTTTTTAAAGGGTGGTTGTCCCACTGGGGACAGTTGAATGCACCAATTTGTAAGTCGCTTTGGATAAGAGCGTCTGCTAAATGACTTACATTTTAAATCTTAAATAATGCTCGAGAAGCTGGTGTTTGGTGGATATACTGGCACGGGTGTTGTTAGGCCCGAGACGAAGTCCCAACATAAATCTAGGGTTGCTACTTAAGCCGGTTGGTCGTTCGTTCTATCGGTTCGGTTGCTAGAGATGCAACCCAGTCGTTCAGTCTTTTTGTTCTGTATCTATGGACGCGTCCCAGTCGCGACCATTGCCATACTGGCTGGCAACGTTCTTATCCCTTGCTTGCTAACTAGCCAACTACGGCTAATTTACAGTCACATCAAACAGTGCAGCCAGAATAACAACAGTAGCTGCATTTGCATTTGTTTAAGATGTTTTCTAGTGACATTTATTTGGACACATCCATAACAATTAGCTAATGAGGCGTGATTTCGCCTGGCATAGAACATGTGCTCTCTCGTCAGGACACTGTTGTTCAGAGGAGCTAGCCAACAACACATCTAACACAATCACTTCAAACTGAAGCTGGAAAGACTGCAAACTAGCTGCACTTCATTTAGTAAAAAAAATAAATCTATTAACATTTCTTTGTATATATCCATAAAAATGATGCCAGCTGATTCATGATTTTGACTGGCTGAGAAATGCTGCCTGCCTGTCTGTCTAGGCCCGACTCCCGACACGTTCATTACTATGGGACAGCTGGAGATTGAATTTAAATATTGAAACCATGTTGGAAATGTCGCAGAGATAGACAGCAAAGGTTTTTACAAATCTCCGCTGTTGAAAATGAAATGTTAGTCTAAAAGAAATGTGAGATAATGTCTAGATGCTTTTTATTGTGGAGATCAAGTTTATAAATTGCCTGGCTGGGCTGATGAGACAGTGGATTGCACAGTCAAATGGAACAGAATAAATAGTCATTTTAACATCGTAGATTTAGCCGGTGGTAACTTGTGGAACAGACACCGGCTGGAATGCAGGAGGAAGCTTTGAATCGGTCAGTAGCATACAGAGTAATATAAGAAGAGTGCAATTGCTGAACTTATGTAGATATTCTAAACAAAGTGTTTTGATAACTTTCAAGTGTAACAGTTCCATGTAGAATAAACCATCCTTCACATAACACTGTAGAAGCAGTGTTCTGCTGATATAACAATGTGCAAATATTACACTTGTCTTCCATCTTCTATTGTCATTCCCAAGCAATACAGAGACTGGACCTATTAGCATTTTGTCTGGTGGTGCATGTTAGTCGTCATCCCCCCGTACCATTCAATTAAATTTATTTCAATAATAACCAGTGGCGGCTGGTGAAAAATATTCTCGGTGGGGCTGTGCCATACTTTTTTTTCCTGTAACCATCGCGATATATTTTAACACAAACTGCAGGACAGCAGTGCTCAGTGAAACATTCAGTAATTATTTAATGCCAATATTAAAAAGTTGAGGCATTCTTACACAAAAACATATTACACAAACCCAAGCCTTTCATTTGCATTTAAAGTGAACTTTTCACCATTGGTAGTAAACAGGCAACGCAACAGGCATGCTGTCAGAACAGAGTGGAAAGTGGACAATAACATGAAATTATTATAAAGTTTATAGGAAATCTTACACTGTATGAAAGGATGTATAATATAGAAATGGATATCAAGTGGATGAACTCAAACCTTTGACTGGAAGAATAGCATACAGTATTTTATGATCATACTAAATGTGACTAATTGTTAATGTGCTCCAGAACTGCAACAATTAATTGATACAAAACAACATATATACAGTAATATTAGCAAAGACACTATTAAGACTTTCTAGAGTACCATATATAACTGGATTTTTTATGCTAAGGTCAACTATATACAAAGAAACATGCGGCCAGAGCTGCTCTGTGTGTGTGTGTCTGTCATCTTATTTGTACAGGAATTTTGCCCGTCTGTCCTTCTGAGTGGCAAACCTCTCAATGACCCTTTGATTAAAGTCAGGAATGTCCCTGACAAGTTTCTTCTCCATGGAGAGCATGGCCAGAGCGTTCAGGCGATCCTGTGTCATGCTGTTTCTCAGGAAGGTCTTGATCCTTTTCAGTGTAGAGAAGCACCTTTCTGACTCAGCAGTTGTCATGGGTGTGGTGATGAGGATCTTGAGGAGGCTGGCAGTCTCTGTGAAAGTGCTCTGAAGGTTGTTCTCCATGAAGAACTGGTACAGGGGCACTGCACCACTACAAGCCTTGAACTCACTGTTCTCATAGATGAGGGACAGTTTGGTTTTGAGCTTGGCCTTGTTCAACATGGGGTACGCCTCCACGGTTGTTTCAAGCGCTGTATCGGGAACTTCACACTGTGTTGTGGGAACAACTCTCCGTGCAATAGTGTTGCGCTGATGAGGTGCTGGGTGAAGGAGAACCTCTCTTTGGCATGACTCAGGATGGTATCACATACCTGTAAAAGATACATCATCAGCTTTAATTTGCAATTAAGCTATTTTGATGCAAGTGATCCTGACTGACACATGCCTATGTCCAACTCAAGTATATGATTACCAAGGTGCTGATTGTTCAGGGTTTTGGCTACATACTACCAGGCCTGAAAAAAGTTCTAGGTGGGAAACACTGACAATTACATCACAACTTACCTCTATAGCCAACCTCTGTTGTTCTCCTGGTCCCAGCATCCTCCGTCGCTTGATGGGCTGTTGCTGCTCGTCAGATGCGCTGTCCCCACACAAAGAGGGAATTGAGGCCCTGGGTCCAAAAAATAAAGTTTAATTTGATAACTTGCAATCAGACTTCTTAACTCACTGTAATTCCCCCTCAACACACAACCAGTGACTTATATATATATATATAGACAGACAGACAGACAGACAGACAGACAGACAGTGTGTATATACACACAAACTATGTCTAGTAACTGCTTTTAACCTGTGATGTACATAATTAACTGATGTTATTACGTTTTAAAGCCTTTTTCTATTACATTTGTGAGAGGGATGCAACATAATTTTGTTCTGCTGTTCACTTAGCAATAAAGTTAATATTCAATAACAACTAGGCCTCTTCTAGAAATTGACCTGGTGGACACCTGAATAATTATTACAAACTGTGTAGTACTTTCCTGCATTATTATCAACGTCTGATTGTGTCTTCTCTTTCCTTTTAAAATACTAAAACAAATATAATTGTGACGGCTCTATGATAATCACTCACACAAGCACCAACTGGCAGTGGGTGGAAAACGTCAGTCGTCTCGTCAGCTTGAATGGCGATAAAATCAGCACTCTTTACTTCCTCCAGGATGTAATCCTTAAGCATTGACAGCATACAGTCCAACAGCTCGTTCTGTATCGTCTTTGACGTGCCCTTAAAAACGGTAGCTGTCTTCAGGTGCTCCTCCAGCACACTGTCGAGGGAGGCAACAAAATCCACTAAGCCCCGGAAAATGCCGGGGTTGTCTGAGGAGTCAGTCTCCTCGTGCCCACGCAAGGCCAACTCAAAAGCCCCACAGAACTTCACACAATCGATAATTTTGGATAGAATGTGCCTGTTTTTATCCACCTCCTCATTGTGTTTCCTCACCGCAATCCTGTGGCCGTCATCCAGCTGCGTAGCAATGTTCACCCTTCCTAATACAGCTAGCTTTACAGAGTTGTCCATGTGTGCCCTGGTGTTCTCATGTTTCTTTACCTTCTCTGACAGGTGCTTCATATCCCTCACTCCGGTACCTGTCCATGCTGAATCTGACCCGTCGTTTTAAAAAGCAAGCACGGAAAGCAAAATAAAGCATTAGCATCAGTGCACCCAGCTAGCCAAGCCTTCCTGGTGTACCAGCTACGGGAGAAGCCGCGCATATACTGCTTCCCTTTCTCGCTAGCCTGCTGTCTGATTGAGAGGTCAGGTTGATCTGGGCCCAGCTCTTTCACCCGAACTTTCTCTGACAAAGTTCTCCTCTCAAACGGATCTTGGAGGAGAGATTTCACCGAGTTAGGGTTGGGTCTTGGAGGAGTAACGTTTGCGTTCGCCATTGTTGTCTAGTAAAAATGGCGTCACTGGACCCCGGTCCTTATTTTATCAGGGGCGAGCTTGGGGCGGTAAAATAATCGCCCTCCTTGGATTCGATTTAAGATCGCTTATTGACTACATTTTATGTCATACATTCATATCTTAAATTAGCAATTGGCTTAACTGCTACGTAGACCCGCCTCCTCGGGGCACTTTCTGTATCGCCCAGAGCTGACGAGGCGTTTGACAGGCAGAGGAAAGGTTGCGAATATGATTTTCTATCATATCTTACACATATTACTGTGTGCATTCCATATTTCAAACACACAAATATTGACATACTGATGTTTTTATTATTATTATTATTATTTTTTTATTTTTTTATTTTTTAAAATAATTTTATTTAAGGGCGGCGCCCTAGCGCCCTCTATCGGCCAGCCGCCACTGATAATAACAAAAGATGATGAAAAGTAATAGATGTGTCTTGTATATTTTTAATGCTGAGTGCAAGGTCTCTGTCCCAGTTCAGACATCTGTATCAACCAGTCTTTTAGTCAGGGGACTCCATGACAAACCATCTCTCCTGTCCTCCACCTGTAGTAAAACAAGGTAGAGTTGATACACACAGCACTGATTACATTATCAATGGTTGTTAGGTCGAATTCCAGGACAGACAAGTGATAAATATTTTGACCTGTGACCAGATCAAATGTGACCACCCTGAAGTGGGACTGGTTTCTGCCCACGTACTGCCTCAGCCTTCTGCTCCTGATATGGTAGGGGGGTTCCCACGACACTGCTGAACAGCAAATCCACCAGGTTTTGTAAGTAGCCTTAGAATGAAATAAAATACACTACATGGACAAAATTAGTGGATTTGGCTATTTCAGCCATACCCATTGCTGACAGATGTATAAAATCGAGCACACAGCCATGCAATCTCCATAGACAAACATTGCCAGTAGAATGACCCGTACCGAAGAGCTCAGTGACTTTCAACGTGGCACCGTCATAGGATGTCACCTTTCGAACAAGTCAGCTCGTCATATTTCTGCCCTGCTAGAGCTGCCCCGGGCAACTGTAAGTGCTGTTATTGTGAAGTGGAAACGTCTAGGAGCACGTAACGGCACGTAACGTAACGGCTCAGCCACGAAGTGGTAGGCCACACAAGCTCACAGAACGGGACTGCCCAGTGCTGAAGCGCGTAGCGCGTACAAATCTTCTGTCATCAGTTGCAAAACTCACTACCGAGTTTCAAACTGCCTATGGAAGCAACATCAGCAGAAGAACTGTTCGTCGGGAGATTCATGAAATGGGTTTCCATGGCCGAGCAGCCGCACACAAGCCTAAGATCCCCGTGCGCAATGCCAAGCATCGGCTGGAGTGGTGTAAAGCTTGTCGCCATTGGAGCAGTGGAAACACGTTCTCTGGAGTGATGAATCACGCCTCACCATCTGGCAGTCCGACGGATGAATCTGGGTTTGGCGGATGCCAAGAGAACACTACCTGCCTCAATACATAGTGCCAACTGTAAAGTTTGGTGGAGGAGGAATAATGGTCTGGGGCTGTTTTTCATGGTTAGGACTAGGCCCCTTAGTTCCAGTGAAGGGAAATCTTAACGCTACAGCATACAATGACATTCTAGATGATTCTGTACTTCCAACTTTGTGGCAACAGTTTGGGGAAGGCCCTTTCCTGTTTCAGCATGACAATGCCCCCATGTACAAAGCGAGGTCCATACAGAAATGGTTTGTCAAGATCGGTGGAAGAGCTTGACTGGCCTGCACAGAGCCCTGATCTCAACCCCATCGAACACCTTTGGGATGAATTGGAACGCCGACTGCGAGCCAGGCCGCCCTACATCAGTGCCTGACCTCACTAATGCTTTTGTGGCTGAATGGAAGCAAGTCCCCACAGCAATGTTCCAACATCTAGTGGAAAGCCTTCCCAGAAGAGTGGAGGCTGTTATAGCAGCAAAGGGGTGACTAACTCCATATTAATGCCCATGATTTTGGAATGAGATGTTCGACAAGCAGGCGTCCACATACTTTTGGCCATGTAGTGTATCATCAGTCAATAAACATATAGCGAGAAAAAATAATTTTCTCTAGTTTATCTACAGAATAGATTCAGGGCATTGACACTGATACTATGCAACCAGCTATGCAACCCGGCTTTGAGGCATGCATGCCCCCGTCCTCTATGTGTGACATTTGGACAAGCTCTGTTTGCCGGAAAATGACTGCTGGCTAAGGACGCTTACTTTTCTCTCCTTACTTTAATTGCTGTTTGATCTGGCTTTGGAATTTAGCATTTTTACTGGCATCTTGGTTTTGTCTTTGCCCAACGTTTTTTCGTTCAGCTTTTCGCTTAGGGCGTTTTTATCTGCTCCACCACGCACCTGTCTTGTAAGGTTGAAAGCAGGTGTGACAGCTACTCCTGTTGCCTGCTGCACTGCTGCTTTGATCCCATCCGGCAATCTTCTCCCCATCTGCCCTGGCCTCTCCCCCTATCTAGTACAGGTACCCCCGCCTCTCTCTCTCTCTCTCTCTCTCTCTCTCTCTCTCTCTCTCTCTCTCTCTCTCTCTCATCCAGCACACGCGCACATACACACACCACAGACTTTGGACTGATCTGAATTTTATGTAGGCTAATTAACTTGTGAATCTTATTATGTGAGCTTTACTCAGAAACGCTTTAATTAACTAGCATAGGCCTACTATTTATTTATTTTATCGCAGACTTTTATAGCCTACTGGATTCATAGAGAGCTACTCTCACGTTATTTTGTTGGGGCGAGTGACTTTTTGAACTTACAATGGCTAGCCCCAAGCCATTTTACTTTTTTCTTGTGCTTTGTGCTATTTACTCCATAACTCCTGCACGCTTTGTTGACTATGAACTTGCTCGTTTACCCGACCGTGGGACAGACAATGTTTGTTCCCACACTCGCGACTTGGCATCCCATCCTTTTCTAACTCCCTCTCGGTGGCTTTGTATTCATGTTACCTGATGAAATTGCTGTACAATATGATCTTGTCGTGCTTGTCTCCACCCCCTCCAGGTGTCGCCCATCTTCCCCATTATCCCCTGTGTATTTATACCTGTGTTTTCTGGTTGCCTGTTGCCAGTTCGTCTTGTCAAGCCTACCAGCGTTTTTCACGTACTCCTGTTTTGCTCTAGCCCCTGTGTTCCTGTTTTTCCTGTTTTTGACCATTCTGCCTGTCCTGATCCTGAGCCTGCCTGCCATTCTGTACCTTGTGACACTGTTCTGGATTACTGACCTCTGCCTTCCCCGACCCTGAGCCTGCCTGCCGTTTCTGTACTTTTTGGACTCTGCTCTGGATTACTGACCTCTGCCTGCCCTTGACCTGTTCTTTGCCTGCCCCCTATTTTTGTAAATACATTTTTGCTATTTCGACTGCTGATGATATATGGAAATGTGCATGCACACCCTGGCCCGTCTACTGTTGCTATATTACAGCCTGGCCCGTCTACTGTTGCTATAGTACAGCCTGGCCCGTCTACTGTTGCTATAGTACAGCCTGGCCCGTCTACTGTTGCTATAGTACAGCCTGGCCCGTCTACTGTTGCTATAGTACAGCCTGGCCCGTCTACTGTTGCTATAGTACAGCCTGGCCCGTCTACTGTTGCTATAGTACAACCTGGCCCGTCTACTGTTGCTAGCCCCAATTCTGACTTTCTGATCTCGTAAAAGTCGGGGTTTTCTGCACATTAAGACTAGAAGCTTATTACCTAAAATGTATCAATTGAAAGTGTAGGTTCACATCTCCAATGCAGATGAGTTGGTCATTACTGAGACACTGATGTTAACCTTTCTGGTTATAACCTTTTTCGGCAAGACAGATCTTTCAAAGGTGGTGGAGTGGAAATCTTTACAAAGGAACACCTTCAGTGCTCGGTTGTCTCCACTAAGTCTGTCCCCAAACAATTTGATTTGCTGGTTTTAAGCATTACACTTTCAAATAGCTCTTTGTTGACTGTTGCTGGGAGCTATTGTCCACCATCAGCACCGGCCTGTACCCTACCTGCCCTAAGCTCTCTCCTGGCCCCTTACACTGAGTCTGAATGTGTCTTGCTAGGTGCTTAAACCACCTGACCAAGTCTTAAAACAATGGGACTCCCTAAATCTCTCTCAGATTATTACCAATCCCACAAGGTATGACTCCAAACACCCAGAAAAAGGCTACTCGATGTTATCCTCACAAATAATCCTGATAGGTCTCAGTCTGGTGTTTAGTGACCACTGTGATCACTGGTATCAGTCTGGTGTTTAGAGATCACCTTAGTGATCACTGTTTTACGGCCTGTATTCATAATGGCTGCTGAGTTAAACGACCTGTCCTGATTTGTAATGAGCAAGCCTTCCTTCATGACCTAGCCTCTGTAAATTGGGATAAGGGGATCCTGGCACCGACGAATTTGCGGTATTTTGTTTTTTTATGTATTATTTTTTACATTATTAGCTCAGAAAATGTTTTGTATCATTACATACAGCCGGGAAAAACTATTGGATATCAGAGTGGCGGTAACTCACCAGAATTACGACCAGGAATACGACTTTCCCGAAGCAGATCCTTTGTTTGCTCTCCCCAGAGCAATTGAACTGATTCCAACGGCTGGCCCAAAACATCGCCGGCGGAGGAGAGGCACTCGGAGCGGCCTGCTGGTTCGACTTAGGAGGCGCGCACACCACCCACCGCTTCCAAGTATAATTCTCGCTAACGTTCAGTCTCTGGTTAACAAGGTCGACGAGCTCCAGGCAAGGATTTCTTTCCAGAGAGACAACAAGGCCTGTAACATACTTTGTTTCACGGAAACATGGCTCTCTGGGGATATTCTGTCGAAATCGGTCCAGCCAGATGGGTTCTCAGTTCATCGCGCAGACAGGAATAAATATCTCTCCGGGAAGCAGAAGGGCGGAGGTGTGTGTTTCATGATTAACGACTCGTGGTGTAATTGTACCAACATACAGGAACTCAAGTCCTTTTGTTCACCCGACCTAGAATACCTCACTATCAAATGCCGACGTATTATCTCCCAGGATAATTTTCTTTGGTTATAGTCATGGCCGTGTATATCCCCCCTCACGCTGATACCACAACGGCCCTCAAAGAACTTCACTCGACTTTATGCAAACTGATTGTTTTGATCACGCGTACTGGGATATGTTCTGGGTAACTTGTAATTTTTTTGACGAATACACTGAAACAGTGACTGAGTTTATCAGGAAGTGTATAGGTGATGTTGTGCCCACTGTGACTATTAAAACCTACCCTAACCAGAAACCGTGGATAGATGGCAGCATTCGCGCAAACCTGGAAGCGCGAACCACCGCATTTAACCATGGCAAGGTGACTGGGAATATGTCAGAATACAAACAGTGTAGCTACTCACTCCGCAAGGCAATTAAACTGGCAAAACATCAGTATAGAGACAAAGTGGAGTCGCAATTCAACGGCTCAAACACGAGGCGTATGTGGCAGGGTCTACAGACAATCACAGACTACAAAAGGAAAACCAGCCACGTCGCCGACACCGATGTCTCGCTTCCAGACAAGCTAAACACCTTCTTCGCCCGCTTTGAGGATAACACAGTGCCATTGATGAGGCCCACTACCAAGGACTGTGGCCTCTCCTTCTCTGTGGCCAACGTGAGTAAGACATTTCAGCATGTTAACCCCCGTAAGGCTGCCGGCCTAGACGTCATCCCTAACCGCGTCCTCAGAGCATGCACTGACCAGCTGGCTGGTGAGTTTACGGACATATTCAATATCTCCCTTTCCCAGTCTGCTGTTCCCACATGCTTCAAGATGGCCACCATTGTTCCTGTACCCAAGAAAGTAAAGGTAACTGAACTAAATGACTATCGCCCCGTAGCACTCACCTCTGTCATCATGAAGTGCTTTGAGAGACTAGTCAAGGATCATATCACCTCTATCTTACCTATCACCCTAGACCCACTTAAATTTGCTTACCGCCCCAATAGATCCACAGACGATGCAATCGCCATCACACTGCACACTGCCCTATCCCATCTGGACAAGAGGAATACCTATGTAAGAATGCTGTTCATTGACTATAGTGATTCCATGTCTATGTACTGTACATAGGGCAGCAGTCTCTATGGTTCAGGGTTGAGTAACCGGGTGGTAGCCGGCCAGAGACAGTCAAGCTGGTTAGCTTTAGAAAACCCTGAGTAGATCTAGCTTGCTTCGTAGAATACCCCTCAGGTCTTGACAGGACATAGGAGCAATTTGGAAATAACAAATGATGAAATGTGAATTTGTGAACTCCTATATTGTTTTGTTTTTACACGCTTTAATTATACTCCACGGTTTTATGGTGCATAACAGACTAAAATGACCACTTATTGTAGACCAAACTGCCGGCATCCTGTTCCTGAAATGTCCTGTTGTGACATTATTTGTTTGTTCAATTCCACAGCCAGAATCCCTATAACAAGAATCCCTTCATTTCCTCAATAACAAGACAAGCAACATACTGGAGCTGTCCAGGGAGCTGAAGGTCAATAGAGAGGTCCATAGAGGTGTTACAGCAACGAGTTAGTAGAAAAACATTAAAAAAAAAAATCAGTGTGTGTTTGGGTGTGTGTGCGCGCGCCTGCCTAGGTGTTTCCATGAATATGTGTGTGCGTCTGTATTTACATGTGTGAATGCCGCCTGGTTAGGCGGGCCAGCTGGACATTTTAAACAGACAATTCCACAGGCTGGCTGAGCCAATGGTGCATGGTAGGAGAAAATAAAATGTTGTATGATGTGCCACTTTTCATTCTATCAACTGCTAGTGTGGGAAAACCCTCTGTTCTGCCGTTGAACTGTCTGTGATGATTCCATTGTCTCTTTTATCCTTTATTCAATAGAAAATACGTCATTAAGTCACACTATCATCAGGTCACCAAGGTCACCAAGTGCAACATAGCTTCAGCGTGTAAATCAGCTAGAAAGATGTGTCGGCATCGAGTAATTGTCTCTGGCCCCCTCCCAGTTAGGGGAAGTGACGAGCTCTACAGCAGAGTCTCAGCACTCAATCGCTGGTTGAAAACTGTTTTCTGCCCCTCCCAAAAGATAACATTTGTGGATAATTGGCCCTCTTTCTGGGACTCACCCACAAACAGGATCAAGCCTGACCTGCTGAGGAGTGACGGACTCCATCCTAACTGGAGGGGTGCTCTCCTCTTATCTACCAACATAGATAGGGCTCTAACTCCTCTAGCCCCACAGTGAAATAGGGTGCAGGCCAGGCAGCAGGCTGTTAGCCAACCTGCCAGCTTAGTGGAGTCTGCCAATAGCATAGTCAGTGTAGTCAGCTCAGCCATACCCATTGAGACTGTGTCTGTGCCTCGACCTAGGTTGGGCAAAACTAAACATGGTGGTGTTCACCCTAGCAATCTTATTAGGATAAAGACCCTCCTCCATTCCTGCCATTATTGAAAGAGATCGTGATACCTCACATCTCAAAATAGGGTTACTAATGTTAGATCCCTCACTTCAAAGGCAGTCATAGTCAATGAACTAATCACTGATCATAATCTTGATGTGATTGGCCTGACTGAAACATGGCTTAAGCCTGATGAATTTGCTGTGTTAAATGAGGCCTCACCTCCTGGTTACACTAGTGACCATATTCCCCGTGCATCCCGCAAAGGCGGAGGTGTTGCTAACATTTACGATAGCAAATTTCAATTTACAAAAAAAAATGACGTTTTCATCTTTCGAGCTTCTAGTCATGAAATCTATGCAGCCTACTCAATCACTTTTTATAGCTACTGTTTACAGGCCTCCTGGGCCATATACAGCGTTCCTCTCTGAGTTTCCTGAATTCCTATCAGACCTTGTAGTCATAGCAGATCATATTCTAATTTTTGGTGATTTTAATATTCACATGGAGAAGTCCACAGACCCACTCCAAAAGTCTTTCGGAGCCATTATCGACTCAGTGGGTTTTGTCCAACATGTCTCTGGACCTACTCACTGCCACAGTCATACTCTGGACCTAGTTTTGTCCCATGGAATAAATGTTGTAGATCTTAATGTTTTTCCACAAAATCCTGGACTATCGGACCACCATTTTATTACGTTTGCAATCGCAACAAATAATCTGCTCAGACCCCAACCAAGGAGCATCAAAAGTCGTGCTATAAATTCTCAGACAACACAAAAATTCATTGATGCCCTTCCAGACTCCTTCTGCCTACCCAAGGACGTCAGAGGACAAAAATCAGTTAACCACTTAACTGAGGAACTCAATTTAACCTTGCGCAATACCTAGATGCAGTTGCACCTAAAAACGAAAAACATTTGTCATAAGAAACTAGCTCCCTGGTATACAGAAAATACCCGAGGCTTTGAAGCAAGCTTCCAGGAAATTGGAACGAGAAATGGCGCCACACCAAACTGGAAGTCTTCCGACTAGCTTGGAAAGACAGTACCGTGCAGTACCGAAGAGCCCTCACTGCTGCTCGATCATCCTACTTTTCCAAATTAATCGAGGAAAATAAGAACAATCCAAAATTTCTTTTTGATACTGTTGCAAAGCTAACTAAAAAGCAGCATTCCCCAAGAGAGGATGGTTTTCACTTCAGCAGTGATAAATTCATGAACTTCTTTGAGGAAAAGATCATGACCATTAGAAAGCAAATTACGGACTCCTCTTTGAATCTGCGTATTCCTCCAGGGCTTAGCTGTCCTGGATCTGCACAGACTCTGCGAGGGCCTGGGATCGGGAGAGACACTTAAGTGTTTTAGTACTATATCTCTTGACACAATGATGAAAATAATCATGGCCTCTAAACCTTCAAGCTGCATACTGGATCCTATTCCTACTAAACTGCTGAAGGAGCTGCTTCCTGTGCTTGGCCCTCCTATGTTGAACATAATAAACAGCTCTCTATCCACCGGATGTGTACCAAACTCACTAAAAGTGGCAGTGATAAAGCCTCTCTTGAAAAAGCCAAACCTTGACCCGGAAAATATAAAAAACTATCGGCCTATATCGAATCTTCCATTCCTCTCAAAAATTTTAGAAAAAGCTGTTGCGCAGCAACTCACTGCCTTTCTGAAGACAAACAATGTATACGAAATGCTTCAGTCTGGTTTTAGACCCCATCATAGCACTGAGACTGCACTTGTGAAGGTGGTAAATGACCTTTTAATGGCGTCAGACCGAGGCTCTGCATCTGTCCTCGTGCTACTAGACCTTAGTGCTGCCTTTGACACCATCGATCACCACATTCTTTTTGGAGAGACTGGAAACCCAAATTGGTCTACACGGACAAGTTCTGGCCTGGTTTAGATCCTACCTGTCGGAAAGATATCAGTTTGTCTCTGTGAATGGTCTGTCCTCCGACAAATCAACTGTACATTTCGGTGTTCCTCAAGGTTCCGTTTTAGGACCACTATTGTTTTCACTATATATTTTACCTCTTGGGGATGTTATTCGAAAACATAATGTTAACTTTCACTGCTATCGGATGACACACAGCTGTACATTTCAATGAAGCATGGTGAAGCCCCAAAATTGCCCTCGCTAGAAGCCTGTGTTTCAGACATAAGGAAGTGGATGGCTGAAAACTTTTTACTTTTAAACTCGGACAAAACAGAGATGCTTGTACTAGGTCCCAAGAAACAAAGAGATCTTCTGTTAAATCTGACAATTCATCTTGATGGTTGTAAAGTCGTCTCAAATAAAACTGTGAAGGACCTAGGCGTTACTCTTGACCCTGATCTCTCTTTTGACGAACATATCAAGACTGTTTCAAGGACAGCTTTTTTCCATCTACGTAACATTGCAAAAATCAGAAATTTTCTGTCCAAAAATGATGCAGAAAAATTAATCCATGCATTTGTTACTTCTAGATTAGACTACTGCAATGCTCTATTTTCCGGCTACGGATAAAGCACTAAATAAACTTCAGTTAGTGCTAAATACGGCTGCTAGAATCCTGACTAGAACCAAGAAATTTGATCATATTACTCCAGTGCTAGCTTCCTACACTGGCTTCCTGTTAAGGCAAGGGCTGATTTCAAGGTTTTACTGTTAACCTATAAAGCGTTACATGGGCTTGCTCCTACCTATCTTTCCGAGTTGGTCCTGCCGTACATACCAATACGTGCGCTACGGTCACAAGACGCAGGCCTCCTAATTGTCCCTAGAATTTCTAAGCAAACAGCGGGAGGCAGGGGCTTTCTCCTATAGATCTCCATTTTTATGGAACAGTCTGCCTACCCATGTGAGAGACGCGTGAGACTCGGTCTCAACCTTTAAGTCTTTACTGAAGACTTATCTCTTCAGTAGGTCATATGATTGAGTGTAGTCTGGCCCAGGAGTGTGAAGGTGAACGGAAAGGCTGGAGCAACGAACAGCCCTTGCTGTCTCTGCCGGGCGGTTCCCCTCTCCACTGGGGTTCTCTGCCTCTAACCCTGTTGCAGGGGCTGAGTCACTGGCTTGCTGGTGCTCTTTCATGCCGTCCCTGGGAGGGGTGCGTCACTTGAGTGGGTTGAGTTACTGACGTGATCTTCCTGTCTGGGTTGGCGCCCCCCTTGGTTTGTGCTGTGGTGGAGACCTCTGTGGGCTATACTCGGCCTTGTCTCAGGATTGTAAGTTGGTGGTTGGGGATATCCCTCTAGTGGTGCGGGGGCTGTGCTTTGGCGGAGTGGGTGGGGTTATATCCTTCCTGTTTGGCCCTGTCCGGGTTTCTCCGGATGGGGCCACAGTGTCTCCGGACCGCTCCTGTCTCAGCCTCCAGTATTTATGCTGCAGTAGTTTATGTGTCGGGGGGCTGGGGGTTAGTTGGTTATACCTGGAGTACTTCTCCTGTCTTATCCAGTGTCCTGTGTGAATTTAAGTATGTCTCTCTCTAATTCTCTCGTTCTCTCTTTCTCTCTGAGAACCTGAGCCCTAGGACCATACGTCAGGACTACCGGGCATGATGACACCTTGCTGTCCCCAGTCCGCCTGGCCTTGCTGCTATTCCAGTTTCAACTGTTCTGCCTGCGGCTACGAAACCCCTACCTGTCCCAGACCTGCTGTTTTCAACTCTAAATGATCGGCTGAAAAGCCAACTGAGAGACCTGAGCCCTAGGACCATACGTTGGGACTACCGGCCGTGGTGACTCCTTGCTGTCCCCAGTCCGCCTGGCCTTGCTGCTATTCCAGTTTAAACTGTTCTGCCTGCGGTTATGGAACCCCTACCTGTCCCAGACCTGCTGTTTTAAACTCTAATGATCGGCTATGAAAAGCCAACTGAGATTTATTCCTGATTATTATTTGACCATGCTTGTCACTTATGAACATTTTTGAACATCTTGGCATGGTTCTGTTATAATCTCCACCCGGCACAGCCAGAAGAGGACTGGCCACCCCTCATAGCCTGGTTCCTCTCTAGGTTTCTTCCTAGGTTTTGCCTTTCTAGGGAGTTTTTCCTAGCCACCGTGCTTCTACACCTGCATTACTAGCTGTTTGGGGTTTTAGGCTGGGTTTCTGTACAGCACTTCGAGATATTAGCTGATGTAAGAAGGGCTATATAAAATAAAATTGATTGATTGATTGATTGATTGAGTGTGTGGACAGGTGTCTTTTATACAGGTAATGAGTTCAAACAGGTGCAGTTAATACAGGTAATGAGTGGAGAACAGGAGGGCTTCTTAAAGAAAAACTAACAGGTCTGTGAGAGCCGGAATTCTTACTGGTTGGTAGGTGATCAAATACTTATGTCATGCAATAAAATGCTAATTCATTACTTAAAAATCATACAATGTGATTTTCTGGATTTTTGTTTTAGATTCCATCTCTCACAGTTGAAGTGTACCTATGATAAAAAATTACAGACCTCTACATGCTTTGTAAGTAGGAAAACCTGCAAAATTGGCAGTGTATCAAATACTTGTTCTCCCCACTGTATATATATATATATATTTGAGGAAATGTTTTATTTGGCCTTACTGCTATTAGCCCATAGAAATGCATTGAATAACATATTTTTACATGGCAAAACAGATAGTCAAAAAATAAATCAAAAGGAAGTATGTTTTGAAGTGTCTGTCCTATTATCTAGCAGGTAGCTTAGTGGTTAAGAGCGTTGTGCCAGTAACCGAAAGGTCGCTGGTTCTAATCCCTGAGCCAACTAGGTGAAAAATCTGTCGATGTGCCCTTGAGCAAGGCACTTAACCCTACTTGCTCCTGTAAGTCGCTCTGGATAAGAGCGTCTGCTAAATGACAAATAAAATAAATAAAAAAATCTGAGATATATAAGAAATCTCAGGAAATTATAATATATTTTTGAATTCATATTTAACCCCTTTTTTTTGGCACTAAAGTACTTCCATATATACTTTCATTCATTTTTTTATTGGTACCGGGAGACCTTCAGACGAGTCTTGTGGGCGTCCTAGAGCAAAATGACATATTCATGAGAGTCTCACCTTTCGATGGTGGAGTCATAATATTGTGTACACAGTAAAGTCGCAACTCCTATGGAGTCAAATTTAACAATATTTTGGGGTTTATATGGTCCCACCCCCATTTTGTGTTAAAACTACTCTGGTCATTGTGTTGATATTTTTGGAGTTTAAATGACACGAAATAGAGTAAATATCCAACTCTCAAAGAGTTGCTTAAACTTAACTCCAATTGCTATTTGACTCTTTTCAGTGTTGTTTTGAATTAACAATCAACTCCAGCAGAGTACATTTCTCTTTCAGTTTACTTCCTTGGGTGTAAAGCCTTTTTTGAATATTTCTTAATTTGTCACATTATGGTGGTTTGCAATGTGATATCCAAAAGGCTCTATCAAAGTACCAAATGTGTACGTGTATGCACAGCAGAGTTCTAGAATATTGGACCGTTGGCTTTCATACTTTTCAAATTCTTAGGGCAGCTCAAGCAATTTCTCTAACTGTCAACACATTCAAATGAATAGAGGACACGTACCGGATATGTGTTGGTTGGGAATTGTGGGGAGGTGCGTGTTCGGGCTGTGCATCACCCGTGAATGGTGGTCTCAGAGCCACATAGCTATGTCACAATGGGACGCCGGACTATCTCATCTCAGCGTCTGTGGGCTATGATTTACGCTTTACAAAGAACCCTTGTCTCCCAAAAAACTGTTATTGGTAGAACCCTATCCCTCTGCAAAGAACCCTTTTGGAAACCTTTTTTCTAAGCGTGTACTCAGCACTACTGGCGAACCATTCATGTACTGTAAGCTCGCAGGATCAGGCGGCTCGCGAGGCTATGGCACTACCTCTTCTAATCTTAAAATACCTTCAGTATAAAGACACTTTCTCATTTGCGCCTTATAGTAGTCTTCCTTGGACCTTGTCGACACCAGGCACGGTGCCATGAACTTGTGACGGAAGTGCACTACTACCTTCTGCACTAATAGGATTCATCCACTCAGTCGAAGAGGTAGTAGCCTTACTAATGGCAGGGTCGCTACACTAGGCTCCTACAGTATATAATCATATAAAGTTGTGTGCTATCCCCTTACCGGCCTGCCTCCTTCCCTTTCAAGGTGAACTTCAATAAGAGGAGCCACATTATTTGGTCTTGGGCTTGCCAAGCATGACTTTCTAGGTATAGGAATTCTGAATGTGTTTATATTAAACAGAATCTAAGTGACTGGTCAGCTATGGGGGGAATTCAGACCCGAGTTATGAACATGTAAATGGAATTTAGCTTCCTTTTAATGCACTTTACTCTCTCTGCGTATTCTGACCGTGAACTTAAGCATGGGGAAACAGCAGCGCCAGCCAGGTACGCATTTGGGGTGGAGAACACAGAAATGAAGGCGTAGCAGAAGTGTCTCTACAGTATTGTATTCTGACCTTGACTTAATTTCCTCATAATTCCACCACCTTTACGCCTGAGGAAACTATGAATAAGGTCGAGCGAACCTGTTGGTTCCAAGTAGGAAATTTTTTTCTTACATTTCTTCGATAGAAATAACAGCATTCTCCATGCACTATAATTTATAAATTGAGAAGAGCTATTGAGAAGAGCTAGGTAAATGATTAATCCGTTTGGATAAGGGGATTGTAAATATAGGCTAAATGACAATTGTTTTAGATGTACTGTATTTTATCTTATGATCACTGGAGATGAATGTGAAACCTGTCACATGGCAGGAAACTGAAAAGCATATCAAAATGACAGATATTTATGCCCCTTTCCCACAGTGAAGAATGAAATGCTGTGCCGTTAGGCTGAATTTTTATTGTATGGCCTTGTAACTTGCAGGAATAAAATTTGGAGACGCAAACCAATGGGATGACAATGCAAACAGTTGCGGCAAATTTAACCTTTGTGCTGTCTAGAACGTTTTAATCAAATGCCCCGACTTTTCCTGTTTCCTTCCATTTGTAGGCTATACTGTATGTTAAATATTCTTAGCCACTATCAGTAGCGACCGTAAGTAATAACTATGTATACTATATTTAACTGCCAATTTACTGTACATTCCCTTTAGTTGGTAGGCCCTACCCTAAATTCGTATCATTCCATTCCATTGTTTGATTTAGCCTAGCTTTATTTGTTTCCTCTGTATATGCTGTCACTTCCTTGTGGTTGTTGTTGAGGGTCAAGTAATAGTGGATACTATTTAATGAAGGCAAAATACAAATTGTAGTACAAATAAATCAGGACATGTAGGCTTCTTAAATGTTAGTTTGAACGAAAAAACTTGGCACTTGTAGTCACACAGCTCCATGATCAGTGCTGGTAATTCGGCTATATTTATTACATTATACTATTGTATATTATTCTCCATATTATTATTATATTGTATACTACTTTCAACATTGCCATTGATGAACTGAATGTGACAACTTTCAGAATGAATCAAACCATTCATGATGATTCCCTAAACATAAATCATGTGTAAAATCTGTGTTTTTTAATCTACCCATGTGTTCTGAAACTGAGACAAATATGCATATGCATGGTTGTCTTTCCATATCCTGAACGCATTCTCCATAGTCTACATTGTAGTCTTCTGCCGATCAAATTCAAATGAAAGGTACACAGTTTTTAAAGGGAACGCTTTAGATAAATGAACAGAAAAACTAATTGAACAATAACTCCATGATCAAATTGGAAGGCCACCCAGTGGGTGTGTTTTCTTGGGTTGAATAACATTTATTCAGTGTGCGCAAGGGAGCCTGGCCCGCAAACCTCGTTATACACCTCCATAAGGTAAGTCTGAATACCAACTACTGAGAAGTGCATAGGAAAGGCGTGCGTAGGAAAGGTGTACATTTCCTGAATCGGCCCCTGTGTGACTACATAAACACTCGTAGAATTAGGGGTGTCTCGAGGAACCCTGGAGATCCTCAAGGAACCCTGGAGTTCTTCAAGGAACCATTTGCAGTCAGTGGGTTCATATTTGCAGCTTTTGTTAGTTGAGGGGTTCTTGGAGGGACCTTTAATGTTTCAATGTAGCAAAGGGTATGGAGCATTTTGAAGAATGACAGCTATGATATTTAACTTATATTGTGTGGTTAAATAGATTGTGTTAGCACATGTTTTTCTGTCACGTAATAATATTGAATTCTTAGTTTGTTATATAGTGAAGTGTATATATATAATATTGATAACAATTATTATAATATTAAAACATTAATATAAAGTATATTTACTATAATAATAATAGTAATAACATCGATAACAGCAATAATATTGAAGTGGCAGCAGCCTATCAGAAGATTGGAGGCCTGGCTTATTGGAGGTGTGGCTTTCAGATAGTTATTTTTGGCCAACCATGAGGGTAAGGGCTTGATTCAATACGTATCACTGAAGTTCAGCACTATAGCGTGATTGGAATTTAAAGGTAATTTCTGATTGAGCCAACATAGGCAGTGTTTTCAGAGCTACAGATTGAATTGAGCTCTTAATGCCATGCCTGTTCATCTGTTCTGTTGTGTTTTTATAAAACGTTTGAGGTGATTTAAGGAACTCTGGAGATTCTCATGGTGACTATTTCACCCTTTAGTATCACATGCATTTATATAAGCCTTAAACAAGGCTTCAAAACTAGCTATGTACAAGTTTAACCTATAATGATAATACAGCAGAACAGATTAACAGCCATGACATTTACACTCACGGGTGGCCAAAATATATATCTGAAAGCCATGCTTCCAATAAGCCACGCCTCCAATCTTCTGACAGGCTGCTGGACCTACAATATATTAATAAAATGTTAATAATTAAACCCCTTTCATCACAAAAAGGTTTCTGTTTGAACCTTAACAAAGGGGTTTCTCAAGTAACCTTTTCAGAGAGGTTTCCCCATAGTGGCAACTGTTATGAACCCAAAAGGTTCTTTGAGGCTCCTTTACTTCTTAGAGTGTAGGCTCTCTCTCTGGTAGTCCATCAGTTTCGACGATGACGACTCGTGCATGTCACTTCGGTTTATTGTAGGTTCTTGAGTGGCTCAGGAGTCCAAGTTTTGAAGCACAGACTGAGGCATGAGGGACAGACGTGCTTCCGCTGGTCTTGTTGGTCCGGTTGTGCGGGAATTACGCTTTGCTCTGGCTGCAGTAAGACGGTTGTTTCTGACCTGCACAAAGTTGTCTACTCCTGTGAGGGTTTTGGAGTGCCAGGTGGATCGGGTAGAGATGATGTCTGTGAGTTGGCTGGGCTGGATATTGCAGAACTCCGATGGACCGGCCACACCATCAGGACACCCCAACACTGTCTCCCAAGAAGGATCTTCTTTGGCGAGCTGGGTCGGCCTGTCTTCCGGTGCCTCTGCTGCAGATCCTTCTTGGGAGACAGTGTTGGGGCATCCTGATGGTGTGGCCGGTCCATCGGAGCTGATCTTAGCCTCAATGCTGGTGCTGTTAGCTTTCTGCAGTACCTCCCAGTTGGAAACCTTGTCTTGCCACCGGATACCCATAATAGATCTCAGAGATCGTGCATGGAAAGTCTCCAGCTGTGTAGGCTACAACTGTAATAAGAGAGGTGGGAGAGGGGGGACAACGACGAACGCCAAACAGAGCATAAATCTAATTAATGGGCAGAGGGAACCGGTGTGAGCATGCTGCGACGATGAGCGACTTCCACGACCTCTGGATTCCCTAATGTGTTCCGGTCAAGTGGACATCCGTTGCCTCAACTTTATGGAGTGGAAAGCGGGTTAATGAGATCCCTGTTGCACCGTGTCAGCGTCATTAACGTTTTATTTCAAGTGAACGCACATGGCACGGCCAGGGGTTAAATTGGGCCGGGTCCTGCTGGGTCCAAGACCCAGCACCTATGATCCAAATGAGAGCCAGGCGGATGCTGAGACACGGTACCTTTGGTTATTTGAATTTATATCTAATGAAAAATTGTTCTCTCCATAGTAGAATAGTTACCTATTCAATTGTTGAGCCTGTTGCATTCTATGCGAGAAAATAATATTCCTCTTGATGCGCATTCAAATTGAGAGTGCCACACAAAGAAAGAAATATGGCCAGTCATTGTACAACATTCTTAATAATGCAGTTGCGGGAAAACCCCTTTGAAATAAGTGTTGATGGCCACTGTTAAAAGAGGAGTATCCCTGAGCTTTCTAGTGTTACTAGGCTACACTTATTTCTCAAATCCAATACATTTGTAAAATGCACCATTTTAGAAATTGAGTTTTTAATAGTGGCATGGTTTATGTGTTTTAGCACTCGCCAATGGCATTGAATTCATAGGGAAGACCGAGGCTAAATGTAACACGGGTTAGGTGTAACAGGTAGGTTACAATTATTTGCTCAATGGGATAAATGCAGATGGGTAACCGTCAGCCTATTTATTTATAGCCACCATGCTGCATCAGGTGGGCTACATCAGGTGATAATGCTGATTGCTAAATAGCACACCTGCCTGATAATATGGACCAATGTTATTGGGCTCATTTCTGGAGGGGGGAATTCTATTTTAGATTTCAGCATTTTATTTTCATTCATTTTGGAGTAGGATGTTCCTTTTCAAAAGTCATCGGAACGGACTTCTCAGTCATTCTCCCTCTGCAACCTTTAGTATGCTGTGAATCGTGATGTGCTTTTGCCAGTATATATAACACAAACAAACAAACAAACACACCACAAGTGGAATTTATGGTCTGGATAAATGGTGCATTAAAGGCTATAGGTTACAAATAAAAATGACCTGTAAAATGTTTTTACTATAATCCAACATGTTATCTTCTTGTAAAATATTCAGTATTGCAAATAAGAAAAGAACAAGAGTTGCCTTTAGTTTCACCCCTTATATTTTGACCCCTAATGACTGTTGTAAATGATCTGTCACATGCTTTACTGCATCACTAAGGACAAATACAATTTGAGGACTATCTTCATTACCTCACCCTCATCTTACGCAATACATTGGTTTAAAAAGACCGGCTCCCTAGGTAGCTGAAAGTTAGTCACAGTATCCTTCTGCATTCAATCTTGGGACATCTCACCTACCAGCTCAAGAGAAATATCAGATGGCCCTCACCAGAGTCTTGTGCGCATTTGTGTTTGTATGTGTCGCGCTGTGTCAGGCAGGGAAGATTGACTATGTCGGAGGGTTGTCGGATCTCAAGCTCGACCACCAGGATGAAACTATCGTGGCTCGAAACATTACAGGAGAAACAGGTAAGGAGCATGGTGTTCTGTACCTTTTTAGGGTTTGTGAAAGTTAGGCGATATAACGTTTATTTTGTGGAACGTGCTTGTGTTGAATGAAATGAGTGGATCTGTCCATGGACCTGAAATTGCTCATTGGTAGTAAACACACAACATGATAGGCTACTTCACTTTAGATGTTTTCTTTTAGCAGGCTAGCCTACCTATGCTAGGCTATAGACTATTTTAATTAACAAGGAATGCATTTAACATCTTATATTTAGGCTATATTCTACACATCAAATATTGCTAACACTGTCCACTGTCTATCTATGCAGACTCAACTTACATTACAGGATTTGACAATAAGCTTTTTCCTTTCACAGGTATCCACCGACGACAAATACCACCTCGCCTGGCTGCTATACAAGCTTTTAAAGTCACACAGCGACCAGTTCAAATCAAACGTTCTCCCTCATGGCCCGGAGAGTGGTGGGGTACAGGAGAGTAGGCACGAGACTACGCCACAGAAGGACAAGCGCGTTCGCAAAGCCAGATGCAGAGTATTCTTTTGGAAGTCATGGACCGCATGCTGACAGACTTGACAGACTTGTTTAGTCCAAAACAGATGGTTTTCGAATCGACAGCCTTCATCCCAAATCAGCGTACCAAAGTTTTCACGCAACAATTAATGTAACTTATTATTTTTATGAATTGTAATTTATTATCAACTTATTGACGTGGTTGTGAGGCTGTATCTGTCAAGCTTTAAAAAAATCTGAATTATTGATTCATTGTTTGTCTCCAGAATCTTTCTCTCTCTCTCTCTCTCTCTCTCTCTCTCTCTCTCTCTCCCTCCCCTCTCATTTCTTAGAATGGTAAGTAGTATTTCTTACAGATTAGACTGCACTTTAAAGGACCAACCTGCAATTGATACATCCATTTTTTTCTTTTAAATTAATGATGTATAGGCTACCCATTGATTCTTGAATAATATAACTTATAAATGCCTCATGAGCTTAATTCAACTGTCATACCCCATCAGAACCCAAAATATAAGCATGTTTTACTCCATAGTTTGTAAACAATGTAATTGTAAACAAACACTGTATAGCCTCAAAACATTGTTAAAACTATAATTGTAATATCATGGATGGTCAAGCCTTGTATCCATAGCTCTGTCTGTGAATTTCAGAGTGGTTACATTTCTTCAGCCCCATACCTCAGCTGTTTACCGAAACAGTGGTGGTGTTGGAGCCGTTTATGAAAAAGCCTATGTTTATTATTTTGAAAGAAAGATAATATGTATAGGAAAATATTGACCTTTATGTTTGAAGAAAATATTGTTATAAGAAGGTGAAATGTAGGAAGTATGTACTTACCTGAAATGCCAAATAGGCTTTGATATCCCTGTGACATAGCCTACCTATTGTATAATAAGACTGATGGGGTAGCCTACTACGTGGGCGGGATTGTTAGTCCGGCGGAAGCGACACAGTTTTCCACCTTAATTGACTGCAGTTAACGAATGCACGGCACGGCCATTTTGTTTGATTTCGAATCATACTTTTCATTTCAGGCTTTTATGGTTCATGTTTTTAATATAAAGCCTACTTTATTTTTGATGGAATTGTCATTTATTTGAACTTTATATCATTTTGGTTTGTATGAACTATATCTCTGCTATCAAACACCTGTTGGACCCGACGCAATCATCACTAAACAGTGAGTAGGCCTAGCCTAACGTGAATAGAATTTAATTGATTATAGAATACGGAACTATTTTCTTTGGGATACACGTGTTTACTCCTGTCCCCAGTTTGACGTGGCTATAGAACTTTTGATTTGGATACGAAGTGGGGTGGCCATTTTTTTAGTGTTCAAACTGCAGATTGCCCCTTTACCTTTAATTAAAATCAAGGAAGGTTTATTCCTTGTATTGGATTTTGATAGCTGGTGTATCATGCGCTCTAGCACCTCATCATCAGCAGGGGGGGCTCTTTGCCTGGTGCACCACTGAATCTACCTGAAATCCATCAAATGTCTGCAGTACCCTAGATTTATTTCAATGATCTATGCAGTACAGTAGTAAATATAAAAACCCATCGTTCTATATGGATATTCACTTGCCCGTGCACGATATGACATTAACTGGACTACAATTTAGTATGCTGCCTGTACTAGGTAGTCTGTGTTTCTGAATATACCTGATACATGTGTGGTCCTCTGTAGCTCAGCTGGTAGAGCAAGGTAGTGGGTTCGATCCCCGGGACCACCCATACATTAAAAAACATTTATGCACGCATGACTGTAAGTCGCTTTGGATAAAAGCGTCTGCTAAATGGCATATTATTATTATTATGTATGTGGAGTCTGCTGAGGGGAGGACGGCTCATAATAATGGCTGGAAAGGAGCGAATGGAATATCATCAAACACATGGAACCCATGTGTTTGATGTATTTGATACCATTCCACCTATTCCGCTCCAGCCATTACCACGAGCCTGTCCTCCCCAGTTAAGGTGCCACCAACCTCCTGTGGTGTGTGAGTGTACCGTGTGTGCACATGCACACGCCTCTGTGTGTGCATGAGTGAGCGTGCATACATGTATGTACTGTATGTAGGGAGCTATGTACTATACGTCCAGTATGCATGTATTATGCATGTAAAATGTATGTGTATATTTATGTATGTATGTAGTACTGCATGAGCTTGGGTTTGAGAGAAATAAATATGCATTAATTAATATCAAATTGGGCTAAAAGAGAAAGTAGTGAGAGAGTGTGAGAATAGAGGGAGAGATAGAGAGAGCAAGAGAGAGAGAGCAAGAGAGAAAAGGGGAGAGGGGGAAGGGAGAGGGGGAAGAGAGGGAGAGGAAGGAAAAGTAGAAAGAACAATTCTAGTGAATAGAGGAGTGAAAGAACGAGAGAGAGAAGGAATAAGATGGAGAGAGAGTGTGTGAATCATTAAAGCAGCAGTGTAGCAGAGCTTACGCCAAAGCTTGGCTTAGTATCTGTTCTGTCCCTGGGCTAATGGGATTGAGCAGAACAGCGTTGCAATGTAACAGGAAACAGCAGAATTACATGATCATACTGCAGAGTTGGCGTGTGTGTATGTGTGTACATGCATGTGTGTGTTGGAGTATACGTACACCTCCGGATACATAAAAATAAGCCTGACTGACGTAATCCTCGACTATGTGGGACCGGCGTGTGTGAACATGCATGCCTCTGTTGAAGTGTGCGTACAACAGAATATATTTGTGTCTTTGTGGCGTGTATATGTGTGTTTTGGATTACATTTATCAGTATTTGTGTGGGTACTTCTATATGTCTGTGTTGCTATGTGTGTGTGTGTGTGTGTTTCTTTGGGTGAATACTAAAACACGAGACGGAGAGAATGTTTCATAGCATATAAAGGATGAAATTCTCTGTTTTCTCTGTGGTAACATCTCTCTTTTTTGACTAGCACAAACTTCCAAAACTCCTTTCATTTACAGCCAACTTGCTTTTGTCCCTTGCTCCAGGAAATAGAAGAATGAAAGCCTATTATCCAATACTTTCTTCACTTCTGAACAGTAGATTTGGATGAAAAGACATGAGAAACACCTGCGAGCCTATTTAGATCAAAGGCAGACCACTGAAGTCTTAATTGAACGGAGACCAATTATTTTTAATGAGGATGTTCGTTCTACTTCAGCGCTAGGAATTCCCCTTTCTCTCTGGAGAGAGGGTAGGATAAGAAAACAAGGAGGGTTCCCAAGGCTCCAACCCATATCTAAACAACATGGAGGCTGCGTCTCAAATTGCACCCTATTTCCTTTATAGTTCCCATAGGGCTCTGGTCAAAAGTAGTGCACTATATAGGGAATAGGGTGAAAAAGAGAAGAAAGATAATGAGGCAAACAGAGAGAGATATTAGATCTTTATTAGGCTTTGATGATTTTCTGATGATGACTCACTCTGGTATCAACTCAAATTGGGTGTCATAATTAATGAAATGTATTCAGAAAATCAATGGAGGACGGAAACTGGCTGTCGATCCAGTGTTTCCTCATGGTCACGCAGCAGAGAGGAGGTGCGAAGCAGGGCTGCAGTTCCGATACCTTGCACTGTTCCATGTTTACATGTCGGAGGGTGCAGAGTGTGGCTGAGTGCAGCCCTTGAACTCACTCACCTAGGGTGCCGAGGGAGTCTAAACAACTGTTTTCCACTTACAGAGGAAAGGTTTTCTGTGAGCTGTTTTCTTCCTATTAAAAAAGTTTATCAGGAGGCACGCTGAAAAGGACAACATAGATTCATATAAGGCAATAGAGATGTTGTATTTCTGTGAATCATAATATTAAAGGCACAGTTCACTTAACAATGTTTGTCAGTTACTTTCAGACAACTTTCTCAAGGGTGGTCAAATGTCGAGATGGGTCCCACGATATCATGCTATATGCCTCAATCCCAAATAAACTGGAGCCTTTAGATCAGCGGCTCCCAAACTAGGGGTCGCCACCCCATATGGGGTCGCCTGATATGAAAATGGGGTTGCGGGAGAATTTCCTAAATCGTGATGAAAATAACATATACACAACAACTACAAAATATTGTCTTATAATATCGTCTTTGTATCTCTAAATCATTGTAATGTGGTTAAATCTAAAAACTTAAAATGATCATCTTGGGAAGAGGCCGCACTTGACCGTTGCACTTAAACCATTCCCAGGGTGAATGGCTAGGCCTGCTACGCTATGAAACCACACACTATTGCAGAGACTTTAATATTACTGGACACAATTGATATGGTGAAAACAATGTATGGGGTGGCAGAGGCACAGAAACTCACATCAATACCTTTGTCTGACTAAACAAACAATGTATGCTATTGCGAGCAATCAAGAGGAAACTAACTGAATGACTCAAAAACTCCCCAGCTTATGCTCTCCAAATGGACGTTAGCTGTGAGGGCCAAGATGGCCGTGCATTGACTTTTGTTCGCTATACATGTTGGGGGATGCTATTCACGAGGACATATTGTTCTTTCTCACAATTCCCGAGTATGAAATGGCATAGGGGATGTTCAGTGTGCTGCGTGGCTATATTGACGAAAAACAGATTCCATGGAATCGATTGGTGGACTTTTGCACAAATGGGGCTTCATCTATCACGGGAAGGCGAGCAGGCCTCTGCACTCTAGTTATGAATGTCTCCCTCTGCCATATGGACGCATTGTATGATACACCCAGAGCAACTGGCGGCAAAAGCGCTGAGCACAAAACTCGGGAGATATGCTGCAGCAGGTAACTTCGATTGTAAACTACATCAAACAACATCTACAGGACGCACGCCTGTTCGCAAAACTATGTGGAGATATTGGATCAGAGCATGACAATGTTCTATTTCACATAGAGGCTTGGTGGTTATCGAGGGGGAGTGTTGGAAAGATGTGTTGCATTGAGAGAGGAACTGTTGTTATCCACAATGGATGTAAAAAATCTGACTTCGTTGACTTTCTGTGTAATGAAAAGAAAATTATAGAAAACACCATCAGTACTGAAACAGGGCCCAAGTGGTAAATATAAAGATCCAGTCCATTAAAAAAATTGGAGGCCCCTTACACTTCAGTGTTGTGATGCAAAAATTATAGAAAAATGCATAGTGCATAGAATTAAAAAGGTATTGTTGGGTATTATTTGTCCTAATCAGACAGGTTTTTTACATGGACGATACATTGGAGATAATATAAGACAAGTAATGGAAACAATGGAACACTATGAAAAATCTGGGAAACCAGGCCTGGTATTCATAGCTGACTTTGAAAAGTACGACTGGAATTGATATATAAATGCCTGGAATATTTCAATTTTGGAGAATCTCTTATACGATGGGTTAAAGTTATGTATAGTAACCCTAAGTGTAAGATAGTAAATAATGGCTACTTCTCAGAAAGTATTAAACTTTCAAGAGGAGTAAAACAAGTTGTCCACTATCGGCATATCTATTTATTATGGCCATTGAAATGTTAGCTATTAAAATCAGATCCAACAATAATATCAAGGGGCTAGAAATCCAGGGCTTAAAAACAAAGGTGACATTGTACGCTTATAATTCATTATTTTTAATCCACAATTTGGATCCCTCCACATCTATTTGTGGAAAAATCACCCTGATTAACTCTTTAGTCATATCCCAGTTTACCTATTTGAATATGGCCTTGTCTACAGCTAGTGACCTGTTTTTAAATTATATGAGCACAAAATATTCCATTTTATTTGGAACGGCAAGCCAAACAACATTATATAGGCCTATTTATATAATTAATATGAATTCGGAGGGCAGAAATTATTAAATATTAAAGCATTAGACCTCTCACTAAAGGCTTCAGTCATACAAAAGTTATACTTAAATCTGAACTGGTTCTCTAGCAGATTAGTAAGAATGTCTCACCCCATGTTCAAGAATGGCCTTTTACCCTTTATTCAGATTGCAACATCTCACTTTCGGTTATTTGAAAATGAAATAATCTCCAAAATATCGCTATGACTAAAAATAACAAGATAACTCATGTAAAATATACTGTGTCCGTAAAATGTATATCGTTTAAGAACTTTTGTGAAACAGCACAGTTGATAAATATATAGGAAATATATATCAAAACTGGATGGTCTTCAGAGATAGATGGGAGGGGTTGAGGGTAGCTAAAGGCTGGGACTAAAAACAAACAAAAGATAACTATTGTAAAATATATGGTGTCTGTAAAATGTATATAGTATGTATAAGCTGGAAGTAGAAGCCTAAATGTTGTTGTCCATTAGTTTACTCCAATTAAGGGAGGGTTAGGGGAAAATAAATAGGAAAATATATTTACAAAAAAAAAATATATATATATATACACTTCCGTTCAAAAGTTTGGGGTCACTTAGAAATGTCCTTGTTTTCTAAAGAAAAGCACATTTTTTGTCCATTAAAATAACATCAAATTGATCAGAAATACAGTGTAGACATTGTTAATGTTGTAAATGGCTATTGTAGCTGGGAATGGCAGATTTTTTATGGAATATCTACATAGGTGTACAGAGGCCCATCAGCAACCATCAGTCCTGTGTTCCAATGGCACGTTGTGTTTGCTAATCCAAGTTTATCATTTTAAAAGGCTAATTGATCATTAGAAAACCCTTTTGCAATTATGTTAGCACAGATGAAAACTGTTGTGCCGATTAAAGAAGCAATAAAACTGGCCTTCTTGAGACTAGTTGAGTATCTGGAGCATCAGCCATTGTGGGTTCGATTACAGGCTCAAAATGGCCAGAAACAAATAACTTTCTTCTGAAACTCGTCAGTATATTCTTGTTCTGAGAAATAAAGGCTATTCCATGCGAGAAATTGACAAGAAACTGAAGATCTCCTACAACGCTGTGTACTACTCCCTTCACAGAACAGCGCAAACCAGAATAGAATGAGGAGTGGGAGGCCCCGGTGCACAACTGAGCAAGAGGACAAATACATTAGAGTGTCTAGTTTGAGAAACAGGCGCCTCACAGGTCCTCAACTGGCAGCTTCATTAAATAGTACCCGCAAAACACCAGTTTCAACGTCAACAGTGAAGAGAACACTCCGGGATGCTGAACTTCTAGGCAGAGTTGCAAAGAAAAAGCCATATCTCAGACTGGCCAATACAAATAAAAGATTAAGATGGGCAGTCTGAGATATGGCTTTTCTTTCGAAAACAAGGACATTTCTAAGTGACCCCAAACTTTTGAACGGTAGTGTATTTTAGGACCAGTCAAAAGTTTGGACACACCTACTCATTCCAGGATTTTTCATTATTTGTACTATTTTCTACATAGTAGAATAATAGTGAAGACATCAAAACTATGAAATAACACATATGGAATCATGTAGTAACCAAAAAGTGTTAAACAAATCAAAATATATTTGAGATTTGAGATTCTTCAAATAGACACCCTTTGCCTTGATGACAGCTTTGCACACTCCTGGCATTCTCTCAACCAGCTTCATGAGGTAGGCAGCTGGAATGCATTTCAATTAACAGGTGTGCCTTCTTAAAGTTAATTTGTGGAATTTCTTTCCTTCTTAATGCGTTTCAGCCAATCAGTTGTGTTGTGACAAGGTAGGGGGGGTAAACAGAAGATAGCCCTATTTGGTAAAAGACCAAGTCCATATTATGGCAAGAACAGCTCAAATAAGCAAAGAGAAAAGACAGTCCATCATTACTTTAAGACATGAAGGTCAGTCAATCCGGAACATTTCAAGAACTTTTAAAGTGCAGTCACAAAAACTATCAAGCACTATGATGAAACTGGCTCTCATGAGGACCGCCACAGGAAAGGAAGACCCAGAGTTACCTCTGCTGCAGAGGAAAAGTTCATTAGAGTTACTGGCCTCAGAAATTGCAGCCCAAATAAATACTTCATAGAGTTCAAGTAACAGACACATCCCAACATCAACTGTTCAGAGGGAGACTGTGTGAATCAGGCCTTCATGGTCGAATTGCTGCAAAGAAACCACTACTAAAGGACACCAAGAAGAAGAAGAGACTTGCTTAGGCCAAGAAACACGAGCAACGGACATTAGACCGGTGGAAATCTGTCCTTTGGTCTGAGGAGCCCAAATTTAAGATTTTTGGTTCCAACCGCCTTGTCTTTGTGAGATGCAGAGTAGGTGAACGGATGATCTCCGCATGTGTGGCTCCCACCGTGAAGCATGGAGGAGGAGGTGTGATGGTGTGGGGGTGCTTTGCTGGTGACACTGACAGTGATTTATTTAGAATTCAAGGCACACTTAACCAGCATGGCTACCACAGCATTCTGCAGCGATACGCCATCCCATCTGGTTTGGGCTATCATTTGTTTTTCAACAGGACAATGACCTAAATCTAAAATAGAAAATATATGTTTAATACATGATTCCATATGTGTATTTCATAGTTTTGATGTCTTCACTATTATTATACAATGTAGAAAATAGTAAAAAATAAAGAAAAACCCTGGAATGAGTAGGTGTGTCCAAACTTTGGACTGGTACTGTATTTACAAAAAATATATATGGGGGATTGGAAATGGTGAAGACAATTACATTGATGGAAGCTACAATCTATCTGCAATATTGAAGCTGATCTACCCCCTAAATTTGTTAAATAAAAATAAATAAAAACAGCATCAGTAAGTGTCCCACACGAGTGATGACTGCTCACCTCCAACGCTTGGAAGAGCACTTTGGGACCTACTTCCCAATCCGTTTGACTGTAATCTTGGCTCAGTTGACATGCCGGTAAGTGAAATCGAACAGCTGATCGAGCTGTCATGTGACCGAATGCTGCAGACAACTACGAAGGAGTTTTGGTTCCTGACTCAAAGGGAATAATATCCTGCCGTCTCCCTCTGAGCATTAATGCCTCGTTCAAAACAACTGGGAACTGGGAACTCAAAAATCTCCGACCTCCGACGAAAAATCTTTTTGAAAGGTCATCCAACTCAGAATTCCAACTCGGGAACTCTGGCCTCTTTCTAGAGCTCCGAGTTCCCAGTTGTCTTAAAAGCACCACAAAACTCATGGTAGGCTACCCTTCGCCAGCTCATATCTGTGTGGAGCTGGATTCAGAGCTCTCGTCTGCATTAAAACCAAATATCGATCCAGGTTGGATGTGACAGCAAAGATGAGGTGCGCACTGTCGACCACGCCCCCTGACTTTGAGAAACTTCGACGCGACATGAATCAAGCCACACCCATCTCATTAGTGGTAGTGAGATAAGAGACATTATGTCAGACTAATTTGCAATTGACTATCATTGCCCCACATTAAAAGGATGTGATGGTGAGTTGAGAAGACAATCAGAAATACTGTTAGAATGTTTTTCAATTGACTGCCATTGCCCCAAATAAAAAATAAAAAATTGGCTGTTAATTACATAACTTTTTTCACATGGTTGTGGTCGTGAGAATGTTCAGATATCAAAATGGGGGTCGTGGAACCCCTGCTTTAGATATATAAATGATTTCCCATTCATTTGCGATTGACACATATAATACAGTAATAACAATAGCTGGATCTAAACAACAGATAGCATGGGACAGATGGCATGTTCACCTAATTTCCTTTATGTTACAAAACATGCATTGTATGGTGTAGACAGAAATTGCTGTGAAATATATTTTCAATAATGCCAAATATTGTATTTTTAGCTGTTTGAAGCTGGTGTACAAAACCAAAAGTAAAAAGAAGCCGAAATAGCACACATAAAAAGGATCTACCGCTTATCAGACTTGCTTTTAATGAGAATGACAGGTCTATAACTCACATTTCTATGTGTATTTGGATGGGTCGAGCACAAATCTACATACCGCACCTTTAAAGGTTTATAAACATTTGACAAACGTTAGATTTTCTAACAAACTATCACTTTAACACAGTAATAACTGATGAATTTGTTCCAGTACCCCATGTTTGAGTTGGACATTGTCTTTGCTCAATCAAAATACCTTGAAAAGCACAAATCTATTCAGCTCTATAGACTGTAATATCTTGGAGCAATACTGCTCCAGTCTAACATTGAAATTAGCATAGCTTGATAATGATTGAATCAGCAGCCATCAGGCTGAGGAGAAGACAGCCCTGAAAGTTTGTTTCCATGACAACAGTAGAATTAAGGGGCGCAGGAGCGCAATCCCAAAATGACACATTTGAATCGAGCCTAAATTATATGATAAATCACCTTCAATGATTTGATACTGGGCGCTCTCTCATACATAAAGGATACTACCTGAAATCTGGGGGAGGGGGTAGAAAAAGTTATACTCTACACGAAATCAAGTATTTTTGGGGATGTTGTTATCAGGGGAAGAATACAAGGTTATCAACAAGAACACAGCGGTACAATAAATAGGTGAAAGCTTTTGATAACGTATTTTATTCTTAAACAATCACTAACTTCATTCTGATTTTAAATATCAATGCATTTTTTTCATCTCACAATTCATAATGCATATATGCGTGTGTTCCATTTACGGTGAAATCATTTGCAAACTTAAACATAAATATAATATCCCTTTACACAGTATTGAGCCCCTGCGCTGTCCCTCTGGCATTTTCATTTCATTTTGTCCCCCAAAAGTGCTCTCTTTGTTCACTCCCATATCCCCCATTTACTCTCACTCCTTATTCTCAACACATCCTTTCTGTCCCTCTTCTCTGCCAGAAGGTTATGTAAAGTACATCCATGTTTCATGCACTGCTTCGTTGCATTCTACCCCCCCAACCCCACTTGAGCCCCTTCCAAGTTGTATGAAGTTGATGCTGATCTAAGGTCAGTTTTGCGTCCCTATCCCCTAATGGTTAAGGTTAGAACTGAGGGAGAGTAAGCTGATCCTAGATATGTGCCTTTGAGCTACTTAAACTGGAGCAACTACTGCAGAACTGAGCCCCACTCTCTCCTGACCCCAGTGGAAGACTTGTGCTGGTCTTCTGCCATGACCTGCCACAGTTACTGGAGGATGTGTCTGACCTGACATCCCCTACCTCATGCCCTGGCCAGATCCCAAGACTTCCAGACCCCCCACTCTGCCACCAACACCCCTGACCCAACCCCCCCAAGACCACACCTTTGGCCAGGCTTTGTGCATTAGGTGCTGGGCAAGGGTGGCCCGCCTTGTTGTCAGACTCCGTTCATTAGACTGGAGTGGGACTTCCTGAGTTAGACGAACAATAGGATCAGTGGACACAGCGACTTCTCTATCTTGGTGATGGGGGAGATTCCTTCCTGCCTTGCCTACTGGTTTAACCAGCCTTTTTACTCTTTGTACAGCCGCTCTCCTACATTTGATTTATGAAATGGCGGGGGCTCATTTCCACAATGCAGCAATCGGCTAATTTCATGGCTCACAAAACCTACTGAGATGGAAGCCATTGGGATGCCAGCCTGGAAGTACAAAACAGTGAAATATTTACAGACTCTCAGGGCAAACGCACCTTCCGGCGTCCAAATGTTGTTTTTGTGGGTTTTGGATGGCTGGGCTCCTTCCCGTTGAATTGTGGTAGGTTATTATTGATTACAGTGTCGTAGGTGAAAGGGTAATGACAGAAGAGGAGTGCCTCACAGGGGCTTCGTCTCAAAATATATATCCCTCATGGCCACAGATATAAAGAGACAAATTACATAGAATGAATACGCCATCAACCAATTATTGTGACATTTCTAGTCTGCTCAGTGTACTGACAACGAAGATGAAGACACAAGGAGAGGAAACTTCTTAAGAGTATTGGGACGAATACTTGGACAGCTTTCACAATCACCTTAGCCCCAAGCAGCCTGAGTCTGCTGAGCCCTTACACAAGCCACAACAACGTGCCTTCCCAATGACATTTTTATGATTTATTTGTACCGACTAAAAGCATTCTCTGACGTACTTCAAACAAAGTCTTTGTCAAAGCTCATACAGAGGTGAAGTAGACCTGTTCCAAATAATCACGAAAGAATCCTTGATTGGTGGATGCTAGTCAAGTTTCCCTCTGTTTTTTGGAGAGAATATTACATTTTCCCCCTAGAATTGGCCAACCCAGACCTTATTAGAGAAAAATACCCTTATTAGTGCTGGCACACCAAACAAAAACAACCTGAAGCTCTATCAACCTTTTTTCCTCCTGGCTATACCCACTTTGCCAGAGTATTGATACTCTTACCAGGCTATCCTTTCTTTTCTCTTTTCCCTCTTGACCATTAAGTTCATAGGACTGGATCATTGAGAGTAATGGTGCGTTCGAATGGTCCTCGGAATCTATTATTTCCCAGTTGGTGAAGTTGTAAATACGACATGAATGCTTTCAAGTGGTTTTGAAGTCGGAATAACTCTTCAACCAATTACATTCTTGCTAGATGGCTAATCTAGCTAACGTTGCTTATGTTGACAATATGTCAAACTATATACTGTATGGATCCACCTAGCTACATTCATCAGATGGTTAAGGTTGTAAATGGCTTTCTTTTACCATCTAGTGGTCGAAAAGGTGAAAGGTCAGTGATGAAACGTCACACCTTGTAAACTCGAGTATCTTCATTCCGGACCGTGTTTCCCACTTGTAACTCAGCTTTTGATGGTCGTTCAGTTGTTATTTCTGGGTCGGGAACCCGTATTTCCAAATTACCAACAGCACTCGAACGCACCATAATATGTTAGAGGCCTACTATGAGGCTTGGTGCAGTAGCCGCCATTTT
Source organism: Coregonus clupeaformis (assembly GCF_020615455.1). Lineage (NCBI taxonomy): Eukaryota > Metazoa > Chordata > Actinopteri > Salmoniformes > Salmonidae > Coregonus > Coregonus clupeaformis. Next base: position 13,030,648 of record NC_059212.1, read on the forward strand.
GCTTTTAGTTGTCTAGTCCTGTCATATCAAAGAGTATGAGGAGATAGGAAAGGAATCCAAATTACAGAGTATTGAGATCCACCCAACCTATTCCACACCGACAGTACATCACCTGAGCAAAAGCCATCCCACCCACCCATTCCTTCCGAGCCCACCAACGAGTTCTCATATATACAGTGGGGAAAAAAAGTATTTAGTCAGCCACCAATTGTGCAAGTTATCCCACTTAAAAAGATGAGAGAGGCCTGTAATTTTCATCATAGGTACACGTCAACTATGACAGACAAAATGAGGAAAAAAAATGCAGAAAATCACATTGAAGGATTTTTAATGAATTTATTTGCAAATGATGGTGGAAAATAAGTATTTGGTCAATAACAAAAGTTTCTCAATACTTTGTTATATACCCTTTGTTGGCAATGACACAGGTCAAACGTTTTCTGTAAGTCTTCACAAGGTTTTCACACACTGTTGCTGGTATTTTGGCCCATTCCTCCATGCAGATCTCCTCTAGAGCAGTGATGTTTTGGGGCTGTCGCTGGGCAACACAGACTTTAAACTCCCTTCAAAGATTTTCTATGGGGTTGAGATCTGGAGACTGGCTAGGCCACTCCAGGACCTTGAAATGCTTCTTACGAAGCCACTCCTTTGTTGCCCGGGCGGTGTGTTTGGGATCATTGTCATGCTGAAAGACCCAGCCACGTTTCATCTTCAATGCCCTTACTGATGGAAGGAGGTTTTCACTCAAAATCTCACGATACATGGCCCCATTCATTCTTTCCTTTACACGGATCAGTCGTCCAGGTCCCTTTGCAGAAAAAACAGCCCCAAAGCATGATGTTTCCACCCCCATGCTTCATAGTAGGTATGGTGTTCTTTGGATGCAACTCAGCATTCTTTGTCCTTCAAACACGACGAGTTGAGTTTTTACCAAAAGTTATATTTTGGTCTCATCTGACCATATGACATTCTCCCAATCCTCTTCTGGATCATCCAAATGCACTCTAGCAAACTTCAGACGGGCCTGGACATGTACTGTCTTAAGCAGGGGGGACACGTCTAGCACTGCAGGATTTGAGTCCCTGGCGGCATAGTGTGTTACTGATGGTAGGCTTTGTTACTTTGGTCGCAGCTCTCTGCAGGTCATTCACTAGGTCCCCCCGTGTGGTTCTGGGATTTTTGCTCACCGTTCTTGTGATCATTTTGACCCCACGGGGTGAGATCTTGCGTGGAGCCCCAGATCGAGGGAGATTATCAGTGGTCTTGTATGTCTTCCATTTCCTACTAATTGCTCCCACAGTTGATTTCTTCAAACCAAGATGCTTACCTATTGCAGATTCAGTCTTCCCAGCCTGGTGCAGGTCTACTATTTTGTTTCTGGTGTCCTTTGACAGCTCTTTGGTCTTGGCCATAGTGGAGTTTGGAGTGTGACTGTTTGAGGTTGTGGACAGGTGTCTTTTATACTGATAACAAGTTCAAACAGGTGCCATTAATACAGGTAACCAATGGATGACAGAGGAGCCTCTTAAAGAAGAAGTTACAGGTCTGTGAGAGCTACAAATCTTGCTTGTTTGTAGGTGACCAAATACTTATTTTCCACCATAATTTGCTAATAAATTCTTTAAAAATCCTACAATGTGATTTTCTGGATTTTTTTTCCTCAATTTGTCTGTCATAGTTGACGTGCACCTATGATGAAAATTACAGGCCTCTCTCATCTTTTTAAGTGGGAGAACTTGCACAATTGGTGGCTGACTAAATACTTTTTTTCCCCACTGTATTCATTCTTTACCCTCACACAAGTGTATGCAGTGTGAAAGTGCATTCACTGTCAAGCAATAAAAAACACCAACAATTTTTCAAATGTCTACAGTCTCAAACAAAAAACAGAATACCCATGATATTAAATTGGGATGAAGAGTTATCAACACATAAGTAATATTGTTATTATTGGACAACAGTAACACAATTAAGCATGTGAGGGTGCCCTAGCATTCATAAAATCAATGCATGGGAAATTGAACGTCTTTAAAGCTCATTTTTCACAGCTTAAATTGGAAACGATAGATATTTGTATTGTGAAGAGACCACCATTCCTTTGTCACAGCTTTTTTTTTCTTTTTTGCATAAAACGTAGGTCAACTCCTGATTGAAAATGTTTGTTGTTGTTTTTTTGTTTTCCTCTGGGTTTATCTTGATATTCGTCTAAAAGATTTTCACAGGCAAGAGTTCAGTTTTTTGTCATCTTGGGTGTAGCTCCTCCCCCTCGTGGTGGTCCATCCCTTCAGAGGGCATGGTGGTGAGGGGGGTCTGTAGCCCCTCCCCCTCTATTTAAGAGAGGGGGGGGCAGGCCCCCCTAGTGGCCCCCCACCCTTGGGGCCCTGCTGCTAGGAGTTCTGGTTGACAGCTTTCCCTCCGTTCATGGTGGGAGTCCCTGAGCTCTTCCTGGAGCGCTGTTTCTCCTCGATCTCATGCAGTGACGGCTCCCTGTACATACACACTGCAGACAGTGTATGTAGTAGAGGATGAAGCAGGAAGCAGGGGGGGATAGAGGAGAACATGGAGGACAAATAATGAGGAGATGAATGGGCAAACAGAGAGACAAAGTCAGATCGAGCTCAGGGACTCCCACAGAGTGTAGGAAGTTGCTCTTGGAACCTGTTTTGGAATAAAATATTAAGTATCTGTCCTTAAAAATGTAACTTCCTGTGTTGGATCGTTACTCTTTCACCATTGATATGTTTTAGTTATTTTGAGACCTCAGGTACTGCTGGAATGTCTAATGGCATGTCCAGCTTTTTGGGAGTAATTACTCAGGTCCTTTATAAACAGGTTGTTTACAAAGTATAGATAGTACTTGCTTTAGATCAGGTAGCCTATTGCAAAAGTCTAATATAGATAAGTATCTATATTTAACACCTTTTACATGTCCTTATAAACCAGCAATACATCATTTAAAAAGGTGTTTATAAATGCATGAATAACTAGGTTTCTGACATTTAAAAATATAGGAATAATGATTAATAAAATGGTGGGCAGACTATTTCTAAATAACTTATAAATGATTTATTACTGGATATAATTATAAAGCGTTACCCACTTTTGTGAGTATTTCATTTGTGCCATTGTGCAAAGTAAATCAAATACAGCTAAAGTATTTGACAACAACATAGGTCCAACATTATTCCCCATGTTTATAAAACTTTTTGTACTTAATATTAGCATGAGGAAAACTGTAGCGGCAGTGTGAGGAAATGCAATTTTTTAAATGAGTACACACTCTAATAATGTTGTGTATATCACATAAAAGCGTTTCATTTATAAATCATGAAATGTCATGCAAATCCAAGTAAATCACTTATTTCCAACGTCAAGTTTAAGATTTATAAATCACCATGTTGTTGTGGATTTCATCGTACGCACAATGTACGATCAAGTCTGTGCATGAAAATGTTTTTTAAACGAGGCCCCTGATTTCACCATATAGGGCTTCAACCAACTTACTCCAGGCGATCAAAACCTGCAAAAGACAATACACAGATGAGATGGCAGACACATTCAGATACCTTACCTTCAATGGGCCTGGGGACAAAGTGTGAGGAGGGCTTGGTTTTCTTGACCCTGTTCCCCTTCATGACCTGACCTTCCTTGGTGAGGCCTAGGAACCAGGCCCGACCGGACTCCTGCTGCCGGTACACAGTGGACGAGTAGATCACGTAGTAATTCTCAAACACCGACTCCTTAAACTTGCACTCCGGCGTGAACATTTCCTGTTTTGGTGCCAAACAACAAAGGGAGTTTGTTGTTAGAGTAATGTTCATGAAGTCGGATCAAAGTTCAGGAAGTCGGATCATGTTCAGTAGGGAACATCGTCGCAAAACGTTTTGCAACCGAAAATGGAAATCTGTGTTCTTATTAGACAAAGTCAGATTTCACTCTCACGTTTCAAACTGTTTTCTCCCCACTGAACATGACAAGGCAAGTGAGGGTTATTGTGGTAACGAGATGGTTTGAGTTACGAGACGGTGGTGATGGTGATCCACACGCCGTACGACAGACAAACGGACACAGGTCAACAGATGAAGGAGAGATGGGCGGAATAGACGAGCCTATGAGAAATCGCTTTGGATTATATTGTTTTGAGGATGATATTGGGTAGAAGGCACTGCCGTCACTCAAATCCAACAAAACTCCAGTGCCAAATGGAGATGGAACTAGCTACTGTATGTGTAATGACAAGGTGTGGTTGGGTTATCTTGGATTGGCGTATCAGACTGTGTATGGTCCAGGTGAATGAGTTTGTTTGGAACTGCTGGGCTAAGTGATTCAGCAGTGTGTGTGTGTGTTTGGTGATATTTCATTCATCTCTGTCTCCTTCAGGGTTATGTGCCCTTTTAAGGATGTCCCTTTGACTGACAGCCCAATTCTGCTCACCGCTGGAGATGTTCCACAGGCGAACTTTGTTTGTGTGTGTGTGTGTGTGTGTGACAGAGAGAGAGAGAGAGAGAGAGAGAGAGAGAGAGAGAGAGAGAGAGAGAGAGAGAATGTGTGTGTGTGTGTGTTAGAGTCCGAGAGAGATGCATGTTTGTGCATTCAAGCCTGAATATTCATATTTAATATGTGAATAGGCGAGACTGTATGGCACTATCTCACACTGTTTGTGTGAGTGCTCGTTTATAACACCTATGCGATGTTCGACACGCGGCGGCAGTGTGAAGGACTCTGGGTACGTGTGGGGCATGTAAGCCGGTCAGCAGGGGTGTGACTGTGGATAGGCCGCAGTGAGGAGTTAGAGAGGCCGGTTTTATCTGGACCTGATGACATGCTGTCAGAAAGCAGACGCCTCTCTATATGGGAGGTTGCGGGGTCACATCCCTCCTGTCCCACGGTGGGCGACTCAGCCAGGGTTCCTCCACCTCCATCTCCCTTTTCCCATCTCTGCCAAGGTCCCCTCACACCTTGCTCCCACACCCCCGAACCACCCCTCCCTTTGTCAGCCACACTGACATATTCTGAAATCCCCTCCAAACTTGGCGACAAGGACATCACTCTATTAATGTCTGTTATGCCGGTAGCATAGCAGGGAAGGTTATACGTGCATAGGAGGCTTCGATGGGGGAATGATAGGAGGTGTGTATGGTATTTATTATCTTGTGTGGTTGAATGGATAGTGAATAGGATGGTGATAGAGGTGTGAGATTGTAAGGGCATGAGCGTAAACGCACACAGGTCTTTGTGCCGTGCTAACAGTTGGCTCCTCTGCCAGGAATGCATAATGAAGAGAAGCTGTTACTGGCTCACCGAGGAGGGTAAAAAAACACCCAACCATTTTTCAGAGTAACAAGCTGTGCTTAAAGAGAGTCAACTGATTAAAAGGACGCTCAATTATATTCAGCCCCGATTCTGAAGGAGAAGCAATTAACTCGTTATTGAAACTGAGGGGGCTCTCACGCGCCGGCATTACGGGGCACTGGGGCAGGACAAACAAGCTGGGTGGGCTAGCCCAGAGCCCAGTGGAGAAACAGTGGAGAGCAAACAACTGGTAGATGCAGGAGGAGCAGATGTACACTCTTAGAATTAGTGTTGACTCGATGAACCCTAGAGTTCCTCAAGGAACCATTCCAGAAGGAACCCTGGACTGGAGGCGTGGCTTAGTAGGGGCGTGGCTTTCAGCTAGATATTTTTAGGTCACCGGTGGGAGTCATTCCTGTTCATCTGTTCTGTTGTATTGTCATCACATGTTAAGGTTGAACACTGACAGTTTTGTTGCTTCAATGAGCAAATCCCAAAATGTGAATAGTTACCACTTTATTACCATATGTAATCAGCAATGTTAATATTATATTAGTAGGGCGGCAGGTAGCTTAGTTAAGAGCGTTGTGCCAGTAACCGAAAGGTCGCTGGTTCTAATCCCCGAGCCGACTAGGTGAAAAATCTGTCGATGTGCCCTTGAGCAAGGCACTTAACCCTAATTGCTCCTGTAAGTCGCTCTGGATAAGAGCGTCTGCTAAATGACTAAAATAAATAAATAATAAAATATATTCAAATATGTAATATGTGTAAATATTCTAGGTAAATTGAAATTTGCAGTGTACAAACTTAACCTGATGAACAGGAATTACATTTACTCTAACTGGTGGCCAAAAATAACTATCTGTAAGCCACGCCTCCAATAAGCCATGCCTCAAATCTTCTGATAGGCTGCCACCACTACAATATATTCTTTAAAAGGTTCAAAATTGAAACCCTTCCATCAAAAAAAGGTTCCGGTTTGAACCTTTACACGGGGGTTTCTCAAGGAACCTTTTTGAACTGGAAAGGTTCCTCCAGTGTGGCAATTTTTAGAACCCCAAATGGTTCTACCAGGCTCCTTTAATTCTAAGAGTGCAGAGCAAATAGACAGGACGGACAGACTAGAGATAGAAATAAAGCAGATAGAATGGACACAGAGTATACAAACAAGACCGAATGGTCTGTACATGCGGAGCTTCAACGTATATGTAAACAATAGTCCGACTGATGCGTAGATATACGCAGAGCATGTGGTGCGAACATGGTAGACCAAGCACACAGTAGGGGAAGAGAATGTAGAGTAGTTTGTGGACAGACAGAGTGATTTCAGTTCAGTTAAACAGACAGAGTCAATCCAGTTCAGTGTAAACAGATTAAAGGCCGGTATTCAATCCAACAGCGTGTTTTCGGCAATGTGCCTTTTAATGGCAATGTTCCCGCGTTGGCGAAGATCGCATTCACAGGAAACGCTGCATAGGTCGGCTCAATCAGAAACAACGCGCGAACAGATTGAATCCCGGCCTAAGAGTGAATCCAGTTCAGTGTAAACAGACAGAGAGTGAATCCAGTTCACTCACCAATATAGCATTTTGTGTTACCTGACTAGCCCATACCTTTCCTCAGGCTTTGGAACTCCCCTTCTCATGTTGAAACCATACAGCAATTGAAACCACATCAGAATTTAAAGGCCCTTCAATTGAATCTGGATCTGAATCTAGATATGGTATGGGGGTTGTTCTATGTGTCTGACTCCCCTCTACTCGGTATCATTACTATTCCTAGTCCGGGCCTATACCACTCTAGTCTAGACAGCTACCTCAGTGACATTGGGAGTTCGGGAACGACAAAGAACCCAGAAAGAGGACATATATTACACAGTTAATGACCAAACACACACACCCACAAACGGACAGAAACACACATGAAAATGGACACACAGACAACGCACACTTGCACACACACACGAAAACAGACAAGCGCACACACAGACAGAACCCACACATGCACAAGGACACGTCCGTACATACAGAGACACACGCACGCACACACGCACACACTCACAAAAACACTCACAATTTACAGCAAGAACAAATATTTTTTATGGGGCTCCCTCTGAGAGAGAATTAAATGAACAATTATGTTCCAGTGTTCTCTGTCTAACAGAAGGCCACCCGGCTACATCTCATTAGTAGCCGCAACACAGTCTTAACGCTTTATCAGAATGCAGTGCCTGCACCTTCACAGTAATCCTCTCCATTCCACACACTCACGTCAGTCTTTGGTTGGAAAACAGAGACACTGCACAGCACTCTCTCACAAAAAAATTATCTGTTCTCATTTGCGGTGTGGCGGCCCCGTCCCTAAAAAGAAAAACTGGAGTCCCGCCTTCCCCTACTCTCCACAGCTTCCACTCTATGGTTTTACTGCGGCACAATTTTTTGTCGCCGGCGGCACAGGCATAAATAAGAAGCAATGAAGTCAGTGGGCGATTGAGAGAAACAATGGGAACAATTTAGACACCATTTAAAAGGTCAGGTACAAAGGACAGAGGGCAGATGCAGGCAGGGATTATCAGCAGTGTGTAAATGTATGTGTGAGTGTGCACGCTCGTGCGATAGGTTGCACATAAACTGTAAGTGTGTACGCGCCCCTGTCCCTTAGTTAAAGATAGATGCGTTTAAAATACAGCGAGAGAGTGGTTACCGCTGTGCTGCAAAGTAGGTCACAGTGAGTGTTATAAATAATGGAGATCTCCTCACTGGAGCTAAACCCCCACGCACCCCAGCTCTCAACACCAGCTCTCAACACTCAACACCAGCATCACCCTCCAAACAAACACTCAAGTGAAGTCAAGGCTTGAAACCAAACCAACATCAGCATTGTTGATCATCGTTCTGGATTCCGTCCATACACTGTAGGACACCAACACTAGCTACAGTACTCAGCATCTGTACTACGTAATCTCACATCCATACTCTCAATACTTCCAACATATGCAGTACTCAAAATTACACACAAAAAGTTAACATCCTAATTTTGTTGATTTCTGTTGAAAAAGTTGAAATCTAGTGGCCGTTTTATAGTGCTGAGCGATTAACCGGTATTTAACCTCTTAAGGATCAGATCCTTCTTTTCAATTTCTGCCTAAAATGACATACTCAAATCTAACTGCCTGTAGCTCAGGACCTGAAGCAAGGATATGCATATTCTTGGTACATTTTGAAAGGAAACACTTTGAAGTTTGTAGAGATGTGAAATTAATGTAGGAGAACATAACACAATAGATCTGGTAAAAGATAAAACAAACAAAAAAACATACGTTTTCTATTTTTATTGCATGATCTTTGACATGAAAAAGAAAAGCCATACATTCAGATAGGAAGCTGGAGGTAATTTAGATGTTGTCTACAAGAGGGCAACAGTGTATGTGCAATAACATAACATTTAGTATGAAGTCACACAGGTGTCCCTCACGAGTTTGTCCAAATGTACCCAAGTGGCCTCCAAGTGGCTGAGTTGGTAAACTGATACATTTCCAAGTACATAACTATAGAGAACATACAAAAATGCTATGGTAATACAATAAAATAAAAGTTAACACACTCCCAGGAATGTCATCCATGATGGATCATTAGCTTCCCTACATAAAAGGTACTAACAAGAGACGTGACGAGAACGCTGATCCAATGCCTCCCAACACAGAAGTTAACTATTTAAGATAAGGGCCAAGTTAGCAGCCAACACTGATCTAATGTCATAACTGAACACACCACAAACAAAGTTAAAAAAAAATGAATAAATAAAATAATATTTACACACTATTTACAATTACAGTATTTAGAACACCCACAGTCCTCTACACAATATTGTGCTGCTGATGCCAAGTCCCATAGCAGTCTCTTTCTGATGTAAAGCAGAGGGTAACAGAAAAAGTAGTGCAGGTGATAGGAGATTTCTTGTGAAGACACCTGGGTGACTTCATACTAAATGTTATGTAGCTCTCTCTTTCATACACCTTATAGAACAGCAGGGACTGTGAAGCAACACAAACATAGGCACATACACACGCATAAAAACACACACACAATAACATACATAGATATGTGGTAGTGGTGGAGTAGGGGCCTGAGGGCACACAGTGTGTTGTGAAATCTGTGAATGTATTGTAATGTTTTTAAAATTGTATAAACTGCCTTAATTTTCCTGGACCCCAGGATCCATAATAAATACAAATACAAATACAACAACGCCTCCCTGCTGTGCTCTTTTGGCCCTGAGGCACATTCATGTCAGCAGTTATGTATTTTGGCAGGTGAACACCACTGGTGGCAGGAGTAGAGGGGTGAAGATGAAGGGGGCTGTACTTTCCAGTCATGTCCAGCTGAGGTCCTGGCTGCCTTTTCGGTCTAAATGTTGGTGGAAGTGACTCCACATCATCTTCTGGGCTGGCCTCTTCACACCTCTAGATGGCCAGCGGGGCTAGGTGTGGAGCCAGAGACAGCAGCAGGGGTCGGACTGAATAAATAAAAAAATTCAGTAAGAACCCTTGCATCAATACATCAAATAAACAACACATTTCTATAAACATATACAGTGGGGGAAAAAAGTATTTAGTCAGCCACCAATTGTGCATGTTCTCCCACTTAAAAAGATGAGAGAGGCCTGTAATATTCATCACACAAAATGAGAAAAAATAATCCAGTAAATCACATTGTAGGATTTTTTATGAATTTATTTGCAAATTATGGTGGAAAATAAGTATTTGGTCAATAACAAAAGTTTCTCAATACTTTGTTATATACCCTTTGTTGGCAATGACACAGGTCAAACGTTTTCTGTAAGTCTTCACAAGGTTTTCACAAACTGTTGCTGGTATTTTGGCCCATTCCTCCATGCAGATCTCCTCTAGAGCAGTGATGTTTTGGGGCTGTCGCTGGGCAACATGGACTTTCAACTCCCTTCAAAGATTTTCTATGGGGTTGAGATCTGGAGACTGGCTAGGCCACTCCAGGACCTTGAAATGCTTCTTACGAAGCCACTCCTTCGTTGCCCGGGCGGTGTGTTTGGGATCATTGTCATGCTAAAAGACCCAGCCACGTTTCATCTTCAATGCCCTTGCTGATGGAAGGAGGTTTTCACTCAGAATCTCACGATACATGGCCCCATTCATTCTTTCCTTTACACGGATCAGTCGTCCTGGTCCCTTTGCAGAAAAACAGCCCCAAAGCATGATGTTTCCACCCCCATGCTTCACAGTATGTATGGTGTTCTTTGGATGCAACTCAGCATTCTTTGTCCTCCAAACACGACGAGTTGACTTTTTACCAAAAAGTTCTATTTTGGTTTCATCTGACCATATGACATTCTCCCAATCCTCTTCTGGATCATCCAAATGCACTCTTGCAAACTTCAGACGGGCCTGGACATGTACTGGTTTAAGCAGGGGGACACGTCTGGCACTGCAGGATTTGAGTCCCTGGCGGCGTAGTGTGTTACTGATGGTAGGCTTTGTTACTTTGGTCCCAGCTCTCTGTAGGTCATTCACTAGGTCCCCCCGTGTGGTTCTGGGATTTTTGCTCACTGTTCTTGTGATCATTTTGACCCCACGGGGTGAGATCTTGCGTGGAGCCCCAGATCGAGGGAGATTATCAGTGGTCTTGTATATGTCTTCCATTTCCTAATAATTGCTCCCACAGTTGATTTCTTCAAACCAAGCTGCTTACCTATTGCAGATTCAGTCTTCCCAGCCTGGTGCAGGTCTACAATTTTGTTTCTGGTGTCCTTTGACAGCTCTTTGGTCTTGGCCATAGTGGAGTTTGGAGTGTGACTGTTTGAGTTGTGGACAGGTGTCTTTTATACTGATAACAAGTTCAAACAGGTGCCATTAATACAGGTAACGAGTGGAGGACAGAGGAGCCTCTTAAAGAAGAAGTTACAGGTCTGTGAGAGCCAGAAATCTTGCTTGTTTGTAGGTGACCAAATACTTATTTTCCACCATAATTTGCAAATAAATTCATAAAAAATCCTACAATGTGATTTTCTGGATTTTTTTTTCTCAATTTGTCTGTCATAGTTGACGTGTACCAATGATGAAAATTACAGGCCTCTCTCATCTTTTTAAGTGGGAGAACTTGCACAGTTGGTGGCTGACTAAATACTTTTTTTCCCCACTGTATATTATATAGAGTAGGGGGAACACAATCACTGTGGTGAAGTGTGTGTACCAATGGTAAATAAGGCTGGTGAGGGGAGGACGGCTCGGGGGGCCAGTATGAAAAATGTATCCACTCACTAATTGTCTGCTAAATGACTAAAATGTCAATTGGATCACTGAAAAATACAACTTTATGGTCCCGTGTGGCTCAGTTGGTAGAGCATGGCGCTTGCAACGCAGGGGTTGTGGGTTTGATTCCCACGGGGGACCAGTACAAAAAAAGTATGAAAATTTATGAACTCACTACTGTAAGTCGCTCTGGATAAGAGCGTCTGCTAAATGACAAAAATGTAAATGTAGTGGTGGCCGGGGTGGGGTGAGTGGAATGGTATCAAGCACATGGTTTCGGCTGTTTGGTGCTGTTCCATGCACTCCATTCTGGCCATTCCGGCCATTGTTAAGGGCCATCCTCCCGTCACCAGCCCCCACTGGCTTATATATACACTGCTCAAAAAAATAAAGGGAACACTAAAATAACACATCCTAGATCTGAATGAATGAAATAATCTTATTAAATACTTTTTTCTTTACATAGTTGAATGTGCTCAATTGGATTCAGGTCTGGGGAACGGGCGGCAATGCCTTCCTCTTGCAGGAACTGCTGACACACTCCAGCCACATGAGGTCTAGCATTGTCTTGCATTAGGAGGAACCCAGGGCCAACCGCACCAGCATATGGTCTCACAAGGGGTCTGAGGATCTCATCTCGGTACCTAATGGCAGTCAGGCTACCTCTGGCGAGCACATGGAGGGCTGTGCGGCCTCCCAAAGAAATGCCACCCCACACCATGACTGACCCACCGCCAAACCGGTCATGCTGGAGGATGTTGCAGGCAGCAGAACATTCTCCACGGCATCTCCAGACTCTGTCACGTGTGTCACATGTGCTCAGTGTGAACCTGCTTTCATCTGTGAAGAGCACAGGGCACCAGTGGCGAATTTGCCAATCTTGGTGTTCTCTGGCAAATGCCAAACGTCCTGCACGGTGTTGGGCTGTAAGCACAACCCCCACATGTGGACGTCGGGCCCTCATACCACCCTCATGGAGTCTGTTTCTGACCGTTTGAGCAGACACATGCACATTTGTGGCCTGCTGGAGGTCATTTTGCAGGGCTCTGGCAGTGCTCCTCCTGCTCCTCCTTGCACAAAGGCGGAGGTAGCAGTCCTGCTGCTGGGTTGTTGCCCTCCTACGGCCTCCTCCACGTCTCCTGATGTACTGGCCTGTCTCCTGGTAGCGCCTCCATGCTCTGGACACTACGCTGACAGACACAGCAAACCTTCTTGCCACAGCTCGCATTGATGTGCCATCCTGGATGAGCTGCACTACCTGAGCCACTTGTGTGGGTTGTAGACTCCGTCTCATGCTACCACTAGAGTGAAAGCACCGCCAGCATTCAAAAGTGACCAAAACATCAGCCAGGAAGCATTGGAACTGAGAAGTGGTCTGTGGTCACCACCTGCAAAACCAGTCCGTTATTGTGGGTGTCTTGCTAATTACCTATAATTTCCACTTGTTGTCTATTCCATTTGCACAACAGCATGTGAAATTTATTGTCAATCAGTGTTGCTTCCTAAGTGGACAGTTTGATTTCACAGAAGTGTGATTGACTTGGAGTTACATTGTGTTGTTTAAGTGTTCCCTTAATTTTTTTGAGCAGTGTATATATAGCCAATGTGTATTTTATGTTGACTTTGACATGCTGTGGCTGTGGTTTTCGAGTGCCTTGTTTGCTATTCATACACATATTTCATTAGTGACTATATATATAGCAATCAAAGAAAACATCTCAAAAATATCTCAAATGAATAATATGCAACCATTCAAGCAACTGCATTAGCATGAGTAGAAAGAACGTATTTCACTTACCAGTCTAAAGCGGCGTCCTCTCCTTCCAAAAACATATCTTCAGCTGTTGAGTCTAAACTATATTCACTAAGTCCTCATCTACTGGTTCTGTGACACTTTCCCGTCGATTTCTGCTACAAACTCGTCCAAATCTGTATACCTGGACTTTGATTTAGCTTTTCCAGTATTAGTAGCTATATTGTACTTTCAAAATGTCTACTAAATCGAGCTGTGCGTAACATCATGCACCACTTCCTTGTTCAGATTTCCAATGGACACTAAACCGCGTTGAGCATGCTGAATACACAGGCTTTTCCTCAGACAAAGGACAATCTCATACTTCTGTAAAGCCCAGCTCATTGGCTATCTATCTAGCTATGTTTCAAAACGATAGGTGGTAATTTCACCAAGATATAGTCAATCTAGTGAACACCGCCTGTCTCATTGGCGCGTAATGATGTTGTGTCATTGTGGCTAAAATTGTTTCTGTATCGGATATACCTAATGCAGAATGAAGGCAAGGCTGGTTACCTTCTGGAGTGTCTGACGAATAAATAGGAACCTAACTTGACTGGCTGAAACAAGGTTTAGCTTTTGATTTCTTTCTTTGCAAGTTGAATGAGTGGGAATACAACATGGATCATGCATACAACATGGATCGTGTTAGAATATAAAAATGGATTTTATCAAACAAAACTATGCTATATTTTATCTCTGGGACCCTCTGGATGACAAATCAGAGCAAGATTACTGAATGTAAGTACATTATTTACCTTCAGATGTATCAATGTATCAAACCAGTTGCCTTGATAAAAGTGTTTTGTTGTTGTGCATCTTCAAACAATAGCATGGTATTTTTTCGCTATAATAGCTACTGTAAATTGGACACTGCAGTTAGATTAACAATCATTTAAGCTTTCTGCCCATATGTGAAAATGTGCTTTTGTTTACAACGCAGTTGTAGTCACATTATCCTTATTGAGCAACAACTGTCCCGATTTCGGGACACCCTTCCAGTAGAGGTTAAACAACTAATTGACCGACTTCAGTTCAATTATTTGAATTCCATTTCGTCCTGTTTTTTTTCTATGAGCTCAATGTGTAGTTTCTGTAGAGATAAATCAGATCAAGCCTGAACTGTGCGATGTAGTAGGGAGTTGTAGTTTCCAACAAGCCAATATTCTACATAGTTTAACTACAATGACCATAATCCATTGCGCGCCCGCCTACTTGTCCGGTCTGTATGGAGCACTGAGCTACAGTGCCATGAAAAAATATTTGCTCCCTTTCTGATTTTCTCTATTTTTGTATATTTTTGATACTGAATGTTATCAGATCTTCAACCAAAACCTAATATATCACCATGGTTGACCATTAGATTGAGGTTCTTACTGTGGAATGCAGTGTTTGGTTTTCACCAGGCATAATGGAATCAAACCAAAAATTCTGCCACCTTATATTTTTGTTGAACAGCTGACATGATGTAATTTATATTCTTAGGTGGTACCGTTTTTCTTGAGCATTGCAGCAAGTACCGCTATTTCCCAAACCTTTCCCTAAATACACACTCCCCACTGAGAAAATTGCTATATTTTTTACATCCCACTCACCTGGTAGTGAGTTTGGCACATACACAATAACATACACTGAGTGTACAAAACATTAAGAACACGTTCCTAATATTGAGTTACACCACCCCGTTGCCCTCAGAACAGCCTCAATTCGTCGGGGCATGGACTCTATAAGGTGTCGAAAGCGTTACACAGGGATGCTGGCCCATGTTGACTCCAATGCTTCCCACAGTTGTGTCAAGTTGGCTGGATGTCCTTTGGGTAGTGGACCATTCTTGATACACACGGGAGACAGTTGAACTTGAAAAACCCAGCAGCGTTGCAGTTCTTGACACAAGCCGGTGCGCCTGGCTCCTACTACCATGTCCCGTTCAAAGGCACTTAAATCTTTTGTCTTGCCCATTCACCCTCAGAATGGCACACATACACAATCCATGTCTCAATTGTCTCAAGGGGGTTAACTTAATTGCCTTCCATGGGGTGTTACCAATTACCAACTTAAGCTTGTATGAAACCACAGATTTGTCACTCTGAGGTCCACTTTCTTTTTAGCCAAGTCCCGAAAATATAATATGTAAGCCCACAAAAATTACGTTGTTACATTTAACAATACATTTTGGGACCAGAAATGAGCTCCAGGACTATAACCAACCTTAAGTCTATAATTTCTCAACTGAAAACCCTTAACTTTCCAAGATACCCTCTTCAACACAGACCTTAACACCCTCAAGCAACATCACACCGATCACTCAACACCCTTTCCCACAACTTCTTTAACTCACACTCACACCCAGCCCTTCTCCAAGTTGACAGACCAAAGAAACACTGCAACTTCTTCCCACTAGTCCCTATGGTTCGGAGCACGGAGGGGGGGAGAGGAGTGTTAGAGAGGTAGGGGGATACCCCTCTGTAATTACTTCCCAAGGGGACCACAACACTGCAGCTCTGGTCTGATACATTAGAAAAGAAAAGCATTAGAAAAGCCACTCAGACAGCAACACTTGAAGAGACCATGACATAAAAAAAGAGTGAAAGAAGTTAGAATGTTTTACCATTCTCTCTCCTTATACTCCTTCCATTACTGTGAAAAACGTCTCCCCATCCACTACAAGTGAAGAATCTCATTCGTGGTAGCATGAGCAGCATGCCTAGGACTATGGTGGTCAATACATTTCGTCAGCCGGTGATTGTCAAGCAAATAACTGTCCATCTCAGGGTAATTGACCGTTAATTAACAAACACATTTAGCATCTCCTGGCGTCCACAGATAGCCTACAAGCCATTTTAGTATAATAAATTCATGTAATATAGCTTACACCTTCACAATAAATCCATTATTTATTTTAGACAGCTCTAAAGAAGCATGATAGGAAGGAAATGTAGTCTATTTCAGAAGAACAGAATAGCATACTCTGAGTTGTCCTTATGTTAGGTCCTGTCCTTATGTTAGGTCCTGATCTGGCTATGCCATATGGCTGTGGGCTACACTAGTTCATTTAGCAGACAAGATTTGCTTAGAATTCCGTGGCATTATTTTATATTATTTCATAGTATGAAGAATACAATTGAACAAAGCTGAATAAAAGATAAATATTTTCTCCAAACGATTTGAAGGAGTGCGAACATGCGGCTATTCTATGTTGAGTGGTTAACAAAGAAATAGGTACTCCTATATGCTTAACTTAGAGTTATTAATGTAACTTTAGTTGTTCTACAAACGTTGGGCTATATGTTTTGATTTGTAATACATTGTAGGGCTGCATGATGAGATTCTAATGATAATTTGAAAAAAGTTGCTTGAAAGGCATGAGTTCGGCTTTGGGTTTTGCGCAGGCTGTACACACTCCAATAGTCTCTCATTCACAATTTGACAAGCACTTGATAATGCTTCGAATTTCGCGGCGGCATCCCCTTTGTGGCCGTAATGCACACTAAAAGAATCCATGCCTTTTGCGGCCCGGAGTGCTGCGTTGTGCCCTTCTCTCTGAGTGTGCTTCGCAATCGGAAGACCTCTCACTCACATGGCTCTCCGTCACGTTCACAGGCTACAAATTAAAACAGACACATCTGGGACGCAACTGCGCGTGTCCTTATCCAATTCCGAGGTGCATATTGAAGATATTGGAAGAACTTGTCCACATTTACTTTTCGTCAGCCAACAAGATGAGTAGGCCTAACGAACAGCAAAACCACTAGCCTATGTCAATCTACTATCCCCCATAGTACAAAAGTCAACCTATTCTATTCTGTGCGAGAAATACATATTCCAAACATAGTCTGGGACAGTTGTGGGATGCGATAGATCCCAAATTAATACAACCACTAGCATCAAAAAAACGTATTTATGCAATGTGACTGACGCAACAGATCAGAACGTTTTGCTTAAAATGTTGAAACTACACTGCTCAAAAAAATAAAGGGAACACTAAAATAACACATCCTAGATCTGAATGAATGAAATAATCTTATTAAATACTTTTTTCTTTACATAGTTGAATGTGCTGACAACAAAATCACACAAAAATTATCAATGGAAATCAAATGTATCAACCCATGGAGGTCTGGATTTGGAGTCACCCTCAAAATTAAAGTGGAAAACCACACTACAGACTGATCCAACTTTGATGTAATGTCCTTAAAACAAGTCAAAATGAGGCTCAGTAGTGTGTGTGGCCTCCACGTGCCTGTATGACCTCCCTACAACGCCTGGGCATGCTCCTGATGAGGTGGCGGATGGTCTCCTGAGGGATCTCCTCCCAGACCTGGACTAAAGCATCCGCCAACTCCTGGACAGTCTGTGGTGCAACGTGGCGTTGGTGGATGGAGCGAGACATGATGTCCCAGATGTGCTCAATTGGATTCAGGTCTGGGGAACGGGCGGGCCAGTCCATAGCATCAATGCCTTCCTCTTGCAGGAACTGCTGACACACTCCAGCCAAATGAGGTCTTGCATTGTCTTGCATTAGGAGGAACCCAGGGCCAACCGCACCAGCATATGGTCTCACAAGGGGTCTGAGGATCTCATCTCGGTACCTAATGGCAGTCAAGCTACCTCTGGCGAGCACATGGAGGGCTGTGCGGCCCCCCAAAGAAATGCCACCCCACACCATGACTGACCCACCGCCAAACCGGTCATGCTGGAGGATGTTGCAGGCAGCAGAACGTTCTCCACGGCATCTCCAGACTCTGTCACGTCTGTCACATGTGCTCAGTGTGAACCTGCTTTCATCTGTGAAGAGCACAGGGCGCCAGTGGCGAATTTGCCAATCTTGGTGTTCTCTGGCAAATGCCAAACGTCCTGCACGGTGTTGGGCTGTAAGCACAACCCCCACCTGTGGACGTCGGGCCCTCATACCACCCTCATGGAGTCTGTTTCTGACCGTTTGAGCAGACACATGCACATTTGTGGCCTGCTGGAGGTCATTTTGCAGGGCTCTGGCAGTGCTCCTCCTGCTCCTCCTTGCACAAAGGCGGAGGTAGCAGTCCTGCTGCTGGGTTGTTACCCTCCTACGGCCTCCTCCACGTCTCCTGATGTACTGGCCTGTCTCCTGGTAGCGCCTCCATGCTCTGGACACTACGCTGACAGACACAGCAAACCTTCTTGCCACAGCTCGCATTGATGTGCCATCCTGGATGAGCTGCACTACCTGAGCCACTTGTGTGGATTGTAGACTCGTCTCATGCTACCACTAGAGTGAAAGCACCAACAGCATTCAAAAGTGACCAAAACATCAGCCAGGAAGCATAGGAACTGAGAAGTGGTCTGTGGTCACCACCTGCAAAACCAGTCCTTTATTGGGGGTGTCTTGCTAATTGCCTATAATTTCCACCTGTCGTCTATTCCATTTGCACAACAGCATGTGAAATGTATTGTCAATCAGTGTTGCTTCCTAAGTGGACAGTTTGATTTCACAGAAGTGTGATTGACTTGGAGTTACATTGTGTTGTTTAAGTGTTCCCTTTATTTTTTTGAGCAGTGTATTAGGCTATTTCTTCACATTATAAGCGCAGCAATGTGCACATGGTAGTAGGCTATAAGCGTGATTTCTCCATTAGCGGAAAACACCATTATCAAAAGTGACCGCAAATGCAATTATGCATGTAATGCTTTTATTATAAAGGTGCCTTTTTATGGTGAAAATTATCTTCTCCACATGGACTGCACCAGATTTGCCAGTTCTTGCTGTGAGATGTTACCTCACTCTTCCACCAAGGTACCTGCAAGTTCCCAGACATTTCTGGGGGGAATGGCCCTAGCCCTCACCCTCCGATCCAACAGGTCCCAGACGTGCTAAATGGGATTGAGATCCGGGCTCTTCGCTGGCCATGGCAGAACACTGACATTCCTGCACGCACACGAACGAGCAGTATGGCTGGAGGCAGTGTCATGCTGGAGGGTCATGTCAGGATGAGCCTGTAACGCACAGCGTTGAGATTGCCTGCAATGACAACAAGCTCAGTCCGATGATGCTGTGACACACCGCCCCAGACCATGATGGACCCTCCACCTCCAAATCGATCCCACTCCAGAGTCCAGGCCTCGGTGTAACGCTCATTCCTTTGACGATAAACGCGAATCCGACCATCACACCTGGTGAGACAAAACCGCGACTCGTCAGTGAAGAACACTTTTTGCCAGTCCTGTCTGGTCCAGCGACGGTGGGTTTGTACCCATAGTTGACGTTGTTGCTGGTGATGTCTGGTGAGGACCTGCCTTACAACAAGCCTACAAGCCCTCAGTCCAGCCTCTCTCAGCCTATTGCGGACAGTTTGAGCACTGATGGAGGGATTGTGCGTTACTGGCCTTCATGACTCGTGACCGCCGGTGTGGCGGTAATACGGTTACCGCAACAGCCCTAAGCATGCCTAATGCCAATCAGAGGTCAAGTTGACTACATTGCAGGGATGTAGCTCAGTTGGTAGAGCATGGCGTTTGCTACTCCAGGGTTGTGGGTTCGATTCCCACGGGGGGCCAGTATGAAAAAAATTAAAATAATGTATGAACCCACTAACTGTAAGTCGCTCTGGATAAGAACGTCTGCTAAATGACTAAAATTGTAAACCCCAATGTGCTGTCATTAGCCAAACATTTGAGGAAACCCCTTGCACTTAATATCCCAGAGTACAGTTACTTAAAGTGATTTTCTAGTCATTACTCAAAAAGATGAGTCACTGTGACAAATGTTATCATTATAATTAAACTCTTTATGAAAATACATTATGTATCTCATAAGGCCTTATTTTGAGGCCTAGCAACATCAAAACGAATTCAATTGGGTTTCCCATCTTCTCAAAGGTATCTCTGAATAGACATTCCTAAAATTCCCAGATTTTCAAAAAAATCCTGGTTGAAGGATTTCCAGGAATCTTCCAACCGGAATTTTGCAACCCTACTTGCAAATCACATTATGCTGGCTTGCAAAGTGATGGGTAATTCCAATTGGAATCCAGCCAGATTTAGGGATATCCAACAGTTGGAATTTGTATTCACCCGAACAAGATGGCGCCGATAGACATGGTCGCCTGGTTCCTGGCTCCTAAGCAACTTTTGCATTATTTTTTATTTTTTTTCTTACTTTTCATATTATTAGTTCAGAAAGTTTTTTGCATTATTACATACAGCCGGAAATAACTTTTGGATATTAGATCCTTTGTACCCCCAAGGTGATTCCACTTATCCCAGAGGCTGCTCCAAGACAACAGAGAAGAGGTATTCGGAGTGGACTTTTAGTCCGAATCAGGAGCCGTGCATACCATCCACCACTTCCGAGTATATTACTCGCTAATGTTCAGTCCTTGGACAATAAAGTAGACGAGCTCAGGTCGAGGATCTCCTTCCAGATAGACATCAGCGACTGTAACATACTCTGTTTCACAGAATTATGGCGCTCCACAGATATACAGTGGGGAAAAAAAGTATTTAGTCAGCCACCAATTGTGCAAGTTCTCCCACTTAAAAAGATGAGAGAGGCCTGTAATTTTCATCATAGGTACACGTCAACTATGACAGACAAATTGAGAATTTTTTTCTCCAGAAAATCACATTGTAGGATTTTTAATGAATTTATTTGCAAATTATGGTGGAAAATAACTATTTGGTCACCTACAAACAAGCAAGATTTCTGGCTCTCACAGACCTGTAACT
Source organism: Coregonus clupeaformis (assembly GCF_020615455.1). NCBI lineage: Eukaryota > Metazoa > Chordata > Actinopteri > Salmoniformes > Salmonidae > Coregonus > Coregonus clupeaformis. Next base: position 13,051,716 of record NC_059212.1, read on the forward strand.
TCTTCTTTAAGAGGCTCCTCTGTCCTCCACTCGTTACCTGTATTAATGGCACCTGTTTGAACTTGTTATCAGTATAAAAGACACCTGTCCACAACCTCAAACAGTCACACTCCAAACTCCCAGAACCACACGGGGGGACCTAGTGAATGACCTACAGAGAGCTGGGACCAAAGTAACAAAGCCTACCATCAGTAACACACTATGTCGCCAGGGACTCAAATCCTGCAGTGCTAGACGTGTCCCCCTGCTTAAGCCAGTAAATGTCCAGGCCCGTCTGAAGTTTGCTAGAGTGCATTTGGATGATCCAGAAGAGGATTGGGAGAATGTCAACACCATACCTACTGTGAAGCATGGGGGTGGAAACATCATGCTTTGGGGCTGTTTTTCTGCAAAGGGACCAGGACGACTGATCCGTGTAAAGGAAAGAATGAATGGGGCCATGTATTGTGAGATTTTGAGTAAAAACCTCCTTCCATCAGCAAGGGCATTGAAAATGAAACGTGGCTGGGTCTTTCAGCATGACAATGATCCCAAACACACCGCCCGGGCAACGAAGGAGTGGCTTAGTTAAGAAGCATTTCAAGGTCCTGGAGTGGCCTAGCCAGTCTTCCGATCTCAACCCCATAGAAAATCTTTGGAGGGAGTTGAAAGTCTGTGTTGCCCAGCGACAGCCCCAAAACATCACTGCTCTAGAGGAGATCTGCATGGAGGAATGGGCCAAAATACCAGCAACAGTGTGTGAAAACCTTGTGAAGACTTACAGAAAACGTTTGACCTGTGTCATTGCCAACAAAGGGTATATAACAAAGTATTGAGAAACTTTTGTTATTGACCAAATACTTATTTTCCACCATAATTTGCAAATAAATTCATAAAAAATCCTACAATGTGATTTTTCTGGATTTTTTTTCTCATTTTGTCTGTCATAGTTGACGTGTACCTATGATGAAAATTACAGGCCTCTCTCATCTTTTTAAGTGGGAGAACTTGCACAATTGGTGGCTGACTAAATACTTTTTTTCCACACTGTACTGTCCCCGTCCACACAGCCAGCTGTGTTCTCAGTACATCGCGCAGACAGTACCGGGAACTCTCCGGGAAAAAGAAAGGCAGAAGTGGTAACGTACAGGAACTCAAGTCCTTTTGTTCACCCGACATAGAATACCTCACAATCAAATGCCGACCACATTACCTCCCGAGAGAATTCTTACAGCCGTGTATATTCCCCCTCAAGCCGATACCATGACCGCTCTCAAGGAACTACACTGGACTTTGGGCAAACTGGAAACCGCATATCCTGAGGCCGCATTTATTGTAGCTGGGGACTTTAATAAAGCAAATCTGAGGAAAACGCTACCGCAGTTTTACCAAGACATTGCCTGTGCTACTCGCACATCAAAAAACTTGCTACTATCCCTTCTGGGACGGCTACAAGGCCCTCCCCCGCCCTCCCTTCAGCAAATCAGATCACGCCTCCATTCTGCTCCTCCCTTCCTATAGGCAGAGACTCAAACAGGAAGTACCCATGGTAAGGACTGTTCAATGCTGGTCTGACCAATCGGAATCCATGCTTCAAGATTGTTTTGATCATGCGGACTGGGTTATGTTCCAGATTGCCTCTGAGAATAACACTGACGTATACACTGACATGTTGACTGAGTTCATCAGGAAGTGTGTAGGGGATGTTGTTCCCACCGTGACGATTAAAACCTATCCAAACCAAAAAACGTGGATAGATGGCAGCATTCACGCAAAACTGAAAGCGCAAACCACTGCATTTAACCACGGCAAGGTGACTGGGAATATAGTTGAGTATAAACAGTCCAGTTATGCCCACCGTAAATCAATCAAACAGGCAAAACTTCAGTACAGAGACACAGTGGTCGCAATTCAACGGCTCAGACATGAGATGTATGTGGCAGGGACTCCAGACAATCACAGATTATAAAGGGAAATCCAGCCACGTCGCGGACACTGACGTCTTGCTACCGGACAAGCTAAACACCTTCTTCACCCGCTTCAATGCGGGCCACTGCCGCTCCCGAGAACTGAACAAAATGATTACCGCTCTGTAACACTCACTACAGAGTCCCAAACTGACTCTGGAAGCAACGTCAGCACAATAACTGTTCGTTGGGAGTTCATGAAATGGGTTTCCATGGCCGAGCAACCACATACAAGCCTAAGATCACCATGCGCAATGCCAAGCGTCGGCTAAAGTGGTGTAAAGCTCGCCGCCATTGGAATCTGGAGCAGTGGAAACTCGTTCTCTGGAGTGATGAATCACGCTTCACCATCTGGTATTCCGACGGACGAATCTGGGTTTGGCAGATGCAAGGAGAACGCTACCATTTCCAATGCATAGTGTCAACTGTAAAGTTTGATGGAGGAGGAAAATTGGTCTAGGGCTATTTTTCATGGTTCGGGCTAGGCCCCTTAGTTCCAGTGAAGGGAAATCGTAACGCTAGAGCAAACAATGACATTCTAGACAATTCTGTGCTTTCAACTTTGTGGGGAAGGCCCTTTCATTTTACATTTACGTCATTTAGCAGACGCTCTTATCCAGAGCGACTTTACAGTTCGTGAGTGCATACATTTTCATATTGGCCCCCCGTGGGAATCGAACCCACAACCCTGGCGTTGCAAACGCCATGCTCTACCAACTGAGCTACACGGGACTGTCCTGTTTCAGCATGACAATTCCTCCGTGCACAAAGCAAGGTCCATATAGAAATGGTTTGTCGAGATCGGTGTGAAAGAACTTGACTGGCCTGCACAGAGCCCTGACCTCAACCCCATCGAACACCTTTGTGCGGACGTTGCTTCCAGAGACAGTTTGGGACTCTGTAGTGAGTGCTACAGGGCGATAATCGAACACCTTTGGTATGAATTGGAATGCCGACTTCGAGCCATGCCTAATCTCCCAACATCAGTGCCCGACCTCACTAATGCTCTTGTGGCTGAATGGAAGCAAGTCCCTGCAGCAATGTTCCAACATCTAGTGTTTTGCCTTCCCAGAAGAGTGGAAGCTGTTATAGCAGCAAAGGAGGGACAAACTCCATATTAATGCCCATGATTTTGGAATGAGATGTTCGACGAGGAGGTGTCCACATACTTATGGTCATGTAGTGTAGCTTAGCATTAGCTCATCATAATCAGTACAACCTTCCAAAAAGTATCTTACACACATCATATGTGTCCATTAAAATCTATGCAAGAATAGGAATGCATGATTTGTCACCAGTACTTGAAAGCGTGAATAAAACTGTAAAAACATTATGCTCCATAGTTACATACGGTATGCTCCACTAGAAACGACAACACGATATACAGAAAATAAGGCACTTAGGAACACACACATGTCCAAAGTTATTATTTGTACGGAAAACAACAATGAAGGCAATGCGAGCACCAGCCAGAAAATGTGCCAGTGGGAAAACGTTTGTGCTAGACTGCGCAAATGTTTGCATACTTAATCTATGGAAGAACTGGGGAAGTGCTTGGGCTCTCCTCGAAGAGAGAAGTTTGTCCGGCTCAGTAAAGCCTCAAACAAAATTTGTCCACAACAGTGAAATGGGCTACTTCTATGTGAATTAATGAGGAGGCGGAACACACCTCAATTCAAACTGTTGTTAAAAAATTATGTGTCTTGTTTAGAAGGGCAGCGCGGTTTAACTGTCCTGTTGCATAACAATCACATTTTGGAACAGTGAGTGCATTCTGACATCACGTGCATAAAAAAACTTATGCTGGGGCGACAGTTAAAGATATTTGGAACTCACGCCTGAAAAGGTTAAGAAATGTTATTTACCTTTGATTGATTAATCATATGCTACACAATCATTCAATGTACATGCAAAAACACAGATATTTAACAACAGAAAAATATCTACCAGCAGTAGAGCATGCTGGGAAACAATCAATCAATCAAATGTATTTATAAAGCCCTTTTTACATCAGCAGTTGTCACAAAGTGCTTATACAGAAACCCAGCCTAAAACTCCAAACAGCAAGCAATGCAGATGTAGAAGCACAAGTTAATTTGTTATCATAACTTAAGAAAATTGAGGTGATGTGACTTCTCATATAGTTTTGAGTCAGTACCACATAAACATTTGAAGTAATAATGAATTTTCATTGAATTTGAGTTCAACATAGTAGAAGTATTTGAGAAAAAAATGCTTTGGGGTTTACAATGTAGAGAGGTCAAAGTGAGAATTCAGGCGTTAATGCTGTTTGGTAAATATTGAATGAATCCCGCTTGGCTGTTTGCCGAGGCCTCTGTGATCTGCGTTCTACCACGGCATGATAATTTCCCATGATGCATGTCTGGAGAGACGGGCCACTGTATATGGCCGCTCTCTGTTTAATTAAAATGGGTCTTTCAGCCACTACTGGAAAAGCCTTCACGGCTTCTGACAGATTCCTCATCCTCTTTGTGTAAGAGGAAAGATTTGTGCTCCGGCCCATAAAAGTGATGATGAAGGATTGTGTAGCAGAGCCTTAACAGCTGCTGTTTGACACTGGGGTTAAAGTATTTCCGGCTGTTATAACCTGACTGACTATATGGGAGATGCTGAATTTATGTATCTGTATGTGAGTGTACTAGCGTCATGTGATTATGAATATTTTAGCATTCGTATCTCTATTTATGGATTTATATACAGTGAGGGAAAAAAGTATTTGATCCCCTGCTGATTTTGTACGTTTGCCCACTGACAAAGAAATGATCAGTCTATAATTTTAATGGTAGGTTTATTTGAACAGTGAGAGACAGAATTACAACAAAAAAATCCTGCAAAACGCATCTCAAAAATTTTATAAATTGATTTGCATTTTAATGAGGGAAATAAGTATTTGACCCCCTCTCAATCAGAAAGATTTCTGGCTCCCAGGTGTCTTTTATACAGGTAACGAGCTGAGATTAGGAGCACACTCTTAAAGGGAGTGCTCCTAATCTCAGCTTGTTACCTGTATAAAAGATACCTGTCCACAGAAGCAATCAATCAGATTCCAAACTCTCCACCATGGCCAAGACCAAAGAGCTCTCCAAGGATGTCAGGGACAAGATTGTAGACCTACACAAGGCTGGAATGGGCTACAAGACCCTCGCCAAGCAGCTTGGTGAGAAGGTGACAACAGTTGGTGCGATTATTCGCAAATGGAAGAAACACAAAATAACTGTCAATCTCCCTCGGCCTGGGGCTCCATGCAAGATCTCAACTCGTGGAGTTGCAATGATCATGAGAACGGTGAGGAATCAGCCCAGAACTACATGGGAGGATCTTGTCAATGATCTCAAGGCAGCTGGGACCATAGTCACCAAGAAAACAATTGGTAACACACTACGCCGTGAAGGACTGAAATCCTGCAGCGCCCGCGAAGGTCCCCCCTGCTCAAGAAAGCACATATACAGGGCCGTCTGAAGTTTGCCAATGAACATCTGAATGATTCAGAGGAGAACTGGGTGAAAGTGTTGTGGTCAGATGAGACCAAAATCGAGCTCTTTGCCATCAACTCAATTCGCCGTGTTTGGAGGAGGAGGAATGCTGCCTATGACCCCAAGAACACCATCCCTACCGTCAAACATGGAGGTGGAAACATTATGCTTTGGGGGTGTTTTTCTGCTAAGGGGACAGGACAACTTCACCGCATCAAAGGGACGATGGACAGGGCCATGTACCGTCAAATCTTGGGTGAGAACGTCCTTCCCTCAGCCAGGGCATTGGAAATGAGTTGTGGATGGGTATTCCAGCATGACAATGACCCAAAACACACGGCCAAGGCAACAAAGGAGTGGCTCAAGAAGAAGCACATTAAGGTCCTGGAGTGGCCTAACCAGTCTCCAGACCTTAATCCCATAGAAAATCTGTGGAGGGAGCTGAAGGTTCGAGTTGCCTAACGTCAGCCTCGAAACCTTAATGACTTGGAGAAGATCTGCAAAGAGGAGTGGAACAAAATCCCTCCTGAGATGTGTGCAAACGTGGTGGCCAACTACAAGAAACGTCTGACCTCTGTGATTGCCAACAAGGGTTTGCCACCAAGCACACCCGTCGCTATGGGCTGGCCATAGGGGGCCGGGCCCGCCCCCAAAAATGCTTGTGTCCCCCCCACTTGAGGCACAGATCTCTTAAAAAAATTACTTTCATTTTATATTATAATAGTTGCTAATTTTGTGTTGCATTAATGTTGCATTCTTTATCATTAAAACATTAAAAATATAAAGAAACAATGGTGTGATTTTGTTTGATTGATGGGAATCTACACTGCAACAGGCTATCACGGCCTTAATAAAAAGAAAGTTAGGCTACGTACGTGACGTAGCCTACGTCAGTGTAGCCGCTCAACAGTTACCGCGCATTTTTGAAAGCTGGATGAGTTTTCGCCGGCTTACTCGCTTCAGTTCGTCATGGATATCCGTAAGTGGTTGAAAAGCCCACCGACAGTCTCCTCTGCCAAATTGGATACGACACCGACGCCTCCTGATGTTGTAGTTGGAGAAGGAGACCCTGGACGACAGTCTGAGCCTGATGCTAGTAGCTCCGTGGAGTCCGACCCTGGGCCTGGCAGGACCTGCAGGTCAATTGCAACCGCGACTGGGGCAGTATTTGGGCCACAACTGCCTGTTGAATCAGTGGGTGTGAGTGACCTCGGTATGGACAAACCCAAACAGGTTGTGTTGAGGAAATATCCAGTCAAAATGTTTGGTAAAAAAAAAACGATCATTTTCCTCTAGCTGGTATTTGAACAGGGACTGGCTTGAGTACTCGGTGGAAAAGGACTCTGCATTTTGTTATGCGTGCAGGAAATTCAAATCTGTATCATCGGACGCGACCTTCTCCATTAAGGGATTTAATGATTGCAAACATGCAATTGGAACAGGCAAGAGCTTAAATAAGCATGCAGCTTCAAAAGAACATTTAGCCTGTGAAGCAATGTGGAGAGATTCAGAAAAACGTAGAGAGACAGGAAAAAAAATGTCCACTCTCTTAAATTCAGCGCAACTGGCTCGCAACAGATACTACATGTCAGCTGTAATTGATATGCTGGAGTTTTTAGTGGTGAATCAATTGCCGTTACGTGGAGATAATGCTGGTTTTGCCAGTGTGCTAGATGATAATAGCTCAATGGGGCTGTTTTTGTCTCTCTTTGAGTACACCATGCGCAAAGATCCTGAACTGACACGGATTACAAAAACAATCCCACAGAATGCACGCTATACCAGCCCACAGATACAAAACGAGATTATCGAAATGATGAGCAAACTCGTGACAGAGGAGATAGTGAGACAAGTCGGCGATAGCTGGTATTCAATTAAAGTGGATGGCACACAGGATCCTTTAGGCCAAGAAAACATATCTGTAGTTGTGAGTTTTGTTGACAAAAACTATGGTCTGTGTGAGCGCCTCTTGGTAATGGCCACATCTGAGAAAGGTGATGCAGAGGATCTGACAGGTGTCATCACTGATGAGCTCACCAGCGCCGGACTCAGCACGGACAAAATCCTGAGTCAAGTTTATGATGGCGCATCACTCATGTCTGGCAGGCATGGTGGTGTGCAGAAATTGCTCCAAAACAAGCTGGATCGTAACATACCATATATTCACTGCTTTAATCACCAACTTCATCTGGTTGTGATTCATGCCATGTCCAGTGAAGCAGCTGTCGATGATTTTTTTGGAGTAACTTGCTGTACAACTTCATCAGGAAGCCAACCGTGGCTATTCTGTACAAAGGCGATACCCTGAAACGTCTCTTGGACCAGAGATGGACTGGCCACTTGGCAACGGTCAAAGTTGTGGTGAAGAGTTTTCACGACATATCCACATTACTGACCGAGGTGGAAAACACACAAGGCCTTGGAGCGGAGGTGCGCGTCAAGGCTACGGGGCTGCTTCGTGCCATTACGCAGTGCAGTTTTCTTTTCATTGCGCACCTTGTTATGAAACTGTTGTCACTTTTCGAGCCGCCTAACAGACTACTACAGGCCGAAGATATGGACTTGTTCACTGCGGTGACACTTGTGAACAGCGCTTCTGACTGCGTGAAGACACTGCCCACAGAAAACAAGTTTTCTGCACTGTGGGATCTCTGCGCTCCTCCAGTGGCCGACCCTGGTCCAAGCAAGAGAAGACGCACAATTAATAAGAACCTCCGCGGATTTGCAGTTGAAGAAACAGTTGGTCAGCCACAAAGTGACATAGATGAAAAGACTGAGTTCATGAGATTGTTTTACAGTGTTATCGATGCTGTGCAAGGAGAGGTGAATGCGCGTTTTGGAGAGCGCAGTAGCGAGCTCATTGGCGCACTGGCTGCTTTGAACCCAGAGGCCGAGGATAATTTCCTGGACCCATCAAAGGTAACCCCTCTCCTGGTATTAGCTGGAACTGATGTGGTTGAATCTAAATATACTGTGGCTCGTGAGTTCCTGGTGAAGAAAATGACAATAGCCAACATCCTCAGCACATTCAACTGTGCACTCCAGGCTATGTTCTCACAGCCTACACACTTGCCCTAACTTTAGGAGCTTCCACAGCAATATGTGAAAACTCATTTTCCACGCTCAAAAGCGTCTTCTCAGAGCATTGGCGCAGTATGCTGCACAGACGCAAGGCCCAGCTGATTCAGCTTGCTTTTGAAAAGGACCTCACTCACAAGTTTAAGTCCGAGTGGAAGGATACTTTGATGAGGAGGTTCTGCTCGGAGAAACGCTGCCTCCCGCTGTACTGACAGGATGGACTGGAGAGAGGAGAGGAGAGCGCTGCCTCCACTCAAAGTACCGGTAGGTTCAAAGTCTCTGTGTGTGTGTGTATATGCGTGCGTGTGTGTGTGTGTGTCTCATGGCAATGCATATCCCTCTGTTGACTGCTTTAAAATGCAATGTTTGAGAGATGCTTCTGGTGTTACATCTAATATGTTGTATAGTCAAGTGTTTTATGGATATTCATAACATTGCTTCTATGTAATGTGGTGTAGGCTATAGGCTACCTGGTCATATTGCTGTTGGTTATGTTTAATGTGATGATTACGTGCTGCGCAAATAGAGTATGCGATTATTATAAATATACGTACTGTAGGCTAATAATAATTGTGCCCTGCCCTCCCATGCATTTCATATGCCCCCCTAAGACTGAGGTCTGGCGACGGGCCTGCCACCAAGTACTAAGTCATGTTTTGCAGAGGGGTCAAATACTTATTTCCCTCATTCTAACTGTAAGTCGCTCTGGATAAGAGCGTCTGCTAAATGACTAAAATGTAAGTGTAAATGTAATTAAAATGCAAATCAATTTATAACATTTTTTACATGCGTTTTTCTGGATTTTTGTTGTTGTTATTCTGTCTCTCACTGTTCAAATAAACCTACCATTAAAATTATAGACTGATCATGTCTTTGTCAGTGGGCAAACGTACAAAATCAGCAGGGGATCAACTACTTTTTTCCCTCACTGTACATTTGTGTGTGTGTGTGTGTGTGTGTGTACGTGCAGGCATGCATTTGTGTATGTGCATTTCTGTGAACTTGTTGCCACCAGAGACATCTAAAGCTGAGCTACCCTCTCTGACAGACTCATCACGGCTGAGCAGTGATCAGATGGCCATTACAGCCGCACCACAGGTCCCTCAGCAGTCAGACACTCCTGGGGGACCCCATACCCCTCTTCTCCCCCATATATATTCTTTAACAGGATTAGAAAGTTGTGCTGCTGTCCGTTACGTAACCATTTGGAGATCCTCCTCTCTCCCTCTCTGCTGCACCAAATTCCCACAAACGTGCTCAAGCCTCTCCTGGCAGTGCAGAGGCATGCATTCGTCACCAATGGGAACAGCTATGACACCCTCACCACAGCTATCACACATACACACACAAACACACACACCAACCCCCCTCCCACCCACAATTGAGCCCCACAGAAACATTGCATCATCCTAAACTTAAAGAACGACTGAACTTCCTGATTTGGCCTCATTTTTAAGTTTGGTCATTAATAAATGTTAGCGCCCATGACTGAAGCCAAACGAGAGTTGTCTTGGGGGTGTGGTTTGATGTGGGTGTTTCTTGGGTGTGTCTTTGCCATTTGCCATTCTTGGGTGTGTCTTTGCCATAGCTTTGCTATGGCGAGAACGAAATGTTGAAGTTAAGGACTTCTCCCCTCCCGACTGATTTGTAATCTCAAGATGGTCAGCTAATTCAGTTCTATGTGTAGGCTAAAGCCTGCGCTGACCTTGTGTTTAGCCAAGCTGAAAGCAGCTAACTAGCATAGCTTGGGGATGGCTGCAGCTGACTAGCCTATCCAGCTGATATTTCTCTGTGAAATCAGTTAAGGCAAGATAGCAAGAGCCAGTGTCTGGAATGTGTTTCATAAGACACTCATTCTACAACACCTTGCTACCAAAGTAGCTTGCAACTTAGTTTCAATGTTTCATCACTTCATGTAAAGACATGTTACTGTGAAAACGGTGACAACTGTGAGTTCAATGCCCGGTCTTGAGCCAGCTCAGCTCTCCTACAACACTAGCTGTAGAAACACTAGTTCTATAACTGGCTAATTTTGTCTCGTCTTGTCTCTCCTTATGTCCTCTGTTAGATCTTTCCCGGGGGGAAAATCCTAGTACTACTAACATCCCTACAGGTGTAGGCTACATGTGGAGTGTGTTCGTGTTACAAAGACAAAACAGTTTATGCTGTAAATATCATATTGATGTGCTTATGAAGACAGTATGCCTACACTTACCTAGCAAATAACAATATGTTGTATGTAGTGTACAACTTCAGCTGTCTATCCAGAACTAGAATGGCTGTCTAACCACACACTGGGTGAGGTTATGTCTTCAAGTCTCCAGTGGGTGATGAAGTCCCTTCCATCTATGTAATGTATTACAGGTTATGGACAGGTGCAGTCAGGGGACCGGAGAAGTGGAGTGCATGACACTCCATCCTGGATATGACAGTTTGCTTCAACCCATTGGTCCAGCAGGCAGAGTTCAATAACTACAGGCAGATGTGGAGGATGGCACACTTCTCATACCACTCTGTAGGCTACTGACAAATTCAAAGCTTCCTCCAGGAGGTTAGTAGCCTAATCAGTAATATGAGAAGAGTGCAATTGCTGAACTTATTACATTTACATTTGACATTTTAGTCATTTAGCAGACGCTCTTATCCAGAGCCACTTACGTAGATAATGTTCAATTGTAACAGTTCCATGTAGAATAAACCATACTTCACATAACACTGTAGAAGCAGTGTTCTGCTAATATAACAATGTGCTTTCTGTATGGCTTCGTCCCCCCCCCCATTGATAGTACCGTCCAATTCAATAATAACAAAAGACCATAACAAGTAATAGATATCTTGTATAATTTGAATGCTGAGTGCAAGATCTCTGTCCCAGTTCAGACATCAGTATCAACCTGAGGTCTCCATTTCAAAAGTATCTCTTCTGTCCTCCATCTGTAGTAAAACGAGGAAGAGTTGATGAGTGACGTATTGAAAGAGTGATATTACTAAACACTTGGGGTGTACTATCTTATTACTTATCAACTGTTGTCCCTTCTGAGGTGTTTGCCAATGCCTGATGTCCATGGCAGCGTAGATCAGCTCCAGGATCCTGGTCATGAAGGAGCCTGACTTAGGCTCCTATATCTGACCCAGCTCCTTTATCACAGAGGGAGGGAGAGAGAGAAAGACCGTCACCATACAGTCATGGAAGCCAACAGTAAATACACGGTTGAACATAGCCAATCAGAGATTATGATTCACAGCTAATTCACAAGGGACATGTGCCAGCATGGCACTGACTGGTTGGCATTACTCACTCAGGCCCAGGAGTAGTCCATTGGCACAGTGGAAGGGGGCACCTCCTTACAACATACAAGACACACATATACTGTACACACAGCACTGATTACATTATCAATGGTGGTTAGGTGAATTCCAGGACTTTTGACCAGATCAAATGTGACCAACCTGATTCAAGTGTCCTCCATTACTCTGAAGCAGGACTGGTGTCTGGCCACTGCCTCAGCCTTCTGTAACAGCTCCTGATATGGTAGGGGGTTCCCACGACGCTGCTGAACAACGAATCCACCAGGTCTTGTACGTAGCCTGTGAATTAAATAAAATATAATCAATAAACATATAGCGAGAAAAATAAGTTACTTTAGTTTGGAAGTAATTTATATGCTAATAGAGGGACTGTAACTACAGAATAGATCCAGGCCGGTGATGCTTACACTGTTAATTTGCAACCAACTGTGTACGTTGCTGAATGCTTGCTGACAGAGCCATAGCTATATTTGTAGTAGATAGGTACCATCCTTCATTTATTTTTGCCCTAGAAAATACACAAACTTTTATGAGAACAGGCATATTACCTCGCTAGCTAGCTCTTGCAAATCCGGGTTAGTTATCAAAATGTTTGCCTGAGTTGAAAGGAGTTGGCTAGCTAGCTAACGTAAGCTAGCCAGTTTGAGTTGAAACATTATTGAAAGCAAGCTAACTACATCCTATGATTAGCTAGCAAGCTAGTATCCAAATGCCTGTCCTGTATTGACCCTAAATGCCAATGGGCTACAGTTAGCTGTTGTTAGCAAGGTAGCTAGCTAACGTGAGCTGCACATCTTCCTCTGACAAGCTACATCACATTACACGTTAGCTTTATGTATTTAGCTAGCTACAGTACAGTATAATTCCCCTTTCATCTGTGGTATCATAGCTAGCCTGGCTCGATAGCAATATCAAATAATGTTGTATAACCAAAGGTAGCTACTAGCTAGTACCAGCTATCTACTTTGCTAAAGTACTCACCAACACCAGTGGTTTGACGGTTGACATGCAGCAGAAGTGACCGTGTCGGCGGTAATCCATTCCTGGTCATTTGGCAATATTGTTGAAATGCATTGGAAGATTGCATCAACTTTATGGAAGGCAATTTTCTCTCCTATTTGCCGAGCGAAATGTGCGTGTGTGGCACCCATATGCAGACTTGACAACAAATGTCCACTTGGCAGCTGGGGGCGGACCACAACGTGTTGTCTCTGGGCAATTGGGCATCATCGGCAAAAGTGGGCATGTAAGTAGCCCATACCCAACCCTCCAGTAAGTCGTGACAAACTCACAAAACTCTGTTTTGGACGAGTCTGACTTTGTGACCAAAATGATCCTATTTACACTTTGTAGTAAATTTTGACACAATAATACATGTTTCTGACACATATCGATGCCACATAGGCAGTTTTCAAAAGGAGAAGTTTGTTTTTAGGGGCAGTTAGTATTATTTTTTAAAGTGAAACGCGTTTTTGCATTAAGTACATGCACGGTACTAGAAAGAAACGATGAACAAGGTAACAATTATTGCACAATAAAACAAGTGTTTTACACAGCCCCACACACAAATACAGAAATTGAAATATGTATCAATGTAGAATGAATGTAGTAATGTACAATGAAGGAAAACATTTTACAAAACTGAACAAGAACAACAAATACAAAAACATATGCATGCACACTGCACAACAGTAGCACGTACCCATACAAACACAACAACACACGCATGGACACACAACAACACACGCATGGACACACAACAACACACCCATACACACACAACAAACACACGCATGGACACACAACAAACACACGCCCGTGAGAAGCGGTGGGTCTTACTGAGCTGTAGAGGAATCCTTCTCCGTTCATTCCGATGTAGAGGCCGGCCTTCACCCCTTGGATGGCCACCACCCTCAGACCCACAGGAATTAGATTAAACAGGGCTGTGAGAGAGAGAGAGAGAGAGAGAGAGAGAGAGAGAGAGGTATTACTCATCTGAGACCCTCATCTGAGACCTTTTGACCTCGCACTTTTAGTATTTAACTTTTTCCTGTGAACGGCCTGCTGTGCGCAATTATAACTGAATTACCCAGGAGATGGATCCCACTTCTGACACCAGTGTGACCTGACTGATGTTCCTTTATGGCACCTCTTAAAGTGGGGCTTTTGAACAGTGGCTGACATTGCAGTTATACAGCATATGTCCTTTCCTTCTGAGGCAGAATTCCCTCTGAAGTGGACACTCCTTTTGAAGTGGACTTCCCTGAAAGCAAATATTTGACAAAAAGTGAACATCCTTCTCTCAGGTGGACTCTTTCCTAAAGTGGACTTCCTCTAGTGGTGGATGTCCAAGTCGAGTGGTTAGGGATACAGCACGAGCACTAAGAAGATTGTAAGTGGTGACAGAATCAGATAAAGCTCAGATAAAGCTCACAGGGATGAGAGGAGAGGTGCCAACACACGTCTGTCTGCCCAGCAGATTCAAATTCACTCAATAAATATCGACGTGCCGCTTTCGCCTAGCTATAGTATAAATCTGCCCCTGAGGATCTCCAGGCAGGTGATACACTTACACTGAAAAGGCTTTGTTGGATCGTTCAGCTACTGTACTCTGGGCCCAATGTGGCGGGGTTGTCCAGCACCTCTTAGTTTCCTTTCTTTTCCATTTTCTCACTCTCTCTTTCATTCATTCCTCGCTCTGTTGTACTTTCAGACGTAGGCCTCTGTTGCTTTGATGACCAAACTTGTCTCTCCGAGGATTCGTGCATGACTCCATGAGAGTGAGACAGAATGTTCTGGATGAGAGCTGCCGCTACATCAGCCATCAACCGCACAGACATATTGTAGGGTTCAATCAGATCAGATGCAGTCCCCTCAGGCAGACCTACATTGCCATTGCCTGAGATCAGAGAAGTGGTAGGACGTGTGGAGTAGAAATCTGCATCCCCATGAAATAATTATCAGCTGCCACAGCTCTCATTTGACTTGTTCAACAACTGTGACTTAACTAATGAGACAGTAGCTGTCCTACATTTGAATTCAAAAGAGAAAACCCTACTTTTGACTACTTTATCGAATGATTCAACAATCATGGCCTTTATGCATGCAAAGACATGGGCAAACGTCGAGTTAACGTCGACCCTGTACCTCACACGTCTATAACTGCAACTTTAACTTTAGCTAAAGCTGGCCTAACCTAACATATGTGAGCGTAAAAGGATTTCCAGAAATATTCATTAATCAAAAGGGCAGACAAATGTGTCAAAGTGACTTGAGGAAGCCAAATCCTATGAATGTCAGCCCTCCGAAGAAGCTGTAATCGGCCAAGGCAAATCCAAAAGGGAAGGTAAGCCTGTTTGATGCGCTAATATGGGCTCGGTAGATAATATAACCCCGGGACGGTTTAGAAAGTATGGGCCGTGCAAATGGGAAGGGCAGTTCCCATAATCCTGAGGGACATCCTTTGGGTGAAATTTGGAGGGAGGAAGTGGGGGGCTTACTGTGACAGATAGAGAAGGCTCTCTCAGCTGCACTAACAGCTAATGCTAAACAATAGCATGCTAGAGCAGGCGAAGAACTAGCATTGTATATGGAGTTGGTCTCTCAAAACCAGCGATGTCTTCATGAGCCTCAATTTGTGCAGGTAATTATAGAGGAGCGATCAACCGACGACACGATGAAATTAGAGTGTCGGATTGCTGACTCAAAATGTAACACGGTTGTTAATTAATTTAATGGTGGTTTCCAGCACTCTCTTGTAATTGTGTACTACCCTATCAGTCAATCATATTACAAATGAGACACCCACTCAGTACTGTAAATGCAGTCACCTGCACCCTAAACCAGCTTTATCAACCCACCAACAAATATCATGACATTTAGAAACTAAATGCCTAATTTTGGATAATTAAACAGAATGGTTTGCATTGGTGCATGAATTCCTCCTGTTCTCTGAAATAAACAGTTTATCCTTGCCAGATTTGCCTTCAGCTTGCTGCCTAGAGAATAAGCATGGACCATTTCTATTGTCGGAAAATTAGAGGCCAAATAAATGTAATTGAAATGTCTGTTTGGTTTCACCATAGCCGGTCACACCTAGTATGCAGTTAGTGTTTTTTCTGCTGATCCCAAAAGTACAACCAAACCGCCTCCTGAAAGTAAATTATTCCTGCCATCGCGGCAGCACATGGCAGAGGTCAGGAGTTTGAGCAGTTCAAGGGTGGAGGTCATCGGTTATTCTAATAATCCATCACACAGATCAATAGGTCCCCGAATGCCAAGCTTTCTCCTTCCATTTCTCTCCCTCTCAATCTCTCTCATCCTCCCCTCTCCCTCCCTCCCTTCCCTTCATGCCTATTTGTAATTATTGCTCGCCAGTTCTCCAGCTCTCTCTTACTCTATTCATTCCTAAATGTTCTATCCTTCCCCCAGTGGGAAAAACAGACATCATGGTCACGTTGTATACTGGTTGACTAGGGAAAGGTTTTTAGCAACCAGAATAATAATAATTTTTATCTGGTTGTAATCTGGATATCTAACCAGGTAACAACCAAAATAGAACATATTAACCATGACAATTTGATTAATTTGATTTAATCATGGCAAAAATACATCTTTACCTGGTTTTTGAAAGAAACCACACTGTAAAATATGACCCCCCCCAAAAAATGAGTTTATGTTTCTCAATTGAAAAAAAAAAACATTTGTTGAAACCAAAAATATATGATCCAATGCCAACTGTTATATTTGACTATTAACAAACCTATATTTCCTAATTCTTTCAACACTCAACCTACTTTTCCCTTTGGTTAAACCTAATAAATAACAAATACAGACTAATATTTAACGTAAGTACAAACCATATTAAATCAAATCCCTGTAAACTAAGTGTATTAAACAACATAATAATACAGTATAATATTATTTACAAAAGATCTTCACATTTAGGAAGCACAATATCATAACCAAGCAAAGGCTACCTTAACACAGAAACCTTTTCAGGCTCTTCAGTATAACTTTTCTTTTGTTGTTGTGGAAAAATATTTTTGTATTTCATTTCACATTCAAATACAAGTACAAATTCAGTGCATAACATTGTACATAACATGGATTTATAAAAACAGTACCTTAACCGTATCAAAATAGCAAAACTCCTAAAAAAAGTGCTGTTCTGCGGAACCTGACCAGTTTATAGGCCCACATTCAAGAGAAGCATGTAAACAATTTCCTCTAACGTGTCGATGGTGCATATACAATAATTAATCGAAGACATTTACCCCTCCAATCAATACTACTATTAAAACCCTCCCGTGTACTGCCGGAAAACTTCCCACTATTTTTAAAACCCTATTTCCACCTAGAACACCAACCCCTGCAGAATGCACCCCGCCGACACTCCACCTTGACTCTCCCTGAACCCATTCCCTTGTAAATCACAACACAACATTTTTATCTTTTAAATGTACTTCTTGTAAAAAAACACACAGAGAAGCAAATTGAGGATAGGGATCCTAAGCCCTCTAGTGTTTATGTTAGACACACCATTACAGATGCTAGCAGTTGGCATATATAAGTTTAAATTGCAACTACAATACACCACATTAACTGGAATGACATTCACTCTAATGGTTAGAAAAAAGGACACTCTGAAAGCCACACCCCTAATTAGCCACACCTCCAACTACTCTGATAGGCTGCCACCGCTATATTGCCCCCACCGCTATTCAATGCACATGCGCAAGGTGTTGAAAGCAACTAAGAAGTGTTCATTCAATTAAAAAAATCTAATTGATATGACAAATTCATTATTTGATTTCAGACAAATTTAATAGAAGGTTGAATGAACCAAAGCGCAATTTTCGATCATTCCGATCAGTAAAAACACTTCAGATGAACAACAGTGCAGTTGGTTGCAATCTGGTTATACAATAACTTCTTAAACAGAAATGATAGCATTAAGACATCATGAGCCAGTTGGGCCAGTTCTTTCTCTCCTTTCCTCTGTCTGTCGTCTTCAGTCTCTGAGCATGAAGCTTCTCGCAGAGGGAATTATTAATTTGGTACAAATGGAGAAGGAGGTATTTTTAGTTCTATTTGCTGAATTATTTACTGCAGTTTACTGCGCTCCTCTATCCCTGGGCCAGCATTGCTGGGTATTGAGAGGATTTCCCAGATACCACTGAGCTAAACCACACTGTAAAAGAAAACAATCATTTATACGGTAATGTTGGGTATTATCAACAGTAAAATACTCTGAAATGTTTTACTGCAGCATACTGTAAATGATGGTCCATTGTGAGAAAATGTTGTGGGTGGGGTAAGAATTGCTGTATTTCGAATGGTACACTGTAAAATTACTGGCAGCCAGTTACCTGTAAGTTACTGTAAAAAAAGGTACAGTATGTTACTGTAAATTCCAAATAAACTTTGGTTTAACAGTACATTACTGTAATCCACCCCACATAATACATTTTTACATTTTAGTCATTTAGCAGACGCTCTTATCCAGAGCGACTTACAGTTAGTGAGTGCATACAGTGGGGAAAAAAGTATTTAGTCAGCCACCAATTGTGCAAGTTCTCCCACTTAAAAAGATGAGAGAGGCCTGTAATTTTCATCATAGGTACACGTCAACTATGACAGACAAAATGAGATTTTTTTTCTCCAGAAGATCACATTGTAGGATTTTTAATGAATTTTTTTGCAAATTATGGTCGAAAATGAGTATTTGGTCACCTACAAACAAGCAAGATTTCTGGCTCTCACAGACCTGTAACTTCTTCTTTAAGAGGCTCCTCTGTCCTCCACTCGTTACCTGTATTAATGGCACCTGTTTGAACTTGTTATCAGTATAAAAGACACCTGTCCACAACCTCAAACAGTCACACTCCAAACTCCACTATGGCCAAGACCAAAGAGCTGTCAAAGGACACCAGAAACAAAATTGTAGACCTGCACCAGGCTGGGAAGACTGAATCTGCAATAGGTAAGCAGCTTGGTTTGAAGAAATCAACTGTGGGAGCAATTATTAGGAAATGGAAGACATATACAAGACCACTGATAATCTCCCTCGATCTGGGGCTCCACGCAAGATCTCACCCCGTGGGGTCAAAATGATCACAAGAACGGTGAGCAAAAATCCCAGAACCACACGGGGGGACCTAGGGAATGACCTGCAGAGAGCTGGGACCAAAGTAACAAAGCCTACCATCAGTAACACACTATGTCGCCAGGGACTCAAATCCTGCAGTGGTAGACGTGTCCCCCTGCTTAAGCCAGTACATGTCCAGGCCCGTCTGAAGTTTGCTAGAGTGCATTTGGATGATCCAGTAGAGGATTGGGAGAATGTCAACACCATACCTACTGTGAAGCATGGGGGTGGAAACATCATGCTTTGGGGCTGTTTTTCTGCAAAGGGACCAGGACGACTGATCCGTGTAAAGGAAAGAATGAATGGGGCCATGTATTGTGAGATTTTGAGTAAAAACCTCCTTCCATCAGCAAGGGCATTGAAAATGAAACGTGGCTGGGTCTTTCAGCATGACAATGATCCCAAACACACCGCCCTGGCAACGAAGGAGTGGCTTAGTTAAGAAGTGTTTAGCTTGTCCGGTAGCAAGACGTCGGTGTCCGCGACGTGGCTGGATTTCCCTTTATAATCTGTGATTGTCTGGAGTCCCTGCCACATACATCTCATGTCTGAGCCGTTGAATTGCGACCACTGTGTCTCTGTACTGAAGTTTTGCCTGTTTGATTGATTTACGGTGGGCATAACTGGACTGTTTATACTCAACTATATTCCCAGTCACCTTGCCGTGGTTAAATGCAGTGGTTTGCGCTTTCAGTTTTGCGTGAATGCTGCCATCTATCCAAGTTTTTTGGTTTGGATTGGTTTTAATCGTCACGGTGGGAACAACATCCCCTACACACTTCCTGATGAACTCAGTCAACATGTCAGTGTATACGTCAGTGTTATTCTCAGAGGCAATCTGGAACATAACCCAGTCCGCATGATCAAAACAATCTTGAAGCATGGATTCCGATTGGTCAGACCAGCATTGAACAGTCCTTACCATGGGTACATCCTGTTTGAGTCTCTGCCTATAGGAAGGGAGGAGCAGAATGGAGGCGTGATCTGATTTGCTGAAGGGAGGGCGGGGGAGAGCCTTGTAGCCGTCCCAGAAGGGATAGTAGCAATGTTTTTGATGTGCGAGTAGCACAGGCAATGTCTTGGTAAAACTGCGGTAGCGTTTTCCTCAGATTTGCTTTATTAAAGTCCCCAGCTACAATAAATGCAGCCTCAGGATATGCGGTTTCCAGTTTGCCCAAAGTCCAGTGTAGTTCCTTGAGAGCGGTCATGGTATCGGCTTGAGGGGGAATATACACGGCTGTAAGAATTCTCTCGGGAGATAATGTGGTCAGCATTTGATTGTGAGGTATTCTATGTCGGGTGAACAAAAGGACTTGAGTTCCTGTACGTTACCACTTCTGCCTTTCTTTTTCCCAGAGAGTTCCGGGTACTGTCTGCGCGATGTACTGAGAACACAGCTGGCTGTGTGGACGGGGACAGTACAGTGTGGAAAAAAAGTATTTAGTCAGCCACCAATTGTGCAAGTTCTCCCACTTAAAAAGATGAGAGAGGCCTGTAATTTTCATCATAGGTACACGTCAACTATGACAGACAAAATGAGGAAAAAAATCCAGAAAATCACATTGTAGGTTTTTTATGAATTTATTTGCAAATTATGGTGGAAAATAAGTATTTGGTCAATAACAAAAGTTTCTCAATACTTTGTTATATACCCTTTGTTGGCAATGACACAGGTCAAACATTTTCTGTAAGTCTTAACAAGGTTTTCACACACTGTTGCTGGTATTTTGGCCCATTCCTCCATGCAGATCTCCTCTAGAGCAGTGATGTTTTGGGGCTGTCGCTGGGCAACACAGACTTTCAACTCCCTCCAAAGATTTTCTATGGGGTTGAGATCTGGAGACTGGCTAGGCCACTCCAGGACCTTGAAATGCTTCTTACGAAGCCACTCCTTCGTTGCACGGGCGGTGTGTTTGGGATCATTGTCATGCTGAAAGACCCAGCCACGTTTCATCTTCAATGCCCTTGCTGATGGAAGGAGGTTTTCACTCAAAATCTCACGATACATTTACATTTTAGTCATTTAGCAGACGCTCTTATCCAGAGCGACTTACATTATCTTTTATTTTATTTTTCATACTGGCCCCCCATGGGAATTGAACCCACAACCCTGGCGTTGCAAACGCCATGCTCTACATCCCTGCCGGCCATTCCCTCCCCTACCCTGGACGACGCTGGGCCAATTGTGCACCGCCCCATGGGTCTCCCAGTCGTGGCAGGCTACGACAGAGCCTGGATTCGAACCAGGATATCTAGTGGCACAGCTAGCACTGCGATGCAGTGCCTTAGACTACTGCGCCACTCGGGAGACCGAGAGACGATACATGGCCCCATTCATTCTTTCCTTTACACGGATCAGTGGTCCTGGTCCCTTTGCAGAAAAACAGCCCCAAAGCATGATGTTTCCACCCCCATGCTTCACAGTAGGTATGGTGTTCTTTGGATGCAGTTGAGTTTTTACCAAAAAGTTCTATTTTGGTTTCATCTGACCATATGATATTCTCCCAATCCTCTTCGGGATCATCCAAATGCACTCTAGCAAACTTCAGACGGGCCTGGACATGTACTGGCTTAAGCAGGGGGACACGTCTGGCACTGCAGGATTTGAGTCCCTGGCGGCGTAGTGTGTTACTGATGGTAGGCTTTGTTACTTTGGTCCCAGCTCTCTGCAGGTCATTCACTAGGTCTCCCCGTGTGGTTCTGGGATTTTTGCTCACCGTTCTTGTGATCATTTTGACCCCACGGGGTGAGATCTTGCGTGGAGCCCCAGATCGAGGGAGATTATCAGTGGTCTTGTATGTCTTCCATTTCCTAATAATTGCTCCCACAGTTGATTTCTTCAAACCAAGCTGCTTACCTATTGCAGATTCAGTCTTCCCAGCCTGGTGCAGGTCTACAATTTTGTTTCTGGTGTCCTTTGACAGCTTTTTGGTCTTGGCCATAGCGGAGTTTGGAGTGTGACTGTTTGAGGTTGTGGACAGGTGTCTTTTATACTGATAACAAGTTCAAACAGGTGCCATTAATACAGGTAACGAGTGGAGGACAGAGGAGCCTCTTAAAGAAGAAGTTACAGGTCTGTGAGAGCCAGAAATCTTGCTTGTTTGTAGGTGACCAAATACTTATTTTCCACCATAATTTGCAAATAAATTCATTAAAAATCCTACAATGTGATTTTCTGGAGAAAAAAATTCTCAATTTGTCTGTCATAGTTGACGTGTACCTATGATGAAAATTACAGGCCTCTCTCATCTTTTTAAGTGGGAGAACTTGCACAATTGGTGGCTGACTACATACTTTTTTTCCCCACAGTACATTATTTTTGTATTTTTCATACTGGCCCCCCGTGGGAATCAAACCCACAACCCTGGCGTTGCAAACGCCATGCTCTACCAACTGAGCTACATCCCTGCCGGCCATTCCCTCCCCTACCCTGGGCCAATTGTGCGCCGCCCCATGAGTCTCCTGGTCACGGCCAGCTACGACAGAGCCTGGATTCGAAGCAGGATCTCTAGTGGCACAGCTAGCACTGCGATGCAGTGCCTTAGACCACTGCGCCACTCGGTACTGTATCTTTGGAGTGCCAACAAACTTTTGACCACTAGTGGGTACATGGTTTTGTTGTTTCCAGCTCATTAACATATTTTGAGGCATGTCTTGTAAGAGGCAACATTTATTCCTATGTGGTTATAGAGCCCCATCAATTGTAAAATATATAGGGGACAGATTGGAGTGGCAGCAAGTCTCAAATGGTTGAGCATTTTGTCATGTCCTTTTGGTCTGTTTTGTCCTGTAGTTGCTGCCAGTTTGCAAACTTTTGTTAAGGCCTCTAGAAGTGTAAGTGATATAAAACCCAAAACATTAATTAAGATAACTTTATTGGTCAATTGCACACAAGGTTCAACTGAAATTTGACTTCTGCTTTCAAAAAAGACACGCATACATATATATGTATGTTTTGAAGAGGTGCAGCCACACAGGGAGCTGTTGTTGTGGGGGGTTAAGTGCCTTGCTCAAGGACACACTGGCAAGCAACGGAATCTAGGACTTTAATACAGCTCACTTCCCAACAGATTTTTTGAGCAAACTTCCCAAACTGAAGTAGTTTGGTGCTGATCTACTTACCGGGTGCGCAATCCTGATTGTAGGGATTCGAACTGACAACACTCCGGCTGCTGGCTCACCTTTCTAACCGTTAGGCTACCTGCAGCCCTATGCTGGAATGTGTAAACATTTGACCTACACTGTAAAAAAAATCCTGTTGTTTTTACGGTAATTTACTGGCAGCCAGTTACTTGTAGGTTATTGTAAAAAAAAAACAGGTACAGTATGTTACCGTAAATTCCAAAGAATGTACTGTTTAACCAAAGTTTCTTTGGATTTTACGGTAACATCCTGTACTTTCTTTTTACAGTAACTTTCAGGTAACTGTCTGCCAGTAAGTTACCGCAAAAATATGATTATTTTTACAGTGTAGCAGCTAACCTGCTTGCACCAATTCCTTGTAATTACAGTAAACTACAGTGAAATGCAAACCCCTCCCCTCAAACGAATTTCATTCATTCATTAATTCATTCCGATTATGGTAGCATTTATTTTTTACTGTATAATACAGTCAATTCTATTACACAGTACTTGCTTTGATACTGTATTTATATTACAGTAGGTGTACTGTAATATGAAATACAGAATTTTACATGCCACCGAGCTGCCTATAACTTACTGTCAAATTCACGGAAACACATTTACAGTGCAGCATCACTCCCAGAACACTGCAACAGAGCCCAATAACTAATTTAAAGCCCCACCCCAGAGGAAATTGTTGCCACTATTTCGACATAATTTCCTGTCCTAGAGATGAAACGCATGTTTAGGTTCCACCTCCGAAGAATGAAGGCTACTTATACATATTCAATAATTGGGTGTGGGAATTTCCACTAAGTTGATAAACATCAACAAATAGGGCACAGCACTGACAACTGTCAGTGTAGCTTGCTAGCATGCTAACCTAAATAGCTAAATAGCTAACTATCTATTTTGTTAACCTTATCTAGCTAGCTAATGTTATCTGTGGTTTAAATTATAATGGAATTTACCCCAACTCTAGGCTGTTTATTTCTCAATATTACACTGATGTGTAATATTGTCTAAAACTGTCACAAGAGGCAAAAAATGATATATTCAAATTGACTAATCTGCAAGACATTGTTTAAAAGTTTGACCCAATTGATTGTTCGTAGCTGGTCTATTTTACATAGTTATAGATCTTGCTATTAGATGTTGGCACTTAACTATAACAGAACTGCACACACATTTGCACACACATTTTGTTTCACTGTAAATACTAAATAGCAGGCCAAATTTTCTAGCTTAGCAGGTCAGCCCCTCTGTCATGCTTTGATCATGCAATACCATAAAGGAAGTCATACTAAATAGGGTAACGTGAGTATCCCAGTTCAGAGTCTTTAAAAGTGCATCCTTCCTTCCTTAAAGTAATCACTGATTAGAAATGACTAGACAGGTGAAAGCCATGTGGTGGTGCCCTTGCGTTCACCTGTCGAATCATGTCTAACCAGTAATTATGTCAAGAAAGGAAGGACACACTTTTAAGGAATTGGAATTGGGCCAGTGACTCGTGGTAGCCATGCGGCATGCTGGGAGTCGTAGTGCCGACCCCAATTACTCACTGTAGTCACTGTTCTCGTCCTTGCTGCCATCGATAGAGCCGTCCTGCTGCATCTGCAGGTAGAAGCCCTGCTGGCTGAACAACCGTGTCACGATGCCCTTCAGCTGCGGCTCTGAAACAAAGGACAGACCCCCACCACGCCCCACCCCCCAGGGGCACGTCAGACCACACCCCTAAGACCTCACACCTCGCCACTGCTGCTCACATTGACAAACTAGTAAAACAGATGTTGGGGATGGGGTTAACGGTAAAAAGACTGGGTATCAGATTGGGGTCAGGGTCAGGGGTGAGAATTGACTTGGTGTTGAACAAGAAAATTCAAGGGAATCAATGGGTGGCCGACAGTAACCTACGCATCTTAACTGTTATCTTGTTGTACTGCCAACTTGCTTGCTAAGGTATCTCCTAACCTTTATATGACACACTGACCCTCGAATCCGGAAGCACCTGTAAAAATTATATATCTACTGCACTCTTGTACATTGGTGATGTTAATGGGTCGTTCTTGAAGGTAATGATGTAATCTGACATTGTTTGGGTTTTGAGGGTTGAGATTTGCCTGATCGTCATAATTCTTATCAGATGGGTGCCTTGTGCAAGCATTCAGATTTTGTCACTGTTCACCAAGGGATGAATCCTAACCTTTTATGCGCTTAAATTGAACTTTTGCGTAAATCATGCACTGATGTCGTTGGGATATTTGTGCAAAAACAACAGTTGTGCACAATAATCTCAAACTGGTATCCTGTCCTAAGTAACTGTTTGCTCCTAGATGGGCCTGACGACGTTGGTGAGCCGGGACTTCATAATGTGGGTTTGACTAACAAAAATCCACTACTGTTCATTGTGCCGTTTAGGGCTTTCAAAACCACAACTGATCCCCAATCAAAGGCTATGGTTATATCCTGAGGAGAGTCGGCCCAAAATGTTATACCATCTAGAAATAACCCTGAGTTACCTTCCAACTTGGTGGTGCTGGTGATATTTGGAGGAGAGCCGAGATAGTGCTGGGCTCAGGTTGCAGCAATCAACACTTGGGAGGGAGCAGGTGGATACAGAGTATTAGCCCAAGGTTATGGGAGTCCTCTCGCCCAAGGCAAGACAAAATGTATGTGTGAATAAGACTGTTTATCATTGGGAAAGGGTGGGGGGGTGCTAGAAGATCACGCTGTGAGAAACAACGATCTGCGAACTCTCAGTGATGATTCACACACAGTTATTTTGATTGTGTGGATAGTTTCATTTTGATGGAGCTTATCACCAGCAGCACTTAGAAGTGAAAATAGATTCTGAGTAAACTATCTTGCATTTGGGATTTTTGGCCCTTCAATATTTGGCCTTTATGAAAGCGCATGTGTTAGATTTGGATTGAACAGTAGAGGCACGAAAGGAGCTCCTATATTGTGGATGTGATGCTGCTTATGGAGTCATGTAAAGGTTCATTTGAAGCACGGCTGAAGTTAAGGCAGTTGTGATCCAACCAGGCTGTTATAAACTGTGTACGTTCAAAATAATCTTCATCATCAAACTGAGAGTTAACGGAAAGTCGCAATCTGGAAATAATGAATCCTTTACTTTGCCTGAGCTAAACAAACAAAATTGTCTTTGGACGCAAGTTCATTATTCAATTGAATTTTCTTGGTCTTTAAATGAAACAAACCATTCATTGATCAAGATCAGATCTTTAGAGGTGAAGTGTGAACATGTGGACGGGTTCAGATAGGACTGACAGCGTAGCATCTGACATCAGAACAGAATCAGAATCATGGCCAGTGTCCACAGTGGATCTGTAGGCCTCCAGAGCTAGTCCTGGAGCAGATTAGTGGCATTTGATCCATGCTGTAGTTGAGCCCAGGGTTTGGCCTGCGAGCTGA
The DNA here is from genome assembly GCF_020615455.1 of Coregonus clupeaformis. Taxonomy (NCBI): domain Eukaryota; kingdom Metazoa; phylum Chordata; class Actinopteri; order Salmoniformes; family Salmonidae; genus Coregonus; species Coregonus clupeaformis. The sequence continues at coordinate 13,078,250 of NC_059212.1, forward strand.
CCTCGCAGCAGTGGAGGTTCATGTCGCCTCAACTGTACACTATTCTGTCCATCAATCCACAACTCACCTCCCCTCGTGGGCGGAGCCATCAATCTCTGGGACAGGCCCGCCATCATCCATCATGAGTAGGGCAGGGAGAGTGGGGGCTAGCTGGGCGACCTCACTAAATCACATGTGATAACTGCACTTCTGTAAATAAAGGGCTAAGTGATCACTGACAGCAGAGCACGTCAGCTCCATTCAGAGGAGGCGGGAAACAGAACGGACGTGCGTGTTGTGTTGTGTTGTGTTTTGTGTGCGGGTGCGTTGACGTGCAAGTGAAGTATGCTGGTATGTGTGAGAGGAGAAAGAAATAGAGGGAGTGTTTAAGTATGAGTTTGAGGGAGACGTGTGGACAGTGAAGGAGCAAATTGCCTGTGTTTGTGCTTAAGGTATGCTTAGTATAGGAGAATGTGCCTGTGTGTATGAATGTTGACTGGAGCAATTCAAAATTGCACAACTTTACATGTCCCAATGCAGAGACATAAACAGGGACATTTGGGTATGTTGACAAATGGCGTTATGACCATGAAATGGTGAATGATCACCTCAACTGCTATAGTCGACAAGTTAGACAGGGAATACACAGCAGGTCGATGCACACAAATAAACAGATCTCTACCCAGTAACACAGCAATACTCCACATGTGACACACATGTGAAACACACATGTTGAACACACATGTGAAACACAAACAAAGACACACTGGAGGAGCAGAACGAAGTGAGAATAAAAACGGATCTGACACATACGAACTGAAAGACTGAGACAAAACAACTAAGGAGAGAAGGGAGAGAGTAGCCAAGGAAAAAGAGACTACTGGAAGACAGCGTTACAAGGAATAAAGAAAAAGACAAAAAAAAAGAGAAATAAAATCAAAATTGAAAGCATAGTGTCAAGAAAATCAGCAGAGGGGTCACCGGCATCAGACAGGTGCTGTAAGCCATCACCCACCCACCTCCCCTCCCTCGCAAAAGGGGTATCAACATGGGCGCGAGATGGAGCGGGGGGGTGGAGACGTAATATCAACACAGCACACACGGATGGAGGCTGAGCTACTGACCTAGCCTGCCGCCCTTACGGGACACCTGTGGAGGTTTGGAGGGTGCATCTTACAGGGGGGGATAGAAGGAAAAACAAGATTCTTTTAACAGACAAATTCCTCCAGCATTGGCTGTTTGTCAAAATGTTCAAATGATTATAGCAGTATAGGTTCTGTCTGTCGGTCTATGGTCCTGTTCTGTCTGTCTGTTCGGTCTATGGTCCTGTTGTGTCTGTCTGTCGGTCTATGGTCCTGTTCTGTCTGTCTGTCGGTCTATGGTCCTGTTCTGTCTGTCGGTCTATGGTCCTGTTCTGTCTGTCTGTCGGTCTATGGTCCTGTTCTGTCTGTCTGTCTGTCGGTCTATGGTCCTGTTCTGTCTGTCGGTCTATGGTCCTGTTCTGTCTGTCTGTCGGTCTATGGTCCTGTTCTGTCTGTCTGTCTGTCGGTCTATGGTCCTGTTCTGTCTGTCGGTCTACGGTCCAGTTCTGTCTGTCTGTCGGTCTATGGTCCTGTTCTGTCTGTCTGTCGGTCTATGGTCCTGTTCTGTCTGTCTGTCTATGGTCCTGTTCTGTCTGTGTGTCTGTGATTCTGGTCTGTCTTGTCTGTCTGTGGTTCTGGTCTGTCTGTCTGTCTGTCTGTGGTTTTGGTATGTCTGTCTGTCTATGGTTCTGGTCTGTCTGTCTGTGGTTTTGGTCTGTCTGTGATTCTGGTCTGTCTGTCTGGCTGTGTTTCTGTTCTGTCTGTCTGTGGTTTTGGTCTGTCTGTCTGTCTGTCTGTCTGTCTGTCTGTGGGGACGGTGCACCTGCCGTACATCACATGACAGCCTTTGGTTAGATAAGGAGAGGAATGATTTGCCCTTTCCTCTTTATCTGTGCACCAAGAGCATAGGAAGAACGATACCTTTGCGTAGTAGGCACGGCACCCGTGTCCATCACTATGGCTGGGTAGCCTCTTAATCACTATAGCTACCTCCCTAAACTGCAGTAAACATCCCCGCTGCAATAAACATTTACCATTAAACATTTCATCTCAAAAGAGCCTTGGTGCACTGCGGTGCAACTTATCTTCGCTAAGTCTCAATTTGCATTAATTATTGAATTCTTTAAGGTAGCATTATTTTCTAATTGGCAGGGGAGATGTAAAAAATTTGCAGGATTAAAAATATATGTTAATATTTGCCTTGCTTTCTTATAGAAATGCACAGCCTTTGACTATAGGATAGGATGGCAATAATGGTGCTAAGATAACAGATCATTCTGACCACAGCAATATAACATACATATTGGTAACGTCACAACATATACATAATTTTACATTGAGGCTGATACGGTAGGATGTGGGTAAACTGTTGTGTCGTGCGGTGGTTCTCGACAGACAACACGTGAGCTATGGAACAGGTAGAATTTTCGCATCGCATTCTCAGGCACCGCGGAGAAATCTACCTCCAGCCATTTAGATAGGCAAGAGCCTTCGACTGCGGTAATGCCTTAGCTCGGCTCGGTCGAGGGGCAGGGGGAACCGTTGCACACAAAACTACAGCACTGACCTGGTCGCCGCCGAGCGGCTGGTCTTTTCTTGCCACTGCAGAAACGGACTTTGCTGAAGACCCCCAAGAAATGCCGCTCGCATATGGAACGAGGGTCTTTGCTGGGGCTGGGGCGCCGTTTAGTAGTGGAGACCCGGTCACTGTTCGACTCCCTCGCCTGGCGTTTCTGTCGGATCAAGGAGCTGGCGATTGCGGCCATCTCCCTCGCGGGCGAGCCGAACCGAAACCGAGCCCAGAGTCGTTGGACAGAGGTCGAGTTGTGTGCGACTGTTTGATGGCTGTTTGGTGCAAAAAGAACCGGGTGGAAAAAAATCGAATTTACGGTCCACGGGGGTTTACTCAAATGTCATTCCGATCCACCAAGTCCAGCGCATCATCGGGCTTTAGACTGCATCCTCTTGGGGAACGATACTTCCAGGGAAAGCATCAAATGCCGTTGACTCATAAAACATATAACAATTTACGCACTGCTAAAAGCTTGGCTACAAAATGTAGGCTATTCAAAAAATATACAACAGTGGTAAATAAGTTTGTTGTCGGAGCGTGCGTGCACAAAATTGAATCTCAGGTATTCCAGTTGAATAGCGCCAACTCTGACAAGATCGACTGTCCCCTCTGTACAATCCTCATTTGCACGGAATTTCGGTAAGTGGCAAAATATCCAGCACCATAATGCATTCGAGACACCTTAAACTTCACTGTAAACAATTGTATCAACAGCTGCGTTAATGCAACACCTCAAACTTTCAATTTATTAAGCCAAATACAACGCCGAATCGAGAGGCGACAAGAGGTAGGCGGCTGTCAATTTGGCTGCCCCACTCACTCTCGAGACTCCGGGCATTTGTGCCAGCCCCTCTACCAGTTGCATACCCTCCGAGCACTGTCGGGGAAAGATAAAGGTCTGCGAGAATGCAGCAGCAACATGGTGATTGGGCTATTATGATGAAAGAAAACAAATATGCGTTTTGTTGTTAATATTGTCCGTAGGTAGGCTATAAAACGCCTGTTTTCTTATTGCCTACAAAACGATTGGTGTAGCCTAAATAATTATTTCCAATGCGTTCCGTATGGATGTGTGACGTGAATGGGCTCACCTTTCTATTTCTCTCGCTCTACGCAATCATACGTGATTGAGGTTTGGATGAGAAAAAAAGAGAGAGGGGCACGGAGAGAGAGAGATAACAGAGAGAGAGGCAGGAGGGGGAGAGGAGCAAGGGAGAGAGTGTGTGTCTGTACACGTGCATGTTCGAGAGAGAGAGGGCGAGAGAGAGTAGTGCATGCGTAAGAGAGAGACAGAGGGAGAGCGCGCATCTCCAAAATAACGGTGTGCTGTGGTCGTCCCTACACGCGGTCAACCCAAAACTGTCCACGAATTTCAGAAGCACGTCAGTACCACATGTTTTCATGGGACAATGGGACTAGAGACTTTCTTCAATTTTAAATGGAGCAGTGAATAATGTTATATCATCTAGTGCTACAGAGACAACTTGGCCCAATGATATTCCCACTATACCATCCCAATTCCATTGGCTTAATTTCTTATACAGCAGTTTATATTATATTGTTTTATACACTGCAGTATTCAAGTACATCCCTATTTAATTGGGTCTTACATTAGCTCGAAGTGTCAATGGGCACCTGATGGCTAAATGTTTTATGCAATATCACCCTATACGAATCCCAGCACACAATGCAATGCAGATACTGGTAGAAAGAAAGGCCATATTGATAAGGCAGCGACAATACAACATAAACAAATAACATATACATATGGACCACATGAAATACAGTGACTTTATGTGAATATGAATTTGGTGAAAGTCATATTTTCTGTTCCATGCGTTATTAGAGTGTCATTACATTACAAGGGTGTTATGGCACGTTATAACAAGTGTTATATCAAGTCTGCCAGTGTTAAATTGTTCTGGCAGTGGCAGGCCTTCTTAAGGAAAATGCCAACTCCTGACCTCTGTTGCATTAACTGATGAAAGTCGGGGTGTGTGTGTGTGTTTGTATATGTGTGTGTGTGTGCGATTTTCTTTCTGGTCCTGTGTACTATGTCACGTGTGTGTCCTCATGTAGGAGCACACACAGGACAGCGGCTTAGAGGGTGGGAGGGAGGAGGACGTGAGTCATACAGTACATGGAAAACCTCTTGCCTCCCTGCCACAGAGAATTGGCATGAAACATTTAGGGGCAAACTTTGTCTGGGTTTGACATCTCTTCTCCGAAACGGAATCAATGATGGAGGAAGCTACTCTCTCCCTCCTTGTCTCGACTCTACCCCCTGTCTTCTCAAGTAAGTTTCAAAGTAAGAGACAAAATTGTCAACCCAGGGGCCACTTGGGGTCCATAGTTTATAGGTCTGGGGCGGTGAAAGGGGTTTGTGTGTGTGTGTGTGTGTTTGCCATGTGCGTTAGTGCCTAAGTGTTCATGCATATTGTTAGGTGGGGGGGGGGGGGGATCCAAGCGCATATATGTCGAAATTGATATTTAATTACTACCAGAAAATATAATCAATAACAAACCTCAAATTACTTCAATTATCATTTTTACTGTTTGTCGCCCTGAATGGCACCCTATTCCCTATATAGTGCACTACTTTTGGCCAGGGCCTATAGGGCTTTGGTCAAAAGTAGTGCACTATGTAAGGATTAGGATGCCATTTGGGATGCAATCACTGTCTTTCACTCCATGTAATTATCTGATATACCATTCGGTGGAGAAGGGGTTCATGGGTATTATGGAGAATTCTTAGAAAGGGGAAGTGGCTCCCACATAATTAAATGATATAACATCTCTTATAGAATACAAATAGAATAGCTCTCTATGGTGGCTCCACTGTGGTGCCAAATAAAGACCAGGCTCAAATGGTACATATGTCATTGTCACAATAAGTTAAGCTTTTCCCTAATGGGGAACTACTTTACACAATGTGAACTGTAAATTATATTTTCATGTAAGTTCGCTCTCCTCAAGATGCCTACTGCCTCATTCCTTCTGTCCACACACAATGTCTTCTTGTGTGTGGTGCTATTTACAGTAACACAAGTAGTTGAGAAATCCCTCATCATTTGTTTGCATTTTGTGGATGTTATTGTGCTGAAATGTCAACATTATTGTGCTGAAATGTCAACATTAAACAGTCTCTATTACATTACCTAACTTGTTTTTTCTCTCTATAGTATGTATCCCTATAGCGCGGCAGGTAGCTTAGTGGGTAAGAGCGTTGTGCCAGTAACCAAAACGTCGCTGGTTCTAATCCCCGAGCCGACTAGATGAAAAAATCTGTCGATGTGCCCTTGAGCAAGGCACTTAACCCTAATTGCTCCTGTATGTCGCTCTGGATAAGAGCGTCTGCTAAAATGTAACTGTGTAGCATTGACCTTCATTATTCTATACTATCAATAACCTGAAATGTCTCCCGTCAGTGAGTGATATTCTTTTTTTTGTCAATCCTTGTTTGTTAAGGTTTTATGTTTTTCTACAACAATATTTGTGATATTGTAGACAATAATTAACATATATCATAACATATCAGTATATGTGTATGTAATGTTAGTAAATACTTTTTGTGTAGTTGTCACTGTGCAAATCCCACTGGGCACAGACGTCAGTTCAACATCTAGTTTTGATTTACATTTGGTTGAGTTGTCAACTAACATGAATTCAACGTGAAATCAAACAAATGTGTCACCATGTCATTGGATTTAGGTTAAAAGTTGGGTGGAAAAAAGAAATGCTTTTACGTTGATGACTTTTTGCAATTCCAATTAGTTTCCCACGTTGGTTCAACAACATCACATAGATTTTGGGGGTTGAAATGACCAGTTTTTGCCCAGTGAGGTACAAATTCTCCTTTATTTGTTTATCAACAAAATGAAGTAATTTTTGTCTCAACAAAGTTTAAAGGTCCAATGCAGCTGTTTTTATCTCAATATCAAATAATTTCTGGGTAACAATTATGTATCTTCCTGTGATTGTTTTCAATAAAAATGGTCAAAAAGATACAAAAATAGCTTCTTAGCAAAGATCAATTTCTCAAGCAAGGATTTTGCTAGGACTGTCTGGGAGTGGTCTGAGTGGGGAGGGGAAAACTAAAAACTAGTTGTTATTGGCAGAGAGGTTCGGAACTCTCTTTCTTATTGGTCTATTAACAAATGTATCGCCTGGTGATGTCACCAGGCAGGCCAAAACTCCATCACACCAAAACCGGTTGAAATTTCAGGCTGTCTTTTCAAACAGATCTTACACAAAAAAGGCATTATCATCATTTTCACAATTTCACAGTATTATTCCAGCTTAGTGTGGAAATATACAGTATATATAAAACACAGGAAAATGACGTTTCTTACTGCACAGCGCCTTTAAATCAGCATTCAGTCTGTTGTGGAGTGATTCTCGTTTTACTAGATATGAACTCATAATATCCCTGACAAAATTAGAATTTTAATAGATTCCCTCAAATTCTGAAAATATTGGAACATTTACAACAACGTGGCCAAAGTGATCTTGTTCACCAGCTGTGAGCCTGTCAACCCCGCGGTGCAGTGCCACAGCAGGCCACAGCGTTCCAAGAAGAGCTCTACAGATGTCCTTATATCTACCGCCATCTTGTGGACAAACCTTTGCATTGCGTCGTTGTCATGCGTCAAGTATTTTAGTGCTATCTCAATTTAGCTGTCTTGCCATTAGAGCGTACTGCTTTTGTTTGAAAATGTGACCATGTGACACAAAGGGAAGTGTGATACTGAACTGTTTCATGATATATAATAAGAAGTGCATCTTAGATTGTGTTACTTTATGTACTCTATTGGCATTCTTGTCACTATTGGTATACATATTTGCAACCCTCTCCCCCATTCCAGAAACATAATGCAGCAAGATGGAATGTCAGCTTTAGGGCCCTCAGGAAATAAAGTAAACATTTCAGGACCATGGACAGCAAATCAGCTCTTTCTGAGCACGTTTAGGTTTCAGCTAAATGGACAGCATACATACTGATAGCGTTGAACTCTATTATGTGAAAGCTGCGAGTAGATACAGGTAACTGCCAAAATAAAGGACACACTTGAGAAAATGAGGGATGCAAAGTATATTGAAAGCAGTTGCCTCCACACAGGTGTGGTTCCTGAGTTAATTAAGCAATTAACATCTCATCATACTCAGGGTCATGTATAAAAATGCCCAGATGATCAATGTGAATAATGTACTCCCTGATCATTTCCATAAAATAAAACAATTTGATCACAAAAAATGGAAAATGGGAAGTTACATTAAACCCAGTTACTACTCTGCTTTCATTTCCATGTGAGAATTACATAAAAGTGGCCACAAATATAAAGTCATGTAGCTATTAGGTTTTGAAGTGTGTATGATATTAACAGGTGTATCCACCTTTTAAAACCAGTACAATACTGTTGACAAAAACGATTCTGTAAGGGATGAAGTAGCAAAGAACCTGGGGCCAGATTTACTAAAGGTTTGCACCTGTGTAAATGTATCAACCTGTTATTTACAGAGGGGAACAGATCACAGAATGCACCGTAATTTACACTTTGCAATAAAATATTAGCATTTTAGTCCCTCTTGGAATGAATGAATGACAATTTATTTTTGTGTCAAATCGGCAGTTGGCAACCCATCCCTTACGGGATGAATTGACACATAATGATTCACAGTGATAATTCACAGTGATAATTCTTCTGGTGTTCTGTGCAGTGCACACCGCATAAAGAATGAAAAATCAATCAATACATAATAGTAAATACAGTTATCCAAGCAATAATAATAACCCTAAATTATACAATTAAAATAAACACAGATAAAGAAATACAGAAAAATGAAACGGAGGGTGTTTAAACCCGGCCTGGCACAAAGAGAATATTAAAGTGTGAGAGATATAGGCCCATACACCTACATGTGCACTTTGCTATATGTCTAGAGATAAATATTTTTTATAATTTAATTATAGGTCACCGTTTTTCTTTTATTCTTGGCTTTATCTAAAAATTCAGCAAAAGAAAATACACAATGGACTAGAAAACATTTCAGTTTCTCTTCATCGCTCAGCCACATAATGCCAGGGTAAATCTGGTGGGCTTTCTGGAATAAGGGCAAGCGCATATCGTAGTAGAAAGGGCAATAGAGGATAATATTAATTTCATTTTTTATCTCTTCGAGGTCACAATGATTACATAGTCTTTCCTCTTCCATTTCACCACAATACCGACCTGTTTCAATACGCTGATCTTATCTGTGCACATAGCGATCTCTTGCTTTTAGGTAGGTTGAACATACAGTTGAAGTCGGAAGTTCCCTGTCTTAGGTCAGTTAGGATCATCACTTTATTTTAAGAATGTGAAATGTCAGAATAATAGTAGAGAAAATTATTTATTTCAGCTTTTATTTCTTTTATCACATTCCCAGTGGGTCAGAAGTTTACATACACTCAATTAGTATTTGGTAGCATTGCCTTTAAATTGTTTAACTTGGGTCAAATGTTTCGGCTAGCCTTCCACAAGCTTCCCACAATAAGTTGGGTGAATTTTGGCCCATTCCTCCTGACAGAGATGGTGTAACTGAGTCAGGTTTGTAGGCCTCCTTGCTCGCACACGCTTTTTCAGTTCTACCCACACATTTTCTATAGGATTGAGGTCAGGGCTTTGTGATGGCCACTCCAATACCTTAACTTTGTTGTCCTTAAGCCATTTTGGCACAACTTTGGAAGTATGCTTGGGGTCATTGTCCATTTGGAAGACCCATTTGCGACCAGGCTTTAACTTCCTGACTGATGTCTTGAGATGTAGCTTCAATATATCCACATCATTTTCTTTCCACATGATGCCATCTATTTTGTGAAGTGCACCAGTCCCTCCTGCAGCAAATCACCCCCACAGCATGATGCTGACACCCCTATGCTTCACGTTTGGGATGGTGTTCTTCAGCTTGCAAGCTCTCCCCTTTTCCTCCAAACATAACGATGGTCATTATGGCCAAACAGTTCTATTTTTGTTTCATCAGACCAGAGGACATTTCTCCAAAAAGTACGATCTTTGTCCCCATGTGCAGTTGCAAACTGTAGTCTGGCTTTTTTATGGCGGTTTTGGAGCAGTGGCTCCTTCCTTGCTGAGAGGCCTTTCAGGTTATGTCGATATAGGACTCGTTTTACTGTGGAGATAGATACTTTTGTACCTGTTTCCTCCAGCATGTTCACAAGGTCCTTTGCTGTTGTTCTGGGATTGATTTGCACTTTTCGCACCAAAGTACGTTCATCTTTAGGAGACAGAACGCGTCTCCTTCCTGAGCGGTATGACGGCTGCGTCGTCCCATGATGTTTATACTTGTGTACTATTGTTGTACAGATTAACGTGGTACCTTCAGGCGTTTGGAAATTGCTCCCAAGGATGAACCAGACTTGTGGAGGTCTACAATTTTTTTTCTGAGTTCTTGGCTGATTTCTTTTGATTTTCCCATGATGTCAAGCAAAGAGGCAGTGAGTTTGAAGGTAGGCCTTGAAATACATCCACAGGTACACCTCCAATTGACTCAAATGATGTCAATTAGCCTATCAGCAGCTTCTAAAGCCATGACATCATTTTCTGGAATTTTCCAAGCTGTTTAAAGGCACAGTCAACTTAGTGTATGTAAACTTCTGACCCACTGGAATTGTAATACAGTGAATTATAAGTTAAATAATCTGTCTATAAACAATTGTTGGAAAAATTACTTGTGTCATGCAAAGTAGATGTCCTAACCGACATAACAAAACTATAGCTTTGTTAACAAGACATTTGTGGAGTGGTTGAAAAACGAGTTTTAATGACTCCAACCTAAGTTATGTAAACCTCCAACTTCAACTGTATATCTCGCACACACAAATGCACTCGAAGACCTTTCCTGCAGTCAAATGACCTAGTGGCCTCATAGGTGGAATGTTAATAATATTTTTTCTATTTTAATAAATATTAAACATTATTTTCAAAAAACAGCTGAAAATACAGTGTTTCTACAGTGAGGGAAAAAAAGTATTTGATCCCCTGCTGATTTTGTACGTTTGCCCACTGACAAAGAAATTATCAGTCTATAATTTTAATGGTAGGTTTATTTGAACAGTGAGAGACAGAATAACAACAGAAAAACGCATGTCAAAAATGTTATAAATTGATTTGCATTTTTTAAATGAGGGAAATAAGTATTTGACCCCCTCTCAATCAGAAAGATTTCTGGCTCCCAGGTGTCTTTTATACAGGTAATGAGCTGAGATTAGGAGCACACTCTTAAAGGGAGTGCTCCTAATCTCAGCTTGTTACCTGTATAAAAGAAACCTGTCCACAGAAGCAATCAATCAATCAGTTTCCAAACTCTCCACCATGGCCAAGACCAAAGAGCTCTCCAAGGATGTCAGGGACAAGATTGTAGACCTACACAAGGCTGGAATGGGCTACAAGACCATCGCCAAGTAGCTTGGTGAGAAGGTGACAACAGTTGGTGCGATTATTCGCAAATGGAAGAAACACAAAATAACTGTCAATCTCCCTCGGCTTGGGGCTCCATGCAAGATCTCACCTCATGGAGTTGCAATGATTATGAGAACGGTGAGGAATCAGCCCAGAATTACACGGGAGGATCTTGTCAATAATCTCAAAGCAGCTGGGACCATAGTCACCAAGAAAACAATTGGTAACACACTACGCCATGAAGGACTGAAATCCTGCAGCGCCCACAAGGTCCCCCTGCTCAAGAAAGCACATATACATGCCCGTCTGAAGTTTGCCAATGAACATCTGAATGATTCAGAGGATCATAAGGGGACAGGACAACTTCACCGCATCAAAGGGACGATGGACGGGGCCATGTACCATCAAATCTTGGGTGAGAACGTCCTTCCCTCAGCCAGGGCATTGTAAATGGGTCGTGGATGGGAATTTCAGCATGACAATGACCCAAAACACACGGCCAAGGCAACAAAGGAGTGGCTCAAGAAGAAGCACATTAAGGTCCTGGAGTGGCCTAGCCAGTCTCCAGACCTTAATCCCATAGGAAATCTGTGGAGGGAGCTGAAGGTTCGAGTTGCCAAACGTCAGCCTCGAAACCTTAATGACTTGGAGAAGATCTGCAAAGAGGAGTGAGACAAAATCCCTCCTGAGATGTGTGCAAACCTGGTGGCCAACTACAAGAAACGTCTGACCTCTGTGATTGCCAACAAGGGTTTTGCCACCAAGTAGTAAGTCATGTTTTGCAGAGGGGTCAAATACTTATTTCCCTCATTAAAATGCAAATCGATTTATAACATTTTTGACATGCGTTTTTCTGGATATTTTTGTTGTTATTCTGTCTCTCACTGTTCAAATGAACCTACCATTAAAATTATAGACTGATCATTTCTTTGTCAGTGGACAAACATACAAAATCAGCAGGGGATCAAATACTTTTTTCCCTCACTGTATGTCAAACGGTTTTGTTATATTTCAGTCTTCTGTGAAGTGTAATATTGGGGTGCAAACTCAAAATTGAATACATTTCAACTCTATATCTGACATGGTACAGGTGTCTTGTTTTTCTTAAGCCGATAACCATGTCTGTGAGGTGTATACTTTGGTTTCAAAGTAGATTTGTTTAAGACTACCAAGAAACACTCTGTGTGACCCTGATTTAGCCTACTGCAGTAAAAGGTTAATCAAACAAAAGGTTCTCAATTTGGGTTTATGATTAATCTCCTCCACCCATTTCTTTTCATACTGCATCGTCAGTTGTTTTTTAATAGCGTGCAACAAAAAAAACATGTCAAATTTGCATTTTCACATGTGAAATTGCATTTTCACATTTGAAATCACAGTTTTCACATGTTGAGCTTAAATTTCACATGTGAAAGCATATTTTCTAATGTTTTAAATTCAGAGTTCATATGATAACACCACCTTTTCACATGTGAGGAGAATAACATGCTTTCACCTCACATGTGAATTGCAGTTTCACATGTGAAATTTGTGGTTTCACGTTAACTTTCACATGTGAATATTGGATATGCAGTTTTACATGTGAAAAAAACATACACATTTTAAAATCTCACTTTCACATGTGGAATTGCAAGTTCATATATGAAAAACAATCACGTGAAAATCTAATTTGCCGTTTCACATGTAAGAAAACTCCAACTGTAAAAATCTCACTTTGTGGGGTAGAAATAATGTTATTCTCCTCCCATGTGAAAAGATGGTGTTAACATATTACAGTAGCAATGTCTCCATCGGTGGAATTAGGGTCACCACATCTAAAAGGCCCAAATGTGGGACAAGGGAACGATTTTGTGGGACATTTGCAGAACAGAATAATATTTTTTGGGGGGCAGGTTAATGGATCCCATTCAAATGGCGACATAGTTCTGCTGCATGATGGTCACTGCCTGTTAAAGGGGCAATCCTTAGTTGCTACATCAATTTTCGGACTTTAATGAAATTAATTATACTGTATGTACCCATTGATTCTTGAAGAATATAACGTATAAATGCCTCATGAGCTTATTTCAACTGTCGTACCCCGTCAGAACCCAAAATATAAGCTTGTTTTACTCCAATGTTTGTAAACAAAGTAAATGTAAACAACCATAGTTTAGCCTAAAAACATGGTTAAGGGCTTTATTCAATCCGTAGCACTGAAGATCCGCAATACTTCGGCGATACAGATTGAATCCAGCCCTAAAACTATAATTTTGATATCATGGATGGTCAGTCCTTGCATCTATGGATTTGAGAGTGGTTGCATTTCTCCAGCCCCATCCCCCAGCTTTTAACTTAAACTGTGGCGGGGAGTAATAGTATAATTGAGTAGTAGTGTTATTATATGGTGCAATCCCTTATCTGATTTGTGAATATTTCTTTAAAACACGTGATATTTTCATGTCTTTTTTTTGTAAGGGTCCCTACATTTGGTTTTCGTACAAATGTTCACAGTCAGACTGTTGGAAAAGGTCAGACATTTTGATTGCCCAGGCTCCCCCTATGGAGAGATCCCATTGAAAAACTTTGCTGGCTATTCTGGCAATTGGCATATCCAACAGTCTATTCCAAAGTCTTACCATGCACGCCTTCCATCTCACCTCACAGGGTTCCCAGCCCATGTCCCCAGTTATTGCCAATATAGGCACAAACTTGTGGACACCTAAAAGAATAACGTCCTGCTCTGTTATGGACAGGACACACGCATGTCTGATACAGTTTGGCATAACCAATATCTGTGAGAGTTTTTTTATTTCTTATAACTCCCCCAAGATCTCTACTTGCTGAGCTGCCATATAGAAAGGTAATATATTCATCCAAGACCCACATATTTATAATTGCTAGTAAACTGAATAATTTCTTCAGCAAAACAAAACTGAAAAACTCTTCTCTTAGTACCAGTTTTTTTCTGATTGACCACCAACTGACTGCACATAATAACAAACATGGAAACAAAAACAGGTGCAAACTTTGCACAGGTGAAACCACTTAGCAAGACAGGCACTTGGTTTTAACAAATTGGAGAACCATACACTTACTGAACTGTTTACCTACTTCATTGTAAATTGAAATGATGGTTCCTGGGACTACTATAGATATTTCATTGACATAAATGGCTATTTGCATTATACACATCCTACAGATTGCCCCTTGTATCTATTGAATTAGCCTGGTCCCAGATCTGTTTGTGATATCATGTCGACTCCTTGTCATGCCAAATGACAATGAGTGGAAAGGAGTGGCATGACGGCACAAACAGATCTGGGACCAGGCTAGGAATGGACCCTCCCCTAACACTCTCAAACAGAAGTGGTGAAACAATGACAGAACAATGTTCTCGGTAGTGGGGACAAAGCTAACCCCAAGAATAATCTGCATTGCATACTGTCAGAAACCTGCAATAGTAGACTAGTTCTAGTAAACCTAGTTTAGACTGCAAAACCTCAGTCATGCACCATTGTTTAATCAAAATCAACTTAGCTAGTTTATTCGTTGTTTCCAAGTTGCTTCAGTAAGATTTCCAAGTTGCTGCAGATACCATTTCCTGTCACGTGGAAGAATGTAAAATGCTCATTGTGAAACTTAAAACGAAGTAAGAATATGGGACAGTGTAACTTCCAAGACATCTGTATAAGGCACCGTTTCACCATTAAGCTTTAGCATAACTCATCTTGTCTGAAAATGACAGGGATGACTTTAGTCCATATACTGCTTTCCCTATAGGGGCCTATCTGTCTCAAACCAATCACATGACAATCAACATGAAATGCTGAATTAGCTTTGGAGGAGGTTGTTGTAGTTCACTTGAACTTCTTAAAGGGTATCGTCACTATTTAAGACATTAAGTCCTTTTTACCACTCATCTGTGATGTCTTAAATTGACACTACGATACTATGCCAATAGTCATAGTCATATGCTGTTTAAGACATGATTTGACTCTTGTTGTATAAGTATAATTACAAGTCTAATAAGTTCACTTGAACTTCTTAAAAATTGCTGTATAGAACAGTCAGTGACAGTGCTTCTCTATCCAGGAGATCACAGTCTGCATACTGCTTTTGGTCCAACTACCCCCCGAGGAATCAACTGTGCTTAATGGAGTTTCTAATTGTCTCTGCCCTGAATTTGAGAAGCGTTAGAACTGAAACGACTTGAGGTCCTATGTGACGAGAGGAGAATGAAGTGTGATGGGATGGTGTTGCCTTTGTTTCAATTTAACGTCAACTTCATTTGATCAGATCATGATGAGGAATATTAATAGTGTTTAGTGTCATTGAAGAAGGATGTGAGTTGGATCGTTGCAGAGAGCAGCGTTGCAGTGTGTTGAGGGGACTGCAGGACTTGACAGGGGTCTCAAGCCTAACTGAGTGAACTGATACTGGCATCTTTCACTAACAAAGACTATGAATATGTACGCTTTCCATGGTGCTGAAACATAAATATTGAGTGAAAAAGTAAAAGCAGGGGAATATACTCCCAAAATAACTGAGTTCAAGACTGTCACTATGTATGCTGTCCATGGTGTTGAAACGCAAACACACATAGAAAGATATGAGTCGTTGTCTATGGTGCTTAAACCTAAACGTGTTGAAAGCTCTGGGTTGCTGTCTAGGGTGATGAAATGCATTATATATTTGCTGAGGGGCATAAAACTGACATTCCGGGCCGCATAAGTTTAAGACGTGAACCCGTTTTGTCGCCTTTGGCTGTCCGGCTGGCCTGCTTAATATGCAGTGCTGTAAATGACTCATTCTTAAAATAGCATTTCCTAATAGCTCTATAAATGCCGGGTATCTCACATAAAGCCGCTGAACAAAACCACATATCTGAGGTGTGTTAGATTGTTTTAGGACTTGGAACACAAATACTTGGGTCTTTCTATGGTAGTGCGGGGATGACGAGTCTCGCGCACTGCCGTCACTGCGCCGCGCTTCGGCGGGCGAGAGGCAAAACTCGGGACAGAGGCAAGTGCGAGGGGAGCCTGTTCTAATGCAGATTCGGAAGATGTTACTCACACACTCGGATGGCCAATGAAATCGTTTCACCCCTCTTTTTCATCATCGGCCAAGAGAGAAAGCATGCAAGGGTAGAGGCTATGTCTCACCGGCGGTGATTGTGGTCGGCTTCGATCGTTCTCCACAGAAACACTGCAGCATATGCGCTCCTTTCTGAAGGAATGGCCTCAGAATCCTCATTGATTTGGGTTGGTGGGAGCCTTCCTCAATCCAAGCAATCCGGACACGCTATCACAACACTGGGTGAGGTAGCATAGCTTATAGCCACCTCGATTTAGAGTAGCCGCTCTCTAGGTTCACAAGCCTCAAAACGCCGGAAGGGCACCGTCTCCAGGACAAATTACGCTAAAATGAGGCATAGTGAGTGGTTTTTTCCTCTTCTATTCTCGTTCACTAACGGTCATTCACAACACTCTGTCTTCCAAGGCTAGGCTACGCAAGGACGTTAGAATGTGCTCCTAATTTGTACAGCTCCTGTCTCCGCGTCTTTACTAGCGGACGTAATATGAGGGAGGGGGAGAGAGAGAGACAGAGACAGAGAGAGAGAGAGAGAGAGAGAGAGAGAGAGAGAGAGAGAGAGAGAGAGAGAGTCCTAGTGCACTCTGAGCTCTGCATCAACTATTAGTTTACTGTACATAGACATAGCAGTGGTCACTGTCTGGTGATGACGTAGGCAACCTAGACATCTGAGTAGTAAGACTATTTTTGGCCAGGACTGATTTTGTATCATTTCTTGCAGTACCAATAGGTACCAGTACCAATTCTGTTGAGCTCTCCAATCTTAGGTGAAATAAAACAGACATAAAGGTTCTGTGACTTATGAATATCTTAATGATAAGTGATATAATAATATGATTATGACATATTCATATAAAATATCCTTGTCTCTTGAAGGATGTACCCCCAACACGCGCTTAATTGAAGTAGCAACATGTCACTGACATGTTTTTAATTAACCACAAACAAATTGCATAAACATTAGGGGAAATCATGTATGAAACAGAGCATGCAATTTGTTGTTGATGTAAATTTCCTCACATAGTTGATTATGAAAATAAAATAATTGAGAAACAACAGATGATTTCTAACCACAACTTGACATTTTGCACTTTGCACTTTGACCCTTCCATATTCAGAGTGTGCAAAGTTATCTACATATGCAAATGAGTCACCTCCAACCAGTCTTATAGCCAATAGGGTGTGCCAGCATACCTATCAGCCAGTAAATGCTGGCTGTGGAAATGCTTAGCAAATGTACTCCCTCAGATAGGTTAAGAGATAAGCCACATAAAAAATGTATATAGTAAATAGATAGTGAATCATTGACAAAGGGGGCTTCAGTCCACTCCTGATAAGTGCTAGTGGGACTCTCCTGCGAGGCTGTATGGTGATTATACAGAAGTGATGCAAATTGCAGTCCCACCCCTAAAAAACTATTTTAAACAAAAGTTAAGTCTCCAAACCTAGGACATTTATTTACATCATGATATGTTCTAATTCAATCCAAGGCATTTATATATTACAAAGTAATTGTTTATACACATATTTGTATTGAGAAGTGGCTATCCCAAACCCTGACCCTGACTTCATGTTTGAAAATAAAGAGAATCATGATTATTGTAATTTTTTAAACACTATTGTTTCTCCAAAAGATGCTGTCCCACCTTTGATGTCACTACCGAAACACACATTGAAAGACTGTAGAATGTATATGCCTTAAGCCACACCCCTACATGTATGTGCCTTAAGCCACACCCCCTGTGTAGCCTACTTGGAGTAGTCTACACAGTGAAAGCATGCGTAATTGTACATAATTTAATATGCCATTTAGCAGACGCTTTTATCCAAAGCGACTTACAGTCATGCGTGCATACATTTTTACGTAAGGGTGGTCCCGGGGATCGAACCCACTACCCTGGCGTTACAAGCGCCATGCTCTACCAATAGAGCTACAGAGCTACAATATTTGTGTTTTTTGTGTTTTTTGTTTTTACATATAGCCTACAGTAACATAAACTAATGAAAATGCTATTGTGTTATTTGAAATACAATAAACATTATTCTAATATTACCCAAGGCCTTCATAAACACAACCCAATTATTATTTTTTGCGATAGCATATATGAAATGTATTGATCTACTTGGATTTTTAAAAGACAGACTAACTTTATGTTTTGTCTGCTTGGACTCAAGAGATAAGTATGGTTGCATTAATCTTTTTGCAGACAGTTATGTTCTTTCGATGAATGTATTTGCAATTTTGACGGTATAATATAGCTTTGATTAATGTATTTATGTTTTGAGAAGGCAACTACAATCTGAAAACGCATTTACTGTTTTGCAAAATTCCACAGAGTTCTGTGTCTTTTGGACTCTGTTTGAAAATCGACAACATTGTTCCAAAAAATGCTTGTACGCTATTGAGAAAAACTGTACTGTCACCGGTTCAGCACAGAGCCTTTTAGTTTCCGGTAAAACCATAGTGTGCTTTCTCACAGCGTGGGAAGAGTTTAATTTCGCTTTAACCCTGGAAACTAACAGCCAAAAGAATGAGGTAACTAAAAATGACCCAAGACCAGGTGTGACAATTAATCAAATGGCCACCCGGACTATTTGCAATGACCCCCCTCCCCCCCTTGTTTTTACACTGCTGCTACTCGCTGTTTATTATCTATGCATAGTCACTTTACCCTTACCTGCATGTACAAATTACCTCGACTAACCTGTACCCCCGCACATTGACTCGGTACCGGTACCCCATGCATATAGCCTCGTTATTGTTATTTTATTGTGTTACTTTTTTATATTTAATTTTATACTTTAGTTTATTTAGTAAATATTTCCTTAACTCTATTTTCTTAAAACTGCATTGTTGGTTAAGGGCTTGTAAGTAAGCATTTCACGGTAAGTTGTGTTGTATTCAGCGCATGTGACAAATAACATTTGATTTGATTTGATTGGATTATGACCCTAGAACAAAACAGTGCATACATCACGCCATTTTGTTAACAGACAAATGTTTCCAAACATTAATTAATTTCATTATGTATGTTTCGCTAGACAGTACTCACATTAAAAAGTCATGATAAAGCAATGTAAGGACACTGTAGTGTCTATTATTGCTCAACGTTGCTTAACACAATAATCGCAATACATCACATTTTACAGTAGAGGGCGCTGCATAATTACATTTCCATGGAGAGTGAGCTGAGACGAGAATATGAGATTTGAACATGGAGGGGGGAGGTAGACAAGGATGATGGGAAAGGGAGAGGTAGAGAAAGTTGCATAGTTCAAGACATCAACAAAGTTCGATCAAGGGTCCCTGCCAAGATTTATGCCATCATTCATTGGTAGGTGCCGAAAGTCAATATTTCGTGAGTGGTTGTGCAATGAGGCTGTAGTCGATGTGTTCAGAGGGTCCCTGGTTCGAGCCCAGGTTAGTGTAAGGAGAGGGACGGAAGCAAAACTGTTACACTAACAAGCTGGAACAAGAACATGTGTTGAACAATACTACACAGTAATGGTATCCAAGCTCAGAGACACATTGAGAACAGGGACTGGTAGAACTGTAGTCATGCTTATGAGTTTGTGTGCATTTGCTATTTGGATAGCCCTGAAGCAGACATAAACCAAATGTGGGCTTTGATTGAATTAGGAATTTGTATAAGAGGGTTTATGGATGAGTGGGGGCTTGGTGGGGGGTAGAGAGACAATAGAGAGCAGAAGGAGGGAGAGTGGGAGGGAGTCACTGAAGGGAGGAGCGGGTTAAGACAAAAGGAAGAGGGGAAGACAAAGCAGGAGACGATGGAGGGAAAGAGGGAGCAGGAGGGGGAGGCAGTTGGCAGTGGTAGAGAGAAAGAAAGAGAGACAGGATGATATACATAGAGAGGAAAGGAAAGAGATTGATTATGCGGGATGGGGTCGATCCGGTTTATTTTATAGTTCTATTTCTGGAATTCACTTCATAATGAAATTGAGTGGTAGAAATTGATACTTTTAAGTACTTACTTTAAATGTTTTAACACATTGAATGATTAAACACAATTGGTAACATGCCAAATGACATGTAGAGGTGCTTGTTTTAATGAAGCCGAAATAAACAAGAGTAATTACAAGGTAATTATAAAGGCAATTTCCCATTTTAAGAAGTAATATGTTTCAAGACCCTAGACAGCAACAGTTCTTTCAGGGGAAGTTTGTTGCAGCATTTTTTCTGCATAGAAAAGTATTGTAAAGTCTTTTTTACTTTCCAAACACACAAACCAATTTTTTTTTGTTTAAAGGCAAATTTCACCCTGGCTCTGCCACGGCATATATACATCACTATATTAACAATATTACGTTTTTGTCATAAACATCAACATTATCCAATTCACAAACTAGAACAAGCTTATTTTAATTTCACTGGTAGAATCTGGACGTTTCGACATCCTGTTTATTTGTCTGCTCATAGCGAACCACAAAGTCCAGCATTCATAGCGAATGCAGATACTGCCCCGCTTGGTAGATTGGGTGTGCCCACAAACTTAGATCATTATTTACTTCGAACAACCAACACACAGTAATCTCAGAAGTTCTCTAGGCAAGATTTTTTTGAAAATCTTTTGTTTTTCACTAACGTTTGTCATCATGCCCATGTGGTGTTCTGCTGGCTGTGCTAACAAGCCCCGATGCTGCCAGTGGCTTGCGGCTAACAATAATTATGTTCACGGTGACCAAAGATTATCAGAGGGATTTTCAGGCTGAACTGATGGGGAATCCATTTTGACGAGAGCTGAGAAGTGATGCGATACCATAGTTTTTTTCTTTAACAACAAAACTGAAGATTCACGATTAGAGGTAACGTAACATTAGCTAGCACGCTAGCCTAACTGGACTAGGTAAGTTAGCTGTTGTGAATGAAGAACAGGGCGGGCCATTCTATTGTACTGATCCATTCTAATTATAGTCTTAAAATGCTATGTACCCTATATCAGTCCACCGAATCCAAGCAGTCTTATCAATCTACTCTGGCCTACTTGGAGTAGGATACACAGTGAGAGCATGCGTAATTGTACATGCTGAACAGCTTTCAATATCTGGGAAAATATCCACATCGGGCAGCAGGTGAGCGATTCTCTGAGAATGTGGTGATGAGGCTTGTAGAACCTTCCGTTGGCAAGGGGAGAAATGTCACCATGGACAATTTCATCACTTCACAGTCATTGGCAAACAACTACTGCAAAGAAAACAAGCCTAGTCGACACCATGAACAAAGTGAGACGCGAGCTTCCTCTGTCAAAATAAGGCACCTACACAGCTGTGGGCACACAATAAAGATACAACTATTACGCACTACAACCAAACAAAGGTATGTCAAAGTGTGTCAAGCAAGTGAAAGTTGCGAAAATTGTGTCAACTGTTAGGACAAGGGATAACCGCTAAATGAAATCCAACTGATGCCATTGAGTGAAGACGCACACGAGCTGACAATAACTATTTTTAACTGCTGTCATATCGACATCTACACTGAGTCGTGGTCAAAAGTTTTGAGAATTACACAAATATAAATTTTCACAAAGTCTGCTGCCTCAGTTTTTATGATGGCAATTTGCATATACTCCAGAATGTTATGAAGAGTGATCAGATGAATTGCAATTAATTGCAAAGTCCCTCTTTGCCATGAAAATGAACTTAATCCCCCAAAAACTTTTTCACTGCATTTCAGCCCTGCCACAAAAGGACCAGCTGCCATCATGTCAGTGATTCTTTCGTTAACACAGGTGAGAGTGTTGATGAAGACAAGGCTGGAGATCACTCTGTCATGCTGATTGAGTTAGAATAACAGACTGGAAGCTTTAAAAGGAGGGTGGTGCTTGAAATCATTGTTCTTCCTCTGTTAACCATTGTTACCTGCAAGGAAACACGTGCCGTCATCATTGCTTTGCACAAAAAGGCCTTCACAGGCAAGGATATTGCTGCTAGTAAGATTGCACCTAAATCAACCATTTATCGGATCATCAAGAACTTCAAGGAGAGAGGATCAATTGTTGTGAAGAAGGCTTCAGGGCACCCAAGAAAGTCCAGCAAGCACCAGGACCGTCTCCTAAAGTTGATTCAGCTGCGGGATCGGGGCACCAACAGTGCAGAGCTTGCTCAGGAATGGCAGCAGGCAGGTGTGAGTGCATCTGCACGCACAGTGAGGCAAAGACTTTTGGAGGATGGCCTGGTGTCAAGAAGGGCAGCGAGGAAGCCACTTCTCTCCAGGAAAAACATCAGGGACAGACTGATATTCTGCAAAAGGTACAGGGATTGGACTGCTGAGGACTGGGGTAAAGTCATTTTCTCTGTTGAATCCCCTTTCCGATGGTTTGGGTCATCCGGAAAAAAGCTTGTCCGGAGAAGACAAGGTGAGCGCTACCACCAGTCCTGTGTCATGCCAACAGTAAAGCATCCTGAGACCATTCATGTGTGGGGTTGCTTCTCAGCCAAGGGAGTGGGCTCACTCACAATTTTGCCTAAGAACACAGCCATGAATAAAGAATGGTACCAACACATCCTCAGAGAGGATCCAAGAACAGTTTGGTGACGAACAATGCCTTTTCCAGCATGATGGAGCACCTTGCCATAAAGCAAAAGTGATAACTAAGTGGCTCGGGGAACAAAACATAAACATTTTGGGTCCATGGCCAGGAAACTCCCCAGACCTTAATCCCATTGAGAACTTGTGGTCAATCCTCAAGAGGCGGGTGGGCAAACAAAAGCCCACAAATTCTGACAAACTCCAAGCATTGATTATGCAAGAATGGGCTGCCATCAGTCAGGATGTGGCCCAGAAGTTAATTGACAGCATGCCAGGGCGGATTGCAGAGGTCTTGAAAAAGAAGGGTCAACACTGCAAATATTGACTCTTTGCATAAACTTAATATAATTGTCAATAAAAGCCTTTGCCACTTATGGACTGCTTGTAATTATACTTCAGGTAGCTTAGTGGTTAAGAGCGTTGTGCCAGTAACCGAAAGGTTGCTGGTTCTAATCCCCGAGCCGACTAGGTGAAAAATCTGTCGATGTGCCCTTGAGCAAGGCACTTAACCCTAATTGCTCCTGTAAGTCGCTCTGGATAAGAGCGTCTGCTAAATGACCTATTATTATATTATTATTATAATTATTATTAGTGGGTAAGAGCGCTGTGCCAGTAACCGAAAGGTCGCTGGTTCTAATCCCCAAGCCGACTAGGTGAAAAATCTCTCGATGTGCCCTTAAGCAAGGCACTTAACCCTAATTGCTCCTGTAAGTCGCTCTGGATAAGAGCGTCTGCTAAATGACTAAAATGTAAAAATGTATACCATCTGACAAAAATATCTAAAAACACTGAAGCATCAAACTTTGTGAAGACCAATACTTGTGTCATTCTCAAAACCTTTGACCACGACTGTACAAAACATGGTCTTTCCATGACATAGACTGACCAGGTGAAAGCTATGATCCCTTATTGATGTCACTTGTTAAATCCACTTTAATCAGTGTAGCTGAAGGGGAGGAATCAGGTTAAAGAAGGATGTTTAAGCCTTGAGACAATTGAGACATGGATTGTGTATGTGTGCAATTCAGAGGGTAAATGGGCAAGACAAAATATTTAAGTGCCTTTAAACAGGGGTATGGTAGTAAGTGCAAGGCACATTGGGTTTTGTCAAGAACTGCAACGCTGCTGGGTTTTTCACACTCAACAGTTTCCCGTGTGTATCAAGAATGGTCCACCACACAAAGGACATCCAGCCAACTTGACACAACTGTTGGAAGCATTGGAGTCAACATGGGCCAGCATCTCTTTGGAGCGAGTCCATGCCCTGAAGAATTGAGGCTGTTCTGAGGGCAAAAGGGGGAGTGCAACTCAATATAAGGAAGGTGTCAATGCCATTATTGCTTTTGTGCAGAGTTTCACTATTTATCAAGGCCACTTGGCACTTATAATGATGTTTAGGCTACTGATGTTTTCATCATTTGACCGCACATCTTGACCATATGTCTTGGTGGTTGGGGTTATTTTTTTATTTTGTCATTATAAAAAGAAGCTGTTACCGTGTTGCAACACACATGCTTTCTGTTTCATAGTTGTAACAAAGGCACTCCATGAATAAAATGTATTGAACACTTGAATTTTTGTGTTTTTTGTTTTTACATACAGCCTACAGTAACATAAACTAATGAAAATGCTATTGTGTTATTTGAAACAAAATAAACATTATTCTAATATTACCCAAGGCCTTCATAAACACAACCAAATGATTATTTATGCGATAGCATATATGAAATGTATTAATTACACTGTTAGAATGTTGCAGTCAGAATGACTGCTCTTTAGCTTGAAAGGGTGTCCCTCAAGGCCCAGCAGATCTGAAGGAGGGTTCCCTCGAGGCCCAGCAGTTCTGAAGGAGGGTTCCCTCGAGGCCCAGCAGTTCTGAAGGAGGGTTCCCTCGAGGCCCAGCGGTTCTGAAGGGGCGTCCCTCGAGGCCCAGCGGTTCTAGTGTTAAGGGAATGTCTCAGGCTGGACACATTGGCAGTCAGGATCTCTAGTCTCCACCGAGTTTTGTTAACACCCCATGGTTGCTCTTATCCAACAGTCGGTGGAGAAACCAGCTTTTGAGTGTTCAGAGATAAAACACCTACGTTCTTCCGACTGGCATGGAAGTGGCTAGAGTCTTCAGAGGTGCAAGGATAATTAGGAGTCTGAAACTAGGGTATATGATAGTTTACAACATATTTTGAGGCTTTACATTATACACTCAAATTACAACAAAACAATGGAGCAATACAACCTTAGATTTTGAGTTAAGATAGAGTAAGACACTTGTCCTAATGGATAAGCTCTTTATTTATAAGTTATAATTCTTCAAGAATCAATATATCATTATCTGAACATTGAACAGCAGTCTCACAGATTGTGCCCTTAGGTGGAAATGGCAAAGGAAGGTGACACTAAGGTAGTTATGGGAAGAAAACATAGACACTAAACAGTGTGCAGATAGAAGGGGTGTACACCAATGATGTTGTTGTTTTTACAGTATAAACTGTACAAGACTATTCTCTGCTAACCCATATGGAAAGGATCATACACATTTGATTTATGTCAGTCTTCATATAAGTCAATCTTATATGATTATTATGGCCTACTTCCAATAAGAAAACACACAAAACATGTATAATTCTTATGCAATTCCTGTGTTTATCACATCTACAGTATAACGTATAAGTAAAACATATGAGTCTTGTACTATGCCTGTGTATGATTGTGGCCTATGTCTTATAAGACATATACCACATATTGTTACATGTTGCAGGAGTACCCATAAAATAATCCTTATTTGATTCATATAGATTATTTTCCATATGGGAATATACCAATGCTTGCTGCTTGCCTCTTTCTATTTCCTACCAAATTATGGAATTAAGAATACATTTAAAAGAGCAATATTGCAATGTAGACCTCAGACATTTCTTGTAGATTTTGATGTATAGGCCTACACATTGATAAGTACGCTATCAGTATATCTTCCATTTGAGTCAACTCAGTATTGGCTGCGATACTGGTGTTGCCAGAAGCTTGGCCCAACCCCTCTCTCCTTTCGCTTCATTATGTCAATAGAAGCGAGGTTAAAATGTTCACCTTGTAAGGTGATAGGAGCTTAAAACCAGACAGTAACAGGAACTGTAAAGCTGAACGCTCAAAGTTAAAAGTGAAAGTTAAATCGTATTATACGCCATAATAATTATAAGTAAATAATATACAGTAATCATAAACATCAGTTGAGATCCCTCATAACAATAATCAAATGTGTCAATATCCATTTATGTGGATATAGAATAAACAATAACAATTTCTGGAACATGCCATGTCATAGTGCTGCAGCTTGTTAACAACAGCAAGGTCACTATTGTTCAGGGAGGGACTGGGAACAGAAATCGTCCTGGGAATTTCTAACACAACAGGCCATTTTTTTATTCGAGGCCCCCCACACCAGCCCACTTTTTGATTTGAGGACCCAATTATTAGCCAAATAATGATCATTCTGCGCTAAAACCCCAATTTATACAGGGCCACTAGGCTAAAAATGGACAGTCCGTCTCTGCTATTGTTAGATTACACACTGCTGCATGCATAATCTTTTTTTATAGCAAGTTTTTATGATCCAAACTATTCAATTACAGATAATGGAAATTGTATACAAAATGAACACATGCCATGTTCCATGGCATGTGAAATGACTTGATAACCTGTCTCCAATACATTTTTTATGTATTTAGGCACTAAAAACGTACTCCACATATGGAGTGAATTTAGTAGCAAAAGTCTGTGAATGGTGGCTTTTGTGAATGTAAAAATACATCCTTTGTAACAAGAAAAGTGAGTTGTAAATGAATTAACATTTTAAAGTATTATACAACTATTTAACAAACTAATACACATTATTATCATTGCAAGCACAAATCGTTTCTGTGTGTTTTTTTCTTTTTCACATTCAACTTTCACTTGCATGTGTAAGTTTCTCTCTTTAAGCGTAAAGAACTGTATTCCACCCACAGACTTTTGGCACTCATCTTGAATAGAATTCAGCAGGTACACGTACTCAAACCATAAAAAGCAAAAAGCCAAGGAGGCAAAGATGCAAAAATATACAGCACAATGATGGCATGGCAACAAAAGGTATGCTCTTTTTTGTTTAGCTCTTTTTGCACTTTACACTGGCACTTTTTGTATTCTTTTGAGCATGGAATTAAATTAAGTATATTTTTGCATCTCAGCCTCCTTGATTTTTTCTTTTTTCATGGTTTGAGTGGGAGTATCTGCTGAATATTTGTTCTCTCACGTACCGGCCACCATTTTCAAGCCTGAGCGCAGACCTTCATACTGCTTTTCTACTCCTCTTGCATACAAATTAGATTCGTAGTGGTAATTTGGGGATTTGTACAGTTGTAGAACTTATCTCACAGATTACAGAAACAGCAACTGCTAAGACCATGCAGCAGCTCCACTTCATCAGCTAGCCACAAGCATTAGACTGCTACACAATTGTGGTGACTTTGTCACAAGAGTAAAGGGTCATGATCGTGCTTAAGTAAACAACAAGCAAATAGCAGCGGTCAGATATTTCAATACCAGCAGCAGCAGCGAAATCGGAATCCAACATGACAGTGCCCAGCAGCTGTCTCAGGTGAGAAGAGGAGAAGAGGCCTACACAGGAAGAAAGAAGCAAGAAGCCTGAGGGGGAAGACTCCCACACAAACACTATGCTAGACTGTAAACAACCCAAACTATTCAATCACATCCTTGCTTTCTAAGTGTTCTAGTTACCTCAAACTATCTACTGTTCAGCCATTTTTATTCAACTTTGTTGTAAAGAATTTGGAATAAATCTGCAAATAATTTAACTGGACTTCTCCAGTGATGCTTTGAAACTACATATACAACAATCTCTCTCTACTGCTATCCCCAACTTGGAGGCCCAGCATTAGCCTGGTCCCATGTCTGTTTTTGCTGTACAGCCAAATTGGTCAATGCCGAACATGGCTCCCCAACAACATCTGTCCTACTCACTTTCCCTAGAACTCCTTGTATGTCTATACGATCCATTCATACTCATAGATAGAATTCTGGGATTTCATGAAGCGTTTGGCTGTAATAAACTTGTTTGTGGGAGTGCAATGATGATGTTGATGATCGTGACGATCATGACTTGGTGTGCCACTAAGTTAATAATCAGGGGCCTTAATAAACATGAATGAGTTAGCATGCCACTCTTTTGCTGATCGATACATCAGCAGCCCCCAATGCCCTCCGGGCCAAAGCAAAAATTGGTTGAGTCAACCTAGTTTCCCATTATTACATTAATATATCAACGTCATCATGGTCCATCAACGTAGCTGATTGGTTGAATTTGCTAAAAGTGAACAACGTACGCAGTCTTTGTCTCATTTGAACCCAGATTTCAACCACAAGTCACCAATAGAGTTCCAAAGGTTGGTTTATTTCTAATTGAATTTAAGTTTGCTGACC
Organism: Coregonus clupeaformis; assembly: GCF_020615455.1. NCBI lineage: Eukaryota > Metazoa > Chordata > Actinopteri > Salmoniformes > Salmonidae > Coregonus > Coregonus clupeaformis. The sequence continues at coordinate 13,106,429 of NC_059212.1, forward strand.
ACTCAATCAAATATCAACCAAAATGGTATGGTGATCTGATGTCTTTGCTTGGAGAGTAGATGGAGCTCTGGTCCAGGGCGTGCGGCTGGCTGAGTGTCAGCAAGCCGAACGTAACACCCTGGATCAGAGCTAGGGGAAGGGGAATAGAGTTCTATAAACTGAAACAGAAGGATGGGGAAAAGGAAGCTCCCAGTGAATCTGAGGTCACCTGAGCTCTCTCTGGAATCACTGAGGGCTGCCAACTCGCCTCCGGAGCCCATGCAACTGGGCAGGGCCAGATTGTCTCCTGCTGTGCCCTTACGCAGACTAAACACCAAGAGCTATCTGTATTGTGGAGCTACGGGACATTTCTTATCTACCTGCCCATTAAAAGACCAGGCTCATCAGTATGTACAGTGGGGGAAAAAAGTATTTAGTCAGCCACCAATTGTACAAGTTCTCCCACTTAAAAAGATGAGAGAGGCCTGTAATTTTCATCATAGGTACACGTCAACTATGACAGACAAATTGAGGAAAAAAAATCCAGAAAATCACATTGTAGGATTTTTTATGAATTTATTTGCAAATTATGGTGGAAAATAAGTATTTGGTCACCTACAAACAAGCACGATTTCTGGCTCTCACAGACCTGTAACTTCTTCTTTAAGAGGCTCCTCTGTCCTCCACTCGTCACCTGTATTAATGGCACCTGTTTGAACTTGTTATCAGTATAAAAGACACCTGTCCACAACCTCAAACAGTCACACTCCAAACTCCACTATGGCCAAGACCAAAGAGCTGTCAAAGGACACCAGAAACAAAATTGTAGACCTGCACCAGGCTGGGAAGACTGAATCTGCAATAGGTAAGCAGCTTGGTTTGAAGAAATCAACTGTGGGAGCAATTATTAGGAAATGGAAGACATACAAGACCACTGATAATCTCCCTCGATCTGGGGCACCACGCAAGATCTCACCCCGTGGGGTCAAAATGATCACAAGAACGGTGAGCAAAAATCCCAGAACCACACGGGGGGACCTAGTGAATGACCTGCAGAGAGCTGGGACCAAAATAACAAAGCCTACCATCAGTAACACACTACGCCGCCAGGGACCCAAATCCTGCAGTGCCAGACGTGTCCCCCTGCTTAAGCCAGTACATGTCCAGGCCCGTCTGAAGTTTGCTAGAGTGCATTTGGATGATCCAGAAGAGGATTGGGAGAATGTCATATGGTCAGATTAAACCAAAATTGAACTTTTTGGTAAAAACTCAACTCGTCGTGTTTGGAGGACAAAGAATGCTGAGTTGCATCCAAAGAACACCATACCTACTGTGAAGCATGGGGGTGGAAACATCATGCTTTGGGGCTGTTTTTCTGCAAAGGGACCAGGACGACTGATCCGTGTAAAGGAAAGAATGAATGGGGCCATGTATCGTGAGATTTTGAGTGAAAACCTCCTTCCATCAGCAAGGGCATTGAAGATGAAACGTGGCTGGGTCTTTCAGCATGACAATGATCCCAAACACACCGCCCGTGCAACGAGGAGTGGCTTCGTAAGAAGCATTTCAAGGTCCTGGAGTGGCCTAGCCAGTCTCCAGATCTCAACCCCATAGAACATCTTTGGAGGGAGTTGAAAGTCTGTGTTGCCCAGCGACAGCCCCAAAACATCACTGCTCTAGAGGAGATCTGCATGGAGGAATGGGCCAAAATACCAGCAACAGTGTGTGAAAACCTTGTGAAGACTTACAGAAAACGTTTGACCTGTGTCATTGCCAACAAAGGGTATATAACAAAGTATTGAGAAACTTTTGTTATTGACCAAATACTTATTTTCCACCATAATTTGCAAATAAATTCATTAAAAATCCTACAATGTGATTTTCTGGAAATACTTTTCTCATTTTGTCTGTCATAGTTGACGTGTACCTATGATGAAAATTAGAGGCCTCTCTCATCTTTTTAAGTGGGAGAACTTGCACAATTGGTGGCTGACTAAATACTTTTTTTCCCCACTGTACGCGTACCCTGATGAGCCATACGGGGAGTTTCCAATCCCTTACTACTCGTAACCCCCTCTATGCTACCCTGTTGTGGGGAGGCCAGTCCAAATCCATCCGGGTGCTCATTGACTCTGGGGCCGACGAGAGCTTTATGGACAATACCTTGGTGTCGGAGCTGGGTATCTCCACTCAACCCATTTCCATTCCGATGGTTTTGGGGTTTTCATGGCTCCAGAGGCACAATCCCCTTATCGACTTGGCTACGGGGTCCATCATGGGTTGGAGCCCATTTTGCCATGCTCATTGTCTGAAGTCGGCGCAACCTTCTCCCGGGCACCACCTCGTGGGCGACTTTATTCCCTGTCGGGTCCGGAGACCAAAGCGATGGAAAGGTATATTGAGGACTCTCTCGCTGCAGGGATTATGCGTTCAACTTCCTTCCCCGCCGGCACAGGGTTCTTCTTTGTGGAGAAGAAGGACAAGACCCTGCGTCCGTGTATCAACTACCAGGGTCTCAACGACATTAAGGTTAAAAAACTTTACCCGCTACCACTCATCTCCTCAGCTTTCGAGCCTCTCCAGGGGGCGATCATCTTTTCAAAGTTGGACCTTCGGAACGCCTACCATCTGGTTCGGATACGGGAAGGAGATGAGTGGAAGACTGCCTTTAACACGGCTAGTGGGCACTAAGAGTACCTGGTAATGCCGTTCGGACTGACCAACACTCCCGCAGTTTTCCAGGCCCTGGTCAATTATGTGCTTCGAGACATGTTGAACCGATTTGTGTTTGTCTACTTCGACGACATCCTCATCTATTCCCGGTCAGCTCCATGTCCGACAGGTCCTCCAGCGTCTCCTGGAGAACCAGCTTTTCGTGAAGGCGGAGAAATGTGAGTTCCATCGCTCCACCATCTCCTTCCTAGGATACATCATTGCTGCAGGGAATATTCAGATAATAATAACAATATGCCATTTAGCAGACGCTTTTATCCAAAGCGACTTACAGTCATGTGTGCATACAATTTTACGTATGGGTGGTCCCGGGGATCGAACCCACTACCCTGGTGTTACAAGTGCCATGCTCTACCAATTGAGCTACAGAGGACCACCCATACGTAAAATCTCCCAGACAAGGTGAGAGCGGTGGTGGTTTGGCCTCAACCCACATCTAGAATGCAGCTGCAACGTTTCCTGGGGTTTGCCAATTTCTACCGTCGTTTTGTCTGGGGTTACAGCACCCTTGATTACCCCTCTCTGCACTCACCTCTCCCAAGGTTCCGTTCATATGGTCTCCAGCAGCTGACTGGGCGTACTCAGACCTCAAGCATCGGTTCACTACAGCTCCCATCTTAATCCATCCGGACCCGTCCCGTCAGTTCGTGGTGGAGGTCGACGTCTCGGACGTCGGAGTGGGGGCTGTCCTGTCCCAGCATTCTGCCCCAGGACTAGAAGCTGCATCCCTGCGCCTTCCTTCCCCATCACCTGAACCCCGCTGAGAGGAACTATGGAGTGGAGGCACTGGTTAGAAGGGGTGGAACAGCCATTCTTGGTGTGGATGGATCATAAGAACCTGGAGTATCTCTGCACCGCCAAGTGCCTCAACTCCAGGCAGGCGAGATGGGCCCTGTTATTCACTCGTTTCCATTTCACTATCTCCTACCGCCCGGGGTCCAAGAATGTGAAGCCTGACGCACTCTCACGTCTGTACAGCCCCTCTACCACACCATCGGACCCCGAGACCATCCTCCCTACTTCCTGTCTAGCGGCTACCGTCTTGGGCAGAGGGTATGGCTGTCGACTCGGGATCTGACCCTCCGGGTGGAGTCCCGCAAACTTTCCCCCCGTTTATCGGACCTTTACCCATCTCTAAGGTCCTTAGCCCCCTCTGCTGTTCGCCTTCTGTTGCCCCGCACTCTCCGTATACGTTCAACTTTTCATGTGTCTAGGATTAAACCTATGTCTCACAGCCCTTTGTCCCCTGTTTCCAGTTCATATTGTACCGTCAAGTCCTACCAGCGTGTTCCCGTGATTCCTGTGCTTTAGTTTGTTTTCCTTAGTCTTCCCAGTTCTGACCTTTCTGCCTGTCCTGACCCTGATCCTGCCCGCCGTTCTGTACCTGCCTGACACTGATTTGGATTATGACCCTTTGCCTGCCTTGACTTACCTTTTGCCTGCCCCTTGAACTATAATCAACTCAGACTCGTACTATCTGCCTCTTGTGTCTGCATCTGGGTCTTAGCCTGAACCGTGATAGTACTATTAATGAATCAATTGTGACACATGCATACTGTATTCTGTTGTGTATGTATTCCCATGAGATGAAAACTAAGTCTCTTCAGGGAGTGTTACGGTAATAAGGTGAAGTTGCACCTAGACGCTGATCTTGATTCAGTTTTTCATTTTCTCCACTAATGGTTAAGGTTAGGATTGGGGAGGGGAAGCGGAGCCTAGATCTGTACCTAGGGGAATCTTCACCCCCAAGCATAAAATACCACGAGAAGGGCTTTCCTCCCATCCCACAAGCATTTCACTGCACCTGCGATAACATCTCTAAATCTGTGTGTGCAACCAATAAACTTGGATTTGGAACTCCTAGCCCAACTCAATATATGCAAGTAAAGCTTAAAATATATTACTTCAAGAATTGCATTATAAATGCCCTTACATTCCAATGCATTTAATTGGTTGAGGTTGCATCCGTCAGCACACCATATTGAAACGATATGTCACATGTTTTGGAAAGATTGTCAAACTCTTTCTGTGTGAGAGAGAGGAGAAGCAATTAAAGGTGATGACAGCTGTGGTAGGCATGACACAGATAGAGGGGATTTTGAAAGATGAGGAGAGTGAGGAGGGGAGGCAGGATGTGAAATATGAAGATGTAAGCATGACTGTTTGAGAATCTCACAGTCCTTAATAAGAAAACCAGGGGTAAACAGAAAAGATGCCTAAGTCAGTAAAAGGTAGGCTAAGCTCGCTAATGAAACGCAGAACACTGAAAGTACTTTAACTGGGCTTGATTGTGCTTACCTGGCCCAATGGAACCAATAGAATACAAAACCCAGAAATACAAGACCCATGTCTGGCACCCCAGGCAGGTTAAACACCTATACGTATTTGAAAGATTTGAAATAGTATTTGAACAAAGGTTTGGCTTGCATGCATATGCCTCTGCGTGAGTGTGATCTGGTATAAGCATATTCATGGATCGATTCAATTGTTCTATATTCGTTTCTGTGCGTTTGTGAATGCAATGAATAGGGTATGTTTATGATCATATTTAATGTGCTTGTTATAAAGTATGTTGCATGTGCTTTAAATCAGCATGTGTCATGTTGGCTGCAAAGTATGAATGATAATTGTGTACATGTACTCTACGTGCATAGAGTACATAAATGTAGGCCCTATTTATTGTTAGAGTACATGTACCTGCCCTCAGCACTTTGAAAGTCCCCTTTCAGTGAACACGTTTCTGGTATTACTTTTTGCAGCTAATGTAGGCTATTACACATGGCTATTACACAATACCTGAAGTACAAAGACAACATGTTCACTGGAAAACGTTGAGCCAACTAGAACTAGCCTACACACAATAAATGCACAAAATAATTCACTGTATACAGTATTCACTAATGACTATTCACAAATCACTATCTTGGCAATATGCAACTCATTATAAGCTAATATTAAAACAAAATGGGGTAGTATAAGTCTTGGGGGTCATAAATAAACTATATTTTTCACAACTGGCAACCTCGGGTGCTGTGCCCTAACGCCTGTCGGAAATGTTAGCAGATTCGGAACTTGTTCCTGCAACAATGATCCCTCCACTGCTCGCATGCTGATGTAATCAGGGAGCTCGAGACAGGCGGAACAGAACATTTATCTCGCGCCGAAAAAGTGATCAGCAAGCACTTTTCCTCACCACCTGACATGACGAAGCGCTCAACTGATACAAAAATGCATTTATCTTCTGCACAACAGTAACGTGAAATGCCCACATTTGCAACTTCCCTGGCCTTTTACGCGGAAAGGATTGCACCATAGCCTATATACTGCGCGCAAAGCACCTATTGCAATGGACATAAAAATACAGAAAAGTGGGAGTTGAGGATTGCTGTCGGCTACCGCAGTCCATACAGAAGGTCCTCGCCTCTAGACCCACTCACACACTGACTGACACACACGCTGCAATAGCCTGCATCCACGGCACCTTCGCAGATAGAACGACACAAATAAAAAAGCACATAAAAGTTTCTTACCGGCGTTTTTATCTTTATCACTCATGTTCCGCTGCGTAAAAGCTGGTCAGCGATTAAACTGAAGACTGCTTCGATGTGAATGTGTGTGGTTGGGGTGCGTTTTTTTCCTCCTCTTCATATGGGGCAGCAGGGACAGCAGAAGAGGAGTGGGATGCTGAGCTGAAGTGAGATCGATAAACAGACGAGATCCGACAGAGACGCTGTAAACGCGTCAGCTATTTTGGCGTGTCTGTGTTGTGCTTGAGTTTTATGACTGAAATGGGCGGGTGTTCAGGTGTGTGTGTGAGAGAGAGAAAGCGAAAACCCGAGAATAGTCGAGAAAAGTATTTTTGGTGCAGGCTGGAATATTATAGCCTGCCATAGGGTACTGTACCTGACTGTGTGGACGCTGTTGTCAGAAGCTGATCCCTCGTATGCTGCAGCTCCGCTGAACTAGGGGTGACATAAAATAAAGCGGCTTGATGAGGTTTTAAAGGCTTATCTCAGAAAGTAGAGTTGTTTAAAAATGCCAGGACATATCTTGACAGTAAGCTGCAGATGTGCTGCCCACTCCTCATTTGTGGTGTAGCAGCCTATCGAAAATAAAGCATCAATACTATGCTAAAATCCATTGAGTCTGCAATAGTGGCAAACAATGTGCAGCAGGGGAGTATATTCAGCTAATTTAATTTATCATAATTTTGGCTTTTAGGGTTTCAGGAAATGCAAGTCCAAGTTAACTGTGGCTTTCAAGAAAACAAAAGTGATCAAAAGCTTTTCTGACCAGACACAGCATCCTGATGTATAAAAAAAAACTGTTGACCTTTTTATTTGGTTTTGATTCAGTAACTTTGGTCCCAGGTAAAGGTAGGGTCATGAACTTTAAAAGTGTAAACCATTTTGATGCATGTTTGTTTACAAATGTGATGTTTAGGGTCACTGTGACCAAGGCTTGCTGTGCAGACATAACACGCGTATCATCTTTTTATTTTGATCCAAAATGTTTGCATCAATTGTTTGCAAAATGTTTTTAAAAAGGTATAATCTTCATAAATGATATCATCGGTAGGACTGGTGGAGTTATGTTGCACATGCAGCTAACAAAAACATATGGAAATGTCTGCTCTACCCAAAATTACAACCACATAACTGCAGCATTACAGCAAATATGGAAGAGGAAAGTGGAGGGGGGAAAAGGAATGAACTTGTCTGTCGGCCTTGCATTAAAGAGCATACTTGGTTAAAGAAAACTGTGATAAATAAAAAAGTATACCAGTTTCATTTAAGGACCAAAGGATTGACAGCCATCGATAAAATAGTTGGGAAGAGATTTTTGACGTACCGATCCCATGGCATAGTGTTTATGAACTGATACGCAAAACGATGTCGGATTCAAAGCTTAGAATTTTTCAATTTAAATTATTATATAAAATTCTTGCTACCAATATAATGTTATTTATATGCGGGATACAATCTTCCCAGCTCTGCAGATTTTGCTGCGAAGAGACAGAATCATTAGATAATTTGTTTTGGTACTGTCCATTTGTAGCTTGTTTTTGGACACAGGTCCAGGAATGGCTGAAGGATTGCAATATTTACCTGGAGCTAACCCTGCAGATAGCATTACTGGGTGATCTGAAAGTCATAGTCAATCGATCAATAATATAATAATACTTTTAGCAAAAATGTTTATTTTCAATTTACAACCTGTAGAAACAATGAGAATAGAAAGGTTCAGAGCTTTTGTAAAACATCACAGTACAGTTGAAAAATATATGGCAAATAGAACAACAAGATAACTAATAATGTAAGCATACTGTGTCCATACACAGTAAAAACAGAAGTGTTAATTTAACTCCTATCGAGTTGAATTTAACTCTGTTTCAGATAACATTTGGTCCCACTCAAAATCAGTGTAAAATGTACTCTTTGGTCAGTGTAAAACTTTTAGAGTTAATTCTACTCCATATTGTGTAAAAAATAACAATGAAATGTGTCAAAATATTTAACACTGTAGTTTAATCACACTGTTGAGAGTAATATGATTACACTGTATAGAGTTAAGTCAACTACAATTTTACTTTAAAAAATGACACTTTAAAGTGTAATGATATTTACTTTTCATTTCTCTACAGTGTTTTTTTTTTTTTATTTAAATCATATGATGTAGTGTTACTGAATTATAGAAATATCAATACTATCAAATAAAACAAAGCACAATAATACAAGATGAGAGCACCCACATTTATTGAAAAAAAAAGTATAATTTCAATGTCCGTGAATTTACATTGTACACCCATTGCCTTGTCTATGACAGAAGTATAACATCATAAAAATGTTCACCAGAGAAAGCAATATGGCACAACAAGGAGAGCTGTGTCATTTCCTCCATATGACCTTTGTATGTCAAAAGGTCTAGGGTAGTGCAGGTTGTCGACATGAAAAAAACTAAATCATGCTTTGATCTGATCACCTCATATGCATGGAAATGTTCTTGAAAAGTTACTGTAACTAAAGGCACTGTGAGTAGTAACAGTTTTTCACACATTATCAGAACTGACTCAATCTGATAAAACAAGGGCACTTCAGAGTCAACTTCGCCACAGATAACCAAGTGTGGGCGATAAACATACCCATTATGTTTAGCCCAATTAACCTTCATAACCTGAATGCTACTGGGCACTTGCATTGCCAAAGCAATTTCAGAACCTCCTTTTACCATATTTAAAGCCACCATTTTCCCTGGACCAATATCTAACCGACTAAAAGTTGTTGATCTTCGCCAACTATATGCCATATGATTCTGATGCTTTTTTGCCAGCGTTTTGGTAATATTTTTAAACGATTTAAGCTGTTTTTTGAAAAAATTATGTTTGCCTTCATACCTCATACACCAACTATGAAGTACAGGCCCTATTTTCTGGATGCAGCGGGGATAGTGGATAAGAAAATGGTGCTTTGGTAAAAGTTTTTTCTGAGGATACAACTTCTTAAACAGTGTATGGTGATCAACAATCAAATGTTTTAAATATACACATAGACCTTGAGATAACATGGGCGAGAATATAATGTTAATTATTTGCAATAATAAAAGAAGCAGGCCCCAGTGTTGGTCAGTAGAAGTTATCAAATCTCCAAAGATAAGAGGAACATTCCTAAGTAAGCACCAGGACTGAATTGCATTCAGTCCCAGATCATTAGATCCTTCACTTAAATTAACAGTCACAGGCCTGTTATTTCTCTCTGTGAAACCATAATCAAAACTTTTATATTCTTGAATGTATTTCTCCTGATGTAACATGTTTTTCATTCAAATACAGAAATAATAACTTCAATTCGTACTGGCCAACCCCTTCTAACACATCATGCATCACATCAACTGAGAAGTTCTCAGTTGTGTGAAAATACCTCAATGAATTTAATATGCATGACCTTTTCACACCAAAAACATACGGAAGGGATGGATTACAAGCCATTTCTTGACAGTGAGCAGTATGCATATCTTTGGTGCGTAAAACTATTTTGGAAGAATCTTCAGAGAATTCTGTTTGAAAGTCCTCCTTTTCTGCTAAACAGAACCTGCAACAGTACCTTGCACTGAAAGACTCCACCAGACCAAACAAACTATGCAAACCCAAATTATCACCTGTTACCTGTACTACAGTGCCACGTACATAACCACTGTATAATGGAATCTCAATACCATCACTCTCTAACACTTTAATGTCTCGAACAATGGGAGCAAAAATTTCACTAAAACCATATCGTTTAACATCTTGAGTATGAAATAAGGCGCACAGGTGTATGTTAGCCAAAAAAGAATTCCATTTTGGAGAGAAGTTTCTTAAAGTAAAATATACTCCACCCAATTTATGAATACCTCGCTTGGAACCCAATGGGTTGGCGACCTCAAAATCATCATAGAACATCTGGACCTGTATTGTCTGCTTCTCAGTTGAGAACAGGGGGTGACTTTTAAAAAAAAGATCCATCACAAATATCTCTCAGTCTAGAGTTGCTGGTAGCTGAGCTTTGCAACATTTCTGCAAAATACTGACTTTTAAATATTGACTGCAGTGTAGATAAAATTGGAATATACATGAATTTATCTTGAACTACTACCTGATCATATGTTCCAGTCTTTTTATTTCGTCTTGTGTCAAATCTTGAACCAATCACACATTCAACTGGTTCTACTATTTCCCACTTGGCAGTCATAAATTTTGATCGCTTGTATTCCGAATTTAGAACTGTGAAAGGATTCTCTAACCCCTCAAAACACGCCTCAACTTTCTTGCACATTTCTGTTTCTCTTTCATTACTAAATACATGCTTTATCACTGTTTCTTTAGCATGCTGATGAATATCTTGAACAATCTCTTCCATGGAAATCACTACAGTATTTACTGTACTTTGACCAACACCTGCTGCCTTTAGATCAGAAATAACAGCTGCACAACTATTTACAATGTATGGCGAAGATAACTCTGACTCAGCCTCTAAACATTCAGTCGACACTTCAACATGAGAAATATTACTGGTGTTGACGGTACTTTGAGGGTCTGAAAGATCATCTTCTATAGAATCTACTAAACTTTCTCCGTGGCACTTGTTAAGATGTTTTCTAAAACCAGAAAAGCTACCAAAAGAACGTGAGCATCCTTCTTGACCACATTTCAGAAAAAGAGTCCTGCCTGTACATAGCCCATGAATTATCTTAAGGTGCTTAACAAGGTTGTTTGGACTTCCATGGTCACTTTTGCAAAGAAAACACTTCATAGTTTTATCTCAACTAACGCACCATTCTTGCTCGCAACTCAGCAACTCTAGGAGTCTCCTTTGTTTCCCCCATGTCGATGTTATAGATGGTTGTTTGAACAAAAGTGAAAAAGCTGCTCAAGGAAGAACTGTATGACGTACCAAATACGTAATGGGCTTTAAAGACTTCGTCAAAAGCTCCTACTGAACCTGTTGCCTTGCATGGAAGAGCATGCTTGTCAACCACAATGAAGTAGGAGTGAATGCTGCTCTGTGTGGATCCCTGGGCGAGAAGGTAGGGCTGACTGCTTTGGGTGATGTTGTCAAGATGCTGCTGCACACTGGTTCCAACCTACAAAAAAAACACATTCAACAGAATTGTTTTGGTGACTAACCTCTGACAATAGATAAGATCACCTCAAACTGTGCACAAGATTGAGATGATGGAATATATATTTTAAACAACTGTTAAGCATACCTTTTGAAATCTGATGAGCTGATCTACAGCTTGATATGCAGACATCTTTCCCGGCCTCTTTCTACCTTGTGCAGATGGTGGTAGCAAATGTAGCAGCAGCAAGATGGCAGACATGTCACTGTCCCAGCCTACAAATAAGTAAATAAAAACCTGGTTAACATTGTGCCGTAGCATAACATTCTTATTCACAACTTGCACCATTATGGACATATAATGCACACCTACATTATCCACATAAAAAGTAAAACAGTTCATTCATACCATTCTCAACTTCAGCAGCTGACTCAGCATTGCGCATCAAATCCAAGAGTTCTGTGGTGGATACAAGTCCATGGCTTTCCTTTATTACTTTTGCTTTGAAAGTGGTTGGCCACTTCTCCAAGAATTTGTTGGCTGTGGCCTCACCAAACAGAAGTCTGAAATCTTGTTCTATCTGCAATGTAACACACAAAGACAGAAATAATGAGTGTTACCTTATTCTTCATTGGATATTTTTGGTGATGCAGTGAATTAAGTTGTCATACCAGTCCTGGTGTGTCCAGAAATCTTGGGAAGACCGAGAAGACATCTGATGATTTGGCTTCATCGTTGACCATTGCTTGCCGATATATGAAGGTCATTTTCATCTTCTCACGGACAGTGTTTTCATCAGCAGAGTGTCTCAAAACAGCAATAGCTGCTTCCACATCCTCATCAGATGGCTCTCTGTCATAGGTGAAGGGCTGACGATCACGGCCTGGCCCACCAACTTAAGACAAAATACAGTGTTAAGAAATCCTTTCTGTACAATTCACAGGTCACCATTATAATTACATGTCACTGATCAGAAAACATACCTTTAGGAGATTTGCTGACTGAGGCACCTCTTTCCTCTGCTGTTTTTCTTTGTATGGTCTTCAATCGCCATGCAAGGTATCCGGAACCACTCTCCGGATCGTAGTAATGATCCTATATTATTATAAATAAATTATAAAGGAGTACTATTCCCATTTCATAGAGTGAATATGTGCATAATGTTGCAATAACCCATTTACTTACATATCCATGTTGTGAGTATGGGTCTTCTAGATAGGGAAACAAAGCTACTATCCCCTGTGCATACATCACTCTGACACTTTTGGGGGGGGATGTCCTAGCATATGAATTCAAAGTTAACATCACACTGAATTGATATTGCACAACACATTTTACATAATTAATAACCGGAAAATAATAACAATGTTTCTTTACAGCCCATCTATATGCTTAATGCTTACCCATGTGTTTCGGTCATCTCAGCAGCAAGTATGTTGATCATCTGTCTTCTGGTGGCATCTGTCAGAGATTTGGTTTTTCCATACTCTTGCATAATGCGTTCACCACCAGGCTTTGATGTTAGGATTTTTCAATCAGCTATAGGTGGAAAGAAATGTGCTTTCCGTAATTGTAAAACAATATGTAATGCTGTCACATGATGAAACAACATTCAGATTGGACTTAACAGCAATGTTCACCACTTACTGCTTTTGCCTCATAGTTTATGTGGCATGGCCTTTTAGGCTGGCTTCCTTCGCCAGCCGCTACTTCTTCAACATCGTCACACACAGTGAAATTCAGAATGATGGTGTCATCAGATGTACCCGAGCATGATGATGAATGAGAGGTATCTGTTCATTATGAAATTTGTGCAAAACATAGAAACATATTACAATAAACTGTTATTTTTAAGACAATAAAGGTTCTCATTCTGGCCTTTAAACTAAAAAACTAATTGAATGAATGAATACCAAGTCCATTGCCCAGCATGATTCTGAAAGTTCCAGGTGACTCCTTTACTAATTCTTCAAAAACATCTGAGTCAACTTCTGTGTCAGACTGGTCATACACCTTAATGTCTGGCTTTCTGCTTTCTGGTATGTTGAATTTTAGACACACTGTTAAAAAAAGAAGAAAAAAAAAGAAAAACATGCATTCCCTTCTCACAAGAATCCAAGTTCATACTTAAGGTTGCCTCATGTGTTCACAAAATGATGAAAGACAAGGATCTGCACCTGATTTTATGTTACTGAAAATATAAAGCACAGCAGAAATGACTATAGACCTAAATAGATATCATAAGATAATAGCTTAATGCTGTATTATTTTGTCATTAGGGTGATATGTATTGCTTTAACCTATTATACCTACCTTCTTTCAAGAAAGCATTGAATGTCAGCTCAGACAGCTTGACGTATTTCTGCTCTTCCCCGAGCTGAACACGCAACAGCATTTTGCCTCTGTTAACAAAGAAAATATATATTCAAAATCATCATTTAGTGCTGGTTCAACTAAGCGTTAGCTAACTATCCATTTATCTCAGTAGTACTAGCTACGCAATGCACTATGCATTACTTAGACGTTACACTGCAATTACAAAGGCTGAAGTAGACAAAGTTGTGCTGGTTGAATATAACGTTAAGCTGACATTTTCTGCAGCAAATGGGTGTAGGCTAGTTCAAGTTTAGAGGCACATTGTCCCATTAGCTACCAAATAACTAGCTATGTGTCAAAGTTAGCTAGCTCATTAGCCATTTTAGTTCGAACAGTAGCTAACCATTAAAATGGTTAAGCAATGTTAAACAAACCCGTCATGCAAATCAGTGATCTAAGTTATCGTTTTATAACACCAACATTAGCTGGCTAACTATCAGAAGCATGCTAACATTACCGTTATATATAGCTTTATAAAAAACAGTTAACGTTAGTGTAAGGAAGCCTGGGAAGCTATACAATAACGTTAGCTAACAATACTATCTGTATAAATGTTTTGTTGTTAGCGAACGTTATTTTACGTATTTACCATTCTGACAAACTTCATTCGTGAAAATATTGCAACACAAAGAAAGACAGTTACCGATACTGATTGCAAGCTAGCTAACCGCATGACAAGCACAATCTGCGCTCATGCCAAACGGTGGTGTCCTTCAAACGAACTGATTAGCTAAGTTAACGTTACCTATTTTTAGCCATATGAAACAGCAAGCCATTCACAAAAATATCAAACATATTCCATGGGTATATCATATAACAGTTATTACTGTCAACCATCTGAACTTACAAGCTAATTTAGCTGGCTGATGACGAGGTCACTGCAAGGGGGGACCGCCGCATGGAACTCGTAACTTAAAATATGACCTTGACATCAGCACAACTCTAAAATTATGTAAAGTTAAAAATACCGGTTTGGTGTTGAAAAAACGGGGATGTAACTTACCTAGCAATATCTGTGGCCTAGCTACTCCTTCGCAATCTTCCTCCACCAACGTACGTGCCAAACTTCAGCAAAGCAGAGTGGCGGGTATTCATCACTGCTGTAGAGTTGAAATTGTCACTGCGTATCTGCAGATTTTTACACTCACTTTTAACTCCACTGATAGAGCAACTTTACTCTCAAAAATGTTGAAAATACTCTATCTGGGTTAAAATAACTTTACTCTGAAATATTAACACCCCATTTTTTACTGTGTAATAAGTATATAGGTTATAGGTTGAGAGCTTCTGTGAAAGAGCACAGTTAGAAAGATATGGCATATAGAAGCAAACCGGATGGACATCGTTACATTTTACATTTTAGTCATTTAGCAGACGCTCTTATCCAGAGCGACTTACAATCAGTGAGTGCATACATTTTTTCATACTGGCCCCCCATAGGAATCGAACCCACAACCCTGGCGTTGCAAGCGCCATGCTCTACCAACTGAGCTACACAGGGTCACGAAAATGATCGGAGAGGTTGAAGGTAGAGGAAGTTCAGGAGTAAAAACAAACAAAATAGAATTATTGTAAAATTGACTGTGTCCATAAAATGTATATAGTATGTATAAGCTGGACGTAGAGGCCTAAGCATTGTTGTTCACTAGTTTACTCCAATTAGGGAATTGGTGGTGGGGTTGGAAAGTAATAAAGGGATTTTTTTTTTTTTTTAAAGGATATGTATATGTATGTGTATGTATGTATGTATGTACAGTGGGGAGAACAAGTATTTGATACACTGCCGATTTTGCAGGTTTTCCTACTTACAAACCATGTAGAGGTCTGTCATTTTTATCATAGGTACACTTCAACTGTGAGAGATGGAATCTAAAACAAAAATCCAGAAAAACACATTGTATGATTTTTAAGTAATTAATTTGCATTTTATTGCATGACATAAGTATTTGATCACCTACCAACCAGTAAGAATTCCGGCTCTCACAGACCTGTTAGTTTTTCTTTAAGAAGCCCTCCTGTTCTCCACTCATTACCTGTATTAAGTGCACCTGTTTGAACTCGTTATCTGTATAAAAGACACCTGTCCACACACTCAATCAAACAGACTCCAACCTCTCCACAATGGCCAAGACCAGAGAGCTGTGTAAGGACATCAGGGATAAAATTGTAGACCTGCACAAGGCTGGGATGGGCTACAGGACAATAGGCAAGCAGCTTGGTGAGAAGGCAACAACTGTTGGCGCAATTATTAGAAAATGGAAGAAGTTCAAGATGACGGTCAATCACCCTCGGTCTGGGGCTCCATGCAAGATCTCACCTCGTGGGGCATCAATGATCATGAGGAAGGTGAGGGATCAGCCCAGAACTACACGGCAGGACCTGGTCAATGACCTGAAGAAAGCTGGGACAACAGTCTCAAAGAAAACCATTAGTAACACACTACGCCGTCATGGACAAAAATCCAGAAAATCACATTGTATGATTTTTAATTAATTTGCATTTTATTGCATGACATAAGTATTTGATACATCAGAAAAGCAGAACTTAATATTTGGTACAGAAACCTTTGTTTGCAGTTACAGAGATCATACGTTTCCTGTAGGTCTTGACCAGGTTTGCACACACTGCTGCAGGGATTTTGGCCCACTCCTCCATACAGACCTTCGCCAGATCCTTCAGGTTTCAGGGCTGTCGCTGGGCAATACGGACTTTCAGCTCCCTCCAAAGATTTTCTATTGGGTTCAGGTCTGGAGACTGGCTAGGCCACTCCACGACATTGAGATGCTTCTTACGGAGCCACTCCTTAGTTGCCCTGGCTGTGTGTTTCGGGTCGTTGTCATGCTGGAAGACCCAGCCATGACCCATCTTCAATGCTTTTACTGAGGGAAGGAGGTTGTTGGCCAAGATCTCGCGATACATGGCCCCATCCATCCTCCCCTCAATACGGTGCAGTCATCCTGTCCCCTTTGCAGAAAAGCATCCCCAAAGAATGATGTTTCCACCTCCATTCTTCACGGTTGGGATGGTGTTCTTGGGGTTGTACTCATCCTTCTTCTTCCTTCAAACGTGGCGAGTGGAGTTTAGACCAAAAAGCTAAATTTTTGTCTCATCAGACCACATGACCTTCTCCCATTCCTCCTCTGGATCATCCAGATGGTCATTGGCAAACTTCAGACGGGCCTGGACATGCGCTGGCTTGAGCAGGGGGACCTTGCGTGCGCTGCAGGATTTCATTCCATGACGGCGTAGTGTGTTACTAATGGTTTTCTTTGAGACTGTGGTCCCAGCTCTCTTCAGGTAATTGACCAGGTCCTGCCGTGTAGTTCTGGGCTGATCCCTTACCTTCCTCATGATCATTGATGCCCCACGAGGTGAGATCTTGCATGGAGCCCCAGACCGAGGGTGATTGACCGTCATCTTGAACTTCTTCCATTTTCTAATAATTGCGCCAACAGTTGTTGCCTTCTCACCAAGCTGCTTGCCTATTGTCCTGTAGCCCATCCCAGCCTTGTGCAGGTCTACAATTTTATCCCTGATGTCCTTACACAGCTCTCTGGTCTTGGCCATTGTGGAGAGGTTGGAGTCTGTTTGATTGAGTGTGTGGACAGGTGTCTTTTATACAGGTAACAAGTTCAAACAGGTGCAGTTAATACAGGTAATGAGTGGAGAACAGGAGGGCTTCTTAATGAAAAACTAACAGGTCTGTGAGAGCCGGAATTCTTACTGGTTGGTAGGTGATCAAATACTTATGTCATGCAATAAAATGCAAATTAATTACTTAAAAATCATATAATGTGATTTTCTGGATTTTTGTTTTAGATTCAGTCTCTCACAGTTGAAGTGTACCTATGATAAAAATTACAGACCTCTACATGCTTTGTAAGTAGGAAAATCTGCAAAATCGGCAGTGTATCAAATACTTGTTCTCCCCACTGTATATATATTTGCGAGAGAAAAAACCCAAATGGGGGATTGGAAGTGATGCAGACAATTACATTGATGGAAGTTACAATCTATCTGCAATATTAAAGCTGATCTACCCCCTAAGTAAAAAATAAAAAAGTAAAAAATAAATAAATAATCATTTGGTTATGTGGCAAACTGTTGCGGCTAATTCTGGCAAACAATTCTGGGAAACTTGTGGTGAACATTCTACTGTTTGCTGCCAATTTTACTGCTAACTCATTATATGCAAATTAGATCCGGTTTTTGGTTACTTCATGTATTAACAACATTGAAATGTATCTACATAAACCATATCACATTTCATTTTAAACGAACTTGCTTCTCACAGAGAAAACTAAACTAAACTTACTAAATGTACTAAATATACTAAACATCATGGATTCAATGTCTTGCGGGAAGTTTTGCCGCAACAGATTCATTTTTTTAAGGGATTGCACCTGTGGTAATATATTTTCAAATGGAACCCTAAGAGAGAACGCCAAATCCATAATATATTTTCAAATGGAACCCAAAGAGAGTACGCCAAATCCATAGAGATCCTATTAAATTACTATAGGGGCTATGTCATAAACCCCTCAATGCTCCATAATGGGGCGAAAATGGCAACCATCTTGGTCAGGGAGAAATCCAAAACCATGAACGGGAGTGGAGGCATAGATGATGCATTTCCTGCTTTTACTTATGCATGAAAATAAATGTAAGGCATGTGATTTATCAGAAATTGTGTAATGGAATTATAGTCAACCTAAGATATTGTCATATTAGTACAAATACAGTTTATACAGGTTGTATTCTTATTTACTGTATAAATAGCCTCTAAAATATATGTAAACAGACCACAAATGTCTCAGATTTGGTTTTCTTGGAAAACTGTGAGTCCTATTATATGACACAATATCAGTACTTGTTGCATTTATAACTTGTCTAAGTCCTATCATCAACTGATTTGAGTCCGTGTATGGCTGTGGATTGACGTCATTGTTTGAATGGAATGTTGGCATATTAGCAATTAATTTGAAAAATTCATGGAATCATTCCTCTAAAACTGTCAGGCTAGTTAGATAATACACATAGGCCTACAGTGCAGCTACATTCTTCACATTCATTGTTTTAAACAATATCTTATCACAGCACTGGCTGACCATTGGACCATAATAAGAAAGTTAAAAATCCATTCTAGTATTGTACTTCCTAATTCTATGGCCAAATCATTGACTAGGGTTAGGCCTACATGCACATAATAATATGATTATTGTGGCTAGTCAGATTAATATAATAGTTTACATGCTTTGCAAGAAGAACGATTTCTCTAATAATCCTGTTTACATGGACACATCTGAAATCAGGTTACCTGATGGGACTTAAATAAATGCAGAAATTCGCCAATCATAAACGTTCACCACAGCAACCATGTTATTTTTGCAATAAAGTTTGTATGTGAAATCTATTTCTAAGATGTATACTTTCAGTTTTTCCAGTTTGTATGTGAAATCTATTTCTAAGATGTATACTTTCAGTTTTTCCAGTTTGTATGTGAAATCTATTTCTAAGATGTATACTTTCAGTTTTACCGAACTCACTTCAGTCACTTATAAGAGGGAAACTTGTGCTACCGGTGCTGGCACATGAGCAGATCAAATACACAGCTGGAATGCCGATTAAGCTGTTTACATGTCCTAATAATTCCAAAGATTACTCAGAAAAAAACGTGTTTTAATCGGCGTATGCTTACTTTCATTTTGACCTTATGCCGATTAAGATAAGCAGAGTAAAGTGTTTTTCATGACTATTGCCAAGCTCGGCCTACTGCCATAATCAGTTTGTAATCAAATTATTAGTGTGCATGTAAATGTACTCATGCAGTGGCACTTTTCTTTATTAAAATGGTCTAAAATTAACACCAAACAATTTAATAAATATTTCTGCATGATTTTGTTGCCGAATATGACTTTATATCAGTAAAGGGAAGTACATTTTTCACATTGAAAGAATATTGCTACATGGAAAATGGAATAAATAATACTATAAAACCCAAATAATTACAGTAAGCCTAAAATAGCCTAACAGACTGACTAGACCGGCCACGTTGCATGTGCAAGTGTTGCAAAATAAATGTACACACACGTTATTCAATCATTTCACAAATGGGTAAAAATTCTACAAAGATCCAGCAACAAAAAAAAAAGGACCATATGCATTTCAGGTATACCGAAATGTAACCGAAATGTCACTGGTTCGAATCCCTGAGCTGACTAGGTGAAGATTCTGTCAATGTGCCCTTGAGCAAGGCACTACAACCTAATTACTCTGGATAACAGCATCTGCTAAATGTCCATGAATTCTGAATGTGTGTTTCGACCTGTCCCCAAATGAATATAGTTGGTTCACCATTGGTTTTGATATTTTAACCTGCGTGTCATGAACGCGTGTGGTGGGGATAGACAAAATCAACATGCGCATGATGGCGCACTTGTGGGGCTGGTTTGGTCAAGGTGTAAGGTGATTTATTTACCTAAGCCAATTCCTCCATTGATCTGCACCTCATTTCACCTTGATCCTTTCCCTATACTGTCAGAATTCTGAGTTAGTATAGTCATCTGTCAGGATCATTTGTGACAGGCAGTCTTTAGTTAACCTGTCTCTATGCAATCCATCTTGAATGGCAGATGACGCGTGTATGACAATGTACAGTAAGTCCATTAATAGCCTAGCGAAAGAGGAAGTTTTGCAGAATGATATCAATATTTGATGAATGAGGATCAATAATATTGTCTCAAGTAAATGGGCTCCATTACTTAACTGTATCTAATATAGCATTAAAGTGAAAGACTATTAGCAGATAAATGTACCGCACATTTTTTCAAAGAACTTCAGTTTAAATGTGTGAACTTTAAATCAGCCCTTGACCCCACTTCTCACCCTGAAAGAACATGTCTAATGTGTGTGCAGTGCAGACCTGGGTTCAAATACTATTTCCAATATCTCAATTACTGTCAAAGTAAGTATTCAGATATATGTTATTTGAATATTTTAATGTATTTGAAAATACGCTTGGAACGTATTTGAAAATACTCAAATACACTGAACTCAAATTCACTACCATGCATTTAACCCAGGTTTTAAAAAAATGGTATTTTAAATAAGTATTTGAAAATACTGTCAAATACAATTTGGTATACTATTTGGTTTCTAGTCAGCACTCTGTTAGGACACTATGATAACAGATTGTGTTTCCTGATGGTATATATTTGTTCCCCATGGCCAAATCAAACTCAACAGTGCATCTGCCTTTGGCTATAGTCCCTCATTTATATAAAATATACATATTATTTGCATGAAAGCTATTGGTTTCGTATTTGTAAATTGGTCCAGGGTAATGCAAAAGAGCCTGATCCAAAGCAGAAAGGTTCAGGGGGATATGGATTAACAATGTTTTATGGTGTAAATAGGTCCAGGTTGGTGCAGAGGAGTTACCAAAGCCCACAAATTACTAACACCAACAGTGTGTTCCTGGTCATCATCACTTATAATTACCATATTTACAACCAAACTCTACACCCTCAAAAAAAGACAACTTAACCAATTGCTTATTCAGCATTATTCTGTGAGTTGGGTGGACTTCAGAAAGACAAAAAATGTAGCTAATGTGTGAGCATTTGTTCACTCAACACACTTTGCTCACAGTGAGCTAGCTGAATGTATAAACACGTATTGAGTCGATTTACAAAATTCCTGTTTGCCTTAAGGCAACACTGTATGTTGGTTCAGCTACGTACCCAAATGTTGACACAATCCTATTGCAGCTGGTTGCCTTACAAATGTAAGTTGAATCAACAAACTCTGCTCAAAGTGAGCTGAATTTGAACAAGCTTGTTGAGTAAGGTGTTTGCTCAAAACCACACCCATCATTATCATATTTCCCAGCATGCTCTATTTCAGGTTGATTTTCAGAATTGTTTGTATCAATACCTGTTTTTGCATGTACATTGATTGGTTGATGAATGTTATGCTACACAAACATAAATAACGGTAACACTTTAAAAAAAAATTGTTTTACCTTTATTTAACTAGGCAAGTCAGTTAAGAACAAATTCTTATTTACAATGACGGCCTACCAAAAGGCCCCCTGCGTGGATGGAGGCTGGGTTAAAAAATAAACTAAATAAAAATATAGGCCAAAACACACATCACAACAAGAGAGACACCACAACACCACATAAAGAGAGACCTAAGACAACAACATAGCATGGCAGCAACACATGACAACACAGCATGGTAGCAACACCACATGACAACAGCACGGTAGCAACACAACATGACAACAACATGCTAGCAACACAACATGGCAGCAGCACAACATGGTAGCAGCACAAAACATGGTATAAACATTATTGGGCACAGACAACAACACAAAGTGCAAGAAGGTAGAGACAACAATACATCACGCGAAGCAGCCACAACTGTCAGTAAGTGTGTCCATGACTGAGTCTTTGAATGAAGAGATGGAGATAAAACTGTCCAGTTTGAGTGTTTTTTGCAGCTCGTTCCAGTCGCTAGCTGCAGCGAACTGACAAGAGGAACAACCCATGGATGTGTGTACTTTGGGGACCTTTAACAGAATGTGACTGGCAGAACGGGTATTGTATGTGGAGGATGAGGGCTGCAGTAGGTATCTCAGATAGGGGGGAGAGAGGCCTAAGAGGGTTTTATAAATAAGCATCAACCAGTGGGTCTTGCGACGGGTATACAGAGACGACCAGTTTACAGAGGAGTATAGAGTGCAGTGATGTATCCTATAAGGAGTATTGGTGGCAAATCTGATGACTGAATGGTAAAGAACATCTAGCCGCTCCAGAGCACCCTTACCTGCCGATCTATAAATTACGTCTCCGTAATCTAGCATGGGTAGGATGGTCATCTGAATCAGGGTTAGTTTGGCAGCTGGGGTGAAAGAGGAGCGATTACGATAGAGGAAACCAAGTCTAGATTTAACCTTAGCCTGCAGCTATGATATGTGCTGAGAGAAGGACAGTGTACCGTCTAGTCATACTCCCAAGTACTTGTATGAGGTGACTACCTCAAGCTCTAAACCCTCAGAGGTAGTAATCACACCGGTGTGGATAGGAGCATTCTTCTTACCAAACCACATGACCTTTGTTTTGGAGGTGTTCAGAACAAGGTTAAGACCAGAGAAAGCTTGTTGGACACTAAGAAAGCTTTGTTGTAGAGCGTTTAACACAAAGTTTAAAAAAATACTTGACACCTAGCGTTATAACACGTTATGAAACGGTCATAACCATGTCATAATCGCTGTCATGACACAAATTTAGACCTGTTGTGACATAGATTGCGTTATTTTATGGCTGGTTATGACACCTACATAAGAGTGTAAAAACCCACAAAACCTACCACACAAGGCAAAACAATCCATAACACCATAGGCTACATGTCAACAGTATTTTTATGTTATATAATTTTTTTGGAAATTGACCATATTAAATTATCATTGTAATTGCGCACACATTGATGTGAGACATGCACCTATCCCAATGCTCTGTTGCTGATGACTGAGCTGAATGCAGGAGCAGATTTCAGGAGCAGGACAAGACACCCTCTTTTTGACTGATGACTGATATAAGGGCATGTATGTGATAGGCCTATCTGGCTTATATGATTCTGATGGTCATATTGCTTCTTGACAGTGTCATAAAGTGTATTTTCTACAAGTGATTTAAAATATGATGGAAAAAACATGACTGTAAAGAATTCATTACAACAACAACAAAAGATTTAAGAAACAAACTTTCAAACGAAAGGAAACTTCTTGGCAGGAAAAAACTAATTTGAATAAATGTGGGTTTTGAAACTCCTTTGTAGGTGTCATAACCAGCCACAAAATAACGAAATATATGTCACAACAGGTGTCATGACCATACTATGACAAGTTATGAAATTACATGGTTATGACCATGTCGTAATGTGTTATGACACTGGGTGTCAATTAAAGTGTTACCTACATTTTTCTAAACTAAACCAATCTGTTAGTAGTTGGGGACATTTTGCACCCATTACTGAGATGGCTGTTCCAGTTTACATTACTTTGGTAGTCTTAATAATCAATCTTTCCTACCTGGCAGTCATTCAATGCAGGTTGCGGTGATTAAAAGTTCAAATTGTTGGATATCCTCACTCTGGCGGAATTTCAATAGGAATTACATGACTTTGCAAGCCAGCATAATGTGACTTGCAGGGTTGATTTGGCCTGTAAACCAGGAGTTTCAGACCACTGCGTTAGGGTGTAACTAGGCCCTCAAAGAAAGGTCTTATGATACACAGTATGTAATGTATTGTCATGAATAGTTACATTTTACACTGGGAAATATGCAAATAAGGTAGAATACATTCTCAAGTTGAATTTTATGTTCACTCAACCTAAAATTCTAAGTTGAGTGAACATACATTCAACTTGAGAATGTATGTTGGTTCAGCTACATGCCCAATATATTATTATTTTTTTAATTATAGTGTAGGGGACAGTTGCCCAGTTCCAGATCTGTTTGTGCTGTCTTGGCAACTCTTATGGTCATTGTCACGTCAAACAGACTGGCCTCACGGGACACAAAGCCTAATATGGAACTCTGCCACCAGATGGTGGTGGGAGGGGGTCGGTCTGTCAGTCAGAAAGAGAAGGGAGTCATACCCCCTCCTTTTCCCTCCAACTGGCCATCTTGTCACACTAGTGGTTTGTTAGATTACACCTGGGGCCGTCTCTACCAATGTGGGGGTTTAGTTATTGGGAGAGAAAGAAGACAGAGAACAAAGGGGTGACAAGTTGTACCTGTCCACACCAACACACCCATACAAGACACTTGCTGTCACATGACTGACGCCATTGCCGCCCTTATGCAGACAGAAGAGGATCCTGGCTGGCGTCTGTTGATGGCAGATCGATGAGAGGACCTGAAAGAAGACACCAGACCACTGCTGGGAAAAATGCACTGTATCGATCAGGGAGGAACCCAAAGTCCTCTACAAATCTTTCCACCACACGGGGGAGAGATGGAGACAGAGAATGTGTGTGTGTGCGCATATATTTGTGTGTGTTTACTGTTGTTGCAGTGCTGTAGGGTCTTTCTATAAATAATGTGGCCAATGTGTGACATTGGGATAAAAAATTCAGAATGGTTTGAAACAAAAATAAAAAGGATTTTCATGCAGTTCCACATGTGCACAGAGGAATAAAAGTGAATATATGCAAATTGTACCATAACTCCACCTATACAACATAGGTCTAGGACTATACATCCTTTAAGAAGGGTTCATACAGACATTTGCAAGTCAAATTCAATGACTTTTTCAAGCACTTCATTGTAATTTTCAAGGGCCTCAATGTTATACAATTATAATTCTACATACCCCCCCATAAAAAAGCATGCAAAACGTGTCCAACAAGTAGGCCATTACCACTTTAAGAATAATGCATTTTTTAGGCCTTGCCAATGCATTGATATTCAAATTATTATTACATTCTAAAATATGTGAGAATAATATGGACGTTGCCTGACTAAATAGATTGGATACATGCATGGCATTTTTCTGTAGCCTATGTGACCGAAACAGGGTGTCACGGTTTCGGCCGAGGCTGCTCCTCCTCCTGGTTCGGGCAGGCTTCGGCGGTCGTCGTCCCCGGAGTACTAGCTGCCACCGATCTATGTTTCATGTTCGTTTGGTTTTGTCTTGATGTTGTACACCTGTGTCTAGTTAGTCCTCGTTAGTGTCCTATTTAAGTCTCGTTGTGTGTGTCTGTGTTTGTGTGTGATTGCTCTTCTGTTTGGTGTTTGAGCTACGTACTTCCCTCCAGTGTTTGGAGAGGTTTTCGCACATGTTAGTGCGCCGTTTATTTGACGCCTGTGTGCGCCGTTATTTAGCCTCCGGGCTTATTGTGCTCATTTACTCCGTGAATATTTCACTAAAGTCTTTTGGACTGAGCTTCTGCGTCCTGCGCTTGATTCCTGCACCACACCCACCTTCAGCACCCCTTAACAGAATCACACACCAATTGAATGGAATCAGCAGGATCAACAGTCACGCCTGAGTCGCTCGAGGAGCATGTCCGCGGCCAGGATGACCAGATACGACAACTGGGGACCGCTCTACAGGACGTCATCAACACCCTGCACCGACGGGAGGCCAGAGGGGTACCCACACCTCCACCTACCCTGCCAACCCCATCGGCCGGTTCACCAGTCCCAGGTCCGGAACCCAGGGGGATTCGGCTCTCGCTCCCGAGGGCGTAAGACGGAACAGCTGCCGGGTGTCAGGGGTTCCTCCTGCAGGTGGAGCTCTACCTGGCCACTGTACACCCGGTGCCCTCGGGACACGAGAGCGTTTCCGCCCTCATCTCCTGTCTCACGGGCAAGGCGTTGGAATGGGCCAACGCCGAGTGGAGGAAGATGGACGCCACCACCATCTCCTACGCCGAGTTCTCCCGTCGCTTCAAGGCCGTGTTCGACCATCCACCTGAGGGCAAAGCGGCGGGGGAGCGTCTAGTCCACCTGAGACAGGGAGGAGGAGCGCACAGGCGTTAGCGCTGGAGTTCCGGACTCTAGCGGCGGACGCAGGGTGGAATGAACGGGCCCTCATCGACCATTTTCGATGTAGCCTACGGGAGGACGTTCAACGTGAGTTGGCCTGCAGGGATACCAATCTCACCTTCGACCAGTTGGTCGATATGTCCATCCGTCTAGACACCCTGCTGGCCACCCGTGGACGTCCCGAGGGGGGTCCGTCCATTCCGCCCTCCGGCACCTCCGAGCCGAGCCCTATGGAGCTCGGGGGTGCCGGCGCTAGAGAAAGGAGGAGGAGGAGCCCGAGGGGGCCTGTCTCCTGCACCAAGTGCGGTCGTGGAGGGCACATTGCGGCCAGGTGCTGGGGAGGGTTCTCCGGGGGAGAAGACAACAGGCCACGCACTGGGGAGCCCTCCCAGGTGAGTAGACGCCCCACTTACCCAGAGCTCTCTGTTGCGCACTTTTGTATACCTATTTGTTTTCCACAGGTTGCACCTCATTCCCAGCATAAGGCGCTAGTAGATTCAGGCGCAGCTGGGAATTTTGTTGATCGGAAGTTTTGTTTAGATTTAGGGATCCCTCTCCTACCTGTTGACAAACCTTTTCCCGTTCATGCCTTAGATAGCCGCCCGTTGGGGTCGGGGTTGATTAGGGAGATCACAGAACCACTTAGGATGTGTGCGCAGGGGGGTCATGAAGAGACTATACAGCTGTATCTGATCGACTCTCCTGCGTACCCAGTGGTGCTGGGTTTTCCCTGGTTAAGCACCCATAACCCTGCTATTTCGTGGCAACAGAGGGCTCTCGATGGGTGGTCTGCTCAGTGCGAGGGGCGATGTCTGGGTGTTTCCGTGGGGGCGACTTCGGTGGAGTGTCCAAACCAAGTGCCCGCACTGCACATTCCGCCTGAATATGGGGATTTAGCTCTCGTGTTTAGTAAGACTAGGGCGACGCAGTTGCCTCCTCATAGACAGGGGGATTGTGCGATTGATCTCCAGGCAGGAGCAGCGCTCCCACGGAGCCACGTGTATCCTTTGTCTCAAGAGGAGAGAAAAGCTATGGAGACTTACATAGCCGAATCTTTGAGACAGGGATACATTCGGCCCTCCACTTCTCCCGCCTCCTCGAGCTTCTTTTTTGTGAAGAAAAAAGATGGAGGGTTGCGCCCGTGCATTGATTACAGTGGTCTCAATCAGATTACTGTGAAATACAGTTATCCACTCCCTCTGATTGCGACCATGACGGAGTCATTGCATGGAGCGCGGTTTTTCACAAAACTGGATCTCAGGAGCGCGTATAACTTGGTGCGCATTAGGGAGGGCGACGAATGAAAAACAGCGTTTAGTACCACGTCAGGTCATTTCGAGTATCTCGTCATGCCATATGGGTTGATGAATGCTCCATCAGTCTTCCAATCCTCCGTAGATGACATTTTCCAGGATATGCAGGGGCAAGGGGTGGTCGCGTACATTGATGACATTCTGGTGTACTCGTCTACCCGAGCCGAGCATATAACCCTGGTGCGTCGTGTATTGAGGAGGCTGTTGGAGCACGACCTATATGTCAAGGCAGAGAAATGTCTGTTTTTCCAGGAGTCGGTCTCCTTTTTGGGTTATCGGTTGTCCGCGTCAGGGGTGAGAATGGAGGTGGATCGTGTGTCCGCTGTGCGTAATTGGCAAACCCCAACCACTGTCAAAGAGGTGCAGCAGTTCTTGGGTTTTGCGAATTACTACCGGAGGTTTATCCGGGGTTTTGGACAGGTGGCAGCTCCCATCACGTCCCTTCTGAAAGGGGGTCCGGTGCGCCTGCAGTGGTCAGCTGATGCGGACAGGGCCTTTAGGAAACTGAAGGACCTGTTTACGTCGGCTCCGGTGCTGGCGCATCCGGATCCTGCATTACCCTTTCAGGTTGAGGTGGACGCGTCTGAGGCTGGTATAGGGGCCGTTCTCTCTCAACGGTCCGGCACGCCACCTAAACTCCGCCCCTGTGCCTTTTACTCAAAAAAGCTCAGCCCGGCGGAGCGTAATTATGACGTCGGAGACAGGGAGCTGTTAGCTGTAGTTCAGGCCCTTAAGGTGTGGAGGCATTGGCTTGAGGGGGCTCAACACCCTTTCCTCATTTTGACTGACCATCGGAACCTGGAGTACATCCGGGCAGCGAGGAGACTGAACCCTCGCCAGGCTCGA
This sequence comes from Coregonus clupeaformis, assembly GCF_020615455.1. Classification (NCBI taxonomy): domain Eukaryota; kingdom Metazoa; phylum Chordata; class Actinopteri; order Salmoniformes; family Salmonidae; genus Coregonus; species Coregonus clupeaformis. The sequence goes on from NC_059212.1 coordinate 13,134,834, forward strand.
TGGAGTATGTTTCTCACCAGGTTCGTATTTAAAATCATGTACATCCCTGGGTCCCAGAATGGTAAGGCAGATGCGCTGTCCCGGCGGTATGACACGGAGGAGAGGTCCGTTGAGCCTACTCCCATACTACCGGAGTCTTGTCTTGTGGCACCGGTGGTGTGGGAGGTCGATGCCGAAATCGAGCGAGCGTTGCGTACCGACCCCAGCCCTCCACAGTGTCCTGAGGGTCGGAAGTACGTTCCGCTCGAGATTCGGGATCGACTCATTTACTGGGCTCACACGTCACCCTCCTCTGGACATCCGGGTATTGGCCGGACAGTGCATTGTCTTAGCACTAAATACTGGTGGCCCACGTTAGCCAGGGATGTGAGGGTTTATGTCTCCTCCTGCTCGGTGTGCGCCCAGTGTAAGGCGCCCAGACACCTGCCCAGGGGTAAGTTACAACCCCTGCCCGTTCCACAACGACCATGGTCCCACCTCTCGGTGGATTTTATGACAGACCTTCCCCTCTCTCAGGGGAATACCACCATCCTGGTCGTTGTGGACCGGTTCTCTAAGGCCTGTCGTCTTCTCCCTATGTCGGGTCTGCCTACTGCCCTACAAACCGCAGAGGCCCTATTTACCCATGTCTTCCGGCATTACGGAGTACCCGAGGATATAGTGTCTGATCGAGGCCCCCAGTTTACCTCCCGAGTTTGGAGAGCGTTCATGGAGCGTTTGGGGGTCTCGGTTAGCCTTACCTCAGGGTACCACCCGGAGAGTAACGGGCAGGTAGAACGTGTCAACCAGGATGTGGGTAGGTTTCTGAGGTAGTATTGCCAGGACCGGCCTGAGGAGTGGGCTCGATACATTCCCTGGGCCGAGATGGCCCAGAACTCTCTCCGCCACTCCTCTACCAACCTAACCCCCTTCCAATGTGTGTTAGGTTACCAGCCGGTTCTGGCACCTTGGCAGCAGAGCCAGATCGAGGCCCCTGCGGTGGATGATTGGATGAGGCGCTCGGAGGAGACGTGGAACGCTGCCCACGTCCACCTGCAGCGGGCCGTCCGTCGTCACAAGGCGAGCGCCGATCTCCACCGCAGTGAGGGGCCGGTGTACGCACCCGGAGATCGAGTCTGGCTCTCTACCAGAAACCTACCCCTCCGCCTGCCCTGCCGGAAGCTGGGTCGGCGGTTTGTGGGGCCTTTTAAAGTCCTGAGAAGATTGAACGAGGTGTGTTATAGGTTACATCTACCTGTTGAATATAAGAATATTAACCCCTCGTTCCATGTGTCTCTTCTCAGGCCGGTGGTAGCTGGTCCACTCCAGGAAGGTGAGATAGGAGAGACTCCTCCGCCCCCACTGGACATCGAGGGGGCTCCGGCGTACACCGTTCGGTCCATCTTGGACTCAAGGCGCCGGATGGGGGGTCTCCAGTATCTCGTGGAGTGGGAGGGGTACGGCCCGGAGGAGCGGTGCTGGGTGCCGCGGAGAGACATCCTAGACCCATCTCTTCTGTCGGAGTTCCACCGGGACCATCCCGCGCGCCCTGCTCCGCGTCCTCCTGGTCGTCCCCGAGGCCGGGGTCGGCGCACGGCTGGAGCCGCGCGTCAAGGGGTGGGTACTGTCACGGTTTCGGCCGAGGCTACTCCTCCTCCTGGTTCGGGCAGGCTTCGGCGGTCGTCGTCCCCGGAGTACTAGCTGCCACCGATCTATGTTTCATGTTCGTTTGGTTTTGTCTTGATGTTGTACACCTGTGTCTAGTTAGTCCTCGTTAGTGTCCTATTTAAGTCTCGTTGTGTGTGTCTGTGTTTGTGTGTGATTGCTCTTCTGTTTGGTGTTTGAGCTACGTACTTCCCTCCAGTGTTTGGAGAGGTTTTCGCACATGTTAGTGCGCCGTTTATTTGACGCCTGTGTGCGCCGTTATTTCGCCTCCGGGCTTATTGTGCTCATTTACTCCGTGAATATTTCACTAAAGTCTTTTGGACTGAGCTTCTGCGTCCTGCGCTTGATTCCTGCACCACACCCACCTTCAGCACCCCTTGACACAGGGACACAATAAAGCCATGAACAGCGGTAGCATTAACCTCACCATCGCTATTTTTATGAGAAAGTGACCAGGTTCCTTTTAAGGGCAGGATTTGTATGGAAAGCCAAGTTGAAGCCAACAGATGTTGTCCTCCTCATAATAACCGCAACATAGTAGCGTAAGACCCTTCAATTGAAGAAGGGTCTTACGCTACTATGTTGCGGTTATTATTAAACAAACAAAAGTGGCCACATCTCTCACAAAAATGGATCAAAAATGTAATCACAGATAATTATAAGGGAGCAGGAGAACTTATACATTGGCTACAATATTTACAAGGTCTTTTCAAGTACCAAATTGAGGAAACGTCTGATTTTCAAGATAGGTCTATTCCAGTACTTGAATTTCTGAGCTTCAAATTCAAGTTCAAGTAGTCTTCAAGCCCCTCGTATTGTTTCAAATTACAGGTGCAACATGGAAACCAAAACGTATTTGTCATGTTATTTCATTACCAGGTCATATTGTGAAGAAGTCCACTAGGCTATGTCATTTGTTGTCATTCTATCCAGAATAATTAAAGGAATTGTTTGGGGTGTTGCGCAATAGTATATCCTACACAATTGTGCACAGTAGACTCCTTGTCTAATGCTCCAACACCATCTCCTGCTCTTTCTTTCCCCCTCTTAAATTGATTCGTACTTGTTCTCTCCCTATTCTTTTCCCAGTCCACACCCAACTTATACTACATGGAGTATATTAAAGGTTAGCAGAGTGAAAGGATGGAATGTACAGTCAGTTACAGCAGCAAGCTCTGAACAAGTCATGCATGTGATATGCAAGTTATGGGGCAGTTCCTTTTTCAGAGACTGCAGTGCAGCTAGCCCAGAGGTCAATTCCACTTTCTTTAGCCTACCTACTTCTGGGATCATTGGCAAGCTGATTCCAGAGTCTGTCCAATTGCCAATAATCAAGCCCAGGTTGGTCGATACTCCTTATCTGGTCCCAGTGGAGTCAACACTCCTCTCCTGGTGATCCTATGAATAAAGCCTATAACTTTCCCCTCCTTCTTCCAACTTCCATATCCTCACATCCCTTAGGACCTCAGCAAGATGTTGCACAGTTGTTAAAACATATATATCCCACTAGGTGGCAGTAAAACATTATACATATAAGTAACATGATACTGTTAGATCATCTACTTTCAGTTCTGTTTTATTATGCTTTTTGGGGGGAACGCACACAAATTGTCTATTGTCTACACACAGAAAAGGAATTATACTGTAAATTATAGCTGCCTGTTCAAGATAGACCTACTTAGAACTGAATCTGAATCAAGATGTTCTAGAATTCTAAAATAACATACCGTTCTGCGCTATGGTCTGCGGGTGAACTGTATGTTGTAGAGGACTGTTTGCACATATGATCTTTGCTGTGTGTGTGTAATCTTTATCCCAAACTGGCAGTGAACCATCTTGGGACGGTTCGGTTGGGGGGTCATGGACAAAAGCATCTGAAGGCTAAGGTCATCGTTAGAACCTTCGTAGGAGCATCGTTAAATCTCCGAGCTGTTTCCCAAAACCATCGTTCTTAACGTTGCAATTGAAAATGCTCGTAATCTAACGCCTGCCTCTGACCACTTGTAGAACAGCTAAATGCGTTGTTGGATGCTTTTTTGCCCTCACTTTATACACAGAAGATCTCCGCTAAACACAGAATCACATTTTATCCGTCTCTCTGTGACAGCAGATAACTTCAGAACAAAGTTGACTTCAAATAAAAAGTTGCCAATATCTTTGCAATTGATACAAACAAGCGACCTATAAAAAATATGCTTCAAATGAAAACCGAGGTGACTGTATTAAAGCTGTAATGAATGCACATAGAAATGTGAGTTATAGATTTGTCATTCTCGCTGAAAGCAAGTCTTAAGAAGTGGTAGATATGTTCTATGTGCACTATTTATATGCTTCCCGTTCTTAAGATTCGTTTTCACATCTTCTACTTTCAGTTTTGTACACCAGCTTCAAAGAGCTGAAAATACAATATTGTGTTATTGAAACAATATTTCACAGCGGTTTAGATAGTACAATGATTCTCTACATTCTCTAGCTTGTTTTATCACATAAACTGAAATGAGGCTAACTATTAGCAACCAGGAAATGGTGGCGCGATTTCTGCATAGTGAACGTTTAAAATATAAACAGTAGGCTATAGGCCTATTTTAATCATATTGAAATACATGTTCATTCAATTGAGTTCGATTTTCTACTTGTTGGCTCCTGTTTGTAATTTGCCTCAATATATTTTATGATGTGTAGCCTAACATGTGCGCACTGATGTGCCAAATCGGTGATTTAGTGAATCTTAATTGGTTATCATTAGAATAAGCCGCCTCAATATTTGCAGCCATAGGTGGTAATATCTCTCTAGGAGCTGATCTGTCGTCAGTATTGTGAAATAATTCTAATGTTAAGGAAATTATTTAATGGAGAAAGCTGATCCGAGAGCAGCACTCTCTTTCTTCGATCCTATCAGTATCAACACATGCTCCAACAACACGCTTAGCATTGACCATTCGCTCTGCGTGGTGTTTTGGGAATCGCATGTTACATCTTCAGCCGTTGCAGAAAATATGCATTGTTAAAACACTCTTACATGCTGACCACACTGCCCGCGTTGCATGCATTCAAAATAAATGTACACATACATGTTATTCAATCATTGCATTCACACTGCTCTCACGCGTCAATGAGCGTCTGCGTAGCCAGGCGCTAAAATAGAACATGGTTCTATGTGTGATGCTAGACGTGCTGCAAGTCCCGCCTCTCCCATCTCCTCATTGGTTTTTATGAGCATATACCCATGTGGGTGATTGAAAGATGAACTGAGGTCCACACTCCAGTCCAGTTGGTGGTGGTAATGCACCTTAAAGTTGGTTGCCAACTGCCATATAAAGTCCAAAGAAGAAGAAGAAGCCTGAAGGAGGAGAGATTACGAGAAACGAGCAAAGGTTTACCCTTTTATCTGTGGATGAATTGTCGGAGTAGAGGACTTTGTTCATTTCTGGTAAAATAACAACCCAATGTTTATATCCCAGGACAAATTAGCTAGCAATAGAAAGCTAGCTAGCTAAATTGCCATAAATGTTTAATGCTTTTCGACCTGTCCCCAAATTAATATAGTTGGTTCAGAGTTCGTTTTGATAATTCAACCTGCGTGTCCTGATCGTGTCTGGTGTGGGTGGAGACAATAAACATGCGCGCAGGCGGTGTGTTCAGCATGTCAAGCCTATGTTCCATCCTATCTGGAAACCGGGCCCTGATCAATTCCTCTCCATGGTTTCGCGAGGTAGCAGGCGAGCAATGGATACCCGGTTGCGCGATATTCACATTGCAACATTGTTGCAAACAACGACAAAGTATGACATTGGTTGTTACAATCAATCAATTTTATTTTATATAGCCCTTCTTACATCAGCTAATATCTCGAAGTGCTGTACAGAAACCCAGCCTAAAACCCCAAACAGCTAGTAATGCAGGTGTAGAAGCACGGTGGCTAGGAAAAACTCCCTAGAAAGGTCAAAACCTAGGAAGAAACCTAGAGAGGAACCAGGCTATGAGGGGTGGCCAGTCCTCTTCTGGCTGTGCCGGGTGGAGATTATAACAGAACCATGCCAAGATGTTCAAAAATGTTCATAAGTGACAAGCATGGTCAAATAATAATCAGGAATAAATCTCAGTTGGCTTTTCATAGCCGATCATTAAGAGTTGAAAACAGCAGGTCTGGGACAGGTAGGGGTTCCATAACCGCAGGCAGAACAGTTGAAACTGGAATAGCAGCAAGGCCAGGCGGACTGGGGACAGCAAGGAGTCACCACGGCCGGTAGTCCCGACGTATGGTCCTAGGGCTCAGGTCTCTCAGTTGGCTTTTCATAGCCGATCATTAAGAGTTGAAAACAGCAGGTCTGGGACAGGTAGGGGTTTCGTAACCGCAGGCAGAACAGTTGAAACTGGAATAGCAGCAAGGCCAGGCGGACTGGGGACAGCAAGGTGTCAGCATGCCCGGTAGTCCTGACGTATGGTCCTAGGGCTCAGGTTCTCAGAGAGAAAGAGAGAACGAGAGAATTAGAGAGAGCATACTTAAATTCACACAGGACACTGGATAAAACAGGAGAAGTACTCCAGGTATAACCAACTAACCCCAGCCCCCGACACATAAACTACTGCAGCATAAATACTGGAGGCTGAGACAGGAGCGGTCCGGAGACACTGTGGCCCCATCCGAAGAAACCCCGGACAGGGCCAAACAGGAAGGATATAACCCCACCCACTCTGCCAAAGCACAGCCCCCGCACCACCAGAGGGATATCCTCAACCACCAACTTACAATCCTGAGACAAGGCCGAGTATAGCCCACAGAGGTCTCCACCACAGCACAAACCAAGGGGGGGCGCCAACCCAGACAGGAAGATCACGTCAGTAACTCAACCCACTCAAGTGACGCACCCCTCCCAGGGACGGCATGAAAGAGCACCAGCAAGCCAGTGACTCAGCCCCTGTAACAGGGTTAGAGGCAGAGAACCCCAGTGGAGAGAGGGGAACCGGCCTGGCAGAGACAGCAAGGGCTGTTCGTTGCTCCAGAGCCTTTCCGTTCACCTTCACACTCCTGGGCCAGACTACACTCAATCATATGACCTACTGAAGAGATAAGTCTTCAGTAAAGACTTAAAGGTTGAGACCGAGTCTGCGTCTCTCACATGGGTAGGCAAACTGTTCCATAAAAATGGAGATCTATAGGAGAAAGCCCTGCCTCCCGCTGTTTGCTTAGAAATTCTAGGGACAATTAGGAGGCCTGCGTCTTGTGACCGTAGCGTACGTATTGGTATGTACGGCAGGACCAACTCGGAAAGATAGGTAGGAGCAAGCCCATGTAACGCTTTATAGGTTAACAGTAAAACCTTGAAATCAGCCCTTGCCTTAACAGGAAGCCAGTGTAGGAAGCTAGCACTGGAGTAATATGATCAAATTTCTTGGTTCTAGTCAGGATTCTAGCAGCCGTATTTAGCACTAACTGAAGTTTATTTAGTGCTTTATCCGGGTAGCTGGAAAGTAGAGCATTGCAGTAGTCTAACCTAGAAGTAACAAATGCATGGATTAATTTTTTCTGCATCATTTTTGGACAGAAAATTTCTGATTTTTGCAATGTTACGTAGATGGAAAAAAGCTGTCCTTGAAACAGTCTTGATATGTTCGTCAAAAGAGAGAGATCAGGGTCAAGAGTAACGCCGAGGTCCTTCACAGTTTTATTTGAGACGACTTTACAACCATCAAGATGAATTGTCAGATTTAACAGAAGATCTCTTTGTTTCTTGGGACCTAGAACAAGCATCTCTGTTTTGTCCGAGTTTAAAAGTAGAAAGTTTTCAGCCATCCACTTCCTTATGTCTGAAACACAGGCTTCTAGCGAGGGCAATTTTGGGGCTTCACCATGTTTCATTGAAATGTACAGCTGTGTGTCATCCGCATAGCAGTGAAAGTTAACATTATGTTTTCGAATAACATCCCCAAGAAGTAAAATATATAGTGAAAACAATAGTGGTCCTAAAACGGAACCTTGAGGAACACCGAAATGTACAGTTGATTTGTCGGAGGACAGACCATTCACAGAGACAAACTGATATCTTTCCGACAGGTAAGATCTAAACCAGGCCAGAACTTGTCCGTGTAGACCAATTTGGGTTTCCAGTCTCTCCAAAAGAATGTGGTGATCGATAGTGTCAAAGGCAGCACTAAGGTCTAGTAGCACGAGGACAGATGCAGAGCCTCGGTCTGACGCCATTAAAAGGTCATTTACCACCTTCACAAGTGCAGTCTCAGTGCTATGATGGGGTCTAAAACCAGACTGAAGCATTTCGTATACATTGTTTGTCTTCAGAAAGGCAGTGAGTTGCTGCGCAACAGCTTTTTCTAAAATTTTTGAGAGGAATGGAAGATTCGATATAGGCCGATAGTTTTTTATATTTTCCGGGTCAAGGTTTGGCTTTTTCAAGAGAGGCTTTATCACTGCCACTTTTAGTGAGTTTGGTACACATCCGGTGGATAGAGAGCTGTTTATTATGTTCAACATAGGAGGGCCAAGCACAGGAAGCAGCTCCTTCAGCAGTTTAGTAGGAATAGGATCCAGTATGCAGCTTGAAGGTTTAGAGGCCATGATTATTTTCATCATTGTGTCAAGAGATATAGTACTAAAACACTTAAGTGTCTCTCCCGATCCCAGGCCCTCGCAGAGTCGTGCAGATCCAGGACAGCTAAGCCCTGGAGGAATACGCAGATTCAAAGAGGAGTCCGTAATTTGCTTTCTAATGGTCATGATCTTTTCCTCAAAGAAGTTCATGAATTTATTACTGCTGAAGTGAAAGCCATCCTCTCTTGGGGAATGCTGCTTTTAGTTAGCTTTGCAACAGTATCAAAAAGAAATTTTGGATTGTTCTTATTTTCCTCGATTAAGTTGGAAAAGTAGGATGATCGAGCAGCAGTGAGGGCTCTTCGGTACTGCACGGTACTGTCTTTCCAAGCTAGTCGGAAGACTTCCAGTTTGGTGTGGCGCCATTTCCGTTCCAATTTCCTGGAAGCTTGCTTCAAAGCTCGGGTATTTTCTGTATACCAGGGAGCTAGTTTCTTATGACAAATGTTTTTCGTTTTTAGGGGTGCAACTGCATCTAGGGTATTGCGCAAGGTTAAATTGAGTTCCTCAGTTAAGTGGTTAACTGATTTTTGTCCTCTGACGTCCTTGGGTAGGCAGAAGGAGTCTGGAAGGGCATCAAGGAATTTTTGTGTTGTCTGAGAATTTATAGCACAACTTTTGATGCTCCTTGGTTGGGGTCTGAGCAGATTATTTGTTGCGATTGCAAACGTAATAAAATGGTGGTCCGATAGTCCAGGATTTTGTGGAAAAACATTAAGATCTACAACATTTATTCCATGGGACAAAACTAGGTCCAGAGTATGACTGTGGCAGTGAGTAGGTCCAGAGACATGTTGGACAAAACCCACTGAGTCGATGATGGCTCCGAAAGACTTTTGGAGTGGGTCTGTGGACTTCTCCATGTGAATATTAAAATCACCAAAAATTAGAATATGATCTGCTATGACTACAAGGTCTGATAGGAATTCAGGAAACTCAGAGAGGAACGCTGTATATGGCCCAGGAGGCCTGTAAACAGTAGCTATAAAAAGTGATTGAGTAGGCTGCATAGATTTCATGACTAGAAGCTCAAAAGACGAAAACGCCATTTTTTTTTTGTAAATTGAAATTTGCTATCGTAAATGTTAGCAACACCTCCGCCTTTGCGGGATGCACGGGGAATATGGTCACTAGTGTAACCAGGAGGTGAGGCCTCATTTAACACAGCAAATTCATCAGGCTTAAGCCATGTTTCAGTCAGGCCAATCACATCAAGATTATGATCAGTGATTCGTTCATTGACTATGACTGCCTTTGAAGTGAGGGATCTAACATTAAGTAACCCTATTTTGAGATGTGAGGTATCACGATCTCTTTCAATAATGGCAGGAATGGAGGAGGTCTTTATCCTAATAAGATTGCTAAGGTGAACACCGCCATGTTTAGTTTTGCCCAACCTAGGTCGAGGCACAGACACAGTCTCAATGGGTATGGCTGAGCTGACTACACTGACTGTGCTATTGGCAGACTCCACTAAGCTGGCAGGTTGGCTAACAGCCTGCTGCCTGGCCTGCACCCTATTTCACTGTGGGGCTAGAGGAGTTAGAGCCCTATCTATGTTGGTAGATAAGATGAGAGCACCCCTCCAGCTAGGATGGAGTCCGTCCCTCATCAGCAGGTCAGGCTTGATCCTGTTTGTGGGTGAGTCCCAGAAAGAGGGCCAATTATCTACAAATTCTATCTTTTGGGAGGGGCAGAAAACAGTTTTTCAACCAGCGATTGAGTGCTGAGACTCTGCTGTAGAGCTCGTCACTCCCCCTAACTGGGAGGGGGGCCAGAGACAATTACTCGATGCCGACACATCTTTCTAGCTAATTTACACGCTGAAGCTATGTTGCACTTGGTGACCTCTGACTGTTTCATCCTAACATCGTTGGTGCCGACGTGGATAACAATATCTCTATACTCTCTACACTCGCCAGTTTTAGCTTTAGCCAGCACCATCTTTAGATTAGCCTTAACGTCGGTATCCCTGCCCCCTGGTAAACAGTGTATGATCGCTGGGTTACCTAACCATCTTCTGACTGTCCTTATAGAGAACTTTACTGCATTAATTGCGGTAAGTGTTTAAACACAATTGCTACAATTGTAGCTTTAATGTCAATATCAAAAGCTGTCAGGCACGTGCACAGATAGGGCTCTTAGCTGCGAAGAACACATGCCCCTTTGCCCTTCCAGTTTCCCCCTTTTTTTTTAAATACATTTTTTGTCATTGCTGTTCAAAACCCACTGCCCGCAAGTCTTCGTGATGTCGTCAAGTACACCACTCCTTACCCCGTCCATTGGTCCTCTGTAGCTCAGCTGGTAGAGCACGGCGCTTGTAACGCCAAGGTAGTGGGTTCGATCCCCGGGACCACCCATACACAAAAAAATGTATGCATGCATAACTGTAAGTCGCTTTGGATAAAAGCGTCTGCTAAATGGCATATTAAATTAAATTAAATATTAAATAAAAAATTGGTTGCGCCTGTTGATCTTTGCTGTGTGTGTGTAATCTTTGTCCCGACCTGGCAGTGAACCATCTTGGGACGGTTCGTTTGGGGGTCATGAACAAAAGCATGTTAAGGCTAAGGTCATCGTTAGAACCTTTGTAGAAGCATTGTTAAATCTCTGAGCTGTTTCCCAAAACCATCATGAACCTCTATGTGATTGGTGTCCCGTATACGAGACGGTTGAGCTAACGTGCACTAATGTGATTAGCATGACTGTTGTAAGTGACAGAAAACTTTCCAGGACATAGACATGTCTTATATGGGCAGAAAGCTTACGTTCTTGTTAATCTAACTGCACTGTCCACTGTTACAGTAGCTATTACAGTAAAAAAAATACCATGCTATTGATTGAGGAGAGTGCACAACAACAAAAAACTTAGCACGGCAACTGGTTTGATACATTCACCTCTGAAGGTAAATAATGTACTTACTCTAAAACTCTAAAATAAAGTGCTGAATTAGTTCAAAACAAAAAATAGTTAGTTTATATAGTTTATTTCTGTTCCTTTTTAAACCTCTGAAATGCGTTTTTTTAAATGCAGGCTAGAGCAGGTTGCTATGGAGCAGGCAAGCTATTTACGTGCATTGGACAGACGAGTGTAGGGTGCGAGATGTAACTGACATTTTGCAGGTGGGGAGAGAGAAAGAGAGGGTGGAGGAGGCTTGGCTTGAAGCGCTGGTCATCTTGTTGCTATGAAATGCATAATCTGAATTAGGGCCACAGAATTATACCTATGGAGGAGCGGCTTCTATGAAGGAACTTTGAACTTCATATAGTTGGCTTAACTTTGGACCAGCTAACAAGCTAACATGGTTGTGTGTGCAGAGTAGCCCCAGAATTAAAATAAAAACACGTCATACCCTTTTTTGTAGTTCATAAATCCAATGTGAAAACGATATTATCCTTAGCATTAAAAAGGTTAATCCATTCATCTCTAATTAAAAATCTATCTTCCTAATTTCTGAATCATCCTTGTAAGGTCAGTAGGCTACTAGACTATGCTTCGGAAGAGGAGGGGCAGGATGCCTACATATGCACACACACTGGCAAAGATTTTCAGCTGGCAGGCAGACACTGGAATATGTTTCTGAGTGACAAAGTGAGAGACCATAGGCACTTTGTTATGTTTTTTTGTGGGAAAAAATGCCCTGAGTGTAAAATAAGGTTATTAACCGTTTACCATGCTTTTAAAATAATGGTTCTGTTCAAGAACAGTATAGATACATTTTGTTCACGGTTTTGATTCTGTTCCTCCAAAAAAAATTTTTTTCTCCAGTTTTCTGTTCTGTTCCTTGAACTGGTTCCAACCCCTGCCGAAAACCACATATATACTTCTGTGGTTTGGTAACTTCCTGTTATTTGATGGACTGGCTAGACGGAAGAAGACACAAAGTTTGGAAAATGTCAAAGTATGCTGCGTCAGCCTTGCAATGGAGACTTCAATCACAAGGGGGGGGTGCGATTCCACTCAGTTGTGGACGTCCCGTTGTGGACTTCCCCATTGAAATGCATGACATCCGTTGCAACGTAACGGTGCGCTTATGGGTAATGTGAACAAGGCTTTAGCCTAAGTTCCATCGCTATCGGGAAACTGGGTCCAGCCCTGTACAGAGCTCTCACTTTCCCTGCCCTGTACAGAGCTCTCACCTGCCGGTTTGCAACTTTTTTCCTAGACTGCCCTGTATGGAGATTACATGAGGCTGGAATCCAAACATGCATGGCTTGAGAGATGCGGTCACCGGTAAGTGTGTGTAACTAGCTACCTAGTTTAAATATACATTTGATAACATTTGATTTAGCCTACATCCTCATCAATATTTAGTCTGGTTGGCTGATATGTGCAGCAGAGAGACTGAGAGGCAGAAAGATATAGGGTGCAATTCCAGCAAGAGTTAAGCGTGCATAAATGGAACATCATTATTTTCTTATGCACTTTTCTCTCTATGCAGATTCTGAGCTTGAATTTAAGCATGAGAATAGCATGCTATTCACCCGCTATTCGTTTGGGGTGGAGATCAAATAAATTAAGGTGTGACACAGGTGTGTCTACAGATGCTCTGTATTTTGACCTTGAATCAATTCCCTCATAATTCCACCACTTTACTTGCAATGAATAAGGTCAAGCAACCTGTCATTCCAAGTGGAACCACAAATACTTCCTTTTTCCCCAATAGAAATAACACCATTCTCCATGCATTGTAATTTACAAATTAAAATTGAGAAGAGTTATTGATAAGAGCTACTAGCTAAATGAGTAAGCTGTTTGGGTAACGGGATTGTAAATATAAATGACAATTGTTTTAGATGTATTTTATCTTCATGATCGCTGGAGACAAATGTGAAACCAGTCATATGGCAGCAAACTGATGCATATCAACATATCACCTTTTCCAAAGTGAAGTTTATGAAATGCTGGCTTATAACTTGAAAATAAATGTTGCGACCCAAGCTATAGGCTTCTGTAGCCATGCAGAAATGACAGTATAGCACCAAACCTACCGAGTTGATTAATGATTTCTAGAATGTTTTAAAGATGCACATCGCCATTTCCTGGTTGCTAAAATTCTATTAGTTAGCCAAATTTGAACGTATGTGACAAAACAAGCAAGCATAGTGCAAATAATCATTGTACCAACTAAACTGCTGTAAAATAAATTTTCCACAGCTGTTTGAAGCTGTAAGTAAACAATGTTAAAACTAAACTTAAGCACGGGAAGCATAGAAATAGCGCACATAGAACATATCTACCGCTTTTTAGACTTGCTTTCAATGAGAATGACATATCTATAACTCATAATTTCTATGTGAATTTGGTTAGGTCGCGCAAAAAGTTACATATTGCAGCTTTAATTATATGCCCAGACTTTTAAAAATGTATATCATGTTAAATGTTAGCCACAATTGGTAGCCACTGTCAGTTATACCCACATTATAATAATAATAATAATAATAATAATATGCCATTTAGCAGACGCTTTTATCCAAAGCGACTTACAGTCATGTCATTGTCAGATTGTCCGACCGTAAATTCAGAGCGTTTTGCTCTTGGAGCTTTCAGAGTGCATTGGACGCTCTGGCCGAGGAGTAGGGTTGTTTAGAGCGTTCTGACCTAACAACAGCACTCAAGCACCCAAGCTAACTGGCTAACGTTGGCTAGCTTGCTAGCTACTTCCAGACACAAATGAGAGAACAGCTCACTCTGACCATTTTACTCGCCCTAGCAGAGCTGGTTAGGCAGTTTTTATGTTATCCAGAGCGCTGGTGACTGCAACTGTGCTGCTGGCAACAATTTAATACCGTTTTTTGCCAACGTTTACTGACACGGCCATATTCAACGGGTGTTGAGCATTTGTAAATTTGTCAGTTATTCTGCGCTCTGGCACACTCAGACAAGAGTGCTCTGAAATCGGAGTAGATAGCTAGAGCGTATTTACCAGCTACGTTTATCGACAGTTGTCGTAGTGACATCATGAACATTCTATTGAAATGGTTACTTGCATCGTGGAGTCTTTTGTTTAGACATGTAGCTAGCTAAACAATGAACCATAATCCCAACTCATAATATTACTACCCTGCATGAATCTGCAGCTAGCTAACATTAGGCTATAACTAGCAATGCAAATGGCTCTGAGATACGAATAATATTACTACACAGATCATACATGTAACGTTAGCTAACAGTACACTTTAACTTTAAATGAAAATGACTTTCTGACAAAATTAGAAACGTGTAATATCTGAAAATTTAGCTAGCTAGACCATCTTACCCATATACATGGATGGACGCTTCACCCTCTCTGTCACGGATGCCATGGTTGCCCTTAGTTTGAAGATGTAATCCGGAGACAGGTGTTTTATACAACAGCCTTCTGTATGTTCTCTTTTCGACGCGGTCTGCATATTTGCAATCAAACGCCAGAATTTTCTGCATCTCCTTAGCTATCATACTCTAATTCCACTGATTTCCAAACTCGGTCCTCCAGAAAGTGGAGAGCAACACTTATGCAGTTCTACTACGTGATATCTAGAAAGGATTACCTACACATAGTGACCAGCTCATGTTATAGACAGAAGTGTGCTACATGGCAGACCAATCCGAACTAATCTCTCGGCATGTCCAGCCCACTCATTATCTCAGCCAATCATGGCTAACGGGAAGGTTGCTGTCTTTTTCCGTGGCTAAACCAACTAGGCTCATAATTTAACAATTTTATTCGTATTTACAGATAGCATACAAGTTTGTTATTAAGGCAGATGAAAGTTCACGTTCAAGAAGGCATTTCTGCCAAAAAAATAAGTTTATGTTCAAATGGCTCTCCTGTGAAGTAGTGACGCGCGACATACGCTTAGCTTCCTGAAACTAGTCACATATTTTCAAGCGTAATGGTGGCTGCATCATGTTATGGGTATGCTTGTAATCGTTAAGGACTGGGGAGTTTTTCAGGTTAAGAAATAAACGAAATGGAGCTAAGCACAGGCAAGATCCTAGAGGAAAACCTGGATCAGTATGCTTTCCACTAGACATTGGGAAATGAATGTGCCTTTCAGCAGGCCAATAACTTAAAACACAAGGCCAAATGTACACTGGAGTTGCTTACCAAGTGAATGTTCCTAAGTGGCCGAGTTACTGTTAAATGACTTATATCTACTTGAAAATCTATAGCAAGACCTGAGAATGGTTGTATAGCAATGATCAACAACCAATTTGACAGAGCTTGAAGAATTTTGATAAGAATAATGGACAAATGTTGCACAATCCAAGTGTGCAAAGCTCTTAGAGATTTACGCAGAAAAGACTCACAGATGTAATCACTGCCAAATGCGCTTCTACAAAGTACTTACTCAGGGGTGTGAATAGTTATGTAAATTAGATATTTATGTTATGTTTTCCATTTTCAATAAATTTACTAACACTTATAAAAACATGTTTTCACTTTGTCATTATGGGGTATTGTGTGTAGATGGGTGATTTATTTATTTATTTAATCCATTTTGAATTCAGGCTGTAACACAACAAAATGTGGAATAAGTCAAGTGGTATGAATACTTTCTGAAGGCACTGTATCCTAATCTAACTTTGGTGCAGGTAATGTTCTTCACATTACCGTCTCTGGTAAACAGTTTTGATAAAAGTTTTGATAAAAGTTTATTTGTCACATGCACAGGATACAGAAGGTGTAAACGGTACAGTGGAAGTGTTACTTGTGTAGACATGTAGCTACCTAGCTAAACAATGAACCAAAATACAAACAAAAATATGTTAAAATGGCTCTCCTGTGAAGTAGTGATGTGCGACATACGCCTAGCTTCTTGAAACTGGTCACATAGTGAAACTATTCATTTTTTTAAGAATTCAAAAGAAACATTGAATATCTAGTAGTCAAATCATAGTGTTAAAGCAGGTGATCTGGTTGTGCTCATTTTTGCAATTTTCTGGTGTTTTGTGGTGGAGAACTTAGCGGTCGAGCATAACACGTTAACCCTGTTACCCAAAGATAGACAGGCTAGAAATGTTTTAACAATTTCAGGTATTTAGTGAAGCTTGCATTCAATTGCCCCTCTCTGTTGCACACAACAAGCTTCCAATCCCCCTGTCACAAGGGGAGTTATGGCCGATTTAAGATGAATTCATCAACCCTGTTTACGGTCAACCCTGTTACTTTATTTGGCACTTACTATAGTCTATTTTTTTTTTTACTTCTTGAGATGGGAAAACATGTTTTTATTAACCTATAACAGTCTAAGCCCTGTCTAAGCCAGGGAGGGGGTTCTTCTACGCTATATGGAATTGTTTTCAGAAGGTCATACCAAAATACCCCTTTGAAGTATATAAAAAAATTATCTAAACAAAATATTTTAACAATAATTTTTGGCCTTAATGCTTTTAGCCCATACAAGCATTAAATAACAGATTCATCACATGGAACAACAAAAATCAAAAGGAGGTTTTTTTCTGAAGCGTCTGAACGATACCTGAGAGATATAGGAACAAATATTATGTTTATTTTTTACATGTATTTAACCCCTTATTTTTGGCACTAAACAGTCTCCATATACAGTACCTTCGGAAAGTGTTCAGACCCCTTGACTTTTTCCACATTTTGTTACGTTACAGCCTTATTCTAAAATTGATTCAATTGTTTTTTTTTCAAGTCCGGGCTCTGGCTGGACCACTCAAGGACATTCAGAGACTTGTCCCGAAGCAACTCCTGCATTGTCTTGACTGTGTGTTTAGGGTCGTTGTCCTGTTGGAAGGTGAACCTTCGCCCCAGTCTGAGGTCCTGAGCGCTCTGGTGCAGGTTTTCATCAAGTATCTCTCTGTACTTTGCTCCGTTCATCTGCCTCGATCCTGACTAGTCTCCCTGTCCCTGCCCCTGAAAAACACCCCCACAGCATGATGCTACCACCACCATGCTTCACCGTAGGGATGGTGGCAGGTTTCCTCCAGATGTGACGCTTGGCATTCAGGCCAAAGAGTTCAATCTTGGTTTCATCAGACCAGAGAATCTTGTTTCTCATGGTCTGAGAGTCTTTAGGTGCCTTTTGGCAAACTCCAAGCGGGCTGTCATGTGCCTTTTACTGAGGAGTGGCATCCGTCTGGCCACTCTACCATAAAGGCCTGATTGGTGCAGTGCTGCAGAGATGGTTGTCCTTCTGGAAGGTTCTCCACAGAGGAACTCTAGAGCTCTGTCAGAGTGACCAACGGGTTCTTGGTCACCTCCCTGACCAAGGCCCTTCTCCTGCTCAGTTTGGCCAGGCGGCCAGCTCGTGGGCGGCAGGTAGCTTAGTGGTTAAGAGCATTGTGCCAGTAACCGAAAGGTCGCTGGTTCTAATCCCCGAGCCGACTAGGTGAAAAATCTGTCGATGTGCCCTTGAGCAAGGCACTTAACCCTAATTGCTCCTGTAAGTCACTCTGGATAAGAGTGTCTGCTAAATGACTAAATGTGAAACGTAGGAGGAGTCTTGGTGGTTCCAAACTTCTTCCATTTAAGATTGATGGAGGCCACTGTGTTCTTGGGGACATTCAATGATGCAGAAACTTTTTGGTACCCTTCCCCAGATCTGTGCCTCAACACGATCCTGTCTCTGAGCTCTACGGACAATTCCTTCGACCTCATGGCTTGGTTTTTGCTCTGACATGCACTGTCAACTGTGGGACCTTATATAGACAGGCATGTGCCTTTCCAAATCATGTCCAATCAATTGAATTGACCAAAGGTGGACTCCAATCAAGTTGTAGAAACATCTCAAGGATGATCAATGGAAACAGGATGCAGCTGAGCTCAATTTCGAGTCTCATAGCAAATGGTCTGAATACTTATGTAAATAAGGTATTTATGTTAATTTTTTTGCAAACATTTCTAAATACCTGTTTTTGCTTAGTCATTATTGGGTATTGTGTGTAGATTGCTAAGGATGTTTTTTTATTGAATCCATTTTAGAATAAGGCTAAAGTATTCAGACCCCTTCCCCTTTTCCACATTTTGTGACGTTACATCCTTAGTCTAAAATGGATTCAATAAATGTTTTCCCTCATCAATCTACACATAATACCCCATAATGACAAAGCAAAAACAGGTTTTTAGACATTTTTGCATGTTTTTATTCTAGTGGGTTAAGTTGAAAAGTGCTCTTTATGATTGTATATTCATATTTGGTTAAATAAAAATGTCTCACAAAGTTACGCTAATTGGTGGAATGACCCAAATATTTTTTTGAGAGAGGACAGAAAGACTTGTCTCATCATCACTTTTGGGTGGGTGGGTTGGGGTTGTGTGTGTCACTGCACCAAATACCCTCGTTTCAGACACCTATTTATTTATCCTTAAGGGGTCAGCATGCTTCAAGCATAGTGGTGGCTGCATCATGTTATGGGTATGCTTGTAATCATTAAGGACTGGGGAGTTTTTCAGGATAAAAAAGCTAAGCACAGCCAAAATCCTAGAGGAAAACCTGATTCAGTCAGCTTTCCACCAGACACTGGGAGTTGAATTCATCTTTCAGCAGGACAATAACCTAAAACACAAGGCCAAATTTCCACTGGAGTTGTTTACCAAGAAGACAGTGACTGTTCCTGAGTGTCTGAGTTACAGTTTTGACTTAAAGACCTGAAAATGATTATCTTGCAATGATCAACAACCAATTTGACAGAGCTTGAAGAATTTTGAAAAAAATTAATGGGCAAATGTTGCACAATCCAGGTGTGGAAAACTCTTAAGAGACTTATCCAGAAAGACTCATTACCACGACTCAGGATAAGACCCAGATGCAGACACAGGAGGCGGATAGTTCGAATCTCAGATATTTATTGTAACACAGGGGGCAGGCAAAGGGCAGGTCGAGGGCAGGCAGGGGTTCGTAAACCAGGTCAGAGTCAGGCAGGTACAGGATGGCAGGCAGGTTCAGGACAGGCAGAAAGGTCAGAGCCGGGAAGACTAGAAAACTGGAAAAAACGGGAAACACGCTGGTACGACCTGAACAAGACAAGACGAACTGACAACAGACAAACAGAAAACGCAGGTATAAATACACAGGGGATAATGGGGGAAAATGGGAGACAAGCACAAGACAGGTGAAACAGATCAGGGTGTGACACACAGCTGTAACCGCTGCCAAAGGTGCTTCTACAAAGGATTGACTCACGGGTGTGAATACTTATGTATTTTCAATACATTTGTTAACATTTATATAAACAGGTTTTCACTTTGTCATTAAGGGGCATCGTGTGTAGATGGGACATTGTAAAAATATATTTAATCCATTATGAAATCCAGGCTGTATCACAACAAAATGTGGAATAAGTCAAGGGGTATGAATACTTTCTGAAGGCACTGTACTTCTATGACTTCCTTGGCTATCGTGTAGATGTGTCCAGCTAAACCCCTTAATATAAAAATGGAGACAATTACCTCTATTATTTCTTACTATCGTGTAGATGTGTCCAGCTAAACCCCTTAATATAAAAATGGAGACAATTACCTTTATTATTTCTTACTTACTCATATTTAAATCATAAACCTGGATGTGCAAAACCAAGGACATTGGTGAATTTTTCCAGGTGAAGTGTTCCCTTGGGTAACCTGTAATATTTCCTTTGGATCCTTTTATCATGTCCCAGAAAATCTGCTAGCTGGTCCATGTCAGTGTCATTTAAGTTGAGTACATCGTGGGGATGTGTTTACGCAATTTGGTGGATGAGAAGGATTTTTGACATTTATCTCCACACTTCTTGGCACAGCGACGCAGGCAGTCTGATCAGTGGAATGATGTTTCACAGCCTGGAATGGCGAACATATATATGTTCTTCTTCAGAACCCCACTAGGTTCACGCGTCTCCATGAGCAGCTCCTTTGATTTGATCATTGGAAGTGATAGAAGCACTGGGTCTTTTCTTGCTCGCTTTCCGCGTATTTCTATGTGACTAAACTGTTGGCATAGTGCCTGTTCAACGTTTGAGAGGGAGCCGGCAACATTGTGTGTAAAGCAGTTTTGTCTCGACACGAATGAGGACACTTCAAATCAGGGAGGCTTTCCATTGTCTTCTTCGGTGAAATACTATTATTTGTGAAAGAGTGACTTTAGCCAGTTGTGCCCACGTCTCGCTCTTAGGTTCTTTGGAAAGTTGGCTGTAGTGTGTTTTCTAATTTTTCTTCAAGGTACATATTAAGTTTCTTGACATTGTCAGCAAATGGCAAGATCTGTACTTTTCTTCCAATGTATTGTGAGCATGACACGATGCGCTCTCTCCAGCATGTCTTATAGACATGTTTGAAGTCCTCCACTGTAAGAGCTATTGGTCGCTAAATCCGACAAAATAAAGGACCATGTCGAAACGGTTGGTCGCTTAATCCGCCGAAATGAAGCACCATGTAAAAACAGCTGGATGGTATGCCCTCACCCGTCTAAGCGGTCGGCTGTGAATGGCCTCACCCGCTATATACTTAATGCTGATTGGTTTGGTTCTGCCCACTATAGTGCTGTCCGGTTAGAACGTGATGTTAAGGCCCATCACTGTACTATGGATGTTTATATGATTGTGGTTATCCGAATGACTTGGAATCTTATTGTTGTGGTTCTATAAGGCAAAGGTATGCAGACATATACACAGTATTAGTTATGGGTTATAACTATGCAATATACATATATGTACAGTACATGAATAAATAGCTAATGGCATTACACATTACACAGCATGTCTATAAAGGGCTATAAACACAGCATCAATATAAACTTCAACATTCACCTCTTGAAGAGAGAGAAACTAATTACTTGGATTGACAAAGGGTCACGATTCATGGCACCCTCTCTCTCCGGCCTGATGTGAGAATCTGCCGCTGACGCCACAGGATCGTAAATTACTCTGTGCATGAGCAAGTTCAAGAACTGTCTAGGATGACTCTAGAATCTCGCACATGGCAGCGCAATAAAAAACCTTAATAAAGGCCACTATGGAAAATGCTGCGGTAGCGTGTGCATGCAAAAGACCACAGGAGGCTGCTGAGGGGAGGCGGCTCATAATGGCCAGAACGGAGCAAATGGAATGGCATCAAACACATGGAAACCAGGTGTTTGATGTACTTGATACCATTCCACTTACTTTGATACCATTCCGCTCCAACCTTTTCCACGAGCCCGTCCTCCCCAATTAAATGCCACCAACCTCCTGTGATGTTTACCAATACAACAATTAAACCACTCCTGCAAAAGTACTTGTGCAAGCAATGCAATAATAACACTTATGGCAGTGCGGAATAATGCTACACACGGTAAACAATATGCAAAGCAGTATTGGCAACTCGCAACATTAAAGAATAGTAACAGCCATACAGTAGAACATATGGCTGAAACTTATCAAAGTAACATTAAGTAATTAGTGGTAATTACCTGTTATTACACAGCATATAAGAACCCCAATAAACCCCCCCTGCAACTTACATTTCGATGCATGCACAACATTCAGACATTCGTGTTACTGTGGACAATACAAAGTCCTCAGAAACATGCATCTTCTCCCTTTGGACGATGATGACACTCTGACCTGAATGGGCGGGTGCAGTGTCCAGATGCACATTTCCAAGCGCTCTGATTGGTTGGGAATGGCAGCGCTATGATGGGTGAGGGATAACTAAGATAAGCTGAGCAGCCAAACTAACGGGACTTAAGGAAAACTGAAGGGACTGTAAGGGGAAGTTAGGTAGAGAGGAGAGGAGCAGGACAGCCTTTTTTACATCCACATTCTTAACCTTTATCTTGTTAGCGGAGATCCTAGCCTCACAACTAACTATGTCTGTGACCTTCTGAAGGCTCTGGCCAAGTTTCAAGGCTAGTGAAGGTGTCTTCAGTGTATTATTATCACTGTCAAAGCCAGAAACAGCTTTCGCTGCTCTGATTGTGTGGTGGAAGTTGGCTGGATCCATTTTTATTTAACTTTTATTTATTCAACCCAATTGAGACCAGGGTCTCATTCACAATTTTGCCCTGAGAACAAACATGATCATTCAATAAATCAATAAAACAGCAAAAAATAAACTACAGGATACAGCAGATACAGACACACCACATCTCAACAACACAAATAAAACACCACAATTAACCAAAACACTTGCAAACCTCACTGAATTCATCCCTCATCAGTGTTCAAACCCCCCCAACGTCTTAAGACTAAGGAATTAACAGAGAAGTGAGATCAGTGGTGACCCGTCATTCAATATATATATATATATATACAGTGGGGAGAACAAGTATTTGATACACTGTCGATTTTGCAGGCTTTCCTACTTACAAAGCATGTAGAGGTCTGTAATTTTTATCATAGGTACACTTGAACTGTGAGAGACGGAATCTAAAACAAAAATCCAGAAAAACACATTGTATGATTTTTAAGTAATTAATTTGCATTTTATTGCATGACATAAGTATTTGATCACCTACCAACCAGTAAGAATTCCGGCTCTCACAGACCTGTTAGTTTTTCTTTAAGAAGCCCTCCTGTTCTCCACTCATTACCTGTATTAACTGCACCTGTTTGAACTCGTTACCTCTATAAAAGACACCTGTCCACACACTCAATCAAACAGACTCCAACCTCTCCACAATGGCCAAGACCAGAGAGCTGTGTAAGGACATCAGGGATAAAATTGTAGACCTGCCCAAGGCTGGGATGGGCTACAGGACAATAGGCAAGCAGCTTGGTGAGAAGGCAACAACTGTTGGCGCAATTATTAGAAAATGGAAGAAGTTCAAGATGACGGTCAATCACCCTCGGTCTGGGGCTCCATGCAAGATCTCACCTCGTGGGGCATCAATGATCATGAGGAAGGTGAGGGATCAGCCCAGAAATACACGACAGGACCTGGTCAATGACCTGAAGAGAGCTGGGACCACAGTCTCAAAGAAAACCATTAGTAATACACTACGCCGTCATGGATTAAGATCCTGCAGCGCACGCAAGGTCCCCCTGCTCAAGCCAGCGCATGTCCAGGCCCGTCTGAAGTTTGCCAATGACCATCTGGATGATCCAGAGGAGGAATGAGAGAAGGTCATGTGGTCTGATGAGACAAAAATAGAGCTTTTAGGTCTAAACTCCACCCGCCGTGTTTGGAGGAAGAAGAAGGATGAGTACAACCCCACGAACACCATCCCAACCGTGAAGCATGGAGGTGGAAACATCATTCTTTGGGGATGCTTTTCTGCAAAGCGGACAGGACGACTGCACCGTATTGAGGGGAGGATGGATGGGGCCATGTATCGCGAGATCTTGGCCAACAACCTCCTTCCCTCAGTAAGAGCATTGAAGATGAGTCGTGGCTGGGTCTTCCAGCATGACAACGACCCGAAACACACAGCCAGGGCAACTAAGGAGTGGCTCCGTAAGAAGCATCTCAAGGTCCTGGAGTGGCCTAGCCAGTCTCCAGACCTGAACTCAATAGAAAATCTTTGGAGGGAGCTGAAAGTCCGTATTGCCCAGCGACAGCCCCGAAACCTGAAGGATCTGGAGAAGGTCTGTATGGAGGAGTGGGCCAAAATCCCTGCTGCAGTGTGTGCAAACCTGGTCAAGACCTACAGGAAACGTATGATCTCTGTAATTGCAAACAAAGGTTTATGTACCAAATATTAAGTTCTGCTTTTCTGATGTATCAAATACTTATGTCATGCAATAAAATGCAAGTTAATTACTTAAAAATCATACAATGTGATTTTCTGGATCTCTCACAGTTGAAGTGTACCTTTGTTAAAAAATTACAGACCTCTACATGCTTTGTAAGTAGGAAAACCTGCAAAATCGGCAGTGTATCAAATACTTGTTCTCCCCACTGTACAGTACCAGTCAAAAGTTTGGACACACCTACTTGTCAGCTTCCTGCTTCTCCTGTTTGTCTCCGGGCCTCTAGAGGTCAGCTGTGTTCCCCTCTGCCTTAGTTCTTCCTCGTGTGTCCTCATTAGTTTGATCCAGGTCACCTGTGCCTTGTTTTCCCTTTAGTATTTTAGCTGTGTGTTTTCCCCTTGTTTCTCACTTGGTTATTGCGTCCTGACTATGTGTCTCCTGCTTTGTCCCACCGTGTCTGTCCTAGTAAGTTGTTCGAAGTTATCTTTAGTTTGTTTTTCTCCCCTCGTGGAGTTGTTTTGTTTTGCCTCCTGTTTTGGAACATTAAATCTACTTGCCTGGAGTATTGCCTTGGGTGTTTCATTTGGGTCCTACAACACCTCCTCTGTGGCTAAGGGGTAGTACCCCCAGCTCTCCACATCTGAGACCGGAGTTCTAGCCCGGCTTGTGACAGAATAACCAAGTCAATCATGGACCCAGAAACACTCAGTTCCCAGGATCTGTTGGCGGTGATCACTCGACATGAGGCTTCTTTCCAGCGCCATGAAGCCGTTCTCAGCCGACAAGAGGAGCTGATGGCTAGTCATTCTCAACTCCTGGCCGAAATGATGAGTTCCCTCCGCCAGCTCTTTGAACGCCTCCCTGGTCCTCTCCCTTCCCCCAGGTCACCCCCCAGTGACGACAGGTCGTCTCGGTTGGCGGAGCCCCGACTACCACCTCCCAAGCCCTTTTCTGGGGATCCAAGCTCTTGCCAGGGTTTCCTCACCCAATGCTCCCTCACCTTCGAGCTCCAACCCTCAAGTTTTCCCACAGACCGTTCCAAGATTGCCTACATCATTACCCTTCTTTCAGACAAGGCGCTCGCCTGGGCTTCTGCGGTGTGGCAGTCCCAGGAGGCCTGTTGTGACTCCCACGCTGCATTTGTAGAAGAGTTCAAGCGGGTGTTCGATCATCCTGTCAGTGGGCGGGAGGCTTCCAAGCGCCTACTGTCTCTCCGTCAGGGCCCCGAAGCACGGCAGATTTTGCCATTGATTTCCGGACCATAGCAGCAAGGAGCGGATGGAATGATGAAGCGCTGAGGGTCTGCTTTCAGGGAGGGTTATCTGAGCCCCCTTCAAGATGAGTTAGCCACCCGAGAACCAGCTGGTGATCTCGAGTCCCTCATAGCCTTGGCCATCCGCCTGGACAATCGTCTAAGAGAGCGGAGAACGGCTCGCCGTCAGGTGTCTCAGTCCCAAGTTCCTCTGAGCAGCTCTGTTTCTCCTGTTTGGACTCCGTCATTCAGAGCTTCCCCGGCTCCTGAACTGCTCCAGGATTCCCCGGAGAGCATGCAGTTAGGCCGTTCCAGGCTTTCTCCCAACGAAAGGGAACGTCGCATGAGGGAACGTCGGTGCCTCTACTGCGGGGTTGCCGGCCACTTCCGCTCCACTTGCCCCGAGCTTTCGGGAAACGCCTGTCCCCGCCCAGCTACAGGAGGGCTGTGATGGGGAGAATTAGAGCGCCTCCTACTAACGCTGTCCTGGCTATTCCAGCCACTCTGTCCTGGGGGGGCCACCAGCATCGGGTCCAGGCTATGATCGATTCCGGTGCCGCAGGTGATTTCCTGGATGTAACCTTGGCTAAGGAACTTAAGATCCCTACCCAACTACTTCCTCAACCCCAGGCAGTTACAGCCTTAGATGGCAGACCTCTGGAACCAGGAAAAGTTACCGAGGCGACTCAGTCCCTGCGACTTACCATCTCTCAACACCAGCAGGAGGAGACCTTCTATCTCATTGACTCTCCCGAGTATCCTATTATCCTGGGTCACCCTTGGCTATGCAGACATAATCCCCAGATCGACTGGCCCTACGGGCACCATTCTAAGCTGGGGTCCCACCTGCCAACTCACCTGCATGCTTCAGAGTCCCTCAGCCCCTAGTACCCAGTTTCAAGAGTCTGTTGACGTCTCCCGAGTCCCCAGTGTTTACCATCGGTTCAAGGCAGTGTTCAGCAAGGCCCGGGCTACTTCCTTACCGCCTCATCGCACGTATGACTGTGCCATTGATCTACTCCCTGGGTGCTGCCCTCCTAGAGGTCGGATCTTTTCCTTGTCCTCCCCGAGCACGCAGCTATGGACACCTACATTAAGGAGTCCTTGGCAGCCGGCCTCATCTATGCCTCTACTTCCCCGGCTGGGGCGGGCTTCTTTTTGTTGAAAAGAAAGACGGGGGTCTTAGGCCTTGTATTGATTACCGGGGACTCAACAAGATCACGGTTCGGAATCGATACCCCCTTCCTCTCATGGCCACTGCTTTTGAGCTGCTTCAAGGGGCTTCCATTTTTACTAAGCTGGATCTCCGCAATGCTTACCATCTCGTGCGGATCCGGCAAGGAGACGAATGGAAGACGGCGTTCAACACGCCCACGGGGCACTATGAATATCGGGTGATGCCGTTCGGGCTCACCAATGCCCCCGCAGTATTCCAAGCCCTGATTAATGATGTTCTCCGGGATATGCTTAATCTGTTCGTCTTCGTGTACCTGGACGATATCCTCATCTTCTCGAGGTCACTGAAGGAGCATGAGGGGCATGTTAGCAGGGTTCTCCAGAGGCTCCTTGACAATCACCTCTACGTTAAGCCTGAGAAGTGTGAATTTCATGTTTCTCAGACTCAGTTTCTCGGGTTTATTGTCACTCCCGGGCACCTAGAGATGGATCCCAAGAAGGTCAAGGCGGTCCACGATTGGCCCACACCTGCCACGGTCAAGGAGGTTCAACGGTTCATTGGCTTTTCTAACTTCTATCGGAAGTTCATTAAGAATTTCAGCTCGGTGGTAGCCCCCTTGACGACGCTTACCAAGGGAGGAGGGACCAAGATTCACTGGGGTCCGGAAGCAGCAGGGGCCTTCGAGGATCTCAAGCGCCGCTTCACTTCTGCTCCGATTCTGGTGACCCCTGACCCAGAGAGACCTTTCGTGGTGGAGGTGGACGCCTCAGAGGTGGGGGGTGGGAGCCGTCCTGTCACAGAGGGGTGCGGATGGGAGATTACACCCTTGTGCCTTCATGTCTCGCCGCCTGTCTGAGGCCGAGCGCAACTACCACGTGGGGGATCTAGAGTTGCTTGCGGTAAAACTGGCCTTGGAAGAGTGGCGCCATTGGCTTGAGGGGGCTCAGCACCCTTTCCAGGTTCTCACAGACCACAAGAACCTGGAATATCTCCAACAGGCTAAGCGGATGAACCCTCGGCAAGCACGATGGTCCCTTTTCTTCAATCGATTCCAGTTCCTCCTGACTTACCGACCTGGCACCAAGAACGTCAAGCCGGATGCTCTGTCTCGAGTCTATTCTCCCGAGGTACAAGAGAAGCCCTTGGCATCGATTATTCCGAGGTCTAGGATCGTCGCACCTCTTCAGTGGGAACTAGAAAGAGGGGTACGAGAAGCTCTTGTCCATGAGCCCGATCCAGGCGGTGGTCCTGCCGGTCGCCTGTACGTTCCTCTCTCTGTTCGGGCCCGCGTCTTGCAGTGGGGTCATGAGTCGCCCTTGACATGCCATCCAGGCAGTGCTCGCACACTGGAGTTCCTCCGACGGCGGTTTTGGTGGCCGTCCATCAAGAAGGACGTGCAGGTCTATGTTGAGGCCTGCCCTGTGTGCAACCAGGGAAAGTCGACACGCCAGCGACCCCAGGGACTGCTCCATCCCTTACCTGTTCCTCGAAGGCCATGGTCACACCTTTCTCTGGACTTTGTTACGGGACTTCCTCTATCCCAGGGCAACACCGTCATCCTAGTGGTGGTAGACCGGTTCTCTAAGGCTGCCCGGTTTATTCCCCTGCCCAAGCTGCCCTCGGCTAAGGAGACTGCTGAGCTCCTCATGAACCATGTCTTCCGGATATTTGGTATTCCCCTGGACGTGGTCTCTGACCGAGGTCCCCAATTCTCGTCCCGGTTTTGGGGGGCCTTCTGCAGGCTTGTTGGGGCCACAGCCAGCCTATCGTCGGGGTTCCATCCAGAGTCTAATGGCCAAACGGAACGGATTAATCAGGATCTGGAGACCACCCTGCGGTGTATGGCGGCCAGTAATCCCACGTCTTGGGCCACCTATATCATTTGGGCTGAATACGCCCACAACACCCTCCAGTCCTCAGCCACCGGATTGTCCCCCTTCGAATGCCAGTTCGGTTACAACCCTCCATTATTTCCAGAGGAGGAGGCGCAAGTTGGTGTTCCCTCGGCCCAGCGCTTTGTCCAACGCTGTAGGCGGACCTGGAAGAAGGCCAGGCGTGCCCTCCTTCGGACCTCCCAGAGATACCAAAGTCAGGCTAATCGCCACCGCCGGACGGCCCCTAGTTTCCGAGCTGGTCAGAGAGTTTGGTTGGCCACTAAGAACCTGCCCCTCCGGGTCGAATCCAAGAAGCTTTCCCAGAGATACATCGGCCCTTTCCGCATTGCTAGAAAGGTTAACCCTGTGTCTTATCGTTTGGTTCTCCCTCGCTCCCTTCGTATTAACCCCACTTTCCATGTTTCACTTATTAAACCTGTCTTGTCTTCTCCCTTTGCCCCCCCACGCAGACCCCCGCCACCTCCCAGGATTATTGACGGCCAGCCAGCCTACACAGTCCGCCGGATACTGGACTCCCGGAGGGTCCAGAACTCTCTGCAGTATCTGGTGGACTGGGAGGGCTACGGGCCAGAGGAGCGCTCCTGGGTTCCAGCCAGGGACATCCTGGACCCAGGGTTGATCCGAGATTTTCGCACCCTGGGGCCAGGGTGTTCTGGAATGAACGTCAGGAGTCGTTCCTAGAGGAGGGGGTCCTGTCAGCTTCCTGCTTCTCCTGTTTGTCTCCGGGCCTCTAGAGGTCAGCTGTGTTCCCCTCTGCCTTAGTTCTTCCTCGTGTGTCCTCATTAGTTTGATCCAGGTCACCTGTGCCTTGTTTTCCCTTTAGTATTTTAGCTGTGTGTTTTCCCCTTGTTTCTCACTTGGTTATTGCGTCCTGACTATGTGTCTCCTGCTTTGTCCCACCGTGTCTGTCCTAGTAAGTTGTTCGAAGTTATCTTTAGTTTGTTTTTCTCCCCTCGTGGAGTTGTTTTGTTTTGCCTCCTGTTTTGGAACATTAAATCTACTTGCCTGGAGTATTGCCTTGGGTGTTTCATTTGGGTCCTACAACACCTCCTCTGTGGCTAAGGGGTAGTACCCCCAGCTCTCCACATCTGAGACCGGAGTTCTAGCCCGGCTTGTGACACCTACTCATTCCAGGGTTCTTAATTTTTACTATTTTCTACATTGTAGTGAAGATAATAATACAATAATAGTGAAGACATCATTATGAAATAACACACATGGAATCATGTAGTACCCAAAAAAGTGTTAAACAAATAAAAATATATTTTATATTTTTCACGACTTCCGCCGAAGCTGCCTCCCCTCCTTGTTCGGGCAGGTTTCGGCGTTCGGCGTTACCGGCTTACTAGCTACTGCCGATCCATTTATCATCACTCCATTTGTCTTGTCTTCAATCACACACACCTGGTCCTTATTCCCTCATTAGTCATGGTATAAGTGTTTCCTCTGCTTCCTTGTCTGTGTGGGTGATTGTTTGTTTGTGGAGGTTAGTGAAGCTTGGTGGAGCTCGTGTATTGTGTGTCGACAGGAGTATTTTCCAGTGCGCCTGTTTTGTGCCCTGGAGTGTGTTTGACGCATTTCTGCATAAACCTGTATTTTGCGGATTAAAGCCTGTTATTCTGTGATTTACCCTCCTGCGCCTGACTCCTTCATCACCACCTCATCACAATATTTGAGATTCTTCAAAGTAACCACCCTTTGCCTTGATGACAGCTTTGCACACTCTTGGCATTCTCTCAACCAGCTTCATGAGGTAGTCACCAAGAACAGCTCAAATAAGCAAAGAGAAACAACAGTCCATCATTACTTTAAGACATGAAGGTCAGTCAAGCCAGAACATTTCAAGAAGCGCTATGATGAAACTTGCTCTCATGAGGACCGCCACAGGAAAGGAAGACCCAGAGTAACCTCTGATGCAGAGGATAAGTTCATTAGAGTTACCAGCCTCAGAAATTGCAGGCCAAATAAATGCTTCACAGAGTTCAAGTCACAGACACATCTCAACATCAACTGTTAAGAGGAGACTGCGTGAATCAGGCCTTCATGGTCGAATAGCTGCAAAGAAACCACTACTAAAGGACACCAATAAGAAGAAGAGACTTGCTTGGGCCAAGAAACACGAGCAATGGACATTTGACGAGTGGAAATCTGTCCGTTGGTCTGATGAGTCCAAATTTGAGATTTTTGGTTCCAACAGCCGTGTCTTTGTGAGACGCAGAGTAGGTGAATGGATGATTTCCGCATGTGTGGTTCCCACCGTGAAGCATGGAGGAGGAGGTGTGATGGTGTGGGGGTGCTTTGCTG
Organism: Coregonus clupeaformis; assembly: GCF_020615455.1. Classification (NCBI taxonomy): domain Eukaryota; kingdom Metazoa; phylum Chordata; class Actinopteri; order Salmoniformes; family Salmonidae; genus Coregonus; species Coregonus clupeaformis. The sequence goes on from NC_059212.1 coordinate 13,165,311, forward strand.
GTGACACTGTCAGTGATTTATTTAGAATTCAAGGCACACTTAACCAGCATGGCTACCACAGCATTCTGCAGCGATACGCCATCCCATCTCGTTTGCCCTTAGTGGGACTATCATTTGTTTTTCAACAGGACAATGACCCAACACACTTCCAGGCTATGTAAGGGCTATTTGACCAAGAAGGAGAGTGATGGAGTGCTGCATCAGATGACCTGGCCTCCACAATCCCCCGACCTCAACCCAATTGAGATGGGTTTGGGATGAGTTGGACTGCAGAGTGAAGGAAAAGCAACCAACAAGTGCTCAGCATATGTGGGAACTCCTTCAAGACTGTTGGAAAAGCATTCCAGGTGAAGCTGGTTGAGAGAATGCCAAGTGTGCAAAGCTGTCATCAATGCAAAGGGTGGCTACTTTGAAGAATCTCAAATATAAAATATATTTTGATTTGTTTAACACTTTTTTGGTTACTACATGATTCCATATGTGTTATTTCATAGTTTTCATGTCTTCACTATTATTCTACAATGTAGAAAATAGTAAAAAGAAAAGAACCCCCCTTATTTTGTGTGTAACAAAAAAGGGAGAAGTGTAGTGATCTACGGTCATTAAGAGAGGTCCAGCCGTCCTCCTGCTAAAGGATGCCGTGATGAGTATTAAACCTGTGATAAAGCTAAGCGTGTTATGATAAACTTTATCCAAGGGTTTTAGAGTAGTGGCTGCTGCATTCTGATAAATGGTGATTAACCATAATCAAAAGCTGGCAGAAAGGTTTTCTGTACAACCTGCTTTCTGCTGTTTAGGGAGATATCTTTCTATAAAATAAGCCTACTTTAAATCTCAGCTTCTTAACTAAACTGAACAAAAAATATAAACAAAACATTTCAAAGATTTTACTGAGTTACAGTTCATATAAGGAAGTCAGTCAATTGAAGTAAATTTGGCCCTAATCTATGGATTTCACATGACTGGGAATACAGATATGCATATGTTGGTCACAGATACTGTACCTTAAAAAAAAAGTAGGGGCGTGGATCAAAAAACCAGTTGGTATCTGGTGTGACCACCATTTGCCTCATGCATCGCAACACATCTCCATCCATAGAGTTGATCAGGCTGTTGATTGTGGTCTATGGAATGTTGTCCCACTCCTCTTCAATGGCTGTGCGAAGTTGCTGGATATTGGCGGGAACTGGAACATGCTGTCGCACACGTCAATCCAGAGCATCCCAAACATGCTCAATGGGTGACACGTCTGGTGAGTATGCCGGCCATGGAATAACTGGGACATTTTCAGCATCCAGGAATTGTGTACAGATCCTTGCGACATGGGGCCGTGCATTATCATGCTGAAACATGTGGTGATGGCGGCGGATGAATGGCATGACAATGAGCCTCAGGATCTCGTCATGGTATCTCTGTGCATTCAAATTGCCATCGATAAAATGCAATTGTGTTTGTTGTCCGTAGCTTATTCCTGCCCATACTATAACCCCACCGCCACCATGGGGCACTCTGTTCACAACGTTGACATCAGCAAACCACTCGCACACACGACGCCAAAGCATGGTCAATGGTTGTGAGGCCGGTTGAACGTACTGCCAAATTCTCGCTGGAAGCGGCTTATGGTAGAGAAATGAACATTAAATTTTCTGGCAACAGCTCTGGTGGTCATTCCTGCAGTCAGGATGCCAATTGCATGCTCCCTCAAAACTTCAGACATCTGTGGCATTGTGTTGTGTGACAAAACTTTACATTTTAGAGTGGCCTTTTATTGTCCCCAGCACAAGGTGCACCTGTGTAATGATCATGCTGTTTAATCAGCTTCTTGATATGCCATACCTGTCAGGTGGATGGATTACCTTGGCGAAGGAGAAATGCTCACTAACAGGGATGTAAACAAATTTGCAGCTGACATTTGAGATAAATAAGCTTTTTGTGCGTAGCAACAATTTCTTGGGATCTTTTATTTCAGCTCATGAAACATGGGACCAACACTTCACATGTTGCGTTTATATTTTTGTTCAGTGTAGGTAATCTGTTTTGTTTTCGAAATGTAAAATGTTTGTCAATCCAAAATCCCAGATATTTATAGGCGGGAACCTGCTCGATGAAAGAACCATCCAATGCATAAATGTGTAAACCATCTGAAATATTTATACGAGAATTAGAAAACAACATACATGTAGTTTTTACTGCATTATGTACCAATTTATATGAACAAGGGCTTTCTGCAAAGCAACAAAATCAGATTGTTAAATAAAAAATGTGGGTCAAAGGTTCTACAATGAGGGGGGCAGAAGCTGCAGTAGAAAAGGCTCAAGCGAATCAGAGCATGTGGATTTCTTCCTACAAATTCTTTGCAAGGCACTTAATACATCATTGACATAAAATTGTTCAAATGAACAAAAATAGGCCTGGAAATGCATCGTTCTCTGCTATTTGTTTAGAGGTGAATGAAGGACTCCATCTAGTGGCATTTGAGGTATTCAGAAACCATTCTTTCAAATAGGTGGCCAGCTGAGACAAAATGGTTATTAAAAGCACCATAAATGTATATTTTATTTTTCTACCCCCTTTTTCCTCACCAAATTTCGTGATTACGATCTCTTCTCATTGCTGCAACTCCCCAATGGGCTCGGGAGAGGCGAAGGTCGAGTCATTTGTCCCCAAAGGCAACAAAATAGGAAAAATGCCAAGGGGGGTGAATACTTGATTCACAGATGAATTACCATACTTGATAATTTAAACAGGTTAAAACTCGCAGGGCCGCCGGGCCAGACGGAATACCAGGGCATGTTCTCAGAACATGTGCAGACCAGCTGGCAAGTGTCTTCACAGACATTTTCAATCTCTCCTTGTCCCAGTCTGTAATCCCAACATGTTTCAAGCTGACCACCATTGTCCCTGTTTCCAAGAACTTGCAAGGTAACCTGCCTACTGTAAATGACTATCGTCCCATAACACTCACATCTGTAATTATGAAGTATTTTGAAAGGCTGGGCAAATCAATTTATAACATTTTGGACATGCGTTTTTCTGGATTTTGTTGTTGTTATTCTGTCTCTCACTGTTCAAATAAACCTACCATTAAAATTATAGACTGATCCTGTCTTTGTCAGTGGGCAAACGTACAAAATCAGCAGGGGATCAAATATTTTTTTCCCTCACTGTAGGAGTACCTATTTCGTTGTTAACCGCTCAACACACAATAGCCGCATGTGCGAACTCCCTCAAATCGTTTGGAGAAAATATCCTTTCTATTTCATTCAGCTTTGTTCAGATGTATTCTTCATACTATAAAATAATATAAAACAATGCCATGGAATTCTAAGCAAATCTTGTCTGCTAAATGAACTAGTGTAGCCCACAGCCATTTGGCATAGACAGATCAGGACCTAACATAAGGACAACTCAGAGTATGCTATTCTGTTCTTCTGAAATAGACTACATTTTCTTCCTATCATGCTTCTTTAGACCTGTCTAAAATAAATAATGGATTTATTGTGAAGGTGTAGGCTATATTACATGGATTTATTTGACTTTTTCAAATGTAGATGTTCCAAAGGTCTGCATCAGTGGCTTGTAGGCTATGTGTGGAAGCCAGGAGATGCTAAATGTGTTTATGTTAATCAACGGTCAATTACCGTGAGACCGATAGTTATTTGCTTGACAATCACCAGCTGACAAAAATGTTGTGACCGCCACAGCCCTACCTATGATGATGCTGTAGAGATGTTTTAACCATACGAGTCTGCTTATATGACATTCATTCTATCGATATTATACTTACACCAATGAGTTGTGGTTTTCAAACCTTCAGTAAATCGAAGGTAGCCTCAGCAGTAAATACCAGGCAGCCTCACTATACCATTCCCTAGAGGAGATGGTCCTCGCTAACTCAATTCAACCAGCAGAAACACACAAGAAACCAAACATTTACAAGACGACACCTGTAATTTAGGAAATATTTCCACAGGCTTCCAGAAGCACAATTTGGATTCAGGTAGTTATTACAGTCTTCCACTGCGTGCTACCTGATTTTAAAACGGTCAGCAGCAGCAGTGAGGCCAGAGTGTGTGCTATGTCTGGTGACAGTTGAAAAACATGGGGAAGCCTCCCATTGCCGACGGCTGCGGGTAAAGCAAATTGATACCTGTGAAACTCATACAGTTGTAGGATTTCCTTCTATGCTTCTCAGTCAGGAGCATAGGTTTGTAATATGTCCATTTGGTTTCAGCACTTCTATGAGGGCTGGATGGAGCTCTGGCAATTCAAAGTCAAGTGCAAGGTATAAGAAAAGCCATAATGTGCAGAGTCCATGTCTGAGTGTAAATAAATATTATGTGTTCTACAAAAATATAAACGTAAAGGATTGATCCCATGTTTCATGAGATGAAATAAAAGATCCATAAGCACAAAAAGCTTATTTCTCTCAAATTTTGTGCACACATTTTTTACATCCCTGTTAGTGAGCATTTCTACTTTGCATAGATAATTAATCCACCTGACAGGTGTGGCATATCAAGGAGCTGATTAAACAGCATGACCATTACACAGGTGCACATTGTGCTGGGGAACATAACAGGCCACTCTAAAATGTGCAGTTTTGTCATGCAACACAATTCCACAGATGTCTCAAGTTTTGAAAGAACGTGCAATTGGCATGCTGACTGCAGGAATGTCCACCAGAGCTGTTGCCAGATAATTGAATGTTAATTTCTCTACCATAAGCCGTCGTTTTAGAGAATTTGGCAGTACGTCCAACCGGTCTCACAACCGCAGACCACGTGTGTGGGCGAGCGGTTTGCTTATGTCAACGTTGTGAACAGAGTGCCCCATGGTGACAGTGGGGTTATGGTATGGGCAGGCATAAGCTACGGACAACAAACACAATAGCATTTTATCGATGGCAATTTGAATGCACAGAGATACCGTGAGGAGATCCTGAGGCCCATTGTCGTGCCATTCATCCACTGCCATCACCTCATGTTTCACCATGGTAATGAACGGCTCATGTCGCAAGGATCTGTACAGAATTCCTGGAAGCTGAACATGTCCCAGTTCTTCCATGGCCTGCATACTCACTAGACATGTCACCCATTGAGCATGTTTGGGATGCTCTAGATCGACAGCGTATTCCAGTTCCCGCCAATATCCAGCAACTTCGCACAGCCATTGAAGAGAATTGGGACAACATTCCACAGGCCACAATGAACAACCTGATCAACTCTATGCGAAGGAGATGTGTTGCGCTGCATGAGGCAAATGGTGGTCACACCAGATACTGACTGGCTTTCTGATCCACGCCCCTACCGTTTTTTTGTAAGGTATCTGTGACCAACAGATGCATATCTGTATTCCCAGTCATTTGAAATCCATAGATTAGGGCCTAATTTATTTATTTCAATTGACTGATTTCCTTATATGAACTGTAACTCTGTAAAATATTTTAAATTGTTGCATGTTGCATTTATAATTTTGTTCAGTATACATCTGAATCTTCATATGGCTCTGTTTCAGTCATGATATAGAAGCCTTGTCATGATATTGATACTTATTCTAAATTCCTGGGCATGCCACAATGGCCTTACCACAGCGCTGGATCCCTCTTCTAACACCGCTGGTGAATTCAGGGGATGACCAACAGTGAGTGTTCTTATCTCTAAAATGCTGAACATGTACGACACATTTCAGCCAGCAATTACCTTTTCTGTTTTCATGTGGGTTTTCACACGTTATCAGATACCACTGTGATATATTGGTTACATCATTGTGTACTGTGGATATTAATTGTTTCCATAGGAAAATGGCTTGTTTTAAAACTTTTTATTTGGAACTTTAAAAAAAATCTAACCAGAGGAAGGGTTTGAGGTTAATAGGTTTTAGAAAAGCTATGAAAACAACATTAAATACATCAAGAGACACTATGTTCACAAACCACTGGAAATAGACAATGTACAACCACAGAAAACATACATAGACACACATTTGGATTAGACAGTCTTCAAGTATGCTAGCTACCCCTATTCTACAAACACATACATTTTCTACAGACAAACATAGTATTTAATGCGCACCTTTCACATAGTCTTCTATGGGACAATAAAACCTAGAGGGACTCATGTTGGGTTCCCCACATATATCACAGATGGTAAAATTATACACCTTCAGGCACTGTAACTGAGCGAATCTGATTTACTATTGCAGGTTTGGATCTTTCTGTTGATAAGACACTAGTCGTCCTGCTTTAGCATAATTTTACCATTGGAGATATGTTAGCACCTTGGGAGGACTGTGAGTATGTGTATGTATAACACATTAACTTGTTTCACTTTCTTCCAGTTCTAGCGATCTAGATATAGCATCTAGTTGAGATTTGTGTGTTATTTTTTTTACTTCTTCCTGTACTGACCCATGGCCATGTAGCTCCTGAGGAAGTCTTCAAACTGTGGGACGGCGTACTCGGGGGCAGCCTCCTGCTGCACTGGCTCGTCCTTGGGCTCCTTGGCCACTGGTTCCGCTGCGGCGGAGGCATCCTCGGCACGACGCAGGCGGCAGTTGTAGTCGTACTCGGGGTCACAGTCAGGATCGGGCAGGATCACGCCACTCTTGGGCTTGTTTGCCTCAGCGGTGAGGGGAGCAGGGGCAGACATTCCGTTGCAGGTGAAGTCGTAGGGGTGGCATTGGCGGGCAGCGGGGGCGTTGGGTTCATCACTGGCCTCCACGGGTGTGCAGCCCTCATCGTAGTGCATGTAGCAGTCGTGGCCCTCCTTGGTCTTCCCAAGGATGCCCAGGCGGGAGCGGATCTGGTACTGGGGCAGCGTTGGGGGGGCCTTACGAAGGGCAGCGGCGGCGCCTAACAGGCAGAATGGGTCGTAGCGCGGGTCACACGCCAGAGGGGCGGGCGCCGGCTTGTCTTTGGGTGTGTACTCCAGGACGGGCTTGGTGAGGCCGGCCAGCTTGGTGGCAGTGAGGGGGTTGCAGCCCTTGTCGAAGAGGGGGTTGCATTGCTGTTCCTTGGGGGCTTCCTTGGCAGCGGGAGGTGGGGCCGCTATGCTAGCCCCGCACAGGGGATCGGTGGCCGGGTCGCAGGTGGGGTACAGGTGGTAGAAGCCGGAGGGGGCCTTTTCCACCAGCTTTGGCCGGCAGTAGGGGTCCTTGGTGGGATCGCAGCCCAGGGCGGCGTAGGATGGGGCGGGTCCAAGAGCAGGCCTGTAGCCATAGGCGGCACGCAGGTGGTACTGCAGACACTCGGTGTCATCGGGGTTGCAGATGCGCAGCAGCTCCGTCTTCTGCTCGGCGGGGAGGAAGGGCTCCAGGACTGGGGCATAGTAGTAGAACCCTGTGGGGTTCTTCAGAGGGTGCGGTAGGAAGGGGGTCAGAACAGGCACTGGGGCGACCTTGACCGGGGCTGGGGCGGCAATCTTAGGGATCATGGGGAAGTGGCAGTAGGGGTCGATATAAGGGTTGCATACTTTGACTGTGGCGGTCTTGACGGGCGCGGGCATCACCATCTTGGCCTTGGGCTTGCTGGTGGACTCGGCGATGCATTCTGGGTCGTCGGAGTCGGCGCAAGTCTTGTAGATAGCACTGAGGTGGGTGAGGTAATGGTTGAAGGTGGGACCCTCCTCGGAGCGGTGCTTGTTCTGCAGGTAGGTCATGTACATCTTGTCCAGATGCTCTATCTATAAGGTGAAGACAGGGGAAAGACAGACTCCCATCAGATCCAGACCTTGGTTCAAATGGTATGTTTCCTTTCAAATACTTTGAGCGTTTGATTGAGTCTGTCTGGAATGCCAGATGGTTGAAGTTCACTTTTTGGACTGTTACATTGTGCAAGGAAAGCTCAATCAAGACTGTTAATACTGGCCAATGAAGATATTAGGGAGGCAGGTGCAGTACAAAGTGCCGCTTTATCTACTAGTGAATGAAGTGAAGTGTATGTGCAGGATGAAGATAAAAAGGTAGGTGTGAAACCAAAAGTGCATTCACTCAAAACAAAAATGATTGTGGAATGTTTGCCACTCACTCCTTCCTGGTTACCAGTATCCATGAAGAATTTGTACCATCCCCAGAAGTCAGGTTGACGCTTGAGGACGGGAATGGGAACGGGAAGACTCCTCTTGCTGCGGACATCACTGGATACTGCAGATGCTGGAACAAGAGAGAGAAAGACAGCACATATTAAGAAGAGAATGTGGACTCATGAAGTGCCATATTAGAGTAAAGAAACACCACCAGTACACAAGTATGTGTGAGTACACCACTACATGAGTGTATTTGTGTATATACTGTAAGGATGTGTGTACTTGCATATAAATATCACAGTAAGTGAGTTTGCCGTTAATGTCTGAAAATATTTTGGTATGACATACTGTCCAGTAGTATACCTGCTAACATCCATGTTCCCCTTGTTGTCTCCTACAAACCAGTCCCCCTCACTCACCCTCCTCCTTCGCATTCTGCCACACCGGGCCAGCCCCCAGAAACTCTGTAAAACAACGGTAGGGACATGAGTCGACAGGAACCAGATGTTGTGTTCCCCAAATGAGGGAAAATGCTGGCCCTGCTAATTGACCCCTGGGAGTGCACGGCAGGAGACGGCGCTTAGAGGTACAGCCCAGGCAGCATATTGCCGATTAACCTAAACACACACGGATGCAGGCACACCTACGCACAGACACATCACAACATACATACATATTCACACACACACACACCTAGACACACCCTTCCAACATAAATACATACCCCCCCGCACAAACACTCCAGTCACTTTGAACAGGATTGGGGGGCCTGAGTTTGTATGAGACTGCATGTGGCCAACTGGAAGTCAGTGGAAACCGTAAAACTACAAAGAGCATTGGGCAGCATACCCAAAAGGCCCCCTCACTCCATCCCACCCAATTAAACCTCCACTGTAAACTAATATGTTTAGGGGGGGGACCTGTTCCGATGTTCTGTACACCGTGTCTCTATACGTTAAAAGCACCAGGGGTTTTCTTCAGAAGTTTACGGCAGAAAGGAAAACGCCCTGTCAGCTGGTTCAGTTATGGTGAGACGTCCGTGGTGTCTCACCTTTACTAATGATGCCAAAGTGCAGCTCCAAGGCATCAGAGATGTACTGTATGTATTTTAATGGTGGGGTTGTGAAAAAGTTCTGATAGACATAAGAAGTTGTATGTGTGCCCCTGTGGCTGACACGTTGTCATCGACAGTACACGCATTGGTTTTATCTAGTGTATGAACAGCCCATCATTTTAGTGACATTGAAGATTGTTTATTAAGATCCATTTGTGGTATGAATTATAATCTACTGTACTGCATGTGCAATGCCTTTGGGCTACAGTAATGTGACTGATATAAAGTGTTTTGAGTCAGACAATCAGTCAGGTATGTCTTTCAGAAACAGTACAATATTATACAGAGCCATGATTGCATGGAGCTCTCATCTCCCACTAATAAAGCAATACCTCATGGCACAACGCCTCTCCCCCATGTGATCTACTTGTTGTGTGTATGTACTAACATGTATGTGTAACTGATAGATGCACACACACGCACAGTAAAATGTCATGTTTTTAAATGTCTGTAAATTGTAAATTATTTTGTTTGTAATGTATTTTTCGTTGTGTCGGAGCCCAGTAAGACTAGCTGTCGCCATTGGCGTTGGCTAATGGGTTCCTAATAAAAAATAAAAATAAAAGTCTCACTCACCTGGCAATAACACTACAATAATTCCAGTGTAGATCAGGGAAAATGTTAGTCTTCCTGCCCGTGCCATTTTCTGCTTTATCTGTTTCCTGAGGGCGAAGTTGGGAATATCCAGTCTTTATAAGGAACAATTGAGAGGGTAAGAGTTTTTCCTGACCATGCTAAAATGGGTGAGACTTTATACAAATGTTCATGAATAAGCATTAAAGAACAATTTCTAAATGAATATTTCCTAATTTGTGAACATTTATAAACATGTATAAGCATTTAAGCATTACAATTCATAAACATTTATAACATCATATTATATTAATTGTTTATTAAACATTTATACAAAGATTTATAAGTATTTATAATGGCTTATTCAAATGTTATTATAAAACGTAATAATAGTGTTCTCCTTTCAGTGCCTCCTGCACCATTTAACAATGATTTTCAAGTACCGAACGGCTCCCCTGGCGAACCAAATGTCTGCTTGTGTATGGTCATGTAAATTCATAAACTTGTTTATACAGGCCCAAGTCGCGGTCCTGTAAAGGGTCAACAATTAAAACTATCCGTTTCATTTGGTTGTTCTATCAAGGTTGAACGTTGACGACAGCTTACCTTGGAGCACTAATCATAGAGCACCAAAGGCCAGTAACTTCTCAACGAGGTCAGACTAGACCATCGTTTCTCCGATTCTTAAAGTCTTCAAAGGCATTGAAACTTAGAAAATGTAAATGTACTGATATCCTATGTATTCCAGCTATTGGCTTTACCGCTGATGGAGGGATTGACAAAAAACTTTATTTCTTTATCTGTTATAATGAAAATCCCTCTTCAGCTTTATTCCCAAACCAATAACTGAATTGTTGAAGATTCTGAAAAGTAAACTCTGCATGTTGTTACTGACTGACACTAACATATCATACAAAGAACTTGGTACAAAATAAGCTTCAGCCATGGTGATGTAAACCATTTAGATGAACTGTATATAAAGTATACATTAGCATACATTATACATCTTGCATGCATTACACATTTATAAGCACACCATTGAATCACACCATAAGCGTTGTAATCCACGATTTACCTGTTGTTCAAGTGAAGTTCTGCCCTCCTGGGATGGCCTCAAGGAGCCAGTGGCTCTCTGGATTGATTGGTTTGGTGGGTGTAGCTAACCGAGCTGTGTATACACCCTACCTCTCTGCTCCCCTGAATGGGAGAGGAGCGCAGGGCAACATTTTTAAGGAGCCTCTTGATCATTAAAAACAAAAGGCATGTCGTACGGCTGGAGCATGCTGTTACGCACTCCAGGATTGGCTCTTTCACCGCTGGCTGACTGACCAATAGGGGGCCTGTAATTACCCGCACTGAACAGCAAGACCCCTGGGTAAAAACCTGATTAACGAGGTGTAATTTTGATGTATAGCTTATTTGTTGACACCGATTTGGAATTTAGGGTTAAGATGTAGGGCATCTGGATTGCTCCCAATATCAATCAACCAACAATCAATGTCTTTGGATAGAATGGCCATTATTATGGATCTTAGAGCTGATTCAGGCAGCATGATTCTCTCAGTAAAACCCTAAAACCAGTAAACCTGTGTTGATTCTGGAATAATAGAATGTAAAGATCCCTCAGTCAGCCATACATCTAGCCTACTTTCTACTAGTATATCTCTCTATGTGCTGTGTCTCCAGCAGGTTTGTAGAGAAAGCCAATCGTATATATCCCACTACACCGACTTTCCTCTTACACTGTATTTCCTGGAAACACTAATGAAGAGGGCGACTGCTGTCCAAGTAGAGGCCTTTATGAGCACACTGCCAACTCAGCTCTGCCTGATGTCTGGAAAAATGCCACGTAGAACCAGCTCAGTTACACTGGTCCCATTGGAATCAACTTGAAAGGCTTTATGAAACCTATAATGACCCTACATAAGGCCTTTGTAGATGCTTCATGAACCATTCATAAGGAAATGTTATGCTACATTGAGGGTGGAAAAAGGACTATTCCACATTTGCATAGTAGAATATGGATAATCAAATGAACCACACTTGACTTGTGCAAAGTGAAGATGTTACATGCTCAATATTCCCCTTAAAGGATGCATTTTACATAGGTCAATGAACCAGTTGCCTTGAAAAGAACTATAAGTTAATAGTACCATAATATAAATATGTCCAAGTTTTATATTCTTGGAAAATTCATGGCAAGTGATGTGTGCAAAGCCCATAAAGCGGTTTCATACCACTTGTGGAGAAAGAAACTCATAAAAAAACAGACCCTTGCTGTAAAAATGATGAGGCCCTACCTCCACTTTCATGTAAGCAGTTTTTCATGTGTTCTCTTGCATGTTCGTATGTTGAACTACATACCACCAACAGGAGAAGAATACATGCACTGGGGTGTAGTCAATTAGGTGAAACGTTCTGAAATGTGCAGCTAGAAATGTAATGAATAGAGGAGTCATGATTATCTAGGCTACAATTCAAAACAACAAAGAACCCTACACCTACTGTAAAATATGGTGGTGGATCTATGATGTTAATGGGCTATTTTGCTTCCACTGGTTCTGGGGCCCTTGGTAAGGTCAACGGCATCATGAACTTCACCCAGTATCAGGACATTTTAGCCAAGAACCTGGTTGCCTTTGCCAGGAGGTGGAAACTTGGCCGAAAATGGATCTTCCAGTAAGACAATAAACCCAAGCACACATCGAAATCCACAAAGAAATGGTTAATTGACCACAAAAATCTAAATGTTCTGCAATGGCCATCTCAGTCTCTGGACTTGACTATTGAAAACCTGTGGTTTGAATTGAAGAGGGCAGTCCATACGCGCAGACGAAGGATATCAAGGCTCTGGAAGGATTCTGTATGGAGGAATGGGCCAAGATCCATCCCAATGTGTAATCTCATAAAATATTTTAGAATAAGGCTCAGTGCCGTTATCCTCGCACGGTGTGGTGGGTCCCAGTGTGGCTCAGTTGGGAGAGCATGGCGCTTGCAACGGCAGGGTTGTCGGTTCAATTGCCACGGGGGACCAGTACGAAAAAGTATGCACTCACTACTGTAAGTCCCTCTGGATAAGAGTTTCTGCCAAATGACTAAAATGTATTGAAAACAGGGGTGCCAATTATTTGTATCTCTATCGTATTGATAAAAATAAAAAGCACTTGTTAAACAAAATATATTTTCCCCCCAAATCTATTAGTATAAAATAATATACTTTTTGTTCATCTTTATCAAGGTTGCCAATAATATTGGACCTGACAGTATATACACACTACATGACCAAAAGTATGTGGACACCTGCTCGTCGATCATCTCATTACAAAATCATGGGCATTAATATGAAGTTGGTCCCCCCTTTGCTGCTATAACATTCTCCACTCTTCTGGGAAGGCTTTCCACTAGATGTTGGAACATTGCTGCGGGGACTTGCTTCCATTCAGCCACAACAGCATTAGTGAGGTCGGGCACTGATGTTGGCCGATTAGGCCTGGCTCGCAGTCAGCATTCCAATTCATCCCAAAAGGCGTTTGTTGGGTTTGAGGTCAGGGCTCTGTGCAGGCCAGTCAAGTTCTTCCACACCGATCTCGACAAATCATTTCTGTATGGACCTCGCTTTGTTGTCCCAAACTGTTGCCACAAAATTGGAAGCACAGAATTGTCTAGAATGTCATTGTTTGCTGTAGCGTTAAGATTTCCCTTCATTGGAACTAAGGGGCCTAACCTGAACCAGATCATTATTCCGCCTCCACCAAACTTTACAGTTGGCACTGTGCTTCCGGGCAGGTAGCGTTCTCCTGGCATCCGCCAAACCCAGATTTGTCCGTCGGACTGCCAGATGGTGAAGCGTGATTCATCACTCCAGAGAGCGCATTTCCACTGCTCCAGAGTCCAATGGCGGCGAGCTTTACACCACTCCAGCCAACGCTTGGCATTGCACATGGTGATCTTAGGCTTATGTGTGGCTGCTCGGCCATGGAAACCCATTTCATGAAGCTCCCGACGAACAGTTATTGTACTGACATTACTTCCAGATGCAGTAGTGAGTGTTGCAACCGAGGACAGATGATTTTTACGCGCTTAAGCACTCGGTGGTCCCGTTCTGTGCGCTTGTGTGACTTACCACTTCACGGCTGAGCCGTTGTTGCACCTAGAGGTTTCCAATTCACATTAACAACACTTACAGTTGACCCGGGGCAGCTCTAGCAGGGAATACATTTGATGAACTGACTTGTTGGAAAGGTGGCATCCTATGACGGTGCCACGTTGAAAGTCACTGAGCTCTTCAGTAAGGCCATTCTACTGCCAATCTTTGTCTATGGAGATTGCATGTTTGTGCGCTCGATTTTATACTCCTGTCAGCAATGGGTGTGGCTGAAATAGCCGAATCCACTAATTTGAAGGGGTGTCCACATACTTTTGTATATATAGAGTATATACATATTTTTCTCCTTAACATTTATGTAACTCCCGGAGACCAAAATCACACAGGATATCCATCTAAATCTACTATATGTATCCATCAAGCCCCACTGTGCCCATATATAAATTATTATTAAACAGACATTTGTGTCATTACAAATAATTAAAGTGATTCTTTGCGGAGCCCCATTCATCATCTGCCATCTGCAGTATGTTTAAGGGGGCGACTGCATCCAAGTCTCGGGGATCATCTCGTATATAATTATGCTCTAAATGCCCAACGAACAGGTGTTCTGAGAGAGACAGTAATTTACAATCCAGCATGGAAGTCCATTGAAGCTACATGAGCATGATAGCAACTCATAATTTTAACATTCCAACATATAGTAGAATGCCTGGAATTCTTTCAGAATCTTGCAACATCTGGAGCCAGCAGTAGCAAAAAAAAAAAATAGAACTAGCACCCCTATTTGGCTGAATGGAAATTATATGTCATTAGAGCTGAAATAGATAGTTTGTTGGGTAGTCCCAAAAAATGAAGGGCATTTTCTTTTACATGGCACGTACAGTATATTAGCTCATCCACTTGTTTATTCAATAAATGTATACACAAATTCTACAAAAATAAATAAATCCATAATCTTCCTCACTGGATATCACCGTCATCAAAAAGGTCTTCAAAATCTGTGGAGAAAAACAATACATACATTTAGAAGAATCCGGTTTAGATTGATTTGACACAAATTATCGGTTCTAACAGGCAGAAGCAAGGCATTTTCTTGGAGAGTAGTGGGTCAGAGAAGTGCACCCTGGTAAAAAGTGAGGGGCATTCTGGGATATTTGTGTGCCCTTCCTGTGCGTCTGGATGGTTTGTGAGGTCAGAGGTTGACCGTATAGCTCTGTACAAACATGCATTGGCTCAATCCATACAAACATTATCTGACATGGATTGTGTATGTGTGCCATTCAGATGGTGAATGGGTAAGACAAAATATTTAAGTGACTGAATGGGGTGTGGTAGTAGGTGCCAGGCGCACCGGTTTGAGTGTGTCAAGAACAGCAACGCTGCTGGGTTTTTCATGCTCAACATTTTCCCTTGTGTATCAAGAATGGTCCACCACCCAGCCAACTTGAAACAACTGTGGGAGGCATTGGAGTCAATATGGGCCAGTATCCTCATGGAACGCTTTCGAAACCTTGTAGAGTCCATTCCCCAGCGAATTGAGGCTGTTATGAAGGCAAAAGGGGGTGCATTTCAAACAGTCAGCAATAATCTGATGAATTCAGGGCTTGTAAAATTATACCTAGGCTAAATATAAGACTTCTGCAACCATAAGACCCAATAATAATTACATTATTTTATCAAAACAGTTGAACCTTCTTTTTTTGCAATAATCACTGATATGGCTTTCAAGTCTGTCTATGAAAATGCCCTTTTTGTTACAAATTTAATCAGAACCATGCATAATGCACATTCACTAATAATGACTAACATCTTGTAGCAAACATAGAAAATTAACACAGGTCTCATAATCTCTCAAGCACAAGCCCACGTGCTAGTGAGTAGCCAGCTAATCTTTATATTTCAAGTTTAGCCAACTTGGATATATTTGCTTGGTAAGAAGGTAGAACAGTTGAATTGTTATGAACACACCCTTCTGTCCATCTCCAATTGTTTGAACAGCATGCTAGCCCGTCCACTTTGTTCAGATGTAGAAATCAAGTGGCCTACCTTATTTCTCAGAAAGAGAATGAGTTGCCAATTCCTTATATAGTTGTGTTTTATGTTTATTGCACATTTATAAAACAGACTAGACCGCTAGTAGTATAGCAGTCTTTGGCTAAAATGCTGCTAGCGGTACGTGGTATCACAATGTTGCGCACTACAAATTGAGCATACATTTTCTAGAATCAATGTTCATCGATACTCCCGTTTTAGTAGTGTCTGCTCTGCGGTGCAATTTGAGGAGTTGAGACACAAAAAGGGTATCGTTAGAAAGGTTAACTTATCCTCTATTGCAGTAAAATAATGTCTCAATGTGTTTCAGTGTCCACATGACCGATTCTGTTGGACCAAACCTCAAATGCAAATAGCGTGTTGAAAACGCTTGTCAGAGAGGAAAAAGCTATCTCTCATCTTTGTTGTTGTAAGTGGCAGGGGCTTGGCGTGTGTGTAAATTGAAAGGTGCACACAGCCAGAGAGGAAGAGGCGAAGCAAGAGGTTTCACTCACCAAAACCTGTCGAAAATAAGCCCAATGCTTTTTCTATGGGCTTATTTTGGACCTAAGCTTGTCGCCTGCCTTTCCGCCTTTGGGACAACGACTCCCATTGTTAGGGCAGAGACATGAGCATCACGTCATTATATACAAACCACTGACACAGCACAGAAAGATCGAAGGAGACGAGACCAAAAAGACAACATAAGAACAAGCGGACCTAAACACTCAAAAAAAAAAAAAAAAAAAAAAGATGATTCTTGTCATACAGGCATTTGAAATATTGCTCAAAAACATTAATTTGAATTAATTCGATATATCGCCCAGCCCTACTTGAAAGTATTTTTTTCACTCAACTTTTAAACAAAATGTTACTTGAAGATTGCAGATTTCACTTTGAATAAATTGTAGTTGACAACTCAATAAAAAATATTAACCAAAACTAGACGATGAACTGATGTGTTTGTGCATGCCGTCATGTCTACAGTATGCAGACTGGATGGGCGTGTTTGCATCCCAACCTGTGTTTTTTCACAAGTCATTGTCCGAAGTCAATCCCCTAAAAGCAGTCATCAAAAACCATACTTTGGCTATACTATAAAGTTAAAGACACAAACAACCCAACAGGAAAACAATACTTTCAGGCAAATTAAAAACTTGACCAAAGTTAACTGTACTGTATATTACCTGCGTTCCATGACAGGCAGTTCAAATAGAAAATTATGTAATGTATTACATGTTCATAGGGAGGCAACTTTCAGGGAAATACATTTTTATTTTAGGAGCCACATTGAGACACGGTGTGTCCATACTTGCGAACATTAGAAAAAGTTTAAACAAACGTTTTCCTCCGTCTCAAAATCCGCATCAGCCAATTAATTATCTTCCACGTAGTTGCACGTGCTACAACGCTACTGTCACGATCGTTGAGAGACGGGTCAGACCAAGGTGCAGCGCGGTATGCGAACATGTTTATTAAACTCAATAAACATAAACAAAGGGCATTCAGCTTCGGAGGCGGATCCGGCTCCGGGCGTGACGACCTCTCCCTCTCTGCCTCCCCGTTGCGCCCCTGGTCTGGTCTTGACCTTGGCGCGATGCTTCCCCTCTCCTTCCTCCCGCGATGCACCAAGCCCTGTCTGGACCCTGGTGTGGGAGACCCCGAACCTGGAGAGGGGCTGACGTCTGGGCCTGGATCAGCAATCCTCCCGTGATGCACCAAGCCCTGTCTGGACCCTGGTGTGGGAGACCCCGAACCTGGAGAGGGTTCTGGGTCTGAAGTGGAGTCGCTGACCGGAGCTGAACTGGACCCCGGTGGAGCGGACTACTCTGGCTCCGGAGTGGAACCGCTGACCGGAGCTGGACTAGAACCCAGTGGAGCGGACTACTCTGTCTCCGGAATGGATCCGCTGACCGGAGCTGGACTAGGCACCGGTGGAGCGGAATTCTCTGGCTACGGAATGGAGCCGCTGACCATTGCTGGACCAGGCACCGGTGGTACAGGCCGGGCCGGACTGGGGACACGCACCACTGGTCTGGTGCGGGGAGCAGTACCGGGGCGTACCGGGCTGGCGACAGGCACCACTGGTTTGGTGTGAGGAGCTGGCACGGGCCATACCGGACTGGATACGCGCACCACTGGTTTGGTGTGGGGAGCAGGTACGGGGCGTACTGGGCTGGCGACAGGCACCACTAGTTTGGTGCGAGGAGCAGGCACGGGCAGTACTTGACTGGATACACGCACCACTGGCTTGGTGCGGGGAGCAGGTATGGGCCGTACTGGACTGGATACACGCACCACTGGTTTGGTGCGGGGAGCAGGTACGGGGCTTACCGGGCTGGTGAGGCGCACTGGTGACCCAGTGCGTATAACCGGAGCAGGATATACTGGACCGTGGAGGCGCACTGGAGACCAGGAGCGTTGAGCCGCCACAACCCGTCCTGGCTGGATGCCCACTTTCGCACGACACGTGCGGGGCGCTGGCACAGGACGCACTGGGCTGTTCATGCGCACTGGCGACACAGTGCGTATCTCTGCATACTTAGGTTCCTCTATGAACACACGCTCCTTCTGTTGCCTGACCAGCTCCTCTCTCCTTGCCTCCACTACTTCCTTCTCCCTTTGAGCCTCCTGTAGCGCCTCCCTCTGAACGGATACCTCCTGCTCCCTCTGATCTAACAGCCCCCGTAACGTGGTGGCCTCCTCTCTCAGACTCTCGATCCGCAGGTCTTGGAGGACCTCTAGAATAGCGGCCTCCTCCTCTCTAGTCAGCCCTTTCCCGGCCTCCTGCTGCCTCGTCGTCCACCCCGTGAGCCTCCCCCAAAAAAATTTGTTGGGGCTGCTTCTCGGGCTTCCTCTTCGGCCGGCACCGTTGATGTCGCCGTTGATCCTCTCCTGCCTGGGCTTCCTCCTTCGCCCAGGGTCCTTTACCTGCCAATATCTCCTCCCAAGTCCAAAATGACTTCCCCACCTGTGTCCAGGGTGTCTGCTGCTCCTGGGCACGCTGCTTGGTCCGTTGTGGGTGGGATCTTCTGTCACGATCGTTGAGAGACTGGTCAGACGTGGTATGCGAACATGCAAACATGTTTATTAAACTCAATAAACATAAACAAAACAAGAAACAACGTAACGTGAAGTCCTCAGGCTATACACATACAAGCCTAAAAACGGAACAAGATCCCACCACTAAGGTAGGCAAACAGGCTACCTAAGTATGGGTTTTTGTTTTAGATTCCGTCTCTCACAGTTGAAGTGTACCTATGATAAAAATTACAGACCTCTACATGCTTTGTGAGTAGGAAAACCTGCAAAATCGGCAGTGTATCAAATACTTGTTCTCCCCACTGTAGGAACAAGGTGGAATCCTATTACATAGGCGCCGAATAATGTGACAGGGGCTACAGTCCATTACGAATTCCAAAGGATGACCCAGCCGTGACCTGCCCAACGATGCCACTCTACCAGATGAACTCAATGCATTTTATGCACTCTTCGACAAAAACACAGAGCCGTGCACAAGGGCCCCCACTGACCCAGGGGACTGGGTGATCTCGTTCTCAGAGGCCAACGTGAGGTTGTTAAAAATCAGGTCGACACTCGTAAGGCTGGTTATGGCACACATCAACTCCATCATCCCAGACACCGTAGACACACTCACATTTGCATACCGCCCCAACAGATCCATAAATGACGCAATCTCAATTCCACTCCACAATGCCATCACCCACCGAGATAAGAGGAATACCTATATGAGAAGGCTGTTCATGGACTACATGTCACACCCTGGCTCTGGGACTCATTATGTTGAGCCAGGGTGTGTTCATTTCTATGTGTGTATTTCTATGTTGGTGTTCATTCTAGTTTGTTGTATTCTATGTTTGCCTGAGTGACTCCCAATCAGAGGCAACGAGTGTCAGCTGTTGGCTGGTTGTCTCTGATTGGGAGCCATATTTAACTGTATGTTTTCCCTTTGTGGTTGTGGGTTTTTGTTCCGTGTTCGGTCATTGATACCGTGGACGTCACGAGTCGTGTTTTGTTTTGTATTTTGACGCTTTAACTAATTAAAGTCATGTTTGTTCATCACGCTGCGCCTTGGCCTACTCCTTACCTCGACCTTGACAGAAAAACCCACCATGCAACGACCAAGCAGCGTGTCCAGGGGCTGCTCTTGGGCTGGACATGGGAGGAAGCGCCGGTAGAAGAGACAGTGGAGGCGCGCCGTAGAGAGGAGCTACGGCGTGATCAGGGTCGTCGTCGGACGGTCGTGAGGCAACCCCAGAAAATTTTTAGGGGGGGGCACACGGCATGGACGACGGGGCTGACGGAGGAGAAAAAGGGGGCGGATCCAGAAGGCCACCAGGCCAGGGGTACACCGCCCTGTACGTCCTGTGCGGATGCCTCACACAGAGTGTGTGAGGGTAGGCATTCAGCCAGGATGGGTGGTGGCCGCTCTTCACTCCAGGCCTCCTATCCGTCTCCACAGCCCGGTTCGGCCTGTCCCTGCTCCACGCACCAAGCCTACGGTGTGCGTCGCCAGCCCAGTCCGGCCTGTCCCTGCTCCACGCACCAAGCCTACGGTGTGCGTCGCCAGCCCAGTCCGGCCTGTCCCTGCTCCACGCACCAAGCCTACGGTGTGCGTCGACAGCCCAGCCCGGCCTGTCCCTGCTCCACGCACCAAGCCTACGGTGTGCGTCGACAGCCCAGCCCGGCCTGTCCCTGCTCCACGCACCAAGCCTACGGTGTGCGTCGACAGCCCAGCCCGGCCTGTCCCTGCTCCACGCACTAAACCTACGGTGCGCGTCGCCAGCCCGGTCCGGCCTGTTCCTGCCACCTGCACCAAGTCTACGGTGCGCGTCGCCAGCCCGACCCGGCCTGTTCCTGCCACTCGCACCAAACCTACGGTGCGCGTCGCCAGCCCGGTCCGGCCTGTTCCTGCCACCCGCACCAAGTCTACGGTGCGCGTCGCCAGCCCGACCCGGCCTGTTCCTGCCACTCGCACCAAACCTACGGTGCGCGTCGCCAGCCCGGTCCGGCCTGTTCCTAGCACCCGCACCAAGTCTACGGTGCGCTTCGCCAGCCAGACCCGGCCTGTTCCTGCCACTCGCACCAAACCTACGGTGCACGTCGCCAGCCCGGTCCGGCCTGTTCCTGCCACTCGCACTAAGCCAGGGGTGCGAGAAGTCAGCCTGGTAAGGCCCGTCCCTCTTCCACGCACCAAGCCAGGGGTGCGAGTCGTCAGCCTGGTAAGGCCCGTTCCTCCTCCACGCATCAAGCAAGGGGTGCGCGTCGTCAGCCTGGTAAGGCCCGTTCCTCCTCCACGCACCAAGCCAGGGGTGCGAGTCGACAGCCTGGTAAGGATCGCTCCTGTTAAGTCCAGTCCTGCTCCAGCCGGCGGGGCCAGACTGGACCAGGGGTACTATGGGGGGTGTATTGGAGGGTGGTGGTCAAGGCCGGAGCCAGAACCGCCGCCGAGGAGGTAGCCCACCCAGCCCTTCCTTGGTTTGTTTAGTTGAGGCGCGGTCGCAGTCCGCGCCTTTAGGGGGGGGTACTGTCACACCCTGGCTCTTGGACTCATTATGTTGAGCCAGGGTGTGTTCATTTCTATGTGTGTATTTCTATGTTGGTGTTCATTCTAGTTTGTTGTATTCAATGTTTGCCTGAGTGACTCCCAATCAGAGGCAACGAGTGTCAGCTGTTGGCTGGTTGTCTCTGATTGGGAGCCATATTTAACTGTATGTTTTCCCTTTGTGGTTGTGGGTTTTTGTTCCGTGTTCGGTCATTGATACCGTGGACGTCACGAGTCGTGTTTTGTTTTGTATTTTGACGCTTTAACTAATTAAAGTCATGTTTGTTCATCACGTTGCGCCTTGGTCTACTCCTTACCTCGACCTTGACACTACAGCTCAGTGTTCAACACCATAGTCCCCTCCAAGCTCCTCTCCAACCCTGGGACTGAACTAGGCTTGTCACAATTTTCCATGGCAAATAGGTAAACACAAAGCTGACTAAACTGTTTGGTCCTTTAAAAAAACCTTCTGTATGTAACATAGTGTGCTATAGCTTGTAAAATAAACAGGCTGCTTGTTTCCAACATTAGGACTGTTTTCCTAAGGAAATTGTCCTTGCTGCGATACTGGTATCGTGACAACCCTAGACTGAGCAAATCCCTCTGCAACTGGACCCTGGACTTCCTGACGGGCTGACCCCAGGTGGTGAGGGTAGGCAACATTACCTTCACCACGCTGACCCTCAACAAGGGGTGCTTAGTCCCCTCCTGTACTCCCTGTTCACCCACAACTGATGGCCACGTACGACTCCAATACCATCATCAAGTTTGCAGACGACACGATGGTGGATAGGCCTGATCACCGGCGACGATGAGACAGCCTACAGGGAGGAGGTCAGTGACCTGGCAGTGTGGTGCCAGGACAACAACCTCTTCCTCAACTTCCGTAAAACTAAGGATCTGATCGTGGACTACAGAAAACGGGGGGGCGAGCACACCCCCATCCACATCGATGGGGCTGCAGTGGAATGGGTCGAGAGCTTCTGTCACCAAGCCATAAGACGGATGAATAGCAAACAAAATAGCTACACAGACCGAGTTAACCTTTATTGACCTTTATTTCTCTATGCACTCTCACCGGGCCCTACACAATCACACACGCACTCACATCTACTCACTCACACATAATATGCACATACATGTATACTGACTCTACACACGCACACCCACTCACATACAAACTGCTGTTACTCTGTTTATCTTATATCCTGTTGCCTGGTCACCTTACCCCTATACATATCTACCTCTATCACTCCAGTATCCCTGCACATTGTAAATATGGTATTGACCCTCTATATAGCATGATTACTTACTTGTGTTCTTCATAATTTTTCTTATTTCTCGTGTTTTTTGATTATTGCATTGTTGGGTTTTGAGTTAGCAAAAAAGGCATTTCACTGTATTTGTGCATGTGACATTAAAAACGTGAAACTAGTCACCTTACCCCTATACATATCTAACCCTACCGCTCCAGTATCCCTGCACGTTGTAAATATGATATTGGCACTGCTGCATTGTTGGGAAAGAGCAAGAAAGGCATTTCATTGTACTAGCGCACGTGATAAAAAATTTAACTTGATATGCAGCCTAATGTGTAAGTAAATGCTGTGTTCTACAGTGTACTTGTACTGTCTGTAAACAAATGTAAAAATGGTTTTGAAATTGACCTCTAACCCAGTGATTCGCAGACCTCTCCTGGGGTACTCCAGCCAGTCCACTTATTTGATGTATTCCAGAACTAACTAGCACAGCTGATGCAAATGTCACCTACTCATCAAGCCCCTCATTAGTTAAATCAGCACTGCTAGTTCTGGAATACATCAAATACGTGGACTGGCTCGAGGTACTCAAAGAAAGACTAGGACAACACTTTAAAAACAAATTGTTTTCATTAATCAAAATACAAAAGATGGCAAATGGAGAACTGAATAGGCCTGCATGGTCCTCTTTTTAATTTGCATTTATTTTTTCACTAGTTGATCTATTCAAACAATACACTAAGTTGGGGGAAGCCTCAACTAGACAGTCACATAGCTAGCTATTGCAATAAAGAGGAAACAAAGAAATAAAATCTGTCTCCTATAAACAAATGTCTTGCATAACAACCCTGACTGTTCCAGCAGAGGTCGTCTAGGTAGGCTAGTGAATCTGTGTGGCATATGGTGAGAAGATATGCCCGTTTGATGTTCTTTCGCCTCAGGACAGTGATCACATTACACTATAAAACTTACTTTGTTAAAGCTGGTTTGAGGCCTCTAAAGATGCTTCCTGCTGCTCCAGAAGCCAACAGAGTTCTGAAGCAAAACGAGTGGAGGTGAGCTGCTGGAGGAAGGCATGCACTAATGGATTCAATCTGCCCTGACGACTTGGCTAGTATGGAATACAGGTCAGCCATTCAAGTCTATTTCA
Source organism: Coregonus clupeaformis (assembly GCF_020615455.1). Lineage (NCBI taxonomy): Eukaryota > Metazoa > Chordata > Actinopteri > Salmoniformes > Salmonidae > Coregonus > Coregonus clupeaformis. The sequence continues at coordinate 13,189,136 of NC_059212.1, forward strand.
ATGGCCCACCAACACAATGTGCTTCAGTTACAGTTAAATTAAAGACATTAAGTGTCATCATCTAAAAATCTCAGATGATGCTTATATTTGATACTGTTATACTGTTAAAACCTCTTCTTGAACGTTATGGCAAAATGTACAGTGCCAGGAAAAAGTGTTTGCCTCCTTTCAGATGTTCTCTATTTTTGACACAGAATGTTTTTAGATCTTTAACCAAAACCTAATATTAGATAAAGGGACCCTGAGAGAACAAATAACATTTTGATAATTATCTCATTTATTTTATAAACAAAGTTATGCAACACCCAATGCCCCTGTGTGAAAAAGTAATTACACCCTTCAAGGAAGAATCTACCCAAAACCACTTATTCCTTTAATTTATTAGTGTTAAATAACACTAATATGTGAAAACAATATTTTTTGTGAACAAATGTTTCATTTTGCCGTTATAATATGGTTGGTAGCAACATGGAAAATCGTTGTGGAAATCTGTTGCGGCTCAAGTCGACTACAAAATCCCCAATACAATGCTCTCTTTATGGGCTGGCTGGCTAGCTAGCAAGCAAGCAAACATAGCTACACACAATTATACCAAAGACAATATCAGCATGTAAAGAAGCTAGTTAGCTGTAAAATCACCTAAACAAACTGCACTATCAATTTAGGATGAGCTACAATCTCACTATGTTCAACCTGCAGATCGATGTGCCTCTCACAGAGTGGAGTTTGTCATTCGCAACAGCAGACATACTTTTGCCCATACTACGTCAATGGGCCGCGCGGTGCATTCTGGGACAAGGAGCGCTCTCCTTCAAGGAGTGAATGGGAGTCTATTGAGTGCTAGCTCAAAAACCCAACATAAGCACGGATTTCGTCAACAATAAGTACAACATTACAAATATTTTCCGAGATGTGAGATAATTAACTTGCCATCTGTAAAATCGTATAGCTTTGGAATCGTGACATTACGTACTCTTGAGGAAAATAGGCACGTTTCTCGACATCTACACTGACTTTGAGAAGGGATTGGATGATGATTAGTTTAGCAACCACGTGACGCAGCAAGATACACTTCCGGTAAACAAGATGGCGTATTGAATACCCAGTGGTACAAATCACCTCAAGATAAAAACATAATATTCAATATCAGTAAGTTAGACTAAATATTAGCACTTCATATATTCGAGGGTAATAACATTCAATCTGGATAATAACACAAAAATAATTATAAGGCTAGAGAAATGTATCTACAAATATTACAACAACACGCAACACCCAAACATGACGGAAGATAAACGATAAAAGTGAAAACGCGACTCCTCGACTGATACAGATTTATGCTTTTCACCACTGGGACTGGTAAGTGTGGAAAGCAACCTGTTGATGTCGATAAATGACAAACTGGGCATACTAGAGTTGGTCAGTAATGATGTAAAAGAGTTGAAGGCGAGTCTTGAAATGAGTGATGGAAAAGCTGCGATAATGGAGAGTGATACAAAAAAACTAAAAGGGACAGTCACTAGGATAGAAACGGACGTTAAGGAACTTAAAAAGGAGAACAACTTACTGAGAGAAGCCTTACTAGACATACAAACTAGTCGATGAGAGGAAATCTAGTACTTACGGGTATCCAGGAAAAAGAAGGAGCGGTTACAGAAAACATTGTGAAGGACTTCTTTCATACAGCTTTTCAAATCCCACTCGATGCTGTCGACAAAATCCAACTCGAACATGTACACCGTTTCGGACAAAGAGGACAGAGATATGAGCGTCCAATCATTTCCAAATTTGCTTTTTAAGGATAAAGTAATGGTTAAAACCCTAGGTAAAAGACTTGCTGGCACGAAAATAGGCATGAATGATCAGTTCCCGAGGGAGATTGCAGAACGGCGCAAAGTTCTGTACCCAATCTTCAAGGAAAATAGATTAAAAGGCAAGCGTGTTGCTCTCGTTGTCGATAAACTGTATATTGACAACCAAATGTTCCGCGACACAAAGACTACTCCATGGCTATTCTGAAAGTTCTAATAGAGGAGTCAAATAATGGAACACCCAATACTAGTCATGGTAGGGATTGTAATAATAAAGCACATTTATAGCATGTATAGTATTTTATAAAGGGATAAGACGGTATTACAAGAAAAGATAACAAGCAAAATAATACATCTTCAAATACTTCTAAATTAGAACACAAGTACTCAATCAACATAGTGGAGATAAAAACATAGCAAACAGAAGACATAGAAGGCACAGTATGTGGGTATGTGTGGATGTATTGTGATGGAAGGTGTGGTGTTTGTTTTTGTGTTTGAAAAAGTGTGGCGTTAAGTGAGTGAGAAAGGAAATGGTTGCATATCCCAGAACCAACTGTCTGTGAGCAGGGGTTGTGAGAGAGAGCTTTCAATTTTGTGCAGATGAGGGATATATATTTTAAAATATAGTATACATCTAATCAATTTTTTTATTGTCCTGTCATGATGGAACGATCCCCATCCCTATATCCTAGACACCCACCTGAGCGACCCATACACCAAAGAGAAGTCCCCATCTGTTTTATAGACCTGCTGTGAGTTGCCTATATGCAGCCAAAACAGAAAGATAAATGAGGTCAGAGACCTACTTGAGCAGCACCGCCCCATCAAGATTCTGAGCCTGCCTGGCAGGGTTGGTCCTACAAAGCCAGAGCCCCCTGATGGGAGAGCATAATATACAAGGAAATTCTCAAAGCTGCTAATGAGAACCTTGACGACCTTGTACCTAGCCGGTGGGGATTCCGGTGAGGTACCCACACCCAGGTAGTGGCAGTGCTGGCAACACTGGCTGCAGTAACCCATGGGGAGGGGGTCACACTCTGACAATCAGAGAGGGGGCTTATTATTGTGGCCCAGGTGGCACAAAATAATCAAAGGTCTGACGGCACGGAGATGCTTGGGGAAAATGGTTACAACGGGGGACCAGAGTGTTTGTGTCTCAGGTGAAGAGGGTGGATCTGATCTCCATCACCTAGGACTTGACATAGATTAAATAGATTAATCAAATCTTACATTGTTGTCAATTTTTGCTCGATCTTGCATGCTTTATCAAACAGCTGTAACTGTATATGCATTCGTAAATCAGGTCCTTTCTTGAGTTGGGCTCTGGGATGTAACAACCGTTGAGCATCTGATCTTATGGTTGATTGTGGAGGAAAGGGGTTGAGTGCGTTAGAGTATGTGCGTGTGTGTTTATCCCACATCTGTTGCAAGGGGGTAAGGATGTTAGGGAGAATATAGGATGAACCACAATAATTGTTTGCTAAAATAATAATCGCTTGTCAAAAATGTAATGTAATACAATGGCAATCCGGGTTATAGGTTAAAATCCTACGCATGAACTGCCGACATTATTACGCATATTGATTGATAATGATGGAAAATAAGATATGCAAGATATTTGAATAGATATATATTTTTAAATAGCTATATATATATATATTGAGGTGAGAGCATTGGAAATGCTTTTGGCGGTTGACCTGCTTCTGTTTTGTGGGTGACACTGTTTTTGATGGATGGGTCCTGGCCTCTCGGGGCCTAGGGATCCGGGGGGACGGGGGTGGTATGGCGATCACTAGGATGGCGACCCAACTTGGGATGGGGAGGGGCTTTAGCGGGGGAATTAGTGGAGAACAATTGGAGGGTTACTTAGTAGCAATGCAAATATCATGGCACAGCTATATGGACACTCAATCACTATGATATTTGTTATTGGTAAATTTACAAACATATATAATGATAAGTAGATTTGAAACTTGTATCTCATTATGGTATGTGGTGAAATAAGTATAGCCAGTTATAATTGTAATGGCTTAGCAGATAATAACAAAAGAAGAACAATATTTACATGGCTCAAAGAGAAGGAATATAATATCTATTGAAACTCATTCAACAATTCTAGTTGAAGTTGCGTGGAAAAAGGAATGGGGGGGCAAAATATACTTCTCCCATGGGCAAAGAAACTCAAAAGGGGTGATGATATTAATCAACAGTAATTTCAATCCGAATGTGCAAATTGTCCAAACAGATACGCAAGGTAGATGTACTATTTTAAATATGTTATTGGACCATAAACAGATATGGCTCATTAACCTATACGGACCAAATAATGATGATCCACACTTCTTTGACAATATATATAATAAATGATCAACCCTGCAAGCAATTCAAGACTCTATTATTATGGTGGGGAGATTATAATACCGTTTTAAATAGCTAAATGGACCGTAAAGGAAATCACACTAAAAACAATCACTCTCATGCTCTTAAGGACATCGTGAATGTCATGGATACATTAGAACTAGTAGATATATGGAGGCTTAAATATCCTGATCTAGTGAGATATACATGGCGGAGACTCAATCAAGCTAGTCGTCTTGACTTCTTTCTTATGTCATTCTCGGTGGCACCAAAAGTTTTAAAAAGTGTTGATAGGGGACAGAATGCAGTCGAACCATCATATAATTGGCATATAAATTACTCTTACTGAATTTCCATGTGGGCGAGGATATTGGAAATGTAATCAAAGCCTATTGGATGATAACTTGTTTTTAACTAGGACAGAGGAATTTATAACTGATTTTTTCCGACATAACATAGGTACAGCAAATCCCCTTATTGTATGGGACACCTTTAAATGGGCCTTTAGAGGCCATGCAATTCAGTACTCATCTCGAAAACAAAAGCAATTTAGGTCAAAAGAGTTTACACTAACAAAGGAAATAGAAGGTCTAACAGAACAGATAGATAGCAATAAAAACTAACATAGAGGCTCAGAATAAATTGGAAATGGAGAAACTTTTTCAAGAAAGATCAAGTGTAATATATTATTAAAATAAAGCAAACTGGATGGAATGTGGGGGAAAATGCACCAGATACTTTTTAAATCTTTAACATAGGAATGCTATCAAAAATAATTTACTGAAACTGGTTACAAATGACGGAGTCACCCATGATTCACCCAAGGATATTTTGAAGGAGGAAACAAAGTACTTTAAGCATATGTTGTCATTTCACTCGCCTCCATCTCCTCTAACTGAAGCTAATTGTAGAGCTTTTTTTCAATTGATAATGTAAAATTAACAGCCATACAGAAAGACTCATGTGAAGGTGAAATTACAGAGGAGGAACTTCTGGATGCAATTAAAGACTTTATGTCCAGGAAAACTCCAGGGTTGGATGGCAACCAGTCGATGTATACCAATCCTTTTTTGATATACTCAGAGGACCGTTATTAGCATGTTTTAGCCACTCCTATGTAAATGGTAGATTATCAGACACTCAAGAAGAAGGTCTGATTTCATTATTACTGAAACAGGATACAAATGGAAAATATAATGATCCAGTTCATTAAAAAAATTCGAGGCCCCTTACACTTCAGTGTTGTGATGCAAAAATTCTAGCAAAATGTATAGGGCAGACAGGTTTTTTACATGGAAGATACATTGGAGATAATATAAGGCAAGTACTGGAAACAATAGAACACTATGAAAAATTAAACTAGGCCTGCTATTCATAGCAGACTTCGAAAAGGCATTTGATAAAGTACGACTGGGGTTTATATATAAATGCCTGGAGCATTTCAATTTTGGAGAATCTCTTATAAATTGGGTTAAAATCATGTATAGTAACCCTAGGTGTAAAATAGTAAATAATGGCTATTTCTCAGAAAGTTTTAAACTGTCAAGAGGAGTGAAACAAGGTTGTCCACTATCGGCATATCTATTTATTATGGCCATCGAGATGTTAGCTATTAAAATCAGATCCAACAATAATATCAAGGGATTAGAAATCCAGGGCTTAAAAACAAAGGTGTTGATTCATGTTTTCTTTTAAATCCATAACTTGAATCCCTCCACAGCCTCATAGAGGATCTAGATACATTTTCTAACCGCTCTGGATTACAACCAAATTATGATAAATGTACTATATTACGTATTGGATCACTGAAAAATACAATTTTTACATTACCATGTAGTTTACCAATAAAATGGTCTGATGGTGATGTGGATATACTCGGAATACATATCCCAAATGAAATAAATGATCTCACTCCAATACATTTTTATAGAAAGTTAGCAAAAATAGATAAGATCTTGCTACCATGGAAAGGTAAATACCTGTCAATTTGCGGAAAAATCACCCTGATTAATTCTTTAGTATTATCCCAGTTTACCTATTTGCTTATGGTCTTGCCTACGCCTAGCGAACAGTTTTTTAAATTATATGAGAAAAAAATATTCAATTTAATTTGGAATAGCAAGCCAGACCAAATTAAACGGGCCTATTTATATAATGAATATGAATTCAGAGGACATCAATTATTAAATATTAAAGCATTAGACCCATCATACAAAAGTTATACTTAAATCCGAACTGGTTCTCTAGCAAATCAGTAAGATTGTCTCACCCAATGTTCAAGAATGGCCTTTTTCCCTTTATTCAGATTACAACCTATCACTTTCAGTTATTTGAAAAGGAAATAATCTCCCAAATATCACTATTTCTAAAACAAGCCATAGAAAGTTGGTTGCAATTTCAATTTAATCCTCCAGAAACGACAGAACAAATAATGCAACAAATATTGTGGTTAAACTCAAATATACTAATTGATAAAAAACCATTTGTTTTTGACAAAATGTTTAAAAAAGGTATAATCTTCGTAAATGATATCATCGGTAGGACTGGTGGAGTTATGTCGCACCTGCAGCTAACAAAAACATATGGAAATGTCTGCTTACCCAAAATTACAACCAAATAACTGCAGCATTACCGCAAAAATGGAAGAGGAAAGTGGAAGGGGGAAAAGTAAGGAACTTGTCTGTCGCCCTTGCATTACCAAACATAATTGGTTAAAGAAAACTGTGATAAATATAAAAGTATACCAGTTTCATTTAAGGATCAAAGAATTGACAGCCGTCCCATATAGATTGCAAAATAGTTGGGAAGAGATTTTTGACGTACCGATCCCATGGCATAGTGTTTATGAACTGATACGCAAAACGACGCCGGATTCAAAACTGAATAGAATGTTATTTATATGGGTGATACAATCTTCCCAGCTCTGCAGATTTTGCTGCAAAGAGACATAATCATTAGATCATTTGTTTTGGTACTGTCCATTTGTACCTTGTTTTTGGACACAGGTCGAGGAATGGCTGAAGGATTGCAATATTTACCTGGAGCTAACCCTGCAGATAGCATTACTGGGTGATCTGAAAAGTCATAGTCAATCGATCAATAATATAATAATACTTTTAGCAAAAATGTTTATTTTCAATTTACAATCTGTAGAAACAATGAGAATAGAAAGGTTCAGAACTTTTGTAAAACATCACAGTACAGTTGAAAAATATATGGCAAATATAAATCCAATATGGATGGTGTTAAGAGATAGATGAGTGGTGTTGAATGGAGTTGAAGGATGGGACTAATAACAACTAACAACAACTAATAACAACAAGATAACTAATAATGTAAGCATACTGTGTCCATAATAAGTATATAGGTTATAGGTTGAGAGCTTTTGTGAAAGAGCACAGTTAGAAAGATATGGCATATAGAAGCAAACCGGATGGACATCATGAAAATGATCGGAGAGGTTTAGGGTAGAGGAAGTTCAGGAGTAAAAACAAACAAAATAGAATTATTGTAAAATTGTGTCCATAAAATGTATATACAGTGAAGAGAACAAGTATTTGATACACTGCCGATTTTGCAGGTTTTCCTACTTACAAAGCATGTAGAGGTCTGTACATTTTTATCATAGGTACACTTCAACTGTGAGAGACGGAATCTAAAACAAAAATCCAGAAAATCACATTGTATGATTTTTAAGTAATTCATTTGCATTTTATTGCATGACATAAGTATTTGATACATCAGAAAAGCAGAACTTAATATTTGGTACAGAAACCTTTGTTTGCAATTACAGAGATCATACGTTTCCTGTAGGTCTTGACCAGGTTTGCACACACTGCAGCAGGGATTTTGGCCCATTCCTCCATACAGACCTTCTCCAGATCCTTCAGGTTTCGGGGCTGTCGCTGGGCAATACGGACTTTCAGCTCCCTCCAAAGATTTTCTATTGGGTTCAGGTCTGGAGACTGGCTAGGCCACTCCGGGACCTTGAGATGCTTCTTACGGAGCCACTTCTTAGTTGCCCTGGCTGTGTGTTTCGGGTCGTTGTCATGCTGGAAGACCCAGCCACGACCCATCTTCAATGCTCTTACTGAGGGAAGGAGGTTGTTGGCCAAGATCTCACGATACATGGCCCCATCCATCCTCCCCTCAATACTGTGCAGTCATCCTGTCCCCTTTGCAGAAAAGCATCCCCAAAGAATGATGTTTCCATCTCCATGCTTCACGGTTGGGATGGTGTTCTTGGGGTTGTACTCATCCTTCTTCTTCCTCCAAACACGGCGAGTGGAGTTTAGACCAAAAAGCTCTATTTTTGTCTCATCAGACCACATGACCTTCTCCCATTCCTCCTCTGGATCATCCAGATGGTCATTGGCAAACTTCAGACGGGCCTGGACATGCGCTGGCTTGAGCAGGGGGACCTTGCGTGCGCTGCAGGATTTTAATCCATGACGGCATAGTGTGTTACTAATGGTTTTCTTTGAGACTGTAGTTCCAGCTCTCTTCAGGTCATTGACCAGGTCCTGCCATGTAGTTCTGGGCTGATCCCTCACCTTCCTCATGATCATTGATGCCCCACGAAGTGAGATCTTGCATGGAGCCCCAGACCGAGGGTGATTGACCGTCATCTTGAACTTCTTCCATTTTCTATTAATTGCGCCAACAGTTGTTGCCTTCTCACCAAGCTGCTTGCCTATTGTCCTGTAGCCCATCCCAGCTTTGTGCAGGTCTACAATTTTATCCCTGATGTCCTTACACAGCTCTCTGGTCTTGGCCATTGTGGAGAGGTTGGAGTCTGTTTGATTGAGTGTGTGGACAGGTGTCTTTTATACAGGTAACGAGTTCAAACAGGTGCAGTTAATACAGGTAATGAGTGGAGAACACGAGGGCTTCTTAAAGAAAAACTAACAGGTCTGTGAGAGCCGGAATTCTTACTGGTTGGTAGGTGATCAAATACTTATCTCATGCAATAAAATGCAAATTAATTACTTCAAAATCATACAATGTGATTTTCTGGATTTTTGTTTTAGATTCCGTCTCTCACAGTTGAAGTGTACCTATGATACAAATTACAGACCTCTACATGCTTTGTAAGTAGGAAAACCTGCAAAATCGGCAGTGTATCAAATACTTGTTCTCCCCACTGTAGTATGTATAAGCTCGAAGCAGAGGCCTAAGCATTGTTGTTCACTAGTTTACTCCAATTAGGGAAGGGGTGGTGGGGTTGGAAAGTAATAAAGGTAAATGTATTTTTTTTTAATGATATGTATGTATATATATATATATATATATATATATATTTGCGAGAAAAAAATAAACATATTGGAAGTGATGCAGACAATTACATTGATGGAAGTTACAATCTATCTGCAATATCTGATCTACCCCCTAAAATAATATATATATATATATATATATATATATATATATATATATATATAAACGCGTGACGCAGCATGACAATGTGAACGCGATTGGTCGACAGTCTGCTGGGTGGGGCGTTATACGTTCCTTCATTCATTGGATTCCTATCTCCTTTCTATAATATCTATGGTAACGGCACCATGCAATGCACCCTGGGCTAAAGACGCAGACAAATAGAAAAAATGTGCTAGACCCTCAGTTAAATTACACATTCGAGAGAAGACATCCTCCTAAGTTATGACATCAGCCAGTATTGAAATCTGACATGTATGAAAGACGTTTTTGTTATCTAAAAGTCGTAATTGTATTAACTTCCAGTGTAGTGAGAGAGACTATCACAGTGCTACGTTATAACGGCTGGATTACTGCCTGCTTGAACGCCAATAACTCAGATACACATGAAAACATGAAATTACCCAGGGAATCGATAGAAATCACTTAGAGATGCACCAAAAACAATATAACATTCAAAATGGGTGAACCTTTCCTTTAACTCAATAACTGGTTGTGCCACTTTTAGCTGCAATGACTGCAAGCAAACGCTTCCTGTAGTTGTTGATTTTACTTCCCTACTGTTGTTTTATTTTACTTCTGCTCTTTTTTTCTCAACACTTTTTTTGTTGTTATTTTTTTTTTTTAATTTTATTTTTATAAATGCACTGTTGGTTAAGGGCTGTAAGTAAGCATTTCACTGTAATTTCTGCACCTGTTGTATTCGGCGCATGTGACCAATAAAATTGGATTGGATTTGATTTGATTTGATCAGTCTCTCACATCGCTGTGGAGGAATTTTGGCACACTCTTCCATGCAGAACTGCTTTAACTCCAGTGGCGACCCCGTCATTCAGGGAAGGTGGGGCTTGCCTGTTTTGCATGTTATTTTGGCATTAATACGTTTATATCTACAGTAGCTTTGATTGGACTGAACATGTCAACATCATACTTTCAAAATCTTAGCTAGCAGTCAACATCATGAATCAAGTCGACAATCTACTGGCAAATCCTTTTGAATCCTTGTCATATAAAGAGAAATAATGAAGAGAAATTATAAATAAAATGTTTCAGCCCATACGTTCATCGGCCATAAACATTACACAACAAGTTGAAATCGCAAATTCAACAATGAGTGGTTTGGAAGGAATCAGTGGCTAACTGCAAGCATTGCAAAGCAATCACTAGCCTGCTATTCAGTGGAGTGGCTGTGTGGTCCCAAATCTGGGATTAAGGGACTCTTTTCATTTACATTTACATTTTAGTCATTTAGCAGATGCTCTTATCCAGAGCGACTTACAGTTAGTGAGCTTTCCCTAGTTTAAAATGGAAAATATAGTCCCCTGTAGCTCAATTGGTAGAGCATGGCGCTTGCAACGCCAGGGTTGTGGGTTCGTTTCCCACGGGGGGGCAGTATGAAAAAGGTATGCACTCACTTACTGTAAGTCGCTCTGGATAAGAGCGTCTGCTAAATGATTAAAATGTAAAATGTAAAACATTCAACATTGGCCATGCTGTCAATGAAGCATGAATTGTGCCGCGCTCAAAACATCTGTTAACTCGGAACTGCGAAAACTTGACTTAAGTGAGTTCAAGACAACTTGGGAACTCGGGAAAAAACTAACTCCGACTGGGAAAATACGTATTGAACGGTCATCCAACTCAGAAATCCGGAACTATACTAATCATTGAATATTGTAAGAGCTTTCATTGTCTGCTTATATGCCCTCTTTATTTATCCTACGGTTCTGACTTGGTGTACAGGGAGAATACTGTAAGAATGGCCCATGTTCTGAATTCTGTCACTGTACATTTCAAAGTGTTAAACAAATAGTTATATTGACTACGTCCGTCCTACCTCGCTCATTAATGTCTTAGTCGAAATTACGTATTGCCTATTATCCCCTTATGCCATAGTTAAACAGGTCCACATTCACAAGGCTGCAGGGCCAGACGGATTACCAGGACGTGTACTCCAAGCATGCGCTGACCAACTGGCAAGTGTCTTCACTGACATTTTCAACCTGTCCATAACTGAGTCTGTAATACCAACATATTTCAAGCAGACCACCATAGTCCCTGTGCACAAGAACACTAAGGTAACCTGCCTAAATGACTACAGACCCATAGCACTCACGTCTGTAGCCATGAAGTGCTTTGAAAGGCTACTCTCTGTTTATTATCTATGCATAGTCACTTTACCTCTACCCACATGTACATATTACCTCAATTACCTCGACTAACCTGTTCCCCCGCACATTGACTCTGTACCGGTACCCCCTGTATATAGCCTCGCTACTGTTATTTTACTGCTGCTCTTTAATTATTTGTCAATTTTTTTTTTTTACTTATCTATTTTTTACTTAACACTTATTTTTCTTAAAACTGCATTGTTGGTTAAGGGCTTGTAAGTAAGCATTTCACTATAAGGTCTACACCTGTTGTATTTGGCGCATGTGACAAATACAATTTGATTTGAACATCTCAATTGTCATTAGAAACCACATTTGGTTAAGCCAGTCAGCCATATCAACTACAGTGGGGAAAAAAAGTATTTAGTCAGCCACCAATTGTGCAAGTTCTCCCACTTAAAAAGATGAGAGAGGCCTGTAATTTTCATCATAGGTACACGTCAACTATGACAGACAAAATGAGAAAAAAAAATCCAGAAAATCACATTGTAGGATTTTTAATGAATTTATTTGCAAATTATGGTGGAAAATAAGTATTTGGTCATCTACAAACAAGCAAGATTTCTGGCTCTCACAGACCTGTAACTTCTTCTTTAAGAGGCTCCTCTGTCCTCCACTCGTTACCTGTATTAATGGCACCTGTTTGAACTTGTTATCAGTATAAAGAATGATATGTGGATAGATGAGTCAAAAGTTGAACTTTTTGGATGACATGGGTCCCATTATGTCTGGCAAAAACCAAGCACTGCATTCCACGTTTCACTGCCAGACAAGGCTCCGCTGATAGCCAGGTGTAGCAGTGGTAAGGTGTTGGGACTGCTGTTGGGACTCTGCTGTTGGGACAGCTTTATGTGGGCCCTAACAGTTTTTGGGCACCATTTGTCACCGTTATAGTGCAATTAATGTATTGTTTAGTGTTGTGTTGTGTAGTGGCTTTGCTGGCATGCATCCCACATTTTTGTTTTGTTTGCCCCCCAAGATTTACATGCTAAAATCGCCACTGTTTAACTCAGAAGCATGTGGGTTTTCGAGCATGAACTGCTCGTTTCAGGTCCTGCCACAAGATCACAAATCAGGTTTATGACTAGGCCATTCCAAAACTTTACATTTGTTGCTTTTCAGCTATTCTGATGTAGACTTGCATATGTGTTTTGGATCATTGTCTTGCTGCATGACCCAGCTGTGCTTCAGCTCAGGGACAAATGGGCTGACATTCTCTTGTAGAATGATCTGATATAGAGCAGAATTCATGGTTCCTTCAATGATGGCAAGTCATCCAGGTCCTGAGGCAGCAAAGCATCCCCAAACCATCACACTACCACCACCATGCTTGACCGTCGGTATGAGTTTCTTACCGTGGAATGCAGTGCTTGGTTTTTGCCAGATATAATGGGACCCATGTCATCCAAAAAGTTCAACTTTTGACTCATCTGTCCACATATCATTCTTCCAGGAGTCATGATGATCATCCAGATGCTTTTTGGCAAACTTCAGTCAACCTTTTGGACAACATGGTTCCCGTTATGCGAGTTAGCCAGTTAACTGGCGATTAGCGGCTGAAATGATTTATTTTAAGCACAATTTGCTGTTTGCACACAGTAAGATACACAAACTAATAGTGTAATTATAGAACAGATTTATATTAAGAAGCAAAGTGGAAATCAGCATCGTTGTCACCCAAATATGCAGCATTGACCATGCAGACTGTCACTGCAAGTGGTTGTAGTGACTCAGGGTAGCGCAAAAACTGCTCTCCATGAGTGACAGGGGGCAGGGCTTGGTGTGTGTGGAAGGAGAGAGGGAGAGCGACGACTCAAGTAGCAAACGAGTAAACTATAAAAACTGACATTATTACGCACTGCGGAGTAGGGGTGCTGCTGTACCCCCTGAAAAAAATTTGTTTTCACAAAGGTAATGCACTGGGCCATTACTAGTCCGCATAAGCATTTTTTTCAGGTCGCCTATGTCCAAACAGTGTTTTTATAATACATTTTCGCGATGGAAAAACCGCTTTCACTGTAAACTTAAACCAGATATAAAGTATGTAGAAAAGATAAAGGACATATATACTTTTTTATAATATAGTCTTTGAGAACTGACAATCACCAAAAGAAAAGCTAGACAGTCAGGGAGAATAGAAAATTCCAAAAACAATGAATTTAGCAGTATTCATTTTGTTATTATGTTTGAGCAAAAGAACAGAGCATAAGTCATGGCAAAATGCATAGAATTGCAGGATATCAGCTTAAAAAACGCAAAGTTCTCTCAGTGCCATGGCAGAATATGTAGAATAGCAGGAAATGTGCTTTAAAACTAACATTTTTTCTCAGCTGCATGGAGAAAATTGTAGAATTGGAAATTGGCTTAAATGCTAAAATGTTTCTACACTGCCAAGATGGGGGCCTGACGGGACGACCGCGCTTATTGCCTGGCCCACCAACTAAACCCCTTGATAATCGAGAAAAACCCCTGCATGGTAAAGTAAAAACCCAAACCAGTCCGTGCATCAATACTGGTATATAGTCAAATACTATACAGTGGGGAAAAAAAGTATTTAGTCAGCCACCAATTGTGCAAGTTCTCCCACTTAAAAAGATGAGAGAGGCCTGTAATTTTCATCATAGGTACACGTCAACTATGACAGACAAAATGAGGAAAAAAAATCGAGAAAATCACATTGTAGGAATTTTAATGAATTTATTTGCAAATTATGGTGGAAAATAAGTATTTGGTCAAGAACAGAAGTTTCTCAATACTTTGTTATATACTTTGTTGGCAATGACACAGGTCAAACGTTTTCTGTAAGTCTTCACAAGGTTTTCACACACTGTTGCTGGTATTTTGGCCCATTCCTCCATGCAGATCTCCTCTAGAGCAGTGATGTTTTGGGGCTGTCGCTGGGCAACACAGACTTTCAACTCCCTCCAAAGATTTTCTATGGGGTTGAGATCTGGAGACTGGCTAGGCCACTCCAGGACCTTGAAATGCTTCTTACGAAGCCACTCCTTCATTGCCCGGGCGGTGTGTTTGGGATCATTGTCATGCTGAAGGACCCAGCCACGTTTCATCTTCAATGCCCTTGCTGATGGAAGGAGGTTTTCACTCAAAAATCTCACGATACATGGCCCCATTCATTCTTTCCTTTACACGGATCAGTCGTCCTGGTCCCTTTGCAGAAAAACAGCCCCAAAGCATGATGTTTCCACCCCTATGCTTCACAGTAGGTATGGTGTTCTTTGGATGCAACTCAGCATTCTTTGTCCTCCAAACACGACGAGTTGAGTTTTTACCAAAAAGTTATATTTTGGTTTCATCTGACCATATGACATTATCCCAATTCTCTTCTGGATCATCCAAATGCACTCTAGCAAACTTCAGACGGGCCTGGACATGTACTGGCTTAAGCAGGGGGACACGTCTCGCACTGCAGGATTTGAGTCCCTGGCGGCGTAGTGTGTTACTGATGGTAGGCTTTGTTAACTTTGGTCCCAGCTCTCTGCAGGTCATTCACTAGGTCCCCCCGTGTGGTTCTGGGATTTTTGCTCACCGTTCTTGTGATCATTTTGACCCCACAGGGTGAGATCTTGCGTGGAGCCCCAGATCGAGGGAGATTATCAGTGGTCTTGTATGTCTTCCATTTCCTAATAATTGCTCCCACAGTTGATTTCTTCAAACCAAGCTGCTTACCTATTGCAGATTCAGTCTTCCCAGCCTGGTGCAGGTCTACAATTTTGTTTCTGGTGTCCTTTGACAGCTCTTTGGTCTTGGCCATTGTGGAGTTTGGAGTGTGACTGTTTGAGGTTGTGGACAGGTGTCTTTTATACTGATAACAAGGTCAAACAGGTGCCATTAATACAGGTAACGAGTGGAGGACAGAGGAGCCTCTTAAAGAAGAAGTTACAGGTTGTCACGGTTTCGGCCGAGGCTGCCTCTCTCCCTTGTTCGGGCAGGTTTCGGCGTTCGTCGTCTCCGGAATTCTAGCTGCCACCGTTGCATGTTCCATGTTTCCTGTTTGATTAGTTTTGTCTGTTAGCCACACCTGTCTTGTGTTATGTCTCATTAAGCACCCTATTTAGTTTCCTTGTTGTTAGTGTAGTGTTGTGTGTAATTGTTTCGTGTCAGGTGTTTGTGCGTTACCCGTGTTTCGGTACGCCAGTTACGATTTAACTTCCTCCTCGGTTGAGGATAGTTTTTGCGCCCTGTGTTTGTGCGCTCGTGTTTGATGCCTGTGTGCGTCTGTTGGCCTCTGGCCGTGTTTGGATTATTTTGCACTCGCTAGTAATGTCTTGTTGGACTGTACATCTGCTTCTGCGCCTGATTCCACACCTCACCATTTCTAACACCGTGACAGAATTACACACCTTGACATGGAATCAGCAGGAGCCGAAGCAGCCCCGACGAGACTGGAGGTCCAGGTTCGGGAACAACAGGACCAGATACAGCAGATGGGGACCGCCCTGCAGGAGGTGATCACCACGCTCCGAGGCTGGGGAGCGCCTCCACCACCTCCCTCCCTGCCAGCACCATCGGCCAGTCCGCCCATTCCAGCGCCAGAACCCCGAGGAATCCGACTCTCTCTCCCGAGGGCCTACGACGGAACCGCGGCTGGGTGTCAGGGATTCCTCCTCCAGGTGGAGCTGTACCTGGCCACCGTACACCCGGCACCCTCGGGGCATGAGAGCGTGTCCGCCCTGATCTCCTGCCTGTCCGGGAAGGCGTTGGAATGGGCCAACGCGGAGTGGAGGAAGATCGACGCCGAGACTATCACCTACGACGAGTTCTCCCGCCGCTTCAGGGCGGTGTTTGACCATCCCCCGGAGGGGAAAGCGGCGGGGGAGCGTCTGGTCTTCCTCCGGCAGGGGAGGAGGAGTGCCCAAGAATTCGCTCTCGAATTCCGTACTCTAGCGGCAGATGCAGGGTGGAATGAGCGGGCCCTCGTCGATCTATACAGATGTAGCCTACGAGAGGACGTCCGTGGGAGCTGGCTTGTAGGGACACCAGTCTCTCTTTCGACCAGCTGGTCGACATGTCCATCAGGCTGGATAACCTATTGGCCACCCGCGGACGTCCTGAGGGGGTCCGTCCATTTCACCCTCCAGCGCCTCCGAGCCGTGTCCTATGGAGCTCGGGGGCGCTGGCGCTAGAGAGAGGAGGAGTCGGTTGGTTAGGGGGTCCATCCACTGCACCAACTGTGGTCGGGGAGGACACACCGCGGCTAGGTGCTGGGGATGGCCTCCTAGGGAGGATGACGACAGGTCCCGCACTGGGGATTCTCTCCAGGTGAGTAGGCGCCCCACTCACCCAGAGCTCACTGTTGCCCATTTTTGGATGCCTGTGCGTTTTCCACAGGTAGCACCTCATTCCCAGCATAAGGCGCTGGTAGATTCAGGCGCGGCTGGGAATTTTATTGATAAAAAAGTTTTGTTTAGCGTTAGGGATTCCCCTTATTCCTGTTGATGTTCCTTTCCCCGTTCATGCCCTAGATAGTCGTCCGTTGGGTACGGGCTTAATCAGGAGGTCACGGCGCCACTTAGGATGTGTGCGCAGGGGGATCATCAGGAGATGATTCAGCTGTTCCTGATTGACTCTCCTGCGTATCCGGTGGTGCTGGGCATGCCCTGGTTGAGTACCCATAACCCAGCTATTTCGTGGCAGGAGAGGGCTCTGATGGAGTGGTCTGCTCAGTGTGTGGGTAGATGTTTGGGCGTTTCCGTAGGGGCTACCTCGGTGGAGAGTCCAAACCAGGTGCCCGCATTGCACGTTCCCCTGAGTATGGGGATTTGGCTATTGCGTTTAGTAAGGCGAGGGCGACGCGGTTGCCACCCCATAGGCAGGGAGATTGTGCGATAGACCTCCAGGCAGGAGCTGCGCTCCCACGGAGCCATGTGTATCCTCTGTCTCAGGAGGAGAAGAAAGCTATGGAGATTTACATAGACGAATCTCTGAGACAAGGATACATACGGCCTTCCACTTCCCCTGCGTCCTCGAGTTACTTTTTTGTGAAGAAAAAGGATGGTGGTTTGCGCCCGTGCATCGATTACCGTGGTCTCAATCAGATTACGGTGAAGTACAGTTATCCACTCCCGCTGATTGCGACCATGACTGAGTCGTTGCATGGGGAGCGTTTCTTCACTAAATTAGATCTCAGGAGCGCGTACAACTTGGTGCGCATCAGGGAGGGTGATGAATGGAAGACAGCCTTTAGTACCACCTCGGGCCATTACGAGTATCTGGTCATGCCATACGGGTTGATGAACGCTCCGTCAGTTTTCCAATCATTCGTGGATGAGATCTTCAGGGACATGCAGGGGCAGGGGGTGGTTGTGTACATTGATGACATTCTCGTGTACTCGCCTACCCGTGTCGAGCATGTGGCCCTGGTGCGTAGAGTGTTGCGGAGGCTGGTGGAGCACGACCTGTATGTGAAGGCAGAGAAGTGTCTGTTTTTCCAGGAGTCGGTCTCCTTTTGGGTTATCAGTTGTCTGCGTCAGGGGGTGAAGATGGAGGTAGACCGGGTGTCGGCCGTGCGTAATTGGCAAACACCAACCACTGTGAAGGAGGTGCAGCAGTTTTTGGGGTTTGCAAATTACTACAGGAGGTTTATCCGGGGTTTTGGACAGGTGGCAGCTCCCATCACGTCTCTTTTGAAGGGGGGGTCGGTGCGTCTGCAGTGGTCGGCCGAGGCGGACAGGGCGTTTGGGAGGCTGAAGGACCTGTTTACCTCGGCCCCGGTGCTGGCGCATCCGGATCCCTCTTTGCCGTTCCAGGTAGAGGTGGACGCGTCAGAGGCCGGTTTAGGAGCCGTGCTTTCACAACGGTCTGGCGCGCCACCTAAACTCCGCCCCTGTGCTTTTTTATTCTAAGAAGCTCAGTCCGGCGGAGCGGAACTATGACGTAGGGGACAGGGAGCTGTTAGCCGTGGTACAGGCTCTAAAGGTGTGGAGGCACTGGCTTGAGGGGGCTCAACACCCTTTCCTCATTTTGACGGACCACCGTAACCTGGAGTACATCCGGGCGGCGAGGAGGCTGAACCCTCGCCAGGCAAGATGGAGTATGTTCTTGACCAGGTTCACTTTTAAGATCACGTACATCCCTGGGTCACAGAATGGTAAGGCAGATGCGCTGTCTCGGCGGTATGACACGGAGGAGAGGTCCGTGGAGCCCACTCCCATACTGCCTGAGTCGTGTCTGGTGGCACCGGTAGTGTGGGAGGTTGATGCTGAACTCGAGCGGGCGTTACGCACCGACCCTAGTCCACCACAGTGCCCGGAGGGTCGGAAGTACGTTCCGCTCGAGGTTCGGGATCGATTGATCTATTGGGCTCACACGTCACCCTCCTCTGGACATCCGGGAATCGGCCGGACAGTGCACTGTCTTAGTGCCAAGTACTGGTGGCCCACGTTGGCAAGGGATGTGAGGGTTTATGTTTCCTCCTGCTCGGTGTGCGCCCAGTGTAAGGCGCCTAGACATCTGCCTAGGGGTAAGTTGCTACCCCTGCCCGTTCCACAACGACCATGGTCCCACCTCTCTGTGGACTTTATAACAGACCTTCCCCTCTCCCAAGGGAATACTACCATCCTGGTCGTTGTGGACCGGTTCTCTAAGGCCTGTCGTTTGCTCCCCATGCCGGGTCTTCCTACTGCCCTACAAACTGCCGAGGCACTGTTCACCCATGTGTTCCGGCACTACGGGGTACCCGAGGACATTGTGGCTGATCGGGGTCCCCAATTCACCTCCAGAGTCTGGAGAGCGTTTATGGAGCGGTTGGGGGTCTCGGTGAGCCTCACCTCGGGGTACCACCCGGAGAGTAATGGGCAGGTGGAGCAGCGTAAACCAGGATGTGGGTAGGTTTCTCAGAACATACTGCCAGGACCGGCCGGAGGAGTGGTCAAGGTACGTTCCCTGGGCCGAGATGGCCCAGAATTCCCCTACGCCATTCCTCCACTAACCTAACTCCATTTCAATGTGTGTTAGGTTACCAGCCGGTTCTGGCACCCTGGCAGCAGAGCCAGATCGAGGCTCCTGCGGTGGATGAGTGGGCGCGGCGCTCGGAGGAGACTTGGAACGCTGCACACGTCCACCTGCAGCGGGCCCTCCGACGTCAGAAGGCGAGCGCTGATCTCCACCGCAGTGAGGGACCGGTGTACGCACCTGGTGATCGAGTCTGGCTCTCTACCAGAAACCTGGCCCTCCATCTGCCCTGTCGGAAACTGGGTCGGCGGTTTGTAGGGCCATTTAAAGTCCTGAGAAGGTTGAACGAGGTATGTTATAGATTACAGCTACCTGTGGAGTATAAGTGTATTAACCCCTCGTTCCAGGTGTCCCTTCTCAGGCCGGTGGTAGCGGGCCCGCTCCAAGAAAATGAGATAGGGGAGACTCCCCCGCCCCCATTGGACATCGAGGGGGCACCGGCGTACTCCGTGAGGTCCATCTTGGATTCGAGACGTCGGATGGGGGTCTCCAGTATCTAGTGGAGTGGGAGGGGTACGGTCCGGAGGAGCGGTGCTGGGTGCCGAGGAGAGACATTTTGGACCCGTCGCTCCTGATGGAATTCCATCGGGGGTATCCGACGCGCCCTGCTCCACGTCCTCCGGGTCGTCCCCGAGGCCGGAGTCGGCGCACGTCTGGAGCCGCGCGTCAAGGGGGGGGGGGTACTGTCACGGTTTCGGCCGAGGCTGCCTCTCTCCCTTGTTCTGGCAGGTTTCGGCGTTCGTCGTCTCCGGGAATTCTAGCTGCCACCGTTGCATGTTCCATGTTTCCTGTTTGATTAGTTTTGTCTGTTAGCCACACCTGTCTTGTGTTATGTCTCATTAAGCACCCTATTTAGTTTCCTTGTTGTTAGTGTAGTGTTGTGTGTAATTGTTTCGTGTCAGGTGTTTGTGCGTTACCCGTGTTTCGGTACGCCAGTCACGATTTAACTTCCTCCTCGGTTGAGGAGAGTTTTTGCGCCCTGTGTTTGTGCGCTCGTGTTTGATGCCTGTGTGCGTCTGTTGGCCTCTGGCCGTGTTTGGATTATTTTGCACTCGCTAGTAAAGTCTTGTTGGACTGTACATCTGCTTCTGCGCCTGATTCCACACCTCACCATTTCTAACACCGTGACACAGGTCTGTGAGAGCCAGAATTCTTGCTTGTTTGTAGGTGACCAAATACTTATTTTCCACCATAATTTGCAAATAAATTCATAAAAAATCCTAAAATGTGATTTTCTGGAGAAAAAATCTCAATTTGTCTGTCATAGTTGAAGTGTACCTATGATGAAAATTACAGGCCTCTCTCATCTTTTTAAGTGGGAGAACATGCACAATTTGGTTGTTAACTTCTTCAGTTACACCTTTCTCTGACGTCATATTTTGGTTGTTAACTGGTCATTTAATACCTTTTTCTGATCACTAAAAAGACGTCTGGAAAACATACTTTTATAATCAGTACACAACTTGTCCATGACGTCACACAAAAGACGCCTCAAAGACATCATTGCAAACAGTTTTGCTCACTGGCATGTAGGCTATGTAGTGTACCTCTTATGAATTATTGTAGATGGCGTCCCACACGCATCCCACAGCCTTTTTGTCTTCTACCAAAATCAATACAAAATCAATCAGGTGGTTTTTAGACAAAAATAAGCTTCGAACATCATTGATCACGTGCTTCTGATAAAGTGATGCAGGCATCGGCACACTGTTTCGAAGTAAACTGCCCCGGAGCTCCGGTATCAAACAAATCACTAAAATGTGGACCTAGAAGTCAGTTCCACTGCTGGTTTTAATTATTCCCCTTCGATCTAGAACTGATTTAGACGTAAGACACAACGTGGGAGCAATTCATTATCTGTTAGAACAGACCAGCAGTACTTGTATAGGATATTTAAATAGTATAGGCCTACCCCTGGGGTGTATTCACTAGAAACCAAACGGACGCAAACAGAACGTACGAAAATGGGAGGGACCTACCTGAATTTGTCCAATAGAAACTCGTTTTCGATTTGAAACTGTTTGCAACGAGTCGGTTCCGGGATTAGGAGAAGAGAGTCAGCTGACGCTAGCAGTGTCTCGGTCTGGTATATTGATTACGTAGAAGAAAGTTGTTGAAACAAATCAGAAAATGCACAGAATACATGGACAAAGCTAGCAAGTAAACTATCTTTAGCTGTTCACTAGGAAGATGCAGTTGACTTTAGCGTAGACGGCACGGAGAAGCTGGCCGATGGGCGTGAAGGGGGAGAGCGTCGTAAATGGAGTCCCTTGAGAAAGCAAGTGCAGTATTATCATAAGGAGATGTTTACTTGGATGACGGAGGAGGAATGGGGGGAAAAAGAGAGGCAGAGGAGGTCTAAGAGAGAGAGGGAGGAAGATTGTGAGCTTGAGTCGGTAAAAAATGGTGGAAAAAAGGGAGAAGGTTTGTTAAAGAAGAATGGTAGGAGTGAGCTGAAGACAGGAGGAGAAATGGAAGTGAATGAGGGTGAAGTATCGGAGGTGGTAGGTGTGGTGAAGTACTCGGAGCCCGAGGCTTGCACAGAGGGTCAGGATAAAGATGAGTCTGTGACAGTAGGAGTTATGTTTCTGGAAAAAGTGGACCCTTGCCTTTTGGTTGATCCATTTGTGTTTTCAGGATGGGTGAAAAAAGCGTTGGGTATAGTGCAATCGGTGAGGGTAACCAGAAGTGATCTAGTGATAATTGTTTGTGTTTCTGTTGGTCAGAGGGAGAAGGCGCTCAGAGTTAAACAAATGGGGGAAAGAATTGTGAATTGTTTCACTCTCAAGAAAAGGGCGCCATTGAAAGGAGTGATTACTGGGGTAGCAGTAAATGTAAAAGTTGACAAACTGAAGGGGAAGATTCCCGGTGTTTGTGATGCTCATCGTTTGGTGCGATGCAAACAGGGTGGCGAGAGTGGGGAAACAGAAGAGTCATTTTCTGTTCTTTTGAGTTTTGAAGTTGAGTCTTTGCCTGACAAAGTGAAGTTAGGATATATAAGTTATCCTGTATGAGCTTATGTGCCGAATACATTACGATGTTACAGGTGTCAAACTTATGGGCATGTGGCAGCAGTGTGTAGGAGGGAGGTTCCAAGGTGTGAGAAATGTGCAGAAGGGCATGAGACAAAGGAATGTGTAGCATTGGGGAAAGTAGTGGTATGTGCTAATTGTAGGGGTGCCCATGGGGCTGGCAATCAGAAATGTCCCGTGCGAGAGAGGCAGGTTGAGGTTTCCAGGGTAAGAATAGTGAAGAAGTTGTCATATGCTGAGGCAGTGAAGAAAGTAGAGGAAGATGTGTCAAGGGGGAGGAGTGGTGAGAGTAGTAGGTATGTACCAGTACAGTGGGATAGGCCAACAAGTGATATATGTTTCAGTAAGATTGGATTTTTAGCATTTATAGCAATGGTTATTAATTGTACTGCAGGGATGGAATGTAAGTCAAAGAAAATGGAGGTTGTGGTGGCAGCTGCAGAGAGGTATTTGGGTGTGCGAGACTTGACATCAGAAGAGTTACAGGGAGTGTTAAGTGGTGATGTCCCATCATTTCAGGTTGAGGGCATGAAGGAGGAATGAATGTATTTAAATAGTGGAGTAGGGTGGTGTTAATTATTAATAATATTTTTGAATTTGTGAGTGTAGTGTTAGATGGTAGGGTATTTCTTTATTTTATTTTTCAAGCAAAATACAGTGAGGGAAAAAAGTATTTGATCCCCTGCTATTTTGTACGTTTGCCATAAAAATTATAGACTGATCATGTCTTTGTCAGTGGGCAAACGTACAAAATCAGCAGGGGATCAAATACCTTTTTCCCTCACCTGCTGATTTTGTACGTTTGCCCACTGACAAAGAAATGATCAGTCTATAATTTTAATGGTAGGTTTATTTGAACACTGAGAGACAGAATAACAACAAAACAATCCAGAAAAACGCATGTCAAAAATGTTATAAATTAATTTGCATTTTAATGAGGGAAATAAGTATTTGACCCCTTCTCAATCAGAAAGATTTCTGGCTCCCAGATGTCTTTTATACAGGTAACGAGCTTAGATTAGGAGCACACTCTTAAAGGGAGTGCTCCTAATTTCAGCTTGTTACCTGTATAAAAGACACCTGTCCACAGAAGCAATCAATCAATCAGATTCCAAACTCTCCACCATGGCCAAGACCAAACAGCTCTCCAAGGATGTCAGGGACAAGATTGTAGACCTACACAAGGCTGGAATGGGCTACAAGACCATCGCCAAGCGGCTTGGTTAGAAGGTGACAACAGTTGGTGCGATTATTCGCAAATGGAAGAAACACAAAAGAACTGCCAATCTCCCTCGGCCTGGGGCTCCATGCAAGATCTCACCTCGTGGAGTTGCAATGATCATGAGAATGGTGAGGAATCAGCCCAGAACTACACGGGAGGATCTTGTCAATGATCTCAAGGCAGCTGGGACCATAGTCACCAAGAAAACAATTGGTAACACACTACGCCGTGAAGGACTGAAATCCTGCAGCGCCCGCAAGGTCCCGCTGCTCAAGAAAGCACATATACAGGCCCGTCTGAAGTTTGCCAATGAATATCTGAATGATTCAGAGGAGAACTGGGTGAAAGTGTTGTGGTCAGATGAGACCAAAATCGAGCTCTTAGGCATCAACTCAACTCGCCGTGTTTGGAGGAGGAGGAATGCTGCCTATGACCCCAAGAACACCATCCCCACCGTCAAACATGGAGGTGGAAACATTATGCTTTGGGGGTGTTTTTCTGCAAAGGGGACAGGACAACTTCACCGCATCAAAGGGACGATGGACGGGGCCATGTACCGTCAAATCTTGGGTGAGAGCCTCCTTCCCTCAGCTAGGGCATTGAAATGGGTCGTGGATGGGTATTCCAGCACGACAATGACCCAAAACACACAGCCAAGGCAACAAAGGAGTGGCTCAAGAAGAAGCACATTAAGGTCCTGGAGTGGCCTAGCCAGTCTCCAGACCGTAATCCCATAGAAAATCTGTGGAGGGAGCTGAAGGTTCGAGTTGACAAACGTCAGCCTCGAAACCTTAATGACTTGGAGAAGATCTGCAAAGAGGAATGGGACAAAGTCCCTCCTGAGATGTGTGCAAACCTGGTGGCCAACTACAAGAAACGTCTGACCTCTGTGATTGCCAACAAGGGTTTTGCCACCAAGTACTAAGTCATGTTTTGCAGAGGGGTCAAATACTTGTTTCCCTCATTAAAATGCAAATCAATTTATAACATTTTTGACATGCGTTTTTCTGGATTTCTTTGTTGTTATTCTGTCTCTCACTGTTCAAATAAACCTACCATTAAAGCTATAGACTGATCATGTCTTTTATTTTATTTTATATTTTAGGGGGTAGATCAGGTTAATATTGCAGATACATTGTAACTTCCATCAATGTAATTGTCTGCATCACTTCCAATCCCCCATGGACTGATCATGTCTTTGTCAGTGGGCAAACATACAAAATCAGCAGGGGATCAAATACTTAATTCCCTCACTGTATTCCTTCGACAAACACTTGCCACATGTCCAAACCTTTTACAATTGTAACACTGCAGCGGCTTCTGTACATACGGTCTCACCGCATGTCTCACATACCCAAGTTTTACACAAGTTGGAAGAACCATTTCATCAAACAACAGTAAAACTGATATGCTTTCCTCCTTTTTTCCATCTATCATTCGGGTCAAGTGACATGCGTCTACCACTCCTGGCATCTTATCCCTAAACCAAACAGCTACATGTCCAACGAGACGCTAAAGAGGACACCTTTAACTGGTGCCCTACTCTGAAAATCCTAGCTTTCCACATCATACATAGATAGTTTGTAGAGTCACAGAGCTTTCTCCTTTTGCGCTTTTGACACACACGAAATCAACATCATACCGCTCCTGGTCACTCTGACCGATTCTACTTTTCCCAATTCGTCTTTCACCATCTTCCAGACCGCAAACGGGTCACCCATAAAAACCATCCTTGCTCGTGAATCGCACTCCAACCATAACCTGCTGTTCATTTCCAACTTTAAACCCTTTGTACTCCACTCTTCTTCACCATCGTCCACTCATTCTCACCAACTTTACTGGCGCCAACAGAATCGCACAATGCTTCCACCATTGCTTCCCTCTGTCCCCTCGCTTGCTCAGTTTTGATGTCACCAAGCAGGCCAAAAGTCCATACCACCAAACAGCTCTTACACAAAAAGGGCATTATCATCATTTTCACAATTTCACAGAATTATTCCAACCTCATAGTGTGGAAATATACAGTATACAGTTGTGGCCAAATACAGTATACAGTATTGGCACGCTTGCACCTTTCTTAAATAATTCCCAATTTCTTTGAAAATAAGTTGAAATGTTGTTAACCATACCTTATTGCAATTTTTGTCAATGTAAAGAGCGACTGAACACACCAATTGGCATGTGTTTTTCTGTTGCTCATTAGAAAAACGAGTGTAGAAAAGGCTCTCATTTTTCTCACACTTTTTAGTTAACTGTGCCTTTCATTTCATTTTTTTTTTACTCTCCCTTTAATTGCAGGGACCTCTGAGCCATAGAGATGTGTAGAAATCGCTACGTATCCGTCCTCACATGGCGCTGCCCATGTTGTACAGGCTTTTGGGCACTACATCTCTATGGTCTGAGCGCACTTGCAAGCAATTTCCCTTGTCCTTTAGTTCAGTGCCAAACAACCCATGCAGTTGTGAAGGACTCTCCTGCATTTATCATTTTATTTCTGTTATCTGTACGTCACAGTATCCAACCACACACTTATGGAAATTAAATGGATAATTGAAAGGAAAAAATAAATGGGAGATGCAACCTCAAGTGTCTCTCCTTTAACCGGGACACCTGTATCAGCTCCTACCTCACCCCAGTGCATTCAGAATAGGCAACCTGCCTTAAAAATGAGATTGATTGGGTTTGTAATGAGTGTAGGTGGCAGCTGCAGAGAAGTACCTGGGTGTACGAGATTTTACTGCAGAAGAGTTAATGGGGTGGTGATTCAAATGTTTATGAAATAGTGGTATATAGGTGTAGGGTTAGTTAGTTAGTTGTGCAATTTTTTCCTTCTAGGAACAGGAATAATGAAGAGGATTTAATGTAGGTAGGCCATGACTGGCCTCACACTTTAGTACAGTAGGTGGCAGTGTAAGTTGGATGCGATCCGCCAAACCATTCCCGAAGAAGAAGAAAAACTAGATTTCCTGACCGATTCCGCATTTAACCCAGTGTCCTAAAACTGTCGTTCTGTTGAAGGTTATGGGACAACAGCCACAAACACACAAAGCACCCTGGAATGGTTCAAGCAATGTTGGGCTGTTCTGTAGTGGCCAGTGAAGAGTCCAGATCTGAATCACATCCATAACCTATGGCGAGAGCTGAAAACAGCAGTTGGTGAAGGGCACCCCTCAAACATTAAAGAATTAGAGCAGTTTGCTGCTGAAGAGTGGGCCAATTTGCCAGTAGAAAGGTGAAGCAAGCTCATTGATGGCTACAAGAAGCATTTGTTGGCAGTTATCTTGGCCAAAGGCTGTGCTACCAAGTACTAGCTTTTTTCCATGCCATTTGTCTTTATTTGCTAAATTAAAATTGTAAAATAAAGTTTACAAAAATAAAATTGGTTCTGCAATGTTGAAAACCCAATAGCAATGTGTGGAGACCTTTTGCTTTCCTAAATGTCCACTTATTTGAGAAGAAATGGCGAATTATTTAAGAAAAGTGCAAGGGTGCCAATATATTTGGTCACAACTGTATAAAACATGAAAATCGGGTTTTTGACAGCACTGGGCCTTTAAGACTGCATTTATCAGCCATTCTCTTTTGACAATAAACCACATGGTGGCAGTAGACATCTGTCCAAGATCAATCAAGCTCACATGATATTGATTTCCTTGTACTTTATTGACTCTAATGAGAATACGCATGTTTTCAGTTTGACATAAACATTTAAATAAGGTCACAACACCAATTTTCAGTCATATGATAACAAATAATGTAATGTAACTGGAAAAAAAAAAAACATTTCTTATGACAGAAAAAGCATTACAAAACAAACACAAAATATGACTGTACATTATTTTCCATTAATGTATTATTTCTAGTTTATCAAGCTAACGCATTACATAGATGAAGGGGAAAGTATGGTATATATATTTTTACATCTTATTATCCCTACTGTTATTTTATTTTACTTCTGCTCTTTTTTTCTTAACACTTTTTTTGTTGTTGTTTTATTTTTACATTTTTTGTTAAAAATAAATGCACTGTTGGTTAAGGGCTGTAAGTAAGCATTTCACTGTAATGTCTGCACCTGTTTTATTCGGCGCATGTGACCAATAAAATTTGATTTGATTGATTTGATTTGATGAAGGTAAGACATTCATAGAAAGACACACAGAGAAAAGATATGTACACATATGCACAAAGACACACACCTACACACACACACAAAGGCAAGACACACACACAAAACCACAGGATCACATTAAGTTAATTCCACTGATTACAACATGATTGGCAGTCGTGATGACTGCTTCAAACTGCCCAAAATGGAATTATCCCCTTCAAATGATGTCAAAATAAACGAAGTGGGATGAGATGGCCTTTGGTTCTTATTTGGCACTGTTCTGTATAATGTGGTCAAACAAACAGGTCTAACTCATGACATCTCCTGAAAAACAACCTCTCCCATCAGAACTGTGGTGAGTGAACTCTACTGATGAGCTGCCAGCGTCCAGTCCATCACGACCCTGGTAAAATAAAGGAATGTCCTAAAACCGGAATAGACTGTAGCCCTTGAGGACTAAAGGCACCCCTGCTCTACCTTAGTACCCTATTCACACTACTGAGCTAAACCAAGCTGACTGTACTACACTGGCGTGGATACGTGTAAAGGACGTCATGCTGCTTGCTTAGCAGGTACCACTTTCTCCTGATGTGGCTCATACTGAGGCTCGGACCCAGGAACGCCCTCCTGAAGTGTCTTACCAGCATCTTACCATCTAGCTATTCTCTGGCGCAAGTTGGGTCACTTCAGACTGAGGAGTACGTTTCACACATCCCCTTGTGCTGCTACATTCACCCACCTGCTCCAGAGCGCTCAGGACCTCAGACTGGGGCGAAGGTTCAACTTCCAACAGGACAACGAACCTAAGCACACAGCCAAGACAATGCAGGAGTGGCTTCGGGACAAGTCTCTGAATGTCCTTGAGTGTCCCAGCCAGAGTCTGGACTTGAAACCGATCAAATATCTCTGGAGAGACCTGAAAATAGCTGTGCAGCGATGCTCCTCATCCAACCTGACAGAGCTTGAGAGGATCTGCAGAGAAGAATGGGAGAAACTCCCCAAATACAGGTGTGCCAAGCTTGTAGCGTCATATACAAGAAGACTAGAGGCTGTAATCGCTGCCAAAGGTGCTTCAACAAAGTACTGAGTAAAGGGTCTGAATATTATATTTCAAAAAAACTGTTTTTGCTTTGTCATTATGGGGTATTGTGTGTAGATTGATGAGGGACAAAAACTATTTAATCAATTTTAGAATAAGGCTGTAACGTAACAAAATGTGGGAAAAGTAAAGGGGTCTGAATACTTTCCGAATGCACCAGGCAAGTTTCCAGTTCTTTTAACTTCTTAACTGTTGCCCTAATAGTGGTAAGTGGTATATTTTATACCCATTGCCTGATTCATGAAGGTCAACAACCACTTGTCTCTTTTTGTTTGTGAGCTCTTTGTTGATGGAGCTTTTTATACCCCAGTGAAACAGGAAGCCATGGAAGGCCACAATACAGTTGCTTAAACTGAGATTACCTTTAAAAAGTAGAATGTTAATGCAGATTTTATTTTGTTTGATTTTATTTATTAGAATCTTTAAGGGTGGACAATAATTTTGACATATCTTTTTTGAGATTTTTTTTATTACTTGTTAAACAAAATATTTCTGTTAGATATTGTATTAGTATAAAATAATATAATTTTCAATTTTTTTGGAGCATACAATATAGCTCAGTATTTTAATTTATTATATACAGTATTTTTTGCTCATCTTTATCAAGGGTGGCAATCATTTCTGACCTGACTGTATGAACATATTGTTACCATATCCAATCCTAACACATTCCATGTTGTCTTAGAAGTAAATAGAGGTGTTTAGTTCTGAGTGTCCTTCTGTGAATCCACATGCTCAGTACAGTATATATTTTATTTCAACACTGATTGTCAGTCCAACACTAGATGGCACTATGACTGGGGCGGCATTCAGACTCTGCACCCTTCTCACTCCCCCCTATGGATGTACAGTAAACGCATGCAAAATTGAAAAAAGGATGGACAAATGTTAAAAAAATATATATTTAAAAAGTCTGTAAATATGTGATAATATAATATCGCCTGAGAACATATTTTTAATCAGAGGATGAATGGACAAAATCATTGTCCACCATTACCATTGTCCACCATACCGGGTTACATGACTACCATTTGTGGGGCCCCTTTTTGTACTGTAATCATAATACAAGTTAAATAAATATATGTATACAACGGTGGGTCTAATCCTGATTGGTTATAACCGCATTCCAGCCGGTGTCTATTCCACAAATTACCACCGGCTAAATCTATGACATTAATGCCTATTTACTCTGTTCCATCTGACTGCGCAATCCACTGTCTCATCAGCCCAGCCAAGCAATTTATAAACTTAATCTCCATTATAAAAAGCATGTAGACATTGTCTCACATTTCTTTTAGACTGACATTTAGTTTTCAACAGCGGAGATTTGTATAAACCTTGCTGTCTCTCTCCGACATTTGCAACATTGTTTCAATATTCAAATTCGATCTCCAGCTGTCCCATAGTAATGAATGTGTCGGGAGTCAGGACGAGACGGACAGACAGGCAGCGTTTCTCAGCCAGTTGAAATCATGAATCAGCTGGCATCATTTTTATGGATATATACAAAGAAATGTCAATAAAAAAAAGGTTAATTTAAATGAAGTGCAGCTAGTTTGCAGTCTTCCAGCTTCAGTTTGAAGTGATTGTGTTAGCTGTGTTGTTGGCTAGCTCCTCTGAACAACAGTATCCTGACGAGTGAGCACATTTTCTATGCCAGGCAACATCGCGCCTCATTTGTTCATTGTTATGGATGTATCCAAATAAATGTAACTAGAAAACAGCTTAAACAAATGCAAATGAAGCTACTTTGCTGTTATTCTGGCTGCACTTTTTGACGTGACTGTAAATTAGCCGTAGTTGGCTAGCTAGCAAGCAAGGGATAAGAATGTTACCAGCCAGTATGGCAATGAAACATTGAGAACGAATGACTGGGTCGCGTCCATAGATACAGAACAAAAAGACTGAACGACTGCGTCGTGTCTCTGGCAACCAAACGAATGACCAGCTGGCTTGGGTAGTAACCCTAGATTTGTGTCGGGACTATATCTTGTGGAAGGATGAAATAGTATTAATACATTCATAAAATAATTGTTTTGAATGAAAATATGTCAATCATTATTTTAATATGTACGTAACCCGTTGTATAAAAGTGATAATGCCCTTGAAGCTGGTGTTTGGAGGATATATTGGCACGGTTTGCCGGCCCTCGACTTTGTCTCGGGCCTAACAACACCCGTGCCAATATATCATCCAAACACCGGCTTCTCTGGCATGATCACTTAAGTATTATTTATATATGTATTTATCACAAGTAGATAAACATTTTCTGGGGTCCATTTTTTTTTTTATTACAGTCATTTATTTTATATTTATTTTATTGTAATATTAGGGGCCATATGTTATGTACGGTAATATGACTAGTTACATACTGTCACGTTCGTTGATTGATGGGTCAGACCAAGGCGCAGCGTGATATGCATACATGTTTATTTAAATGAATAAACAACCGACAAAACAACAAACCAACGAAACGTGAAGTCCAGCACAGCACAGCACAGCACAGCACAGCACAGCACAGCACAGCACAGCACAGCACAGCACAGCACAGCACAGCACAGCACAGCACAGCACAGCACAGCTTAACCGGAACAAGATCCCACAACCCACTAGTGCCAATAGGCTGCCTAAGTATGGTCCCCAATCAGAGACAACGAGCGACAGCTGCCTCTGATTGGGAACCACACCGGCCAACATAGAAATACACATACTAGAAAACCAACATAGAAATACACAACATAGAACATACACACCCTGACTCAACATATACGAGTCCCCTGAGTCAGGGCGTGACACATACTGTCATGTGTCCCAAAACCACAGGGATGCTTGTTACTCCAGGATTAGGCTTCAAAATAAGTGATTGTGTGTGCTTTTTGTATTCTGTTGTAAAATAAAATAAAATAGAATTTACAGCAAAATTTGAATTGATTATTGTTTACCTTTGGACAGCCCTGTCCTGTTGTTTTTAAGTCAAACCCGCTTTTAACCCCTTTGCCTCACAGTGACTCCATAATACAGGGTTCAAACAAGCAGAACAGAAATCCCGGCTTACACACGGAGATTCTTAAATTAGCAGTTTAGCTAACTGTCTTAATACTCTGTTTACCTAATTCCTAAGTCCTTTATTAGTGAGTTCCTCTTCGTTTTTGGGGGATGAAGTGAGCATTCCCCTCACAATATGGCTGTCTGGTTTAACACCCCGCCCCCCAGACAGACAGACCAATGATATACACATCATTGAGACAGACAGACCTGATGTTCAAAACTACATTTTTGGATTCAAACCCAATTTTCTTCTCTTTTTTTTCATATAGTAAAATACATACTGTAAAAGTTTTTTTGTGTTTGTCAAATACATGACAAATGTTCAAATACTACTAGTATATTTGTGGTAAATGTCAGCATTTCTGTGCATTTGTGTTTTGCATATCTTGAGGAATATGACTTATTTATATGCTTTTGTGTGTGCCTGCCTGTCTGTGTGTGTGAGCATGGCAACAGCGTAAAGACCCCGAGTCTACTTAGCCCTGTGGGAGCCTCATGCTCACTCCTAGACGGGAGGGAGAGAGGGAGGGAGAGAGGGAGGGAGAGGGACGCAATAACACCACTAGTTAGCAAAAACACTCCCACCCTGGCCCGCAATACTGCACACCTTGCTGTAGACTAATCCCACTTTATCCCTCCATCATAAAAAAAAAAACATAATTAGAGGAACTGCATCAAGGGCCTCTGCTGTAAGTGGGTGGTGAGCACAAACTGTCAGATTAACAAGTCTAAGAGGATGATCCCGGTCACACATTTAGCAGGATTTTATTTCCTACCAAATGACCAGCTTGCATGTTTGGCCAGTGTCACCGTATTGAACTACAGGGAGTCTTAACAGTCGTGCCAAACCCAGACACCTCACCAAAACAAAACAAAAAACATGGTTGTTCTTCCCACATAACACACTCCACACGGGCAACCTTCCCTGTACTGTTAGTGGCCACGAGTGGTAGTGGTTACTTATAAGGCCTCGCTTTTTTCTGCCATCGGAAAAAAGGGAGGTAAAGCATTTAGGTGTCTTAACCGCGGCCTAAAGTGCTAACAAGGGCTTAGTGAGGTAAATGTTAAAAGAGGTTTAGCCGCCCAACGCTTAAGGCAGGACTCCTGGGAGTAATTACTGTGTAGCACCTGGTCCAGCTGGTGCGTAGTTGGACGAGAAGATCACCCCGATTTCAGGAAAGGGGGGGGCTTAATTCGGGAGATAAAGCCAGACTAATGGAGATGAGGCGAAGCGGTATTTAAAGTTAGTTTTTTGGTTAAGGCCTTTAGTTAGCCGTTAGCTGCTGACATAGGACAAGGGTGTGGCTGATTGGCTGATCAGTTTGAGTTGTCACTTAACTTATCAGAGGTGTCTAGCTAGGCTACTATAGCAAGGCCCTGAGGAGTCAGTCAGCACCAGAAATCTTGAACTCCTGACCTGAAGACAGAGTGTAGCTTTAAGGTTTTCTACTGCTTTTTATTTACATTTCATTCAGATTAGCTTCTCGTTCTGTCTACTCCATTGGGACAAGCCAGTCACAAGCTATTCTCATTGGCAGGAACTTGAAGGTAAGTCAATTGAACCTCCCTCTGTGTCCCCTTTCTCTCTGTTACTCTGAAATCCTTCTCTCTATTCTACTCTCTCATTCATTCATTCTGATGTGTTGCAAAAGCTAAACACTTTGAAATAAGATGTTAAAGCATTTCATCATGTAAAGAGCACAGATCTGTGCAGAAAATACCGTAAAACTCCTTATAAATAAATTGGTCATTTAGCAGACGCTCTTATCCAGAGCGACTTACAGGAGCAATTAGGGTTAAGTGCCTTGCTCAAGGGCACATCAACAGATTTTTCACCTAGTCGGCTTGGGGATTAGAACCAGCGACCTTTCGGTTACTGGTACAACGCTCTTAACCACTAAGCTACCTGCCTTATCATTTGCAGAAAGCTTTATTTTAAAAGTTTCAACAATTTGCATTTAGTAAACTGCACAATGTATGTGAAGCACATGATAGAAGTGCAAGTTGCAGTATTTGGAAATACATTGGATAATGTGCTTTCCCATCTATTTTAAATATTATGGTTATTTCGCTCACTGCCATTTGCTCATCCACAATCTCGCCCTTCATGTAAGATATTGAACGAATGTATGTTAAAACCACATGTACGTAAAATGCATATATATATATACAGTATATTGATTCTATCTACGTCGACTACATATTTTAAATTGTATGCGTTTAAGAAAATACACATTGTGAAATGCATTTTACATCAACTTTGTATTCACAAAATGTTTTCCTTGAAGGGATAGTTCAGCGATTTATCCAAATACATCCAAAAATGCTAACTTTAATCTAAGTGTGGATAACAAAAAAAAGTGTGGATTGCAGTCACTCCTTGTCTACTGCTTTCAAGGTAAGCAAATACATTTTAAAATATGTCAAATTCGCTGATCGATCCCTTTACTTTTTTGCCTGTTTAGTTCATTTATTTGATTTCTATAAAATATTTAGGTATGATGCTTTGAACTATACACCTGTCTGTAGCTCGGGCACTTTCAAAAATTTCCAGAATATTTTAAACTTTATTTCTCAAACCCGCCCAATACTCTCACGTGTTAAATCTGAATTAAAATCTAAATTAAAATCTAATTAAAA
Organism: Coregonus clupeaformis; assembly: GCF_020615455.1. Lineage (NCBI taxonomy): Eukaryota > Metazoa > Chordata > Actinopteri > Salmoniformes > Salmonidae > Coregonus > Coregonus clupeaformis. The sequence goes on from NC_059212.1 coordinate 13,224,035, forward strand.
TCTAAAGCTAATTAATATCAAAATGGCTCAGATTCATTCAAACATTCTTACAAGGTATTTACAGTCTCAGAAAAAGTATGTCTAGCATTTGTTTGTCACTTAGAGGGATTCAAACGTTTCAGACAATTCTTCTGTCTTGTCTGATATGACCTCACCAAATGCAAGGCTTCATGTAAGTCGTCATCAATTTTCCCTTAGTTCATTCTTGTAATGAGATTAGCCCAGGCAGCCGCAAATTCAGGCACCCAGAGCTCTATGCTTAGATGCAGTATGACTTCCACTTGTAACATGCAGGCCAAAATTCCACTTGTTGTGTGGAAACATGCCAAATCGGCTGGGGAGACTCCGAAATGTCACTGTTTGAAACCTCAAGATTTCTAAGGTTTTAAGAAGGGGCGTGTTCATCAAATTGAATGTCATTACTGTGACTGGTTATTGGGTAAAGTGGCCTGATTTTAAATGTACCATAGAATCAGCTACAGTTGAAGTCTGAAGTTTACATACACCTTAGCCAAATACATTTAAACTCTGTTTTTCACAATTCCTGACATTTAATCCTAGTAATAATTCCCTGTCTTAGGTCAGTTAGGATCACCACTTTATTTTAAGAATGTGAAATGTCAGAATAATAGTAGAGAGAATGATTTATTTCAGCTTTTATTTCTTTCATCACATTCCCAGTGGGTCAGAAGCTTACATACACTCAATTAGTATTTGGTAGCATTGCCTTTAAATTGTTTAACTTGGGTCAAACGTTTCGGGTAGCCTTCCACAAGCTTCCCACAATAAGTTGGGTGAATTTTGGCCCATTCCTCCTGACAGAGCTGGTGTAACTGAGTCAGGTTTGTAGGCCTCCTAGCTCGCACAAGCTTTTTCAGTTCTGCCCACAAATGTTCTATAGGATTGAGGTCAGGGCTTTGTGATGGCCACTCCAATACCTTGACTTTGTTGTCCTTAAGCCATTTTACCACAACTTTGGAAGTATGCTTGGGGTCATTGTCCATTTGGAAGACCCATTTGCGACCAAGCTTTAACTTCCTGACTGATGTCTTGAGATGTTGCTTCAATATATCCACATAATTTTCCTTCCTCATGATGCCATCTATTTTGTGAAGTGCACCAGTCCCTCCTGCAGCAAAGCACCCCCACAGCATGATGCTGCCACCCCCGTGCTTCACGATTGGGATGGTGTTCTTCGGCTTGCAAGCATCCCCCCTTTACCTCCAAACATAACGATGGTCATTATGGCCAAACAGTTCTAATTTTGTTTCATCAGACCAGAGGACATTTCTCCAAAAAGTACGATCTTTGTCCCCATGTGCAGTTGCAAACCGTAGTCTATCTTTTTAATGGCGGTTTTGGAGCAGTGGCTTCTTCCTTGCTGAGCGGCCTTTCAGGTTATGTCGATATAGGACTCGTTTTACTGTGGATATAGATACGTTTGTACCTGTTTCCTCCAGCATCTTCACAAGGTCCTTTGCTGTTGTTCTGGGATTTATTTGCACTTTTCGCACCAAAGTACGTTCATCTCTAGGAGACAGAATGCGTCTCCATCCTGAGCGGTATGACGGCTGCGTGGTCCCATGGGGTTTATACTTGCGTACTATTGTTTGTACAGATGAACGTGGTACCTTCAGGCATTTGGAAATTGCTCCCAAGGATGAACCAGACTTGTGGAGGTCTACAATTTCTTTTCTGAGGTCTTGGCTGATTTCTTTTGATTTTCCCATGATGTCAAGCAAAGAGGCACTGAGTTTGAAGGTAGGCCTTGAAATACATCCACAGGTACACCTGCAATTGACTCAAATGATGTCAATTAGCCTATCAGAAGCTTCTAAAGCCATGACATAATTTTCTGGAATTTTCCAAGCTGTTTAAAGGCACAGTCAACTTAGTGTATGTAAACTTCTGACCCACTGGAATTGTGATACAGTGAATTATTACATTTACATTACATTTTAGTCATTTAGCAGACGCTCTTATCCAGAGCGACTTACAGTTAGTGAGTACATACATCATTTTTTTTATACTGGCCCCCCATGGGAATCGAACCCACAACCCTGGCATTGCAAACGCCATGCTCTACCAATTGAGCTACATCCCTGCCGGTCATTCCCTCCCCTACCCTGGACGACGCTGAGCCAATTGTGCGCCGCCCCATGGGTCTCCCGGTCGCGGCCGGCTACGAAAGAGCCTGGATTCGAACCAGGATCTCTAGTGGCACAGCTAGCACTGCGATGCAGTGCCTTAGACCACTGCGCCACTCGGGAGACATTATAAGTGAAATAATCTGTCTGTAAACAACTGTTGGACTAATGATTTCACCCTAGATCAGCTAGATGCAGGCAAGAGTGCAAGGCGGTATTGAATGTGTCACTGTCTGTCACCTTGATTACTCAAAATTCTCTCGACCTGTGCACCTACAGTACGTCGTAAACTTTCATTCATAGGCTAGGTTGTTGCAACCTCATGATGGGTACAGGGAAATTCGAGTAGCATGTAGTAATGGATTTAATGGTGCTACGTGAGATGTTCAAAGTTTCTGATATTTTTTTATAACCCAACCCTGATCTGTACTTCTCCACAACTTTGTCCCTGACCTGTTTGGAGAGCTCCTTGGTCTTCATGGTGCCGCTTGCTTGGTGGTACCCCTTGCTTAGTGGTGTTGCAGACTCTGGGGCCTTTCAGAACAGGTGTATATATACTGAGATCATGTGACAGATCATGTGACACTTAGATTGCACACAGGTGGACTTTATTGAACTAATTATGTGACTTCTGAAGGTAATTGGTTGCACCAGATCTTATTTAGGGGCTTCATAGCAAAGGGGGTGAAGACATGCACGCACCACTTTTCCGTTATTTATTTCTTAGAATGTTTTGAAAAAAGTATTTATTTTTATTTCACTTCACCAATTTGGACTATTTTGTGTATGTCCATTACATGAAATCCAAATAAAAATCAATTTAAATTACAGGTTGGAATGCAAAAAAATAGGAAAAAACGCCAAGGGGGATGAATACTTTTGCAAAGCACTGTAGGCCTAATGAAACAAGCAGGGAGAGTGAGCTCGTCCATGGTGGTCGGCGAACCATCAACCTTCTGGCCCATAGCCCTGCGTGGCATCGACTGTACCACAAAAGCATGCTGAAGTGGCAAAGTTCATTTCCACGTTTCTAAACACAGGGTCACTACAGTTATTGTTATTTGTGGTTGTAAACATTATTTTAAGTTAATTCTATGAGGGGGGAGGGTGTGTTATTAATTTTTTACAGTACAGTATTTTTTATGTGATATTCATCTTTAATTTCACACTGTCCCTAAGCAGCTTGCATTGCATGATTACACTTTCGCCTCTCCTCTGCTTGAAGGAGAACCGGTCACTGAAATGCGGCCAGGGATAAATGTTGCCAACAATTTTTCAGTGAAAATAGCTATTGGCTCCTTGATTTGTCGCTAGAAGTCACTAAATTACGTTTTGTTGTTGCCGCGACGACGTCACAGCACCAATTTGCCTTGCTGCGGCATAACTACGGTCCCCAACGAAGCGATTTCGCCCCCTCTCCCCTCTCCCACCACACACCCCCTTCCCTTGTGCTTCTCTGTCTGTGTGTGCGCCGTTGCTGTGACTTCTGTTGCACAGATAGCTTCTCCCACTCTTGTTTGCAGCGGAATTGAGTTGGAAAAGTCGCTAAATGCTATCAGAACTGTAGAAACTCTTGGTGGCAAAACTCCCCAAATGCAGCCTGAAAAATAGCTGAATTTGTGGCTAGCCGCTTTTACCAATAAAAGTCGGTGGAGGGGTCTGAAAACTTGCTAAATAGAATGACAAGTCGCTAAATTCGCAACACTACCAGGGATTCTCCTCCTTGTCTTCTTCAGAAGACGCAGACACTGGAGGATTTTCTCGTTTGGGCAACGTCCTCCATCCTCTCTCCTCCATCCTTTTTCCTCCGTGACCTGGAAACCAATAAGTGGTTGAGTGTGTCAATTGACAAGAAGTCGAGACGAGAGTTGTACCACTGCTTATGCTCTCATGCTGGAGTGATGCCAGGATGCCACCGGGCCGCTAGCAAGGACGGGAGAAGAGGAATGTTGGGACGGAAAGGTGGATTTCGGAGGAGGAAAGGAGGAGGAAAAAGAGGAAGAAGAGAATGAGGAAAGCAGAGGTTGAATCTGAATTTGATGAAGATTAAAAGGGAGATGGTGTGTCGAAGCAGACTGGGGTCAAGTACAAACAGAGTGAGATGTCCGCCAGACTGAGCTTTGGAGGTGAAATGGAAGTGAATGAGGGAGATTTAAGTGAGGTGGAAGTTGTGGTGAGGAGCTTCGAGCCCGAGCCTTGCATCGATGGACATGGTTATGATAAAGATGAGTTTGGTCAACTGAGAGAGAGATTCTTGGAGAAAGTGGATCCAGGTCTTTTGGCTGATCCATATGTGGTATCAGGTTGGGTGGAAAAGCTGTTGAGGACTGTTAAATTGGTGAAGGTAACCCGAAGTGGACTTGTGATGTTTGTTTGTGTTTCTTCTGCCCTGAGGGACTCGGGTCAAGATCTGTTTCTTATTTTGCTCTTAAAAGGAGTGATTTCTGGGGTTGAGTTAAGTGTGGAGGTGGAGCAATTGAAGTTGAAGATTCCTGGTGTTTGTGACGCCCATCGTTTGGTGCAACGCAGACCCAGTGGGGGGCGTGGTGAAACAGAGGTGTCACAGTCTGTCCTTTTGAGTTTTGAATCAGAATCTTTACCCGATAAAGTCATGTTAGGACATATCTGTTATCCTGTTAGAGCTTTTGTGCCCAATCCACTGCAGTGTTTCAAGTGTCACATTTATGGTCATGTCCAGCAGTGTGTAGGAGAGAGATTCCAAGATGTGGGAAGTGTGCAGGAGGGCATGGGACAGAGGATTGTGTAGTTTCGGTGGAAAAAGTTGTGTGTTAACTGTAGGTGTGCCCATGTTGCTGGGGATCGGGAGTGTCCGGTGTGAGAGAGGCAGGTTGTGGTGGCCAGAATCAGAGTAGTGCAGAAGGTGTCATATGCTGATGCAGTGAAGAAAGTAAAGGAGGATGGGTCAAGGGTGAGGGATCCTGAGAGGATCCCTGTGAGTAGTAGATCTGTGTCAGCACAGAGGGATAGGCCAACGAGTGATAAATGCTTCAGTACAGTTGGCTTCATAGCGTTCATAGCAATGGTTATCAAGTGTACTGCATAAATGGAATGTAAATCACAGAATATATATGTTGTGGTGGCAGCTGCAGAGAAGTACTTGGGTGTACAATATTTGACTTCAGAAGAGTTACAGGGTGTGTTGAGTGGTGGTGTCCCATCGTCCCAGGCCATTGGCTTGGTGCAGGAGCAGATAGGGTCAAAGTAGTGGAATGGGGTAATGGGTTTTTAATGAGTGTATGGTTAGTTGGAAGGGTGTGTCCCCCCCCATTTGTATCACATGGAAGACGGTCCTCCCCTCCTCGAAAGCCTCCTTTTGGTGAGGAAGCACAAGTGTATCTTACCTGAGTCCTTCGCAGAAGAGTTTTGAAATCTGCCACACCCCCTTTGAATCAGCTATTGTTTTCTGGAAGGAGAAAAGCCAACATTGAAAAACGATATGCTAATTATCCTTTTTATCTCTAATATTTCTTGCACAACTAGCTATTTTTTAAAATCACTTTATACATTTATTTTGAGATTCCATCCTCTAAACGTAATTTGCCTGAAAACGTGCAATTAGAGAAGGAGAGTCTCATTTCATACATGCGCATTTTCATCAACTTTCCCTCTCCTCACCGCCTCTCCTCGATTACCTTTGACCTTTTTTAAAAGAAGGCCAGAGAGGACGGAGTAGAGATGACGCAGGAGTTGAGCGTATCTAATTGAGAAAAGGCCTGGGTCTGTGCCTGACTCTTCAGTCTCCTCCGTCTCCATTGTTTTTCACACACACCGCTTTGATAAAAACAAACATTCCTCTCTTTCCTGACACATCTCTCTCACTAAGTTATTTTTTTAAATCTGCCGACCATCATCGTTCAGTTTGGGTGGACAGCTTGATTTGATTGGCCTGTTTGCGAGTGATGCGTGAAATTTGATTTGATTGGTCACTGACTATACAACAATGAGCATTTTTTTCTGGCTCCGAGGTATCGTGATCTAGACTACTATTATGGATAGCTTACTAAATTGTACTCTGTAGTGGATGGTTTTAAAAAGGTAGCGAAGTACAATACTTAATTCAAAACATATTTAAGTAAAATTACTGACTTTGAAAGATACTCTGAAAAAGTACAAGTACTCGGAAAAGCTACTCAATTACATTAATTAGAGTATTTATGATTAATTACTTCCACCCCTGTCAGTTAGTTAGTAAGTGAGGATGATTAATTGTATCATTAGTCTAAAGTTACCCGTTTAGGACTCAAGCTAAAGGTAATCTACTACTGTGCAGGAATCAAACCCACAACCCTGGTGTTGCCGCCGGCACCAAGCTCTAACACACTGAGCCATTGGAAACACAATTAAACAGGCATTTTACTGAATCAAAAGGTTGTACAGTAGTAGTTCCTTTGATATTAGGCTATTCTTACTGTCTGTGCTGCAATAGGGGCCAGGCCTCTCTGACTTACCCTGAACTCCTTTTGGTTCAAGTTCATGCAAGCTCTACTCTTCCTGTATAAAATTAATTACTGAGTACAAGTTGTTTTTCCAGCTATACCTCAAAGACTATTATTCCGTTCCTCTTCTGACTGGTAGTGCAGTAATGATAGTATTGATAGGCTTGAATGTACATTAGTCTGTTTGTTGTTTTGAAGCATTGGTTTGGTCACTAACTGGGTGAGTTTTCATTTATTTATACACACATAGACATACATACACTGACATTCACACAGGCAAAATGATACTATGAAGCAACAGATTTTCTCACACTCACATTTGGTTGTATAGACACATTTGACACACAAACTCCTAGTACACAAAGTAAAGACTTATGCAAATGTAGTGGCAGGCTACTTGAGGAGGACATATAAACCTTGAACCACATCTTTTACAGTAATCCAGTATGGTTTATCTCATATTTTAAAATGTTCTCTCTTCTTACCTCTATCTGTCCCTGTGTATATTTGCAGAGTGTAGTAGAGGAAAGATAAAAGGTTGTGTGTAGAGTACCATTGGTGGCAGGGACCACGGTGACTATGCATGCGTGTGCCAGATATTTCCCCCATAAACCGTTTTCCCTCCACCAGATCTATCCCCTAAGGTGTTTTCAGGACATCTCAAGGGGCTGATGGAGGGTATTAGGCTTATCACTCAGGGTGTTTTGTCCAGTGTGCTTACAGGCAAGGTTTTCTGAGGGTAAAACTCCTAAACGCCTGGATTACCTCAACACATCCCTTTAAAGTGCTGTATAGCCAGGATTTAGGCTAATCGGATAGTGGGGGAGAGAGGGGAAGGATAAGGTGTTGGAGCCTGCTGGCCCCGCCAACGCCCCCAGGCCAGGTTGGAAGACACGCGGGTCAGCAGATGTTCTCAGGCCTGGCAGACTGGGTGGGACTAACAGGAGGATTACTGGAGCCCAGATTAGATGGGTCTGAGGGAACTTTAGGGGACTGTGGGGGAATACGGTACACGACTGACTGGGGCTAAGGGCTGCTAACGGTTAAGGTTAGGCTGGATCTTATGGCCGCAGATGAGAGGGAGGAGGGAAGGGGAGAGGGGGTAATAAGCTCAGGGTGTATGGTTGGAGGGTACCCTATATATGTATCTAGACATAGAGACATGCACACATACCACACACAAAGTAAGACAGACGCCTAGTCATTTCAGTTCCCCGTGACCACATGTATTTCTAAGTGCCCTCTGCTATTTCCCTTCATTTTCAGTGGAGTTAGTGTTGTAATCTACAGTATGTCTCTAATGTTGGGTAAATCTACAGCCCATATTGGCCCAGGATTATTATCCCTGGATTAAAGCACTGCCTGTCTAATATTTAATAATGGGATTTATTCATAAGAGGCTAATCAGAGGTGTCTAAGGAATGACAATCTGCAGCGACTGCCAATGATATGCACTGCCTGTATGTGCACGTCTGTAATATAATGACAAGGTCTGTTTGTTTACAATGACTGTAGAAGAGAGACGGAGGTATGTGAGACAGTATTTTCAGTTTGTAGAGTTCTGTTCTGAGGTGAATGTTGAGTCTAGACAATATTCCTTGATATAGGTTTGGTCCCTCCGCCAAAACTTAATTGTCACCTTTGACAAATTCAGCCAACAGGTTTTTAAATCTCTATAGGAACACTTCAATGTCATCTGTCTCTCTCTCCCTGAAATACCATTGATGAGCACATGCTTAGCAATGCCTAGCAGTCTTTACATGCTCAACCTATTAATCAGTATAGTTATATAGTTATAGTGTAGTGGAGGGGTTTGTCGAACAGGCAAACGCTCATGTGATTACTGATGAGTAGCCTAATCTTTCTGAGACCTGTGGACTTATGCTGCATCCCTCATTGTCTATAACTTTGCTCAGTAGAGACCAACAACCCAGGTTTGATATCTATCTGTTCAGTTACATTAGCGCTAGTCTCGCGTAGCCATACCTCCAAATCACGTTGTTGTCATGCCTCCTTTGGAGGTCTGGAGAACGTTGTATTAGCCGAAACGTCTAGAATGGTCCGCTGGATGCCAGTGGCTCCATTTTCATTGGCTGTTACATTTTTAAGAACTCTCCTCCCACATGCCCGTGGAAGGGGTGCTGCGTGTTATGTTCGTCACTGTTTTCCGAGTTGATGAATGCATTACTACTCCTCTGCTTGAACAGAAAAGAGACGTTATGGAGTGTCTACTTACAGGCTATGGTAAAAGTTTAGTGTAGCAAGTGTGGCCGACAGTCTGCAATGTATTGAAATTGAAAGTCACCACAAACATGGCATACATCAACGTATTTTCATGGGGTTTTAATCAGCGATTTCCCGTCCATCCTCTCGTACTCTTGCGCCTACGGCACTAGTGGGCACATTTTGAGCACTGCCCAAGCAAGGCATTTGACTTCACCAGGCTTTCCGATTAGGGAAGCCTGGTTCTCGAAGAGGCTACATTCGTGCATACAGTATTAACTGTGTAGCATCATCATTGTCATAGAGGGCCTTTGAATTTATAGGTCGTGGGTGACTCCTAGTGGTGAAAGATGAAAATGACAAGTAATTTAAAGAGGGTTGCCCTCTCCCAGCAAACACTAATCTGCTCACCACCACTCAACCTTTTTTGTACCAGGCATATATGATCTTTCCTATACCAGGGATATGTAATCAGACCGATTAAAACTAGTACTTGAAAACAGATTAAATCGCTGTCAGCTAACCAATCCGAGATCCAGTCAGCAACATCCCAGGGACCGGTGCCGGTCCACGGGCAACAGATTGAGAAACACTGGTTTTATATACTAATCTATACACTAATCTCCTCATCTCGGTTCCACAGAAAGGCAGTTTCCTACAGGTCAAAGGTCGGGCCATGACCCCGAGGGAGCAGCTGAGGAAGATGTCAGCGATGGGGGAGCAGGGGGCTCTGGACGAGAAACACTGGTATCGCCTGGTCAACGGCATGTCTGCTGGAGGTAAGGCTGACCCACCTGGTTTGAATCTGTATACCTCAAGACTTTGTTAGCCTGCTGAATTAAAGCCCTAGGTATTAGCTCGTAAATCCTTAGCCTTGCCTAGAAAATTCACTCTACATTTTTATGCTTTACTATCTTAGAGTCAGGAACTTTTCCATAACCTAGGTAATTACTGGGGCCCAGAGCTTTTCTTGGTCAGGTCACATAGTCGGTATAAACTCAGTGGTCAGTACGGCCCTAGTTCTATAGACTTGTAACACATCTAACATCGTGTTTACTGTGTTGCGTTACAGAGCTATGTCAGAGGCAGGAGATGATGATGAGGAACCAGATAGCCATGGCTCCTCAGATCCTGGCCCAAGGACAGCAGAGGCTACAGGGGGTGCCCACCCAGTTTGAGCCTCGCTTCATGGAAAGAGAGCTAGTTCCACCCTCGGAGATGGTATCTTCCGAGGCCAGGCAGATGCACATGGGGGGTCACCTGGGTCCGCCCATGCCCCCACACCCTGGCATTTCTGGCAGGGGCTTCCCTGGAGTTGGTTACAGTTTCATGCCCTCAGAGCCCATGGAGACAGTTGCCCGGCGACAAGAACTCATCCACAAGCAGAACATCGCCAGGTATTGTCTGACATTGACCTGCAGCTGCTTGTCACAGGGCTTGTTAAAGTACACGTCATGGACTGCAGGGCTTTGGAAATCCCAGCATTCCTTTTATGGCCCCCTTCAACCTGATACCAAGGGTCTGTTCTATGCACTATATTACAGAACAGTTGACAAATATGATTTGAATATATACAGAGCCCATATTCAGAGCCCATGTGACCTAGAAAAGTTTATTGTTATGTCCTATTGGTGTATTGTTATATCTAACTGGTTTATTCTGATCTTGATGGTGTGTATTGTTTTGTCTGATTGGTGTGTATTGGTTGTTTTTCAGGATTGAGATTAATGCCATCCTCCACCAGAAGGAGATGGAGAACGCCCATCAGAAGGGTCTGATGGGTATGGATGCGCCCATGATGTACCAGTCCAACGCTATGGCTATCCGAGGGCGCCAGCGCCTCCCAGAAGGCCACGACTTCTTCATCCACCGTACCACCCTGGAGGAAATGCAGGCCAACAAACTCCTGATGTCCTCCAGCCCCTATCCACCAATCAGCATGCTGCAGAGGGAGAGGGGCCGCAGGGCTGGTCGCAGGGCAACTAATCACAAGAGCGCAGAGAGCCATGCGTCTGGCCCCAAGAGCCAATTGGAAGACAAGAGTGTGGAGCAGAGTCCCGGGGGTGCCTCTGGAGAAGAGAAAGAGGCGGAGGGGAAAATGGACATGGGAGGGGAAGCAGCCAGCAAACAACATCAAACCATAATGGACACAGAGCTCTCGGTGGACGGCAGAAAGAGCTACAAGGAGGCGGCGCAGGGCCTACGCAAAGCCTGCATAAACAGTCAAGATGGCTGCCCTGACGTCACCAACTGCAACAGTGGCGCCAGCGACAAAGACAGGTCCAGTCAATGCTCTGCGTTCCAGTATCCCTCCGCCAGTGGACCTATCCCAGGTATGCCTTACATATTCCCTCCTGGTGAGTGTCTACTTTCTACAGTCTTGTTTGATCAAAATATTCAGGGGTTGTGCTGCTGTCTTTGATTTGATTTCTATCATTTATTTGAACAAGGACAGATGTGACAGATGTGAGCCATATGTGTGCTAACACATTTTGTCTTTTGTTTTGATCAGGGCCACCCAATCTCTTTCTTAACGGACAAGATATGTCCTCTGTTGAAGACCTTAGGAAGTGGACAGTGGATGACGTGTACATCTTCATCAAAAACATACCCAGCTGCTCTGAATATGCTCAGGTTGGTGTCATTTCCTAATAATGACCAAACACAAGTGATTTCGTGCTTACAAATATACACTGAGTGTACAAAACATTATGATCTTTCCATGTCATAGACTGACCGGTTGAATCCAGGTGAAAGCTATGATCCCATCTGTTAAATCCACTTAAATCAGTGTAGATGAAGTGGAGGAGACAGGTTAAAGAAGGATTTTTTATCCTTGAAGAGACAATTGAGACATGGATTGTGTATGTGTGCCATTCAGAGGGTGAATGGGCAAGACAAAATATTTAAGTGCCTTTGAACGGGTATGGTAGTAGGTGCCAGGCGCACCGGTTTGAGTGTGTCAAGAACTGCAACGCTGCTGGGTTTTTCACGCTCAACAGTTTCCTGTGTGTACCAAGAATGGTCCACCACCAAAAGGACATCCAGCCAACTTGACACAACTGTGGTAAGTATTGGAGTCAACATGGGCCAGCATCCCTGTGGAACGCTTTCAACACCTTGTAGTCCATACACCGAATAGAGGCTGTTCTGAGGGCAACTCAATATTAGGAAGGTGTTCCTAATGTTTTGTACACTCAGTGTAAATCAGCAACATAATTCAAATCGGCCAGGACTGCCACTATTGGCTCTTTCCAATTTTGGAAAGAGAGCAAATAGTGGCCATCTTGGCAGGTTTGAATTCTGTTGTTGATCATTTATGTAAGCAGGAAGTTGCATTGCTGTGTCATACTGCTGTGTCTGCCTTTAAGGAAATTGTTCTATGGATAAACATTACGATACTACTCCTCCTCATCATACCTGATTATTCCCTGCAGACGTTCAAGGATCACATGATAGACGGGGAGACGTTGCCACTCCTGACCGAACACCATCTACTGGACACAATGGGACTGAAGCTGGGCCCGGCACTCAAGATACGATCACAGGTATACAAACCATCAAAAACAGTTGGCCTCACAAATTCGGACAGCAGACCAAAAGATTTTGGAGTGATATCTAATTAATTTCCAATGGATTATATTTACCAGGACCCAGCACGCAACCAATTTCGGAAAAGAGTAATTATGAAATCAGCACATTGCTTATTATAATACCTCATGGTATCGCTCTCTCTGTCCCACTCACCAGGTGTCTTGCCGGCTAGGTAGCATGTTCTACATGATGAGCCTCCCGCTCTCCGCTGCCGCCGCCCTGCAGGCCACCCCTGAGAAGGCAGGAGGAGACAGATCGTCAGAGATCAGCTCCCCTGTATACTGTGACAGTGTGGAGATGATGGACAGCCCCTGCACCAGAGACCCAGAGGGCTGCAAACCCACAGACCCCCTCCCAGAGACTGACAACCCCTCTCCCCCCTCGGCCAGCAGTGAAACTGCCTGAGGCATCAGTGAGGGGGATACGAGTCGTCGGCCAGTGGCTCAGTTCCAAGTCGACCCCTAGCTCCTACCACATACTGTACATATAGACACAACCCCCTAAGGACTTCATGTAGATCTTTAAGCATTGGATGGGTATACGTAAGTGATATAGTAATGGCTGCATCATGCCCTCTGATTGGCTAGGTGGAATTTTCGCTGTGTTGAATGCATCTGTCCAATCCTTGCAGACCTTCAGAAGTGCATAGGTAGTAGGAAGTAGGGGTCGATTTGGAATTCAGCAAGTGTTTCAGCCCTAAGAGCTGTTTTTAAGCTGCTTACCATTTCCATCAGGCTATTGTGTTCAGTTTTCTAGTGTGTGTCCTACAGTGTTTAAACTGCTAAGGATATGATGGAATTGTATTGTATGTACAGTATTTAGTTCTAGTTCAAATGTTTGGTACTTCTTTTTACCATGTTTCAGATTCAAGAGACCATGGTTGCTCAGACGTTGCATGCATCAACCAATGGTTGCGGGCCACGTCATCGACTGTGCCGTTAGGCACCAGATTGCTATAACATATGATGTGGTTAGCTGATACGTAAAATACCTATCCAGGCGTTATAAGATCTGACATGCATCAGCAACGTCTGAGCAGGGGAATACAACCCATGGGTGAGTTCCAGACTGACTAGGTAAGGCGCCTGTGCAGTTGGCCCTCCTTCGCATGCTGCCTGCCTCACCTGGGACAACTTTAGAGATTCTTGTTTTTCTACAGTAAAAAGACTACAATAGCCACAAGGCTGTTGACAACCAAAGCAACCATTACTACAGTTGTTTAACATAGCAGTCAACTTATTTCCTATAGTCTCAAAATGATTCAATGTTTTGTTTCATGTGATAAAGTTGACAAAGCACACAAGGGGCAGTGCAGTTAAAAACGTGATTATGATATTTCCACACTATAACCAGGTTTCCATCCAACCTTTCTATGCCAGTAGAGTACATGTCGGATAAATAATGTCATGACAGGCCTGATGAAACAGAACATTTGTCGGTAAACTTTCCAAATGTCGACAAAACTAAATACTCTAGACAAGGTGGGATCTTTTTGTCTGTAAAATTAATTATGTGAGAAATGTAGGTGGAAACGCTTTTATGCGCAAATATGGATATAATAATCATCATATCGAAGTACACTTGGAGTCACGCAATGACATGTGTGGTCCTCCCACTACGACTCGTCAGGAAAGCATGCAGTTTATTAGGATACAGATTAAATTAATTATGATGAACTTTACAGGGTGGTGAAAGTGCAAGATGATGAGCTTGATGCTCCTTTCCAATAAATATCGAGGGTCTTGTTCTGGTGACATGATCATCAATGCTTGGCTGCCGTTTGACAAATAAAAATAATCTCGCTCTTTTGTCCATAATAATCTCATCATGTAGGCTATACCCGCACTGTATCTGTGAGCTGTCGGCTAGAGGGCACGTGCCAATCCCAGAGTGGGCATACTCTAAATATACTGTAATGCAAAAAAAAATTGTGAGAAAACCATCAGTAGAGTTGAAAATGCAATGGAAACCCATTTAACTTGTAACTCGGTACATGTGAATTTAACCGCAAAAGGTATTTTTATGTACACTACGTCATCAGACACACAGCCTTTTATCCCCATCAAGTCAATTTGATGGAAACACATCGCTGGTGGGAAAATGCACATATTGTTTTCATGTGGATTTTAGAATATTTGCATGAAAATCTGTCGCCAATTGGATGGAAACCTAGCTAGCGAGGTCGAATTAACGCTCTGAAATTGTGAAAATTATGATAATGCCCCTTTTGTATAAGAGCTGTTTGAAAAAAATGCCTGGAATTTCAGCCTGTTCAGATGGGATGGAACTTTTGGCCCACATCATGATGTCACAATGTGATCTGATTATAATACACTAATGACTGTTCATATGGTTAAGGGGGTGGGCTCTAGATCATCCTATCAGCCAATCAGGGCTACGTATGTAAATATCTTCACATTTGTTTCCTAAAGCCCACAAGATCAGACAAAGCATTTCAAGGGCCAAAGGAGGCTCAGTTAAATAAATGATACAAAATATCATTTATCATTAAATAAACACACACAGTGATTTATTAGACATACAGTACAGTGAACAAAGACTGCATGGGGGCTTTAATAACATGTATTAAATCATATGAAATAATGTTATTAAAATAAGTTGACTCGGCCACAAAAGTATACCTGGATGCACATGTATCAACTTTGAAACATGGTTTTCTTTGTTTGGGCTAATGGCTAGGCTAATGTGGCTTCTACCTGACCACTTAGAAAGTGGTAACAGCCTGCAATTCACACCTCCCATATAGATTGTGAAATTAGCATAACTCTCAGAGCTCTGCCCCTCTTTCCATTCAAACATTCCTTAGCTCATTGAGCAGCATTGCAGTGCAGACCAACTAGTAGTGATGGGGAAACTAAGCTTCCTGAAGCATTGAGCTTTCCAGCAAATTGTGTCGAAAATAGGTTCATTAATCAAGGCTTTGATCAACATAGTGTACACTAGTGGCACCTGCTGGACAAAATAATTTAGAGCAGCCAAATTATTATAGATGACGTCCCACACGTTGTAGCGCGTGCACAGAGTAGCCTTTTTGTCTTCTACTGAAACCAATACCAACCCAATCAGGTGGTTGTTTGAAGAAACAAAGCTTCGGATGTCATTGATCACGTTCTTCTGATAAAGTGATACAAGCACACTGCTTCGGCACACTGCTTCGAAGTAAACTTCTTAGCGATTTCGACACATGCCCCGGAGGTCCGGTATTAAACGTAACATCACTACCAACTACAGCGCTGTGCAAGTTGCAGCCATTTTGCCGATGCAGGCGGTGACTCTACTTCCGACGGCGGCGTTCACACAGGCAGATAAATTCTGATATTTTTCCACTAATTGGTCTTTTGACCAATCACATCAGATCTTTTCACATTAGATCTTTTTCTGATCTGATTTGTCAAAAGACCAACTAGTGAAAAAAAGATCTGAATTGGGCTGCCTGTCTAAACGCAGCCAATGAAATGTAGAACCTGTTTGAGAAAGACTAAACAGTATTATGTAAATGCTAATGCATTTTGTTTTATTAAAATAATTATTTCCAATGAATATGTGTGATCCTACCACTTTTTATGATTGAATATGAATGATTGATTTTAATTTCATAACATAGCCTATCAAATTACAGTTTTTGCACACAAAAAATAAGGAACATTCCTGGTCACTATAGGGACAGTTGTTACTACATTTTGAGGTAGCAATGGACACTGAACATCAATAATATAAATAATTTCTAGATAGCTACACATTATCTAAAATGAATCACTAAGCCTCCAGTTTATCTAGATTAGAATGAAAACTCTTTATCCATTTGAGATAAAGTGGTAAGGCTATTTTAAAACAAATAACAGTAGCCATATATTAAATTAAAACTGAATTACCATAAGATAACATTATTATTACAAGGTGGTTAATTCGATTACATTTTTTGAAGAATGGTCTGTTGTTGAAAAAACTATTTGGGAATGTAGTGCTTTGATCCATTTTGCTCAGTCAAGGAGGATCATGGCGGAAGTGGATGTCGAGAGTGAAACGAGAAGCGAGTCGAGTGGAGTTGAAAATGCACTCACTAACTGTAAGTCGCTCTGGATAAGAGCATCTGCTAAATGACTAAAATGTAAATGTAAAAATGAGTTGGAGAAGAGGAATGGAGAACGGTAGTATCGAAGAATAGAATTAAAAAGGAGAAAGTGTTGAAAACTGAAGGGGATGATAAGTGTATGTCGGACAAGGGCCATCTGAAGTGGCGTGCTTCGAACTCTTGAGTAGGGCACCTGTTAAAGGAGTCATCTCTGGGGTGTTGATGGAAATAAAGGAGGAAATCCTTGTGACGAGAATCCCAGGTATGGTTAGGGCCCTTCGCCTGACCTGCATGGTGAATGGAGGAATGGAAGAAAGTTTGTCGTTGCTATTGTTTTTGATCATGAATACCTCCAGACGCATGTAAAGCTAGGATATATGAGGTATGGAGTAAGAGCTTTTGTCCTAAAACCACTACAATGTAACTGTAAAGGATTTGGTCATGTTTCGAATGTGCGAAGATGGAAGGAATATACGGAAGATCGGAGTGACCAAATCCTTTACAGAATGACCATGTTGCAATTGAGGTGGGGATCATGACCCAGAGTTCGTGGAGTGCCCGGTAAGGATGAAGGAGGTTGAGGTGGCTAAAGTTAGGGCGGTCCATCTGATCTTTTATGCGAAGGCAATCAAAATAATTGAGAGAGAAAGTGACACTAGTGTTGAAGAGATGGTTGTGGATGCACCACAGCCTATGGTGAATGTTTGTCAACTAAGAGAACCAGACATGCTTTATGTAAAGAAAGTGGATTTTGTGGCGTTCATTTGCAACTGTGAAACTTCATGGCTCAAGTAGCAAGGAAGTCAAAGAAATTGGACATCATTGTGGCTGCAGCAGGAAAGTATCTGGGGCTTCAGGAATTCACAGTGGAAGAGTTGCAAGGGTTATATGCAATGGAAGATGTGCCACCCTCCCAGGCTCCTGAGCCTGTGTAGGGATCAGACATGTATTATTAATTTTAACAGTAGCGGCAAGGAGCATATTGAGTGACTTTCTGGTAGTCAGTATGAGTATTTTTATCCACATATTTGTTGTCTTTTGTGATCTTTTATTTTCATCCTGCACAGTAGGCAGCGGCAATACAACCTTTGGATGTAGTCCGCCGTAAAATCCTAACGAAGAAGAAGATCCATTTTTGCTCTCGCGATACTACCCGTACGTGAACACACGAGCTGTGTTGGAGGATCATGGCGGAGCGCAGGAGGCATAAGAAACGGATCCAGGTAAAATAATTTTAATTCTAACTGGAAGAACATAATATTTGCTTTGATATATTACAGAGTTGAAAACTGTTCTCATTTTGGACACTGCAATATTTCTAAGTTTCAGCAACAGGCTAGTTTTATATGAAGGGAATCTTGTTGGTGAATCGATGCAGTTGATTGGCGAAAAGCTGCCAGTAGCAGGTAGCTAGCTAGCGTTAGCTTGCTAGCCACTGAAATATTTTATTTTGCAGGAAGTAATTTTGCATGTAGACTGTTATCTGTAACACGAATATTTCACTGAGTCAGGGTATCACAGAAACCAGGGGTGTATTAGTCGGATTCCGTTGCAAAACGTTTTGAACGGAACGGGAACAGTTTACTCCTAACAAAAACGAGTTTATTGGACCAACTCAGGTAGGTCCCTCCCCGTTTCGTTTGCTCTGTATGCTTCTGTTTTGCAACGGAAACTGACTAATGAATACACCCCATGCAGTGAACGCTAGCGCAAAACACGAGCCTACGTACTAACAGCTTTTAGCGAAACTCGGTAGCTTACTAGCTACCATCACCAATGACAGTAGCTAGCTAACTTAAAGCAGGCATAGTTGCGGTTGTAACCAAATGTGCAGGCGCGTTTGAGTGTTTTTGTATGCATAAATACTGTTTAGCAAGCCAAATGTCACCGATGTGCCAGCACATCCTCATTCATTGATGTTTGATGGCTGCACGAAAAAGTCACTTTCTCATTTTCCAATCGATGACGTAACTTAACTACACGTAGATTGTATCAGGATTTCTTTTGAGATGTATTGGTCATTGCTCAAATTGCAATATTTTTACCAGCAAGGCTTGACTCGTTTACTGCTGGGTGTGAGTCCCTATCAATTTTGTTTGAGACAAACTCATCCCACACACTTGATACAACGCGACAAACCTGATGATGACGATAAAACACTTCACTGTAGTGCTAAGATTACACACAATTAGGCCTTCTGGTGGTCATTGTCAAATAATGAAACAGGTTGACATGCATCAACAACAGCTGATACAGACAGCTTGGCCGATAGTCGTAAAATGTCGTCATAAAACTGCAGCCCTCTATCTCATTTATGGCACTGTTTTCTTCTGAAAGAACAGGACAATTTGTTATTATGCAACAGCTAGAATTCTATATATTCCTTTACCTCCTGTTTGTGCGCTCTCTCACTCATGGTATGGTAATAATTGTTAGGAATAACTGCTTAGAATGTTGCTTTATGAAGTTAACTTTTGGCGAGCGTAGCCTAAATAAACACACAGTGATTTATTAGACATACAGTGAACAAAGACTGCATGGGGGCTTTAATAACATGTATTAAATCATATGAAATAATGTTATTGAAATAAATTGACTCAGCCACAAAAGTATGCCTGGATGCACTTGTATCAACTTTGAAACATGGTTTTCTTTGTTTGGGCTAATGGCTAGGCTAATGTGGCTTCTACCTGATTATCCTCACCTGATTGTTCAGATGTGGACCTTTATGTATGTGGTCTGATATACTTTTGTTTGGCTAGCTAGCATGCAGATTACTGGGCCCTGGCCTAGGGTTGGGCGGTATCCAGATTTTCATATCGTCATACCGTTTCTGTACCATACCGGGGTATGTAGTATTACAGAATATGCACACAAGGGGAGCTATATATATACAAAAATTAATACAAAATAACTATATATATATATAGGGGGGCGGCGCACAAAACAATTTAGGCAACAGGGATCTTGATCCAGGAAGGGATTGAATGTCTCTGCTATAACCAAGAAGCTTGATCTTGACGTCTAGCCACTTAGCTAGCAAGTTAGCAAACCAAATGCATAGCTGGATATAATTTCACATCTTAGAGATTTCTTATAGTTATACTTAATTTATAGTTATAAGCAGTGGTGTAACACACACCCCCGCAGGCCGTGTGAGGTATGAACGGTATATTGCCCCAGCCTTAACGTGGGCAGCTTAGTGGGGACTAAGTGTTCTCCTGTATTGAGTTATGTTTAGTAGAGACTAGTGAGACAATGTTGTAAAAACGAGTAGATACTACCTGATCATGTCCAATAAGAACACAGATTTTAGTCTACCATTGCAAACAGAACCCAGTCTTTCCAAGGTGAAGAGGGGGCCCAGTCCATTTCCTCATAGTCGTAGGATTAGCTCAGGTAGAGTTTTTCCATTTAGTGGGATCTCATGTATCTCATATTTCTGACTGATGATGGGGGGGGGGGTGTAGTGTATATTTTGACTTGAGATCTTCTCAGAGGTTGCCCCGAGAAGCTGATCCCGGGTCAGTTTTACATTTCCCCCACTAATGGTTAATGTTACGATTGGGGAGGGGAAGCTCATCCAGGAGCTGCTATGTGTTGGCGGTAAGGGTGGATTTACATTAGCAAAATATGTCTAGTGAGATCTCTCTTCAACGTCAAATGTGATTATTTTTTTATTTATTTTTTACAAATAGGCCTACCTAACTCAACAATGCTGTAACTTTGACCACTGGTGGGGGAACATTCCAGGGGGGTGGCACTTCTGGTGGCAGGATGGGGCTCATGTGAGCTGGGGCCTGGTAAGACTGGACTGGTAGCTGAGCCGGGACCTGGTAATGCTGGACTGATAGCTGAGCCGGGGCCTGGTAATGCTGGACTGGTAGCTGAGCCGTGGCCTGGTAATGCTGGACTGGTAGCTGAACCGGGGCCTAGTAAGACTGGACTGGTAGCTGAGCCGGGGCCTGGTAAGACTGGACTGGTAGCTGAGCCGGGGCCTGGTAATGCTGGACTGGTAGCTGAGCCGGTGCCTGGTAAGACTGGACTGGTAGCTGAACCGGGGCCTAGTAAGACTGGACTGGTAGCTGAGCCGGGGCCTGGTAAGGCTGAGCTGCAGACTGGTAGGGCTGGGCAGGATAATGCATTGGGGCCTTGTTTGGCTGGGCCGGATACTGGTAGTGCTCAGCCAGTTGCTGTATGGGGAAACTGTTAGGGCTGGGCCGGGGACTGGTAGGGCTGGGCCGGGGACTGGTAGGGCTGAGCCGGGGACTGGTAGGGCTGGGCCGGGGACTGGTAGGGCTGAGCCGGGGACTGGTAGGGCTGAGCCGGTTGGCAGGCTGTAGCCTAGTGATGGTAACTGGCAGCCTGAATCACGTAGTGGGCCTGGGGGAAGGGTTGGCCACTGGTAGGGGCTGGGTTGATTGCTTGGTTGGCCTGGGTTGAGGCCTGGGTGGCTTTGGTTCGGGTTGAGGCCTGGGTGGCTGCTTGGTAGGCCGCCTTGGAAAGCCAGTTGTCCGGCTACCCTCCCCCCATTAGCGTTACCATCCCAGGTTTCGGCACCACGAAAAATATCTCAAAGAACCTGGTAAGGGATGGGTGGGAGGTAACACAAGGTGAGAGGAGGGTAGCCTTTGTTGGTCTTTTGCATGCTTCAAATGATGATGATAGATGGTATGGATGTAGATGGTTTCTAGTATTAAACAATAGAGAATAAATATACCGGAATACAAACTTGTCACGTCACCGATATTCTCAGTTTTGATCTCAAAATAGGTCATCCACGTGAATCGTGTAGATCCCCTGGGAGAATCTCAATTGCATACTCCTCTTTTCGCCTCCTTCTCAAAACCCATTGGAGGAGAAGGTCAGAGGGGAGGAACCTCTACGCTTTCTCATCCAATAGTTTTTGAGAAGGAGAGAGATTCTCCCGCTGTGTGATCGCTAACGTTACCTTCCATGGTGGCTGTGTCATAATGCACTCCACTTAGCAAACTTTGTTCCTGACTAGGAAATGTGGAATGCAACTCAAGGTAAGCATCCTGTGTTTGAAATAATGCTGCGGTTTATTGTTAAGAAGTTAATTATAGTTGCATGTATGTTTCAATAGCGCAAATTATTACGCACAAAATTAATGTTAGCTAGCATCTAAGTTGGCAATGTAACATTACCACCCGCCTATGAATAATGGTGTATGTTTCTCATATTGAATTTAATGACTGAGCACAGAATGTATTCCTACGCGTTCTAAAAATAGAATATCAAAGAGTTCAGAGCGTGATGTTAGATATGTCATGTCAGAATGTGTGCTTCATGCAGGCTGGAAGCAGCCAGCCGCATTCCCTAACCAGCCATTATCCACCCGGCAGCTTCTCTCCGTCTGTTCTTTCTGCGTATCTCCAGCTGTGATGGTGAGCTGGGGTGTACAGACA
Organism: Coregonus clupeaformis; assembly: GCF_020615455.1. Taxonomy (NCBI): domain Eukaryota; kingdom Metazoa; phylum Chordata; class Actinopteri; order Salmoniformes; family Salmonidae; genus Coregonus; species Coregonus clupeaformis. Next base: position 13,245,978 of record NC_059212.1, read on the forward strand.
GGTTTCTGTTGTTACATTCGTTTAATTATTGGAGCGGCTCGCAGCGAGAGCGAAATGGATGCGTATCTTTTCATTTCGCCTGTAAGCAAGCCTAGGTTTGTTATACACTGGGTGTATTTGCATATATGAAAACATGAACATAAAGTGGTGGAACAGGGCTGCAACCACAAACTTCCTCTGTGTAGGCCTACCTGCTCTCACCTGCGCTGTCTAGACTGCCGCATTAATTACTGTTGTCACGTTCTGTTGCATAATTCAACAAGTGTGTCAATAGCTGGATATCACCTGTGGGATCACGATACTACTCAGTAGTTAAATTATGCTTGGCCCGGTATCACATCTTTAGTTTACACTGTTTACACTGACTCATCTTTGTATCTGTGCCTTTATAGCGTCTGTGACAGCACTGGCAGCGCCATTGAGGCTATCTCCATTTCAAAGTAGTACATTTTCTTCTTCATTGGCTGATTGCTCCCAACTCATAAGAATACCCACACTTTAAAATGGTGGATGCCCTAAATAGCAATGTCCATGCTAAAACAGGTTATATCCATCTCTACGACAACAGACACAACTCCGATATGAAGTCCTTTTTCCCCAAAAAATTGCCCGAAATGCCACGTGCGTTTACTTATATCACTGCATTCGTAACAACCTAACCATTGCGAAACTTCTATTAGATCAAATAAGCCTCACGTAGCAAATTAGCGATAAAAAAATGTGTTTACCAAATTCAACCATTATTTTAGTTATTTTCGTGGACAGATTTTGGGATGAGTAAAACCTCTCGCTTCACCTCTTCCTCTTTGATAATATAAATAAGGAATCAACTGATTAGGGTGCAGGTGAGTGCAGTTAAGGTGTGCTGGGGGAGGAAGTCCCGCCCCTGCAGGAACCTGGAAATGTATGTGACTGGTACTGGGTGGCGCGTGACGAAGTGAGCGGGAATTTTCTACAACTTGACTTCACCATGGGAGGTACTAAAGCCCACCCCTGCCCTGGGTTGACTGTCTGATCTGCTGCTTCACTGGTCTGATATCTAGTCTGTCTGTAGCGATGATTTACTATGCTCTGTAGAAGTAAAAAAATAAATAAAAAAAGCACAACATTTAGCCCTACTTTATTTTGTGCCTTCCTCAATTGTGTGTGTGTGTGTGTGTAGGAGGTGAGTGAGCCCACCAAGGAGGAGAAGGCAGTGGCCAAGTACCTCCGTTTCAACTGCCCCACCAAGTCCACCAACATGATGGGCCATCGGGTGGACTACTTCATCGGTCAGTAAATATGTTTACATAAACTTTTTTTGATCGACATTTACAACGTTTGCATAGAAAATAGATGTGACAATTGCCTGCTAGGGTGCGTTTCCATTTAACGATCTTGTGTCGATAAAAACAGCTGGACGTAATGCCGTCACAACTGAAAACCTAGTGTCGCAAAAACTTAGTGTTGAATAAAAAAGTAGTGGTTGAAGTGTTTCCGTTACCCATTTAGACAAATTGCGCATAAATAAATTTGGCGACAGCTTGTATGCCCTCCCACCTATCTGTTTCGTGTCTCAGGTATAGCCCGCGAAAACCAGCATGTATAATGTATAGAATACAATAGACTAATATTTGCCATAAGGTTACCTTGGCGTTCTTGGGAACAGGGACTATGTGGTATGCTTAAAACATTTAGGTATTACAGAGAGGTTCAGGGGAGAGGTTGAAAATGTTGGATGTCTTAGCGGGACTTCTTAAAAGCGTCCGGATTAGTGTCCCACTCCTTGAAAGCGCCAGTTCTAGCCTTTAGCTCAGTGCGGATTTTGCCTGTAATCCATGGCTTCTGGTTGGGATATGTACGTACTGTCACTATGGGGACGACAGTGTGCAGGCGAAACAGTCCTTCAGTTTATGGGTTTATTGAGAATAAGAACCTCATTCTGAAGGCATACAAGGAAATAAATTAACTTAACCCCCTAAGGTCGATGACTGTGCCCCCATGGAAATCTAATTAGCCTAATAAAAATCCCCATTAACCTCTAAGGCAGGGTTCTTCAATTCCGGTCCTGGAGGGCCGAAACACTTCTGTTTTTCATTTCTACCTGGTAGTTAATTGCACTCACCTGGTGTCCCAGGTCTGAATTAGCCCCTGATTAGAAGGAGAGGATGAAAAACAGAGGTGTTTCGGCCCTCCAGGACCGGAATTGAAGAACCCTGCTCTAAGGGATCGGTGTCCCGTATACGGGATGGTTGAGCTAACGTGCGCTAATGTGATTAGCATGACTGTTGTAAGTAACAAAACTTTCCAGGACATAGACATGTCTTATATGTGCAGAAAGCTTAAATTCTTGTTAATCTAACTGCACTGTCCAATTTACAGTAGCTATTACAGTGAAAAAATATCATGCTATTGTTTGAGAGTGCACAACAACAAAATACTTATCACGGCAACTGGTTTGATACATTCACCTCTGAAGGTAAATAATGTACTTACATTCAGTAATCTTGCTCTAATTTGTCATCCTAAGAGTCCCAGAGATAAAATGTAGCTTAGTTTTGTTTGATAAAATCAATTTTTATATTCAAATGTAGGAACTGGGTTCTACAGTTTGAACCCCTGCTGTCTCTGGCTCCACACCCACCCAGCCCGGCCATCTAGATGTGTGAAAGTTAGTGTATAAGCTAATGATCCATCATGTATGACATGGGAGTGTGTAAACTTACATTTTGTATTATCATATCAGTTTTGTATGTACTTGAAAATGTATCAATTGACCAATTCGGCACATTTGGGCAGACTTGATAGAAAATAGTCCCGTATTGCAATGCTTCACTGGAACAATCTGAAACTTTGCACACACACTGCTGCCATCTAGTAGCCAAAATCTAAATTGCGCTTAAACTGCAATTTTTATATTGTGGCCTTTCTCTTGCATTTCAAAGATGAAAAAAATAATAAATAGAAAACACATGTTTTTTTGTTTGCATTATCTCTTACCAGATCTAATGTGTTATATTGTCCTACATGAATTTCACATTTCTACAAACTTCAAAGTGTTTCCTTTCAAATGGTATCAAGAATATGCATATCCTTGCTTCAGGTCCTGAGCTACAGGCAGTTAGATTTGGGTATGTCATTTTAGGCGGAAATTGAAAAAAAGGTTCCGATCCTTAAGAGGTTAAAAAATCTGTCAGTTTAAAGATAAAGATCTGCTTTTTTGAATTGGATGCGTCCCTAATCCACCGCATCTGCCTATGAGAACCTCATTGCGGTGAAAGGTGACGGAGCTAGAGCATAGCGTGTAAAAATCGCCTGTCCTCGGTTGCAACACTCACTACTGAGTTCCAAGCTGCCTCTGGAAGCAACGTCAGCACAAGAACTGTTCGTCGGGAGCTTCATGAAATGGGTTTCCTTGGCTGAGCAGCCGCACAGAAGCCTAAGATCACCCTGCGCAATGCCAAGTGTCGGCTGGAGTGGTGTAAAGCTCGCCACCATTGGACTCTGGAGCAGTGGAAACACGTTCTCTGGAGTGATGAATCACACTTCACCATCTGGCAGTCCGACGTACTAATCTGGGTTTGGCGGATGCCAGGAGAATGCTACCTTCCCCAATGCATAGTGCTAACTGTAAAGTTTGGTGGAGGAGGAATAATGGTCTGGGGCTGTTTTTCATGGTTCGGGCTAGGGCCCTTAGTTCCAATTAAGGGAAATCTTAACGCTACAGCAGACAATTACATTCTAGATGATTCTGTGCTTCCAACTTTGTGGCAACCGTTTGGGTAAGGCCCTTTCCTGTTCCAGCATGACAATGCAACACTCACTACAGAGTTCCAAGCTGCCTCTGGAAGCAACGTCAGCACAAGAACTGTTCGTTGGGAGCTTCATGAAATGGGTTTCCTTGGCTGAGCAGCCACACATAAGCTGCAATGTGCACAAAGTGAGGTCCATACAGAAATGGTTTGTCGATCAGTGTGGAAGAACTTGACTGGCCTGCACAGAGCCCTGACCTCAACCCCATCAAACGCCTTTGGGATGAATTGGAACGCCGATTGCGAGCCATGCCTAATCGCCAAACATCAGTGCCCAACCTCACTAATGCTCATGGCTGAATGGAAGCAAGTCCCCGAAGCAATGTTCCAACGTCTAGTGGAAAGCCTTCCCAGACGAGTGGAGGCTGTAATAGCAGCAAAAGGGGGACCAACTCCATATTAATGCCCATGATTTTGGAATGAGATGTTCGACGAGCAGGGGTCCACATAATTTTGGTCAATCTGGTTCCTCCTATTTAGGGAGAGGCATGATCTATTTCTATAAAAGAAGCCTACTTTTAAATCTCATCTTAACTAGTTCATTCATGTTTTTTTAAACGTCAAATTATTGTTAATTCAAAAGCCCAGATATTTATAGGCGGAACCTGCTCGATGAAAGAACCATCCAATGCATAAATGGATAAGCCATCTAAAATATTTATAAGAGAATTAGAAAACCGCATACTTTAATTATTTCCCGCATTAAGTACCAATTTTAAATCAACAAGGGCTTTCTGCAAGGCGACAAAATCAGATTGCAGCTCCAACATAGCCTGGTCAGCCGTAGGGGCAATAGCGTACATACATGTCATCTGCATACAGATGAATGTTACACATTTTTGCAGATAGACCAATATTATTTATACACTGCTCAAAAAAATAAAGGGAACACTTAAACAACACAATGTAACTCCAAGTCAATCACACTTCTGTGAAATCAAACTGTCCGCTTAGGAAGCAACACTGATTGACAAATGTCACATGCTGTTGTGCAAATGGAATAGACAACAGGTGGAAATTATAGGCAATTAGCAAGACACCCCCAATAAAGGACTGGTTTTGCAGGTGGTGACCACAGACCACTTCTCAGTTCCTATACTTCCTGGCTGATGTTTTGGTCACTTTTGAATGCTGGCGGTGCTTTCACTCTAGTGGTAGCATGAGACGGAGTCTACAACCCACACAAGTGGCTCAGGTAGTGCAGCTCATCCAGGATGGCACATCAATGCGAGCTGTGGCAAGAAGGTTTGCTGTGTCTGTCAGCGTAGTGTCCAGAGCATGGAGGCGCTACCAGGAGACAGGCCAGTACATCAGGAGACGTGGAGGAGGCCGTAGGAGGGCAACAACCCAGCAGCAGGACTGCTACCTCCGCCTTTGTGCAAGGAGGAGCAGGAGGAGCACTGCCAAAGCCCTGCAAAATGACCTCCAGCAGGCCACAAATGTGCATGTGTCTGCTCAAACGGTCAGAAACAGACTCCATGAGGGTGGTAAGAGGGCCCGACGTCCACAGGTGGGGGTTGTGCTTACAGCCCAACACCGTGCAGGACGTTTGGCATTTTCCAGAGAACACCAAGATTGGCAAATTCGCCACTGGCGCCCTGTGCTCTTCACAGATGAAAGCAGGTTCACACTGAGCACATGTGACAGACGTGACAGAGTCTGGAGACGCCGTGGAGAACGTTCTGCTGCCTGCAACATCCTCCAGCATGACCGGTTTGGCGGTGGGTCAGTCATGGTGTGGGTGGCATTTCTTTGGGGGGGCCGCACAGCCCTCCATGTGCTCGCCAGAGGTAGCCTGACTGCCATTAGGTACCGAGATGAGATCCTCAGACCCCTTGTGAGACCATATGCTGGTGCGGTTGGCCCTGGGTTCCTCCTAATGCAAGACAATGCTAGACCTCATGTGGCTGGAGTGTGTCAGCAGTTCCTGCAAGAGGAAGGCATTGATGCTATGGACTGGCCCGCCCGTTCCCCAGACCTGAATCCAATTGAGCACATCTGGGACATCATGTCTCGCTCCATCCACCAACGCCACGTTGCACCACAGACTGTCCAGGAGTTGGCGGATGCTTTAGTCCAGGTCTGGGAGGAGATCCCTCAGGAGACCATCCGCCACCTCATCAGGAGCATGCCAAGGCGTTGTAGGGAGGTCATACAGGCACGTGGAGGCCACACACACTACTGAGCCTCATTTTGACTTGTTTTAAGGACATTACATCAAAGTTGGCTCAGCCTGTAGTGTGGTTTTCCACTTTAATTTATTTTGAGGGTGACTCCAAATCCAGACCTCCATGGGTTGATACATTTGATTTCCATTGATTAATTTTTGTGTGATTTTGTTGTCCGCACATTCAACTATGTAAAGAAAAAAGTATTTAATAAGATTATTTCATTCATTCCGATCTAGGATGTGTTATTTTAGTGTTCCCTTTATTTTTTTTGAGCAGTATATAAATAGTAAATAGTAGAATCGACCTCTGCGGGACACCTTTAGTAATATCGTGTGTTGTCTGACAGATAGTTCCCAAACCACTTGCAAGACACCTGGTTGAGTCCCATTTCAGACAACCTTTTAATGAGTAGGGGATGGTCGACAGTATCGAAGGCATTGGATAGGTCTACAAATATGGCAACATAGTGATTCCTATGATCTAAGCAATTTAATGTCATTTAAGACTGAAACAGTGCTATGTCCAGGTCTAAAATCAGACATTAAGAATATAATTTGAAGTTAAAGTTCTTAACTGAGAGTTTGCAAGGGATTCCAATATTTTTGCAAGATATTTTAGAAATTGGGTGGTAGTTATCTAGGTCAAAAGGCTCTCCACCTTTTGTAAAGGGGGTGGACATGTGTCCCCTTCCTGATCTTAGGGATATCACCAGAAGCAATTGTTAAATAAAAAAATGTGGGTCAAAGGTTCTACAGTGAGGGGGTCAGAAAGCTGCAGTAGAAAGTGTCAAGCGAATCAGCTCCAGTGGATGTTTTCTTAGATACATTTTTTTCAAGGCACTTAATACATCATTGACATAAAATGGTTCAAATGAAATAGAGTGCATTGTCTCAGCTATCTGTTTAGAGATTAATAAAGGACTCCTTCTAGTGGAACTTGAGATATTTTCAGAAACCATTCTTTCAAATAGATGGCCAGCTGCGGTAAAATTGTTATTTAAAGCACCACAAATATCATTTTTGTCTGTTATGGGACCAGAGGCTGTCATAACCTGCTGTGGGGAGGGGGCAGGTTTCCCCCAAAAAGATTTTACTACTTTCCAGAATTTAAGAAGTATGTTGACTTTTCTTTTCTAACCAGAGTAAGACACATTTCTCGAATGTCTAAAGGAGGTAGAATCAGTCAATCTAGTCTTAGCCCAAGCTAGGTTTCTTTCATGAAATCTTTCCGACCATTCATGCGTGAACCAAGGGTTATATCCGTCTTTTACCCTTAATCTCTTATATGGGGCATGCTTATCTGCAACAGAGTTAAACAGAGAGGTAAAACATTTAAGGGCCTGATCCGAATCGGAGATAGAGGACGACACACCCTCCCAACCAGGTCATACAGGAAATGTTGCTCATTGAAAAGTCTTTGTAATAATGCATGGACACGATTTAGATAGCTTAGTATCTCTAATTCAGGCAATGGGACAATGGTCACTGATCTTGTTAGCAAAGATTCCGTTGGCTGTATACTTATAAGGGGCGTTTGTCAGAATGATATCCAAAATAGTAGATTTTTCAGGGTGTTTTAAGTTGGGTTGGTTTAGTTATCAGTTGAGTTAATTTAGCTCAGTACAAAGAGTCAAGAACTGCACCGCTGCTGGGCTTTTCACCCTCAAAAGTTTCTCCTGTTTATCACAAATGGTCCACCACCCAAAGGACATCCAGCCAACTTGACGCAACTGTGGCAAGCATTGGCATCAACATGGGCCAGCATCCCTGTGGAACACTTTCGACACCTTGTAGTCCATGCCCCAATGAATTGAGGCTGTTCTGAGGGCAAAAGGGGGTGCAACTCAATATTAGGAAGGTGTTCCTAATGTTTTGTACACTCAGTGTATATGAAAATAGCCATGGGATTGGCTTGAAATGGTATAGATACAAGATTGCTTAGAACTGTGCCATTTGGTCTGTCTTGAATGACGATGTGGATCAATACCAGACTCAAAGAGGGTTACCTGTTTCGGGCAAGGACTGATATCCTATCACGTTTTTTGTTCCTTTTCAATGTTAGCACCATAGCAGAGCTGCTCTCTCAACAGTGTCAGTAAATGTTGTTTGCACAGTCATGGGTTAAATGTCTGTTGTGTGTGCTTCTGTGTCTGTTGGAGAGTAGCTTTTGTACACATCATATCCTCAGGGGCCAGGATTTCAGAATGTTCACCCAGAACAAAATAATTGTTTTAAGTGAGCCTATGTCCCCCTTGCTTTTGGATGAGACTTGAAGACAAAACTAGACCAAAGCTCTATATACCACATCCCATGCTACAACCAAGATAGTGGCTATGAGACCATAACAATTGTTTAGAATATTTCATCACAGTTTCTTTAAAAACAGAATTGAGACAACAAAGGATCATTTTGATCTCGATTGAGCCTTCTGAGAACTGGCCCCACACATCAGCTGTTGACATAGCATGATAGCCAGTGAGTTTCAACACACAGTATCTCCTGGTCTTGTCTGTATCTTTGAACATGTTGCCGGTTTCCCCATGTCAGCCTCCAAGGCAGTGGACTGTCTGCTGGACTCCAAGTGGGCCAAGGCCAAGAAGGGAGAGGAGGCTGTATTCACCACTAGAGACTCTGTGGTGGACTACTGCAATAGGTGGGACCCACTTACCTTCAACAACATACCACACTAGACTAACTAATATCACTACCACGCTACACCACACTTACTACCACATTATGCCTATACACTAGACTATTTACTGTTAACTACCACCCTTCACTGACTTCCCTAACACTGCACTAGCTAACTACAACTTTACACTAGACTAACTACCACCCTACACACTAGAGTAACTATCTACCACACTGTTTCTCCTCTCTTTGTTCAGGCTGCTGAAGAAGCAGTTCTTCCACCGCGCTCTGAAAGTCATGAAGAAGAAGCCCGAGAAGGACATCAAGAAAGAGAAAGAGAAAGAAAAGGCTAAGGGCGACAGCGGCAAGGAGGAGGAGAAGAAGGGGAAGAAGAAGGATTCCAAGGATGCCGAGGCTTCAGACGCAAAGAAGGAGAGGAGTGTAAGTCAATTGGGTGAATATGTAGGCCATAAGCATGTTGTAGTTGATACATCTTAGACCACTGAAGCAGTCTCGTCATAGACATAGATCAATCATATTTCTATAAAGGCCATGGGTCTGATCATGCTGTGTCTTTTTGTTCAGGACGATAGCCCCGAAATGCCAAAGAAGAAAAAAGACGCAAAGAAGAAGTTTAAACTGGAGCCTCATGAGGACCAGCTCTTCCTGGATGGGAATGAGGTGAGTTGGAACACAGGGAAACCTGGGAAAACAGGCTCCAACTCTCCAAAGATTAGGATAGGGAAATATGAAAGCAGGAATTTCTGGAAAAGTGAGCATGTTTCAGTTGACATGTAGATGAGTACCTCTTTAGTCAGAGGGATTTGTAATATCCGCTTTGAAAGAAAGTGTACAGTTTGAGCGTTTTCGTATGTACATGAATTCAGCACCTTGGTGTTCGTGTTTCCCTGTGGCATTTGAGAGAATTCCAAGAAAAGGTTATTTCACAAAATAACTGAGGGTGCACTTTACGAGACAAATTCTCCATGACGAGACCCAAATTCTTTGTGGCGTCAGTTTGCTAGGCTAGCTTTTTTTCATATGATGGCAGACGGTTCAATGTGAGTTGCACTGACATCACCATGTTATATGGTAAAACAGTGAATCGCTGTGAATTCAGCAATTGACTGATTTAGCCAAATAAAAAAATATTTAAGTTGAAATGTAAAATTGACATTTACTCCACTTTCCAGGTGTTTGTTTGGATCTATGATCCAGTCCATTTTAAATCCTTTGCCATGGGACTGATTCTGGGTGAGTGGCATTGTGATAATTACCTAGAATATGACATTTTCAACACAAATGACTGAACTACAACTGATTTGGTAAAGAAGAGAATAAGACTGATTCTTTTCCGCTGTACTAAGGCGTGTCTGTTTCTGTGTTTACAGTAATTGCAGTGATAGCGGCCACTCTTTTCCCACTGTGGCCGGCTGAGATGCGTGTGGGTGTGTACTATTTGAGCGTGGCAGCAGGCTGTTTCGTGGCCAGTATACTGCTGTTAGCTGTTGGTAAGTGGCTGAAAGAAAACACGCCGTCTGCATCAGCAGTTTCTCTTGTTATGTCAGTCACTCAATTAGCCCATTTCAGCAACAAATAAAATTGATTGGTATATACAGAAAATTCTCCAGTGTAAAAAACCCCCCACAAAAAACAATGAAGTGTTAAATCAACATTGAAAGTGATGAGTATGTGGACCCATATAGACACTGGAAGAGTGTTAAATTAATACACTGATTAGTGTAAAGCCTTATTCAAATATTTACCAGAGTGCCTTGCCTTTCGAGTTTGTTGCATTCATCCATTTATTGTGTCCTATGGACGTCACCAAGTGAGATCCTAAGCGAATATGTTATCATACATTTTTTTTTTTTTTTTTTACATAATATCATACTTCACTTTGAACCAAAACCACACCCATCATTATCATATTTCCCAGAAAGCTCTATTGCAGGTAGGTTTTTAAAAATTGTTTCATTATCTGTTTGTTGATTGATTAATACATTTTATGCCACTCAAATATAAATTGCAAACATTTTTGAAACTATTCCAATATGTTACTTGGACTTATTGCACCCGTTACTGAAATGGTTGTTCCAGTTTAGATGCTTTAGGTTGTCTCATAGCTTAGTCTTCCCAACCCTGGCATTCATTCTGAATACTGGTTGCGGGTGATTTAAAAAATGCCAAAAGTTGGATATCCCCACACTCCAATAGGAATTACACATCACCTACATAACTTGCAGGCCTGATGTGGCCCGTAAACCATGAGTTTCAGGATTATATTTGTTCCTAAAGGGGTACAAACACTTATCACCTGTGGTACCCTGTAAGGTCATCCTTTGTACCTTTTTTAGTTATAAGTGCATAATTGTACGTACCCCAGTTCATACCTCAAGCCACATCAGGGTTGCAAAATTCCAGTGACCTTCCCAAAATTCCAAGATTTTCCAGGAAACTTCCACACAGAATTTCTGGAGAACCTGGGAATTTTGGGAAAGAAACCCCAATTTTGGAACACTACCTGCAAGTCACATTATGCTGGCTTGCAAAGTGATGTGCAATTCCTATTGGAATCCAGCCGGAGTTAGGATATCCAACAGTTGAACAAAAAAAATCACCTGCAACTTGCATTCAGAATGAGTGCCAGGATTAGTAACATTGTGAGGAGGCTACCTAAGGCAAATGTGTCAAACTCATTCCACGGAGGGCCGAGTGTCTGCGGGTTTTCGTTCCAGCCTTTATTGAACACCATTCCGCTTAGGGCCCCCAAAAGGCTAGGGCCGACTCTGACTGCATGTGTGGGTATGAATGTGCGTAAGCAAACCCGCGAGACAATGAGCCCCCACCCCCATCAAAGTTGCCTATCCCTGCCATAGACACTTGTGAAGAGATTGGATAGTTTTAAATCAATATGGTGCTTCCAACTTGTCCTCCTAATATGCTAGGTAGAATAAATCACCATATTGCTAATACATCTATCCAACTCTTAAATTAAATTCCAATAAAAAGTTTAAGTTCTGTTCTTTACCCTTTTTAATAGTTGATCTGGGCACAATGGAACTTAGTGAAACTGACACCGGTTTAACTACTTTGCAGAAATGAAAGAGAGAGAATCATATCGGTCTAAATTATCATTCGCAGTTAATGTTTCAAACTCAACCAAGAGGTAAAAAAATAAAATAATAATATATATATATATATATATATATATATATATATATATATATATATACTTGACTCAACGTTCCATTACGTACAGTAAGGCACTGTTAGCATAATTAAATGGATGCAGTCGATGCATGAGTAATAAAATTCACCAATACATAGTTAAGTAGTCTAATAAATATTGCTATCAGGTTGTAAATCACAGCTAGTCTATTGTCTGCTGCCTTAAGTCCATCAGGGGATGAACTGTTTCACCAAATGTCTTAGTTAAAAACGTACGAAAAGGGCAGTGATTGGAATCTCAACACAATCATATGCAGTAAGGCTATAGCTTATCTACAGGGCCTTCAGAAAGTATTCATACCCCTTGACTTATTCCACATTTTGTAGTTACAAATTGATTTCTCACCCATCTACACACAATACCCCATAATGGCAAAGTGAAAACATGTCTTTAGAATTGTTTTGCAAATGTATTGAAAATGAAATGCCTTATTTACATAAGTGTTCACACCCCCGAGTCAATCACCTTTGGTAGCGATTACAGCTGTGAGTCTTTCTGTGTAAGTCTCGAAGAGCTTTGCAGACCTGGATTGTACAATATTTGCCCATTTTATTATTTTCAAAATTCTTCAAGCTCTGTCAAATTGGTTGTTGCTAGACAACCATTTTCAGGTTTTGCCATAGATTTAAGTCAAAACTGTATCTCGGCCACATTCACTGTCTTCTTGGTAAGCAACTCCAGTGTAGATTTGGCCTTGTGTTATAAGTTATTGTCCTGCTGAAAGGTGAATTCGTCTCCCAGTGTCTGGTGGAAAGCAGACTGAACCAGGTTTTCCTCTAGGATTTTGCCTGTGCTTGGCTCCATTCCGTTTCTTTTTTATCCTGAAAAACTCCCCAGTCCGTAACGATTACAAGCATACCCATAACATGATGCAGCCACCACTATGCTTGAAAATATGGAGAGTGGTGCTTGGTAATATGTTGTATTGGATTTGCCCCAAACAGAACACTTCGTATTCAGGACAAAAAGTTAATTGCCTTGCACATTTTTTGCAGTATTACTTTAGTGCCTTGTTGCAAACAGGATGCATGTTTTGGAATATTTGTATTCTGTACAGGCTTCCTTCTTTTCACTGTCAATTAGGTTAGTATTGTGGAGTAACTAGAATGTTGTTGATCCATCCTCAGTTTTCTCCTATCACAGCCATTACACTCTAACTGTTTTAAAGTCACCATTGGCCTCATGGTGAAATCCCCTGTTTCCTTCCTCTTCGGCAACTGAGTTAGGATGACGCCTGTATCTTTGTAGTGACTGGGGGTATTGATACACCATCCAAAGTGTAATTAATAACTTCACCATGCTCAAAGGGACATTCAATGTTTTGCTTTTTTATTTTTACCAATCTACCAATAGGTGCCCTTCTTTGCGAGGCATTAAAAAACCTCCCTGGTCTTTGTGGTTGAATCTGTGTTTGAAATTCTCTGCTCGACTGAGGGACCTTACAGATAATTGTACAGAGATGAGGTAGTCATTAAAAAAATGTGTTAAACCCTGTTATTGCACACAGGGAGTCCATACAAGTTATTATGTGTTTTGTTAAGCATATTTCTACTCCTAAAGTTATTTAGGCTTGCCATAACAAAGGTGATGAATACTTATACTCAAGACATTTCAGCTTTACATTTACATTTTAGTCATTTAGCAGACGTTCTTATCCAGAGCGACTTACAGTTAGTGAGTGCATACATTTTTAAATGTTTTATTAATTTCACTTTGACATTTTGGGGTAGTGTGTAGGCCAATGACAAACAATCGCTATTTAATCAATTTTAAATTCAGGCTGTAACAACTGTAACAACAATGTGGAACACGTCAAAGAGTGTATACTTTCTGAAGGCACTGTATTTACAGTACATAAACAAAAGTATGTGGACACCCCTTCAAATTAGTGGATTCAGCTATTTTAGCCATACCTGTTGCTGACAGGTGTAAAATCGAGCACACCTCCATGCAATCTCCATAGACAAACATTGGCAGTAGAATGGCCTTACTGAAGGGCCCAGTGACTTTCAACGTGGCACCGTCATAGAATGCCACACAAGCTCACAGAAAGGGACCGGCGAGTGCTGTAGCGTGTAAAGATAATTTGTTCTCGGTTGCAACACTCACTACCGAGTTCCAAAATGCCTCGAAGCAACGTCGGCACAATAACTGTTCGTCGGGAGCTTCATGAAATGTGTTTCCATGGCCGAGCAGCCCAGCCGCTAATAAGCCTAAGATCACCATACGCAATGCCAAGCATCGGCTGGAGTGGTGTAAAGCTCACCGCCATTGGACTCTGGAGCAGTGGAAATGCGTTCTCTAGAGGGATGAATCACGCTTCACCATCTGGCAGTCCGACGGACGAATCTGGGTTTGGCGGATACCAGGAGAATGCCACCTGCCTCAATACATAGTGCCAAGGGCCCTTAGTTCCAGTGAAGGGAGATCTTAACACTATAGCATACAATGACATTCTAAACGATTCTGTGCTTCCAACTTTGTGGCAACAGTTTGGGGAAAGCCCTTTCCTGTTTCAGCATGACAATGCCCCCGTGCACAAAGCGAGGTCCACACAGAAATTGTTTGTTGATCAGTGTGGAAGAACTTGACTGGCTTGCACAGGGCCCTGACCTCAACCCCATCGAACACCTTTGGGATGATTTGGAACGCTGACTGCAAGCCAGGCCTAATTGCCCAACATCAGTGCCCGACCTCACTAATGCTTGTGACTGAATGGAAGCAAGTCCCCGCAGCAATGTTCCAACATGTGGAAAGCCTTCCCAGAAGAGTGGAGGCTGTTATAGCAGCAAAAGGGGGACCAACTCCATATTAATGCCCGTGAATTTGGAATTAGTTGTTTGACAAGCAGGTGTCCACATACTTTTGGTCATATAGTGTATCTACTGTTTTTTTTTTAAATCTACTAATTTTGAGGCTGCTTATTCTAATGCTTACCCTATAATAAAGATTTGGCACATCATTGTGCACGTTACACGTGATATATATATAGATATACAGTACCAGTCTAAAGTTTGGACACACTTACTCATTCAAGGGTTTTTCTTTATTTTTAGTATTTTCTACATTGTAGAATAATAGTGATCAAAAGCTGAAGAACACATCCAGGTACTGTCCGCCGGTGCTGGAGTTGTAGGCAAATTCATGAAAAACAGAAAAGAAAACGCAGCACACTGCTGCTCACGCTCCCAGGTGATATCTATTTATAACAACATTTCGACCCCTAGGTCATCATCAGGCAGCCATATCCCAGGTGGGGGTGGAAGGTCATATATATATATATATATATATATATATATAGGGGCAGTACTCAGTGACATTACTTCCTGAAACAGGAGGTAAAAAATGTATAACATAGGTTCACAATATTAACATTCAATGTATCAAAATATATGATCATATACAAGGAATGCAATCAATATTTACAGTAATATACATACAATATTCACACAATGTTCAATTAGGATATTTTTTAAACACACAATTTGGACATAATGAAACTATAAAAACGGTTTAAAGTCAAACTCCTCTGAATAATAGTGAAGACATCAACTATGAAAGAACACATGGAATCATATAGTAACGAAAAAAGTGTTAAACAAATCAAAATATATTTTATTTTATTCTTCAAAGTAGCCATCTGGAATGCTTTTCCAACAGTCTTGAGGAGTTTCCACGTATGCTGAGCACTTGTTGGCTGCTTTTCCTTCACTCTGCGGTCCAACTCATCCCAAACCATCTCAATTGGGTTGAGAGTCGGGTGATTGTGGAGGCCAGGTCATCTAATGTAGCACTCATCACTCTCCTTCTTGGTCAAATAGCCCTTACACCGCCTGGAGGTGTGTTTTGAGTCATTGTCCTGTGGAAAAACAAATGATAGTCCCACTAAGCGCAAACCGGATGGGATGGTGTATCGCTGTGGTAGCCATGCTGGTTAAGTGTGCCTTGAATTCTAAATAAATCACAGACAGTGTCACCAGCAAAGCACCATCACACCACCACCTCCATGCTTCACGGTGGGAACCACACATGCAGAGAGCATCCGTTCACCTACTCTGCATCTCACAAAGAAACAGCGGTTAGAACCAAAAATCTCAAATTTGGACTCATCAGACCAAAGGACAGATTTCCACTGGTCTAATGTCTATTGCTCGTGTTTCTTGGCCCAAGCAAGTCTTCTTATTATTGGTGTCCTTTAGTAGTGGTTTCTTTGCAGCAATTCGACCATGAAGGCCTGATTTTACAGTCTCCTCTGAACAGTTGATGTTGAGATGTCTGTTACTTGAACTCTGTGAAGCATTTATTTTGGCTGCAATCTGAGTTGAAGTTAATTGCCGATTTCTGAGGCTGGTAACTCTAATGAATTTATCCTCTGCAGATTAGGTAACTCTGGGTCTTCCTTTCCTGTGGCGGTCCTCATGAGAGCCAGTTTCATCATAGTGCTTGATGGTTTTTGCGACTGCACTTGAAGAAACTTTCAAAGTTCTTGAAATGTTCCGGATTGACTGACCTTCATGTCTTAAAATAATGATGGACTGTTGTTTCTCTTTGCTTATTTGAGCTGTTCTTGCCATAATATAGACTTGGTCTTTTACCAAATAGGGCTATCTTCGGTATACCACCCCTACCTTGTCACAACACAACTGATTGGCTCAAATGCATTAAGAAGGAAAGAAATTCCACAAATTAACTTTTAACAAGGCACACCTGTTAATTGAAATGCATTCCAGGTGACTACCTCATGAAGCTGGTTGAGAGAATGCCAAGAGTGTGCAAAGCTGTCATCAAGGCAAAGGGTGGCTACTTTGAAGAATCTCAAATCTAAAATATATTTTGATTTGTTTAACACTTTTTTTGGTTACTACATGATTCCATATATTATTTCATAGTTTTGATGTCTTCACTATTATTCTACAATGTAGAAAATGGTAAAAATAAAGAAAAACCCTGGAATGAGTAGGTGTGTCCAAAGTTTTGACTGGTACTGTATATCGTTCTAAAGTTATCGGCAGTCACAAAAAGACATAAACATCTTGATTCTGTTTAGCGGAGGGCTTCTGTGAATGTAGGCAAATTATCTAACGACTCCCTTAGCTGTTGTACGAGTGGTCTGAGGCAGTCGGTAATAACGAGAGTTTTAGTGCAACTTGAGTAACTGATGGGAAACAGCTCAGAGATTTAACGATGCACCTATGAAGGTTCTTGGGATGAACTTAGCCTTAAGATGCTTTTGGGAAACCCAGCTCTGGTATGTTTACCACTTGTTTACCCTAGTCTTTAGTCAAAACTGGTAACAAAGCACATAAGTTGATGATGTCACCTTGTTTTTGTTTGTCTCCCATCAGCTCGCTGCATCCTGTTCCTGATCATCTGGCTGGTGACGGGCGGACGCCACCACTTCTGGTTCCTGCCCAACCTGACTGCCGACGTGGGCTTCATCGACTCCTTCCGTCCGCTCTACACGCACGAGTACAAGGGCCCACGGGACTACAGCAAGAAGAGCCCGGACAAGACCCCCGATGCCAAGGCCCAGAAGTCAGACGGCGAGGAGAAGGGTGACGGTGGGGAGGAAGAGGAGGAAGCAGAAGGTGAAGGAGAGGTGGAAGGAGAAGAGGCTGAGGGCACAGCGCCGAAAGGGACGGAAGAAGGCGAGGCGACTGAGCGCCACTCAGACACGGACAGCGACCGGCGGGAGGATGAGGGCTCGCAGCACAGCAACGGAAACGACTTTGAGATGATCACCCGCGAAGAGCTGGAGCAGCACACGGAAGAGGAAGAGGAACGGGAAAGAGGAGTGGAGGAGAAGGGAGACGGTGAGACAAAGCCCTTGTCTGTTCAAACATAAACATTATCACTACCACCTCCTCCTTCTCCACCTCCGAAGGACCTCCTCCAGGTCTTCTCTCAACCTCGCTGAGGAGACACCTCCCCATCTTGTCTGCTCCGATCTTCCACTAACTATACTGTACCACGTTTGTCTTGGTATTGACACCGGTGAAACGAAGCAAACGGCTATGACAATGGAAAAGAGAGAAGAGAAAAAAAACGCCTTATTGTGGTTCTGAAATCCCCAATCTTATTTAAACTGAGAAATGCAAACTAACTTAAGAGACGTGTTTGTCTGAGGAAGTTGTCACGGTAGTTCTCCCGACGTTCTCCCAATTTTTCGGTACTTACGGTATGACTTTCTCCCATATCATCCTAGTTCAGAAAGACACATCCGCTCTACATGTTATGTTCACTATAGCTACAATGGTCCCTTGTATGTCTCGTTTTTGTACGTGAGGCAAAGTCTCTTGTCATCTCCACAGATGAGGGAATTATAGAGCTATGGAATCCTTGTTTTGCCAGGAGAAGTACTGCCATCTTGTCTACCTGTCTGTCAAATCCTGACTGTGGTCTTATGAAAGATGTGTGATTGGTACAATCAAGGTAAAGTTAAGCCCAGGGTCATGTCCAGTAGACGCGTTTTCCCTACTCAAACCAACCATTTCCTTTTGGGCCATTGTCACACAACTGGGCCAAGGGACCTGTACTAGCAGCGGCAGCTGGCCCTCTGTACACGGTTCATCTCTTGTTTTTGGACTAAAGCCAGAGTCTGATCTCTCCTAGGCAGCCATCAAACGTTACAATTGAGCAACCGTTGGCTGCGCCACTATAACCAATCTGGATGGACCAGAAGCCGTAGTTTCTCCCCCCAGCCTTGTGGTTCTTTGCCGTACTTCCTATTTTCAATGAGAAATGCTTGTTTGTTTGTATGGTTGATGATCATCGTGCAGCAATGTACACACACACATAAAATCACAGAGGTTCGCAAGAGTCATGTCCATTACGTAAGAGTAGTATCCATTATGAGCAGTGGGACTTATTTTAAGTGTAAAACTGATCATCTAAGATATTCCTTACTAGAATAACTTAATTTATTTGGGCTACACACATGCAGACAGCAAAGATAGAATGGAAAAACAGTTTGAGGTTTGTATTCACCATTTTAGAATGAGACGTCAAAATGAAATAGTGCCAAACACGTGAATTGTTGCAATGCATTCTGTTTTCATACGAGAAGACATGTCAAAAGTGTCAGCAAGGGATTTTGGTGCATTTATTCATTTTTGTAATGGTAGTGTCAAATTCCAAACCTTTTAAATGCAGTGCAGTATAGGAGCTAGGGCATTGGTTTGTAGACTTTGATCCCATTCTCCCTTCAGTTTCTATCCAAGCCATGCAAAGCAGACCGTGTCCTTAATACTATTACAAGCTATCGTATAATACGTATGGTAGGCTTGTTGTCAGTTCAACTCGGATGCCCATCCTTTCATGATAGCTTTTGTTGGTGCCTTCATTGGTATTCTAGTCAAGCTAACAGACAACGATGAAGACCCCTGTGAATGCATGGAGACTCCATTTGAAACCAAATGGGGGCATGGTCCCAATTCTCCTCTATTGTTGCATTATGTGGGCTGTGGTCCAAGACTGTCCATTTGTAAGGTCACATTTTTTACTCATAGTGAGGATAAAATAGATAAATGTATAATTTATATGTATACTATCGATATATCATATACATACATACATATACAAACTTCGTCTGAGAAATTATGAACCCACTTTGTTCAACCTGAACCGAACTCTTTTTTAGTTTTTAGGTTTCTGGTATCTTTTCATCATAATGTATTTTTTTATTATTACACCTTTTTAAACTATAATTTTGACCTCCAATAGGCATATTGTCAAGAGTGTACTGTACTCATTATTGGGGACTTCAAACACCAGAAATGTGGATTATGTTATGTGTGGATATATAATATGATCAGATGGGCTACCTAATTTTGTTTTATTTTATATTGATTGATTTTACACCGTCATTTCTTTGAATGTGTGAAGAGTAATGTATGTAGCTAGTTTGTCCATGTGGCAACTTACTGCAAGCCCCATAATCACTTTTGTTTCTTCACGTAAAAACAGTGAATGATTAACTAGTGGTTGAGAAACTCGTTGGCAGGGGCTTGCATAAAATGTATATAGCTGTTCCACCCAAAATGTTCTGGGTGGGAAGTTCTCCCCACAGTGGAATGGTAGAGCACAACTTGTGAGAGCAAGGGGGAAAAAAGTCACTTGATGACTTTGATATCCCACACCGTACACAGATAGACCCAATGTAGTGAACTGAGGAGTATTTTCGAGACACTCGTACTGTAGTGCTGGCTGGTTCCTGGAACTATGCTGGATGTGGAACCAGGCAGGTGCAGTACAGTTCTGTTCAGGCTCAGTAGTGTGAAAAGGGTACAAGCTCGGTCTTGCTTTCCTATTCTAAGAGCATGTTGACCTCAGATTTTTAGGCCTCCAGCTAGTTTCTCCATCGACGTGTTTCCCTGAGCTCTTCTCAACAGCATGTACCTCTTCCACAGGACGTGTACTACTAACCACTGCCGTCTGTAGGTTTTTGTCTTTTTCTAAGTATGTTTGTTTTCATTGCTCTTCTGTTTCCTGATGTCTTCTGGAGAGCGAGGTGCCAGTAGCTGTATTATGAATTTTGGCAGAACTAGGCGATTTCTTGAAAATCTCATTGTGCTTAGTGTTCTTCGTGCAAAGTCTGTATATTGTAGTATTAATCTATGCTGCTTTTCCCCATCAAAATACATATTCTATCTGGTCAAAATGTCTTTATTCATTTAGTTGTCCATATTTGGATCCATATCAGAGTGACTGTCTCTTGCAATATGGGAATATAATTTAATTTTATATCTGTATCTTATCATTGCAATAAATATAGGAAGCAATTGAGTTTCCTGGCTTATTTGTATGAAATGTTAGTGCTTGAAATGCATGAAACCCCAGGTTTCGACAGAGATCGCCAAAACTCAAAAACTCGACTTGAAGTTCAGTACCTTCTCAAGCTGAAAAGCAGCCAGTAATAATAGTAACATTTGCACCGCTGTGACGAACCAGGGTTATGGCTTGAAAACGTACCTCATTCCAGGGATGGAAGGTGTCGTTCGCTGCTGGGTTAATTATATAATTTGAAATTTGAAATACTGCTCGTTTTTAATTAAAGGTCCAATGCAGCTATTTTTATCTCAATAGCCAATCATTTCTGGTAACAATTAAGTACCTTACTGCGATTTGTTTTCAATTAAAAATAAATGCTTCTTAGCAAACAGCAATTTCTCAAGCAAGAGTTTTGCTAGGACTGGCAGTGGTCTGAGTGGGGAGGGGAAAACTCTTTCTCATTGGTGTATTAACTAGTTTTACCGACCTGGCAGACACAAACCCCACCCCGCCAAAACAGGCTTACATTTCAGTCAGTCTTACAAAAACAGCTCTTACACTAAAAGGGCATTATCATTTTTTAAATTTTCACAGTATTATTATCCAACCTCCAGTGTGGAAATATATAAAACACAAGGAAATCACGTTTGACTGCACTGGGCCTTTAAACTGCCTTTTTGGTCAGCATGCTAGGCTAGCTGTAGTCTGATTAATCAGGCTGTAATACACAATGAATTGGTGTGTATATACAGCCTGAGACATTGGTTCCTTACAAGCCAGACTGTTGAATAAAATGACATGTAAACTTACTCTACTGGTTGTTTGTGAAGTTTGTCCTACTGCTTGAAATTTTAGACAAAATATCCACTGGAAAACATTTTTTACCAAACTTTTTATTGAGTGGGTAGGTATATGGTTTGGTTCGGCACCGAGGTAAAGTTAGTTGATATTGGACAATTGGATTTCAGTCTTTAAAAAGAAGTGTGGAATGTTCTCCATTCTCTACGAATTCAGAATATACAATTTTCATGGCATGCTTGGTTCAATAGCTATTGACGAGAGAGAACCAAATGTCCAATATAAAACTAACTTTACCTCGGTGCCCGCCATATATACCTACCGGCTCTCTAAAAACTCACGTAAACAATACTGTCCTGTGGATATTTTGTTTAAAATTTCAAGCAGCAGAAGGACAAACTGCACAGACAACCGGTAAAGTTTAAATGTAATTTTATTCAACATTCTGGCTTGTAAGTAACATTGGATATCAGAAAAAGGGGGTAAAGTAAAAATTAAATAAAGACCTATTAGTGAAAAAATCTCAGATATATCAGGCTGCCTGCCTAAACACAGCCAAAGTTGACTCCTTGCCACCTGGCTGAGATATAACAAGCTGAACCAGGTGTGTCGTGGCAATTAGGTGCTTCCCTATTTGGCCAATAGATAGAGCCACACACAGTCACATATTGGCCTTCTAGCAGCAGCCCCCTTGCCACAGCCTTTAGTGTGTACTGTATGTGTTTGTGGTGTGCACATGGGTGTACGTACTATAACTAGTATGCCAAATTCATGATAAAATAAACATTTACCTTTCGATATTTCTTTTTTATTAATGTTATGCCATTCATTCATAACATAACTAAAAACGACAATATCAAAATGTAAATGTATATTATTAATGTCATGAATTTGGCATACTATTTATAGTGCTAGTGTGTATGTATTTGTCCATTGTATTGTAGAATTATGAATACCAGCATACTAAGAGAAATATTGGCCCCGTCGAAAAACTTGTTGCTTTGTCCAATCATTTCTTTAGAGTGCTGCCAGGTGGGTTGTGGAGCCCTGTCCGTGACATGCACACAGAGGTCAGCTTGTCGATATTGTATGCCTTGAGGGGAGGAAGGAGTTACGAAGTTAAGCAGTAATATTACAGGTACAATCCATAGCCTCAATTATTTGTCAACAGTTAGGCCATATAACACTTGTTTGTTTGGGGGGACTGAGGGGGAGGGTCATTCCAAGTGAAAAATCAAAGAAGAGGGATATTGGAGGTTTTTTGCTTCAGTCATGATTGTGTATGTGCTTGTACTGTATTTTTTTCTGGAAACAAAGAAAAGCTTCTGAGTGAGTGCAGCCCTAAGGCTATGCTCAATATAGCTGCTCTTATGCTGTTGCTGCTGCTGCTGATGATGATGATGATGATGATGATGATGATGATGATGGTAATCTTTACTGACCTTCAGGAGGAAATATGTTCCATTGCTAACGACAGCTACACAACAAGCATAACTCCCCACCCCCATTACTGATTGTAAAGACATATGGGTCAACATCAAAATCAAGGACATTTTCATTCTATCATTTAACTCACCACGCAGAATATATTATCATTGGTGGCATCATTTTTTAAAACAATTTGAATGAGAGGAATACCAAGGCAAAACTGACAGTGATTTGACATTCTCAAATTACTCTTGAAATAGATATTTTCACAGGTGCAATGTACTGTAGACATATTGGTGAAAACCTTTTGGATCAAAAGACAAAGATGAGATGTGTGTTATGTCTGCACAGCAAGCCTTCAGTCATAGTGAGCCAAAACATCACCTTTGTAAACAAATCCTGAGCAGAGAAAAACAACATGCATCAAAGTTGTTTATACTTTTGAAGTTCATGACTCTACCTTTACCTGGGATCAAATTACTCAATCAAATCATCTGGGTACAGTATGTTCCAACAAGTGATGTGTGTGTGTGTGTGTGTATATATATATATATATATATATATATATATATAAACCCTGGATTGCTGATGCTATGAATTGGCCATAGCCATTGTGGGCAGTACTGTTCTGCTCTGCATCATCCCTCTGGAGTTTCTGTTATGGTAGTGATAAAGGATGTATGTTTACCAATGGCTAATTTGGGAAGAAGCTTGGACATATCAATAACTTTGCTCATTACTCTGTGTGTGTGTGTGTGTACGTACAGTGGGGAAAAAAAGTATTTAGTCAGCCACCAATTGTGCAAGTTCTCCCACTTAAAAAGATGAGAGAGGCCTGTAATTTTCATCATAGGTACACGTCAACTATGACAGACAAATTGAGCATTTTTTTCCCAGGAAATCACATTGTATGATTTTTTTATGAATTTATTTGCAAATTATGGTGGAAAATAAGTATTTGGTCACCTACAAACAAGCAAGATTTCTGACTCTCACAGACCTGTATTAATGGCACCTGTTTGAACTTGTTATCAGTATAAAAGACACCTGTCCACAACCTCAAACAGTCACACTCCAAACTCCACTATGGCCAAGACCAAAGAGCTGTCAAAGGACACCAGAAACAAAATTGTAGACCTGCACCAGGCTGGGAAGACTGAATCTGCAATAGGTAAGCAGCTTGGTTTGAAGAAATCAACTGTGGGAGCAATTATTAGGAAATGGAAGACATACAAGACCACTGATAATCTCCCTCGATCTGGGGCTCCACGCAAGATCTCACCCTGTGGGGTCAAAATGATCACAAGAACGGTGAGCAAAAATCCCAGAACCACACGGGGGGACCTAGTGAATGACCTGCAGAGAGCTGGGACCAAAGTTAACAAAGCCTACCATCAGTAACACACTACGCCGCCAGGGACTCAAATCCTGCAGTGCCAGACGTGTCCCCCTGCTTAAGCCAGTACATGTCCAGGCCCGTCTGAAGTTTGCTAGAGTGCATTTGGATGATCCAGAAGAGGATTGGGAGAATGTCATATGGTCAGATGAAACCAAAATAGAACTTTTTTGGTAAAAACTCAACTTCGTCATGTTTGGAGGACAAAGAATGCTGAGTTGCATCCAAAGAACACCATACCTACTGTGAAGCATGGGGGGTGGAAACATCATGCTTTGGGGCTGTTTTTTCTGCAAAGGGACCAGGACCACTGATCCGTGTAAAGGAAAGAATGAATGGGGCCATGTATCGTGAGATTTTGAGTGAAAACCTCCTTCTATCAGCAAGGGCATTGAAGATGAAACGTGGCTGGGTCTTTCAGCATGACAATGATCCCAAACACACCGCCCGGGCAATGAAGGAGTGGCTTCGTAAGAAGCATTTCAAGGTCCTGGAGTGGCCTAGCCAGTCTCCAGATCTCAACCCCATAGAAAATATTTGGAGGGAGTTGAAAGTCCGTGTTGCCCAGCGACAGCCCCAAAACATCACTGCTCTAGAGGAGATCTGCATGGAGGAATGGGCCAAAATACCAGCAACAGTGTGTGAAAACCTTGTGAAGACTTACAGAAAACGTTTGACCTGTGTCATTGCCAACAAAGGGTATATAACAAAGTATTGAGAAACTTTTGTTATTGACCAAATACTTATTTTCCACCATAATTTGCAAATAAATTCATAAAAAATCCTACAATGTGATTTTCTGGATTTTATTTTCTCATTTTGTCTGTCATAGTTGACGTGTACCTATGATGAAAATTACAGGCCTCTCTCATCTTTTTAAGTGGGAGAACTTGCACAATTGGTGGCTGACTAAATACTTTTTTTCCCCACTGTACATGCGTTTCCAGGCATACAGTGCATATCATAAGTATTCACCCCCTTGGATTTTTTCACATTTTGTTGCATTACAAAGTGGGATTGAAATGTCAAAGTGAAAAGAACAATTATTTTTACAAATTAATTAATAAGGGCCAGCATGTGCAAATTAATAAAAAATAACAAAATGTCTTGGTTATATAAGTATTCACCCCCTTTGTTATGGCAAGCCTAAATAAGTTCAGGAGTCAAATTGTGCTTA
Organism: Coregonus clupeaformis; assembly: GCF_020615455.1. Taxonomy (NCBI): domain Eukaryota; kingdom Metazoa; phylum Chordata; class Actinopteri; order Salmoniformes; family Salmonidae; genus Coregonus; species Coregonus clupeaformis. Next base: position 13,271,370 of record NC_059212.1, read on the forward strand.
ACAAATCATATAATAAGTTGCATGGACTCAATCTGTGTGCAATAATAGGGGTTAACATGATTATTTATTTTACCCCAGACATACAATTATCATTGTCGATAAGGAACATGCAAGTAAGCATTTCGTTGGAAGATGTATACCGTGTGTATCCTGTACATACGACTAATAAAACTTTAAATTTGTAACCTTGAAACTATCTGTAAGGTCCCTCAGTCGAGTAGTGTATTTCAAGCACAGATTCAACCGCAAAGACCAGGGGGCATTTCCAATGCATGGTAAAGTTATTAATTAGGCTTTAGATGGTGTATCATATCTGCTGTCGTGGGTGCCAAACCCTTCCGTGCGCCTGGAACAACAGATCCCAACGACACTGTCACGACTTCCGCCGAGGCTGCCTCCCCTCCTTGTTCGGGCAGGCTTCGGCGTTCCTCGTCACCGGCTTACTAGCCACTGCCGCTTCATTATTCATCATTCCATTTGTCTTGTCTTGTCAATCACACACACCTTGTTCTTATCCCCTCATTAGTCCGTGTATAAGTGTTCCCTCTGCCCCCCTTGTCCTTGTGGATGATTGTTTAATTGTGAGAGTAGTGTAGCTTGGTGGAGCTACCGTTACCTTGTATTGTCAGGGTAGATTTTCCCCTGTGCCTGTTTCGTTTGTCGCTATCCAGCGCTATTTGTGTACGACAGAATAAACTCTGCATTCAATGATTACCCTCCTGCGCCTGACTCCTTCTATCACACTCATCACAGAATCACCCACCCGCTATGGAGTCAGCGGGAGAAGAGCGCATGCCTGGAGTCGTGGCACGGGTTCCACAACATTCCACGTGAGTACGCAGATCTCTCCGATGTCTTCTCTTCAGTAAAGGCTACGTGTCTCCCTCCTCACAGGCCCTGGGACTGCGCCATTGACCTACTGGAGGGAACACCACCCCCCGAAGAGTCGCATTTACCCCCTTTCCATGGCAGAGACTGAGGCCATGGAGAAGTATGTGGCGGAGACACAGTGTTTGTATTCATAGCTGTGTTTGACAGACATTAACCCCAAAGGGGCTTACATAACCCCAAGCAGGGAACAACATTTCTTGGTATTCCCACACATTGGTCTGACGCTCTTTGGTCCTTCCCTCATTATAAATCTTAATGAGGTGAATAAATGGTGGCCTTGAGGTGATCACCCATCACTGACAAACTGCCTCCCCCTCCTCCACAAAGCAATCAAGCTGCACCGCCTCCATTTTGTACACAGCTCTTCAATATTATCCCCACACTCTGTAACTTAATTAAGCGGCCATAAAAACAACCTGTCAAAACAGGAACTCCTGGGGATGTCATCAAGTATGTACAGTATATCAAAATGTCCATCGGCCTCCCGAGTGGCGCAGCGGTCTAAGGCCCTGCATGCTATGGTATAGATCAATCTTGATGTAAAGGGGGAGCATTTTGATGTTATTAGTATATGTGTCTTTGGTGCACATGGTAGAATGTTCTACTCAGTTTGGTCTGGCTTCAATCACCAATAGACATCTTTAGGCACTTGCTGAGGTCTAATCTAATATTTTCAGGACTCGTTTAATGTGGTATTTGTCATCACTTTCCTCTTTCAGATTAATATATGCATTGCAATCATTTGCTTGTGTCAGACTAAAGCTGTTACAAGAGGCTCAAGCCAAGCATAGACGAAAATGTCAAGATTCACTTCACCTGTGGGGTTAATTAAATTGATGAAATGATCATTTACAGCAATTTCACAGAGTTAGCGTCAGTTGTTTCCCTGCCAAGACCCTTCAGACAACCCCCCTGACAAACATTCCCTTCTGTTTGACCCAGGCAGTGGAACAAAACAAACGAGAGACATCTCAACAATGAATGGGAGAAAATGCAATCTGCATGATCTAATTGCTCCATCATTTATGGATATATTCTCCTCAGGGAAACTGCCGTGTAATGCCTCAATCTTGTTTTAATCCAATTTGAGTCTATCTGTTGCGGTATTAAGAGCCAAGGCCTGTCAGAAAAGGTTGTTTGATGCAGCGAGGTGTGGGATTGATTGATGTGTCTGTTTGTCTGGCCAGTTTCCACTCACTTTATTACAACATGCCTCACCTGAAAGCCTGAGTAAAAAAAGTGATGTGTTTTTGTATAGGCCAGTTTTCTCTGAGTTCAGAAGCAGAAAGTTAGCCGACCTGGTACCCTATGCAGTGGAGAGGCAAAACGTTGCATCATCTGTTTAACTAAGTTAACTCACAGTGTTTGTAGATTATATCACTGAGGGGTACCATAGGCTGTATAATGAAAACAGTAACGGTCCCAAAACAGAGCCTTGTGGCACATCATATTCAACCTTAGAATATTCTTAGCATTTATCATCAAGTTACACAAATGTATACCTATCTGATAAATAGGAACTATACCAAGAGTGCCTGACCATGTGTTTTCATGATTACATTTTATTTAATCAAATACAGATTTGATTTTCTTTAATTGATTTTAAATATATTACATTTGATGAACTAAATAATCGCCAGTTTATCAAACGTTATTCTTACCATCTTAATGTCATTTTTTAATGTAAGCTCTCCTTCAGTAACTTTGTTGCTGTCACGTCTACTCCCGCTCTGGCGCTCGACATCGCCGGTGTACTAACCACCGGTCCTGGCAACCCATCAATACGCACAGCTGGCAACCCTCATTACGCACACCTGCGCCCCATCATTAGGCACACTGGGACTTCATCACTACCCTGATAACTCCACCTTTATCTAGCACTCCCTAGCGTTACTCTTCAGGCAGTATTGGTTCTGTGTTCATGTCCAGACGCTTCTCTTGTTTTGTATCGCTCTATGTTATTTATTATTAAACTCACCAACTGCACCTGCTTCCTGACTCCCAGCGTCATTGTTATAGAATACTGCCTCAACAAATGGAAGCAGCAGGGAATCAAGACATCTCCCAGATGGTCGTCAAACAGGGACACCTACTTCGCCAACACCAATACCAGCGGGCGCAACTGGGAACGGCTATGGATGAGGTCCTTCACGTTCTTCAACGTCTCGACATTACCCGAGGTCGTCACCTCCAACGAGCGGAGGATTCTCTACCACAAGTCGACCCAGCGAGCCAGCACCCCAGCCCATCCAGAAGTCCTCCCGGACAAATACGACGGGACTCCATCCAAATGCCGTGGCTTCCTACTCCAGTGCTCCCTCTATTTCGCTCATCAGATGGGTGCCCCCACCACCGAGAGGTCCAAGGTTGCTACGGTTATTTCCCTGCTGACCGGATGGGCGTTGGACTGGGCTACGGCCTTCTGGGAGAGAGGAGAGGAGGAGCTGGGTTCCTATGAGGGGTTCATGGCTCTGTTCAGAGGATTCTTTGATCATCCACCGGAGGGCAGAGATGGGGGTGAGCGCCTACTCCAACTACGGCAGGATGGACAGACCACTGCGGAGGCACCTTCCAGACAGTGGCAGCATCCAGTGGATGGAATGAGCCGGCGCTGCGCACCCTATTCAGTAGAGGTCTGCGCGAAGAGGTCGAGACAGAGTTGGCATGCGGAGACACCCTCTCCTTGGATGCACTCATCGCGATGGCCATCCGTCTGGATAACCTTCTTCGTGATCGTCGGCACCCCCATCGTCTCTTTCCTTCCTACGTTGACCGTCAGAGTCTTATCCCATGGAGATAGGGGCCACATGCCTCCCGCGGCTGAGCGACGCCGTTGGAGACAGCTGGGGCTCTGTCCCTATTGCGGTCAAGAGGGGCACCACATTCAACAGTGTCCGTTACGTCCCAACCCGGGGTCCACGAGAGCAGAGGGACGGCCCCGTGATCATCCGTCTCCTGGGTTAGGCGTGGGAATTCCATCATCACTTTCTGCCAAACCCTTTTTAGTATCGATTTCACTAGCTGGCTGTCCCTCATGTATTGTTTCTACAGATCTAGTGGATTCCGGTGCCGCAGAGAATATTATTGACCAGGCCCTTGCTTCCTCCCTCAACATCACCTCATACCCACTCTCCTCTCCATTTCCGGTTCAAGAGCTGGATAATCGACCAATTGGGATCCAGGACTATCACACACATCACAACACCACTCACCCTCACCGTGGAGTCCATACATCAAGAAAGCCTTCCCTTCCTCATCATCAGTGCCCCCGTACACAAGATCATCCTCGGCCTCTCATGGCTCCAACGCCATAACCCCACCATTTCGTGGTCTAGGATGACAATCACGGACTGGGCACCCGAATGCCGGAGGACCTGCTTTCCCTTCCCCTGTGGTTCCACGTCGTTTGAGAGTCCTGTGGTCCACTAAATACCATTACCCTCTCCCGTTGGTGCCGGTAGCGATCGAACAGCTCCGCTGGGCCCGGTTCTTTACCAAATTGGACCTTCAGAGTGCCTACAATCTTATCTGCATCCGGGAGGAGGATAAATGGAAAACAGCTTTTAGCACGGTGTCTGGTCAGTACGAGTACTTGGTGATGCCTTATGGATTAGCCAATGCTCCGTCAGTGTTCCAGGCATTCGTCAACGAGGTGTTCTGGGACATGCTCGGACTCCAGGTGGTCGTGTATATCGACGATATCCTGGTCTACTCAGCTACCTTGGATGATCACATTGCTCACGTCCGAGTAGTCCTGTAACGCTTCCTGGCTAACCAGCTATATGTCCAATTCCATCAGGAGGCTGTCTCCTTTCTAGGTTACCAGATCGGCCCGCAAGAAGTGATGATGGACGGTAAGAAGGTAGATGCTGTCAGGTCATGGCCAGTCCCAACCACCATAAAGGGGTTAAAATGGTTTTTGGGGTTTGCCAACTTCTACTGCCGTTTCATCAGGAACTTTAGCTCTATCGCCTCTCCTCTCACCTCTCTCCTCAAGGGTGGTTCCCGTAAATTGGGGTGGAGTCCTGCAGCCAACGAAGCCTTCCGCTTACTGAAGGAACATTTCACCTCCGCCCCATTGCTCAAACACCCAGATCCTACACTGCCCTTCGTGGTGGCAGTGGACACTTCAGAAGTGGGTGTGGGGGCTGTCCCGTCCCAAAGACAAGGTAATCCTCAGAAATTGTATCCATGTGCATATTACTCAAAGAAACTGTCTCCTGCAGAGAGGAACTACGATGTCGGCGATCGGGAGCTCCTGGCGGTGAAGTTGGCATTAGAGGAGTGGAGACACTCATCCTCACCGACCAGTCATCCTCACCGACCATCGGAACCTGGAGTACATACAGTACGGACAGCGAGACGGCTGAACCCGCGCCAAGCAAGGTGGGCCTTTTTTTTCACTAGATTAGATTTTTCTCTGACATTTTGCCCAGGTTCAAAGAACACCAAAACCGATGCCTTGTCCTGTCTCTACGACTCGGGAGAGGTTCCTGTCCTGAGTGCAGCCATAATTCCGCCCTCTCGAGTCGTAGCCCCCGTGCTCTAGGATGTAGATGTGAACATTCGCCAGGCCCTGGAGCGGGAACCCGCACCTGCTACCTGTCCTCCTGAGCGCACCTACGTTCCCACAGGGATAAGGGATTGGCTGCTGACCTGGGCGCACACAGCTGTCGTCGCTGGACATCCAGGTATCACCCGCACTATTCAATCCATCTCTGGAAAGTACTGGTGGCCCACCTTTGCCGCAGGACGTCACTCGCTACGTCAACTCCTGTTCTGTATGTGCCCAATCTAAATCTCCCCGGCACGCTCCAACAGGGAAACTCCTTCCCCTTCCCGTGCCTCAGTGTCCCTGGTCTCATCTGTCCATTGATTTTGTCACTGATCTCCCCTTGTTACGTGTGACATGTTTTTCTTTCTCACTATCGTCCTGTTTGCCGTGTGAGCTCGAGAGAGAGAGGGGAGAGGACACTGTTTGAGGATTTGGTTATTGGTTGTTTTAATTTATCTTTGTTTGTGTTCCAGCCTGTCCTCCGTGGTCCTCTGTAGCTCAGCTGGTAGAGCACGGCGCTTGTAACGTTAAGGTAGTGGGTTCGATCCCCGGGACCACCCATACACAAAAAATTTTTGCACGCATGACTGTAAGTCGCTTTGGATAAATGTGTCTGCTAAATGGTATTATTATTATTATTATTATTATTATTATTATTATTATGTACTCCACCCTACCTAGGTCCGGGAGAAGGGAAAAGGTAGATCTGCCCATGGGTGTACATTCACACGTAGATAACCCATTGTTTTACACACTAGGTTAGCCGGGCGGGTGTCACCCCTGTATTTTTGGTAACAGGTAGGAAAGTGTGTTAGGGCTTAGAGTGTGTTAGGAAGGATTAGGTGTGTAGAAGAGGAGGGACCTTTTTGTTTATTTTCATTACTTGGACCCCGTTCCCAAACATTCCCTTCTCTTACCTTCCTTGGTTTGTTTGATTGGTTTTGTTTTATTACTGTTTCTTAATGGGTGTTGTATATTTATTTTTGCTTAATTACCTTACTAAACGTCCCCCGAGGGCTAACATTGAGTTCTGGTTGTTGTCTGGTTATTTCAGTTCATTACACCCCACATTTCTTCCCCATCCATCTAGTTTACCTTGTGTGCGCAGGCATGGGCATTTACTTCTCCTCCTCTGACGAACTACACCCGAGGGGAGAACGTAACATGGGGGCTCGTCCGGGATATTTGATCCAGCTTGTGCCCGCACACTTTGGTAGTAGATGTGGATTGTGTGGTTGTTGTGTTGGGTGTAGTGTTTAGCTCTGTGTTGGATGTTGTACTTAGGTGGTGGATTTAGAAAATGGCCACCTTTTAACCTGAAGTTCTTTCTGGATAACCTTACGTGGGAGGGTTTTGAGAATTGTAGGAGAGTGGATTTAGAGACTTTGGCAGACCATTTAGATATCTCCGTGCCAAGGGATTTTGTTAAGGCGGAGGTAAGGGCATTGTTAGGGGCGCTGATTGAACAGCAGGTGTTGGTTTTGCCTCTGCCTGCAGTGGGAGAGGGGGTGGATGCTCCGGGTACCCCGTATAGGCCCGACGATGAGGTCGAATATAAGGCCCCGGCCACCTTGCCTCGATTTGACCCTCTCTCTCCTATGCCTACGGCTGTACACTTGCAGCTGGAGGCAGAAGAGAGAGCACAAATCCAAAAGGATGAGCTACATATCAAGTTGGAGATGTGCCAACTGGAGTTGGAAGCAGAAAAGGACATTAAGATAAGGCAGATGGACTTCGATATGCGCAAATTGGAATTAGAGGCGGAGACGGCGAGGCTGGCCGCTGTCCCTGCCGTTCCCACTTGTGTGTTTTCCACCCCAGGATCTGCCTCTACCTTTGACATAAGCCGGCATATTGCTTTAGTTCCACAATTCCATGAGTCTGAGGTTGACTCTTACTTTTGTGCCTTCGAACGCATAGCAGTGGCATTGAATTGGCCTAGGGATGTGTTGCGTCTGTTACTTCAGTGTAAATTGTCTGGTAAAGCGCAGGAGGTGATGGGTACTCTCTCTCTCTCGCTGATACACTTAATTACGACATTGTTAAGGCTACTGTGCTCCGTGGGTATAAGCTTGTGCCGGAGGCTTATAGATACAAGTTTAGAAAGCACTCCAAATCCTCTATAAAAACCTTTATCGAATTCGCTAGAGAGAAGGAATCTCTTTTTGACAAATGGTGCTCAGCGAGTAAAATCAATGACTTTGAAGGTCTTCGTGAATTAATGTTATTGGGAGAATTTAAAAACAGCCTCCCAGAGCGGTTGGTTGTATACATTAATGAACAGAAAGTGTTAAAGTTATCTGAAGCTGCGGTGCTTGCAGATGAATTTGTGTTAACACATAAAATGGTGTTTCCCACACACCGTAGTGAGAACAGACCGGTTGTATCCTCTCCTGTCTACACTTCCCACCGTTCCTCAGGAAGTACCCGGCTGACTCCAAAGGAGGAACGCGCATGTTTTTACTGTCATAAAGTCGGACACGTAATTTCGGGATGTATGTCTCTAAAACGCAAGTCACCACCTTCAATCCCTACACCCCATAAAGTGTGGGTTTGATTAAGGTAATCTCTAAGAGCTCTGTAAAGGAGAGTCCTGGGGTTGTACTAAGTCGTCCCGATCCAAACTACGACCCGTTCATATTTAAAGGCTTTGTTTCACTGACCGGTGATTCTGGAGAACAAAAGCCAGTTTTGATATTGAGAGATACTGGTGCGGCTCAGTCTGTAATTCTCTCAAGTGTTCTGCCCTGGTCAGAGGAGTCTTATTGTGGCTCTAGTGTATTATTAAGGGGGATCGAAATGGGTTGTGTGCCTGTTCCGTTACATACTGTCCATTTGACTTCTGATCTAGTGAGTGGATGTTTCAGAATCGGTGTACAGTCCGAGCTTCCCGTAAATGGGGTTGCTCTAATCATGGGTAAGGATCTAGCAGGAGGAAAAATGGTGCCTGTGTTAGAAGTGCTAGACAAGCCTGATGCTCAGTCAAGTGCTGATGTTTTGGCCACTACGTTTCCCGAAGCATTTCCAGCGTGTGCCATTACGTGTGCGCAGTCGAGTCGCTTAGGTACCATGGTAGACTTAGCTGACTCTGTGCTTGCACCTATGTTGAAGGGGGAAAATATCCAGTGTTCTACTCCTGTGTTCCCAATGAGTTCTGATTATGATGATGGTAATAAAGACAAGACAATGGCTTCCTCTGTGGACTGTTTAAGGTTGCCAGTTACTCGGGAGAAGCTGATAGCTGCCCAGAAAGAGGATGTGGGCTTGGCCAAATGTTTTTCCTCCATGTTACCTTTGAGTGAGGCAAAAAGGAAAGGTGTGACGTATTTCCTTGAGAAGGGTCTTTTGATGAGAAAATGGACTCCCCGTGCTGACATAAAAAATTATTGGAGTTCCGTTTTCCAGATTGTAGTTCCTGCCACGTTTCAGATGAAGGTGTTGTCCCTAGCTTATGATATTACCTGGTCTGGTCATCTAGGGAGTGACTAAAACCTACGATCGAATCCTCCGTCATTTCTTCTGGCCGGGAATGAAACGGGATGTGGCTCGTTATTGCCGTACATGTAGTATGTGCCAAGTGGTGGGGAAGCCTAACCAGGTAATTTCCCCGGCTCCTCTCTGCCCGATTCCGGTCATGGGAGAGCCGTTTGAGAAAGTAATAATCGATTGTGTTGGTCCATTAACCCGAACTAAGTCGGGTAATCAATTCTTGTTAACAATAATGTGCACTGCTACAAGGTACCCAGAGGTGATTCCTATGCGTAAAATCACAAGTAAGGCAATTGTGAAGGCACTTCTTAGATGTAAAGTCACCTGTTTAGGGAACCTGCGTGATTCTTGTACCGGTTCCGACCAACATTTTAGCTTTGAAATCAATCTGTGGACACTGTAGATCGAAATGGCTTGCATGCATTGAGTGATAGCCCTGGTTCCCATGGACACAGAGTATATTTCCTGAGCCTGTGTGACGTAGGATGTGAAATCTGAAACCACTTGAAGCTGGGATGGCCCTCCTACCATTTCATTCGCTCTTCTGACTGTCCATCAACTCCTGGCTGAACCCTACATCCCAGCCACTGACAAAGCAGATGCCTGCAATCATTACATCGTAGCGCAGCAGGAGATAGTGTTTCATCACGGTAGCCCATTCAAAGATCGATTTATAGCCATTCATCTAAACTAATTAATAGGTTTTAAACAAACACTAACTGTTTGTTATAGACAGACAATATTAATATGAGATGAAAGGCAAGTTCCTAACGAGTTCAGAAAGCCAAGCTAGAGCTCTTTGAGACGTTCACAGTGATGTGGGTGTCACGACTTCCGCCGAGGCTGCCTCCCCTCCTTGTTCGGGCAGGCTTCGGCGTTTGTCGTCACCGGCTTACTAGCCACTGCCGCTCCATATATCATCATTCCATTTGTCTTGTCTTGTCAATTACACACACCTGCCCCCTTGTCCTTGTGGGTGATTGTTTTATGTGAGTTGAGTGTAGCTCGGTGGAGCTACTCATACTTTGTATTGCCGGGGTAGATTATTCCCCTGTGCCTGTACTTTGTTGTCGCTATCCAGTGCAACTGTGTACGACGGAATAAACTCTGTATTCAGTGATTTATCCTCCTGCGCCTGACTCCTTCTAATCACACTCATCACAGAATCACCCACCCGCTATGGAGTCAGCGGGAGAGGAGTGCATGCATGGAGTCGTGGAACGGGTCCAGGAGCATTCCACAATGCTGGCCAGCTTGGGACCCCAGCACCCGGAAGGATCCAGATATCCCGACCACGGGAGTTCGACAGGACGGCGGCACTCTGCCAAGGATTCCTCCTTCAACTGGAGCTCTACTTCTCCAGCATCAGGCTGGCCCCATCGGAGCGGGAGAAGGTGTCCGTCCTCGTTTCCTGCCTCTCAGGGAAAGCCCTGGAGTGGGCCAACGCAGTTTGGAACGAAGGAGGAGCCGCGTTGGAGAACTACGGGGAGTTTGCTTGCCTCTTTCAGGCTGTTTTTGATCACTCGCCTGAAGGTCGAGAGGCGGGGAGCGGCTGGTTCACCTGAGGCAGGGGACGAGGACCGCGCAGGACTTCGCTTTGGAGTTTCGGACTCTTGCAGCAGGGTCCGGGTGGAACGAGCGGGCCCTGATCGACCATTTCCGGTGCCATCTGCGGGAGGACGTCCAACGGGAGCTAGCCTGCCGGGACACCATGTTGTCCTTCACGCAACTGGTGGAAATGGCCATCCATTTGGACAACCTGCTGGCAGCCAGAGGACATCCTGGAAGGGGTCTGCCCGTTCCCACCCAGGCCGACTCGGATCCCGAGCTGATTGAGCTGGGTGGAGCTGCCGTCCGAGAGAGCGGAGGATGACAGAAACAGTGCCACTCTGGTGGCACGAAGGGACAGTACACCACACAATGTCGTCAACGCTCTTTTGGGTCTGGAGGCGGCAGGCAGGGCACTCTCGCATCACCCCAGGTATCGAACACCCATACTCGGTCAGAGCCCTCTGCTGCGCACTGTACCCTACCCATCTAATTTCCCGATCACATGGTAATCTATTTTTAAAAGGTCAAAAGGCTACCTACTTGTGTTCTTGCAGACAAACCCATTGTGTTGCCTTCCACCCAACCTACCCAGACTTTAAGCTATTTTACAAGGATTATTATATTGTTGATTGATTGACTATAGTTTTCCAAATGCCCAACACTGCTATTTGTAGGGGATAATTTTAAGGTAACTGTCCAGTGAAAATCTCACTTTTAAAAGTTAATATTCTGTTAACTCATAAATAATGTTGTTGACTCATCCTATACTGGTATTTGTGGCCAAAACATAAATTGGAGGATGATGTCATCCTCCTGAGGAAGATGAGCTGGTCAATCAGCGCTCTACTCGCATTCATATTTTTAATGACCGGTTTTTGGGGTACGCTCACACCATTTCCAACACAGAAAAGCTGCATTTTAACATACTTAATTACAATTTTTGGGAAATAAAACGATTTCACTGATAATGTAATTATAGGTCATATTTCATAGAAATCTGGAAACACTGGACAGTTACTTTCAGGGCCGTACCTACATATGAGGACACCGAGGTCTGGGCCTCTGTAATTTTTTGAATAAAAACATTTTTTAAGAACTCACTAAGGGTCTCAATTTATTGTTGAGAGTTAGAATAGTAGAATACACAAAGTGCAATTTCGAAACTTGGTTGTGCATCAGCAGTTTTCCTCTTGCTATCTCACTCACTGACAGGCGCTCAATTAGCCCATGTCAGTTAAAATGTTTTAGATTGGCAAATTAGTCTAGTTAGTCCAGGCAGCTATCTAAACTTGTAGTAATCATGGCCGAATTACCGACTGGGCACGCAGGGCACGTGCCCAGGGCGAATCAGTCGATATACAAACACATAGCCTATTAGCTGTACAATTAGCTGCTACACATTGACTCACATTAACTCAGCACCAAGATTCAAAACTATAATTGAATAGGTACAAAGGGATCTGTTAGCAGAAAAAGTATTTTATTAACCCTTTACACTCATGGGAATTGGCCTATGTGGATAAGGCTAAATTGAAATTTTTCTTGCAGAAGAAATATGAAAATGCATAACCATGGTAGCAATTAAAAAGGAACCTTTTGGAGATAATGGGACAATTATTAGACCAAAGGTGAGTACACAACAGTTCACCTGATGCAAGACTGAATCCAAACATTACACTGTTGATTTTATGTGCATTTTACATTTACTGTACTTTTTGCCACATTTGTTGATAACGAAATCTGAAAATACTCTGAATACATTCCGAAACATTAAAAAACAATTCCTGGAAAATGTGGGGTAGGTGCAACATAAGACAAATAAATTACAAGGCTTTGAGTGAGAGGACTAACTGGTATAGCCACACACCTCTCCGAAGTGTGCCCAGTTCAATGCACTTTTATGACTCAAATAAGAGTCTTCGGTAACACTTTCATAACAATACCATATGTCATAATAGCTGACATAACTTGTCATAACCTGTTATAATATGGTCATAACACTGTCATGACACATATATTTAGACCTGTTGTGTCATATATTGCGTTATTTTATGGCTGATTATAACACCTACACAAGAGTGTAAAAACCCACAACCTACTGCGGTAGTTATTTTATGGCTGGTTATAACACCTACAGTACATAAGAGTGTCAAAACTTACCACACAAGGCAAAACATTCCATTACACCATAGCCTACCCGTCAACTGTATGTTTGTTACATAACTTTTTTATTTTATTGACCATGTTAAATTATTGTAATTGCGCACACATTGATGTCAGCCATGCACCTACCCAAATGCTCTGTTGCTGATGACTGAGCTGAATGTAGGAGCAGATTTCAGGAGCAGGACAAAACACCCTCTCTTTGACTGATGACTGATATAAGGGCATGTATGTGATAGGCCTATCTGGCTTATATGATTATGATGGTCATAAAGTGTTATGACACTGGGTGTCAAGTAAAGTGTTACCGTTGTTTAATTTGGAACACAACCCTGCATCCCCACCATCACACAATTACTGTTGTTGATTACGCAATCCAAAAACGGTCCATTATAAATCGCAATCTTGGTCAGGTGGGCATGATTTGACAGCTTTTTCTATTGCCAACATGACTAGCTAAGTTATAAAATACGATCTTACAGTGTTAGGCTTTCACAAGGCAATTCAGAGAAACAGATCGTAATATTGGTGCGCATAGAAAGATTCATGAGTGCATTCAGGTGCGTGTGCCCCGGAAAATGTTCTTCACAATAAAAAAACATAGGCTCATTCTGTTCAGAACAACCCAGGGTAAGATGAAATGTCATCTTGTAACTGTACATCAAACATAGTGATCACAAACGTTGACACCGTATATGACATGAGTTTTATGATTTGGAAATGTGAAGTGCACACTTGGCTTGCTTGTATGACATCAAAGCGGTATTTACTATATTCCTCAATGTCTCATCTTTCAAAACACTGTACATAGAGTCATCTTAAATTACAGCATTTCCCTCACTCAGACAACAAAACGTGCAAAGTTGCACAATTACTGGGAGGGATGGGGGCAACTTCTTGTTGCACGCGGTCCTCAAGTTCAGAACGGCTGTCAGTCAAAACCCATACAGCGCTGTGAAGCGCAGAGCAGAGCTCTGACGTCATGTATAGCATGTTACTGTACAGCCACTAAGTTCCAATTTAGGCACTTATTAGTGCCCAAATCTGCAATTTCCAACCCATATACAGGTATGAGTGTGAAGGGCTAACAAAAGTGAACAAATACATTTGCTTTACAGAACTTTTTTTGATGTTGTAGTTTTAAAAGCAAATTTCCTGCAATTCTACACATTTTGCTATGGGGTAGGGAGGTTTTTTTGCAGTGAGCGTGACTAACAAAATCAATGAGGGCCCCCTGGAGGTCAGGCCCCCTGAGCACATGCTCTGCGTGCCTGGATGGTAATTTGGCCATGATTACTGCAAGTTTAGATAGCTGGCGAGATTAACTAGACTAATTTACCTTTTTTTTTTTTTTTTACTGGCATGGGCTAATTGAGCGACTGTCAGTGAATGACATATAATGAGGAAAACTGCTGATGCACAACCAAGTTCCGAAATTTCACCTTGTGTATTCTACTATTCTCTCAACAGTAAGTTGAGACCCCCAACTGAGTTCCTAAAAAACGTATTGTTTAAAAAAGTACAGAGATTCGGACCTCAGTGTCCTCATCTGTAGCTATCGCCCTGATGTTTGCCCATGGTAGAAGTGCTCAGAAAGTGCTCAAAGGAGTGTGTGTGTGTGTCCAGACATACTCTAGGAGTGTGTGTGTATGTGTGTGTGTGTGTGTGTGTGTCCACACAATTATTAAGATTTGAAAATGTTTGAGATCTGAGAAAGAGAGAACACTGTAAAACGACTCACTCTCCAGTCTTCATTGAATTTGCTTTAACTGCATATACTTCAGGTGTGTGTGTGTGAGAGAGAGAGAGTGTGTGTGGATTTCTTTAGATATTGTTTTTATATACACTACCAGTCAAAAGTTTGGACACACCTACTCATTCAAGGGTTTTTCTTATTTTTACTATTTTTTACATTGTAGAATAATAGTGAAGACATCAAAACTATGAAATAACACATATGGAATCATGAAGTAACCAAAAAAGTGTTAAACAAATCAAATATATTTTAGATTTTAGATTTTTTCAAAGTAGCTTTGCATTGATGACAGCTTTGACCACTCTTGGCATTCTCTCAACCAGCTTCACCTGGAATGCTTTTCCAACAGTCTTGAAGGAGTACACACATATGCTGAGCACTTGTTGGCTACTTTTCCTTCACTCTGCGGTCCGACTCATCCCAAAACATCTCAATTGGGTTGAGGTCGGGGGATTGTGGAGGCCAGGTCATCTGATGCAGCACTCCATCACTCTCCTTCTTGGTCAAATAGCCAAGAAGGAGGTGTGTTGGGTCATTGTCCTGTTGAAAAACAAATTATAGTCCCAATGATAGGACACATTTCCATCGGTAATGTCCATTGCTCGTGTTTCTTGGCCCAAGCAGGTCTCTTCTTCTTATTGGTGTCCTTTAGTAGTGGTTTCTTTGCAGCAATTAGACCATGAAGGCCTGCTTCACACCGTCCCCTCTGAACAGTTGATGTTGATATGTGTCTGTGACTTGAACTCTGTGAAGCATTTATTTGGGCTGCAATTTCTGAGGCTGGTAACTCTAATGAACTTATCCTCTGCAGCAGAAGTAACTCTGGGTCTTCCATTCCTGTGGTGGTCCTCATGAAAGCCAATTTCATCATAGCGCTTGAGGTTTTTGTGACTGCACTACAGGAACTTTAGTGCAACTTTCTTGAAATGTTCTGGATTGACTGACCTACATGTCTTAAAATAATGATGGACTGTCGTTTCTCTTTGCTTATTTGAGCTGTTCTTGCTATAATATGGACTTGGTCTTTTACCAAATAGGGGTATCTTCTGTATACCTCCCCTACCTTGTCACTACACAACTGATTGGCTCAAATGCATTAAGAAGGAAAGAAATTCCACAAATTAACTTATAAGAAGGCACACCTGTTAATTGAAATGCATTCCAGGTGACTACCTCATGAAGCTGGTTGAGAGGATGCCAAGAGTGTGCAAAGCTGTCATCAAGGCAAAGGGTGGCTATTTGAAGAATCTCAAATATAAAACACTTTTTTTGTTACTACATGATTCCATGTGTGTTATTTCATAGTCTTCACTCTTATTCTATAATGTAAAAAATTGTCAAAATAAAGAAAAACCCTTGAATGAGTAGGTGTGTCCAAACGTTTGACTATATATTGGTCCAGACAATCTATTTCAATGCACAATAATATTCATATTAATATTTACTTTGCATGCTCACCAGCAATGGGGCATCAAGCAACAATTACTAGCATAGGCCTACTGGTCTTTTGGTATCAATTTGCTTGAAATATATAATTTACTTATGAAGCTTGCATTTGTAATTTGTTAAAATGTATTATTACATAATCAAAATATGATGTAGACAAAATTATGAAAAGGGCTGTCTGGTATCCTCAATAAATAAACAAAGATTTGTAATTGAACAAGTCATTGCATGTACAGTTTCTTTTTACTTGACTTGACTCTTATAGCTCAGACACACCGGTAGGATTGTCAAACGTTTGCCTGCCGACAGTACTTAGCACCACTGACGAGAGTGGCAGTCAATCTCTTTTGTGTTCACACAGCAAAGACCTTGGAAGTCATCAGCCACTCAGCCTTGTTAAGATACTCTAAACCAGAAGGTGTCAATAGCGTTTGGCAATGCATGTCCGTGTGTGTTGCTTATGGTCTAGATTCCAAGCTAGCTGTGCTAATGTCACCATTTTATAGAAAGCCCTTGTTGATACTAGCCAGATGGCATAGCTAGATAACTACCTAGCAAGAAAGAACAAACAATTTAATTGACTCTCCATAATCCCACACTGCCAGTGCCAGCCCATAGCCAAACGTTTGGCTAGCTAGCTAACGTTGACATATTACCATTAGCATGTTACCATGGCATTTTAGCCAAAAACCTGGTTGCCTCTGCCAGGAGGCTGACACTTGACCGCAAGTGGATCTTCCAGCAAGACAATAGCTAGAGTATTGAAAACAGGGGTGCCAATAACTTTGACCCCTATCTTTCTTCAATTTTCTTTTATAACTTGTTAGCCAAAATCTATTTCTCTGTGCAATTGTATTAGTATAAAAGCATACAATATAGCCCAGTATTATTTATTTTATACAGTATTTATTTTGTAATCTTTATCAAGGGTGCCATAATAAATAATAATTTATTTTATACAGTATTTATTTTGTAATCTTTAAAGGGTGCCAATAATTTTGGACCTGACTGCATATGCAAATTACACTGAACACAAATATAAACGCAACATGCAACAATTTCAACGATTTTACTGAGTTACAGTTCATATAAGGCAATCAGTCAATTGAAATAAATTCATTTGGCCCTAATCTATGGATTTCACATGACCGGGCAGGGGCGCAGCCATGGGTGGGCCTGGGAGGGCATAGGCCCACCCACTTGGGAGCCAGGCCCAGCCAATCAGAATGAGTTTTTCCCCACAAAAGGGCTTTATTACAGACAGGAATACTCCCCAGCCCCCCTCCCCTCAAACGATCCCGCAGGTGAAAGAAGTGTTACGTGAATATCTATCCCAATGTTTCAAAAATGAACTTATTACTCAGTCTGTATCCCAGAGGTTGTAAATCTCTAATAATCAGACCAAGCAGCCCAGCATACAATCATCAGGCTTTATTCATGAGAACGTTCTAAAACAAAATGGTCGTACAATATTTTTATATGCACACGTCAGAGAAATAAATCCCTCCCCTCTGTATGCAGGCTGTAGTTTTCCACTCTCCTGACCATCAGTCACACACACACACACACACACACACACACACACACACACACACACACACACACACACACACACACACACACACAAGCCTAACAGTTTCTCTCCTCCCTAAATTCCTCAGTTATCTTGGTTTCTCAGTTGCCTGTAGACAGTTCTCCTTGTCCATTGTTGTCTGGTCTAACTCTTACTCACATTGCTAAATAGTAGCTCAATGTCATAGTCTTTACTGGTCCTACACTCACACATTCTAACACATTTCACACAGTTTCAGGGTGTAATAATTAGTCATTAATAATTATTCTATCAATCCACCCTTTGACTAAATATTACACACATACTCACAACATATATGTTGTTATAAAATGAATCACACACATTGAAGCATATAATTAGTACATCACACTTAAAACAAGACTTTAATACACAAAATATCATTACAATAACTTTTAAACTAGAGATTTATAGTTCTAGGTTAACATCCAGTCACAGCTTTTCGTTAGATTTTCAGTGCAACCTTCACACATTAGAACTAAGAAAAGTTTCATCCAGTCTCAAACTATCTGAATCGTCGTCATCCTCCACCAAGCCTGGTAGGTCATATCCTTCATTCCTTAGGTCGGAGTCCGGGATTGGGCCGTATCTCACCATATGTTGGGAAACCGCCTCCTCCATCGCCTGCTCACCAACCCTCGGACACAGGGAATAAGACAACATCCACAAAGAACAAGCATACCCATAGACGCGATTGCCGCGCCTAAAATAGTTACAACAATAATTTTCCATTTACCAAACATTTGATCAAACCAACCAGTCATTGATGTATTCACTCCCCAGTTCTCAGCCCATTCTTAAATTAATGCAGTGAGACCTGCCAGTGCTCTAGTTACTGTACAATCTGGGGCTGTATTGTTGGGATAAACATACAACAATGACCTCCCACCATCTTGCAAATCCGCCCTTCTCTGCTAAAAGCATTTAGAGAACCAAACTATTCTGCAGGTCATGAGTGAGGTGGCGAATAGTTGGCCTGAGATTCTCTTCACTGCATCCCCTGTCTAATTAACAAACCTTTGTAGATGTAAATAATCCAGTCAACATTTTTATCAATTGTAACCCACCAGAAAAACGTTGTTGTAAACCCTTCTCCAATTTGATCTGTGATTCGCATTACTTTGGTGTCTATAACATTGATAATCTCCGGGGTTCATGGTGAATTGGGGTGCCTTAGTATTATCCTTTTTAAGAGTGGTTATTTTAATATCAGAACAATTAGGTGAGGTTTGGTTTGATCCCAAATCTATCACACAAGAGAACATGGTCTGAGGCATAGGTGCAGTTACAAGGGTTGGCCTACCTGTTGAACAGGCATAACAATTAGTTTGACCCAACGCCCTAGCTGTGTAGTTCATCCACCTTACCCAGAAGTTCTCATTTGAAATTCCTTCTACTTCTCCTTGGTTCATTTCCTGCAAGAGGAAATATTCTACCCTTGGTGGTTTAGTGCTATTTAGGATTCCTTCTGAGGGCCTTCCAAAGGGTATTAGACTAGTTTTTTGGTACCTCTGGTGATAACATTAGATCTACCTGCTGTTCTGTCTCGGGGGTGGAAGATTCATATCTCTCCTGAAAAATGAACCACAAACATATATCTGCCCTGAAATCATCAACACAGGCCCAATAGTTCCTCGCTATGTCATCTTGCATAATTGACTTTACCGTTATCACCAGTTCCGTTTTACATTTATCATGGGTTTGTTTAATTCCCCATCGGTGTACTGCGTCCATTCCATTCTCATAGTATGTTCCCCAGGTATGTTTAAACACCCTTGCCCAAGGACATGAGCGTTCCCCAGTGCAAATGTATTTACCATACCTTCTAGGACCTAACTTTTTTGTACACGCCCCCTTCTTACCAAAGCCTCCAAAACCTCCTATCTCTTCATGGCAGAAGTCGAATGGTATCTTGAATCCCCCATCTTGTCCTAAACTGACTTTAACTATTAAAATAATCATTCCCCCAATAGTCTTTCTTGGTTTCAGTATTTCTACGAGATCGAATCAGTGCATAATTTCTCTGTTTAGGTTGACCTGGATTAATCCATAATAGGGGTTAACATGATGATGCAGCTCAGAGTCCCCCAAAATCCCCAAAACCGCCATCCCAATCCTGTCCCTGACCCACCTGCCTGGTACTTCCCCATACCCACACCTCTATGAACACCCCACAGTGATGAAAGGTCGGGGTAGGGTTTCTTCGTTAACAGAGTTTACCCCCGAACCCTAGTGGTTCAGTTATTCTCTTTAACTCTGTGTGTGTTCAACGGTGTTGGTATGTGTGCCTACCTTTTTGCAGTGGGTAACGTGGACCCAAGTGGCTCTCTCAGCTATTCTTATAGCAAAGGCAGTTACCAATAGGACTTGGTATGGTCCCTCCCAGCGTGACTGCTTTCAATCCTTTTTCCTCAACGATTGGTTCCACACCCAGTCTCCAGGTTATATACTATGAATCACCTTCTCCTTTAATTCTCCTGTAGGACACAAATTCTTAGACATACGGTTAACGAACAATTTTCTCATGTGTTCTGCTAGTGTATTCTCTAGTTCTATGTCTGCCTGTCTGGTCCTGCCAACTGTGGCTTTCTGTAAGGTCTTCCAAACACTTTCTCAAAGGGGGATAACCCATCTTTATCTGGGGTTACTCTAAATTTCTTCCCTTCACTCCGTGATAACTCTATAAAATCAATTTACAATTGCTGGAAAGGGTACTTAGCCGGAGGATACTCACCCTGAGGTGCCCTTTGTCTGCCCTGGTGATTATTTTGAGCACAGATAACGCATCTTGAACTAAAGTTTTATTTATTTATAATTAGTAATCCCATATGCAACAAAGTGTTGTCTAATCTGCTCTACCATCCATCCCTCCTTTTGACACGTCACTGCCCATGTGTCAATATTACCACCTACCTAAACAATCACTTAGGTAATATTGGTAATTTATCATCCAATTGCCATCCCTTATTTATTTTTGAGACTGTCCCTTGCTTCTTTATTGCTCATATCTTCCTGATCTCATTACTAAATAAATGATCTAGGTAATAGCTGTTTCGCATTAGATTGTGCCTTCCACTGATTACTGCAGCTCATTGCATTAATTTAGTTTCAAATACCAACTTGTGGTTTATTAAAGCATAATAAAATGAAATTTAAATGACAACATTTGATAATGTCTCAACTTATTCTATCCCGTAAAAGTAATCCAAGATTAGTACAATTTACTAGCAACAGGTATCCCTCATTCAGGGAAAGCTCTCTCTCTCTCTTCTGTTGTTTTATGGTTCAAATCATATATATTATTACCAAATTATAATCTTCTTCACACTTTTCACAGTATTATAAATTACCCTCAACTTGGTAAAATGAACTATCTTAAAGTCCTCCTCTCATGCCTTTAGAATTACCAGTGTGGATGATTAATTAACACCAGAAAGTCAAAACAGAGTTCAGAGGCAATTGAAATTATTCAACGAACTGTTCCATCTCATAGTATACTAAACATTACCATCATTCTAAATATTTCATAAATGTTCCTTATCCAAAGTGTTCATTAAGTCCTCATGACATTTATTCTCATAAGAAATAATATATACCTTAAACTCAGTCAAAACCGAAAAACTCCATAAGATTCACTGTGTGTGCTCCTTTAAGACTTATCACCTTTGACCTGTTGAAAACCCCCTAAAATCAAAATAACAACCCTTTATAAACATCATACTAGGTGTGTTGTTTTTTATTTGAAAAACCCAATTGAAACACAACAACCAAAAATAGCCAGGCCCCACTTAATTTGGTAGCTCACTTTTATGACCTAAATACTGCCTAACTCAACTAAACTGCTCCCCCTATCACTGGGCAACATTCCAATGAGATAAGCTAATCTCTTTCTCCTGGAAGAGAAATTATTCATTTTGTTAACCTTCAATTTCCATCAGTAATCTAAAGATGGTAAGTACACACAAAACATGATACAGATATCACCAGTCCTAACTCATCAATAATCGTTTGTATCAATCTAATTCCTCATAACTAATCCATAAAACCACTAAAAATTCCTCGAGTATACAATGATTATGTTTAATTGATTACCCTTCAGATCATATCCTCTTTAAATCGCACAATGATTATTGAACCCCTAAATCTGCTCCATGTGATCCCATATCAAATGATCCATTATCGTTTATTTTGATCAACACCTTAGGAAAATCTGTTTCCTCCTCTATTGTTCCTGTCACCCTTCTTAATGTCATATTTCACTCATTTGCCAATATAATCCCTTACTTCATATAAGTAAGCAGTGATGTTTTATTCCAGGCATCTATTTAAAAAAAAAATTGATACGTTGTCTCCTACTGTCCCTTAACATATACTGTAGGGGATTTCCCTCAATCCTGGGAAAAAAACAAAAAACTCCCCCCTCAGAACACATCAGATAACTCCACATGTCATTAAATTCACTAAACCTATAAATAACAAACCCATAACCACCTTCCGGTAATCTACTGATTTAAACCTGTTGCATTAATTTATTAAAATATAAACCTATTGTTTAATAAATCCACTGTTTGCATTGAACACTCAGTCTCTCTAGGTATTGACTAATAGTCTCACTGTCTCCCTGCTTACACTCGTGGACTTTGGAGAAGTCGGCATGTCTGTGATAATATTCTCTCAGATTATCACAGAGTTGTGCCAATTTATCTCCATAAGCCCCTCCTTCTGCCCACTCTAGAACCGGCGCATTCCCATCTCCGGGAACCCAGTTTCCTCTCACTGCCGCCCAGTCCTTTAGCTCTATCTGTCTGACTGCCCTCTCTAGTTCCCCTGTATTCAGCTTAAAGCTGGCGGTCAGCCCTTCCATATCTCTTCTGAACTGGTGTACCCCCGTCTTAGGGTGGGGTATCCCTTCCACTGCTCTCACTACATCTCTCTGCTTCGTTTACTAAATCCTGGCATTAGTAAATTCTATCCACACACCACCAAAAATGAATAACATATTTGCATACACATAACTAGAAAGCATGAATTTAATGCCATTCTTGCTTAAACAATGCAATTCAACATTTCTCAAATCTAATTACCTCTGTTATCAACTAAAATTATAGCCACCTCTATGGAAACCCCCAATCTGTCATTGTTTAGAATACATCAGATATAGGTAACAGTCCTTTCTAAGTAGGCTACAAATAACACCAAATACATGCCGTAGTTGACCAGAATATATTGAATTTATCTCCATAGTATTAATATCCAATGTAGTGATTGACGTTCCTTAATGGAAACCCTAAATTGGCTTTGTACGTATGTCTACGTTTGGGTGAGCAAGTTAATATATAATTATTATTCCAATTGTTATTTTATGAAGTCTCTAGCCTCTCATTCAAGATGGAAAATCCCCATCATCAAATATACTCCCAGCAGAACAAAAAAAAAAAAAAACTGACTGTGATTTCCAGGACACTGCCCCTTTGTTTCTGGCCTCACTATCTCCCCGAGAGTTGGCCCTCACTTAAATTCTCTCCCAATCTGCTCTTGGTAAACTGCAAACCTTTTATTGCTTCTGGTTTCATAGGGTAATACTTCTGATATGGCCTATGATTAGATTTGGGTATCACCTGTACTGGAATTACCCCTTTTACGTCTGCTGGACCCCGGGACCACAAATGCTCTGGAACTTCTTTTAAGTCTGACTCCTGTTGTTCTGTCAACAGGTATTCCTCTCCTCAGTATCTGCTATTCTCATCTAAATGTACTACGGAAACTGAATTGGCTCTCCAATTCAATTTCCGACGATACCTATCTGTGGATGGGCTGTGTTGATCTCCACTCACAATATTGACCCAATCAGTGATCCTCTTACCTTTGGATACCCACTGGCCCATGTCTTTCCAGTCCTCTGCTGGCTCCTTTGCTAGGGACACATGTGGGCTCCATCTTTCCCTGAACAGTCTCTGACTTTGGGGCCCTTGTTCCACCTCCACCATTTCAAGGCTATAGTCCTTTCTGTGGTTTTAAATAATGCTTCCTCATAGATTGCATCTGGACCTGGGTGTTGGTTATACCAGAGAGTACAGTGTAGGTCATCGGGGGACATTTTAGTGGGGCCTGGTACTACATCATCAGCAAGTTCCATCAAGGTTCGGGGAATATCAGTTATTCCCCCCCTTAACAAATCTTGACTATACCAATAACATGGCTCCCCTTCCCCACAGACCACCATATTGTCTCTTACTATGTGTGCTTTCATTCCCCTCTCAGTGGAAATGATGGCCACATTCAATTTAGTCATTACATCACGTCCTATTAAATTTACCGGACACAGCTTAGATATCAGGACGGGTATGGTTGCCTCTCCTCCTGACTGGTCATGTTTTAGGGTTATTGGGGCTGATAACCTTTCAATAAATTGATGACCAGAGGCAGATCGCACTATGATTTTCTCCCCATCAATCCTGACTCCATCTGGCTTGTCTGTTGCACAGATTGCTGTCCTGCAGGCTCCCGTATCACAAAGGAATTTAATTTTCTTACCCATTACTGTCAATGTCAAATAAGGTTTCTGTTCCTGTTGAAGTGCTAAGTCAATAGTAGCCAATTCAAACACCTCACAATTTGGATCAATAGGTTCCGTAGTCTCCCCCTCACTAGAGTCTACTCTTTCTCCCTCAAGGACTAGTCACGCCTTATCTTCCTCTTCCTCACGCTCAAAGCTGGGAAATAGACGTCTGTTAGGCTTCTCTCTTTTTTCTTTATTTCCTTTTCCTTTGGGTTTGCATTGTAAAGAGTTATGGCCTGTCTTACCACAGTATCTGCATGGGGCCTCACACTCTCTGGCGAAATGCCCTCCTTTGTTACAGTTGAAGCACCGACCTCCCCCGCTGTAGCCTTCACTTTTCCTTGTGTTTCTGCCTTTACCTGCTATTTCCCCAAGAGTGGCCATTAGGTACTCTGCTCCTTTCTGCTCTTTCTTGGCTCTGTCCTGTCTGTTATTCTGCTCATGATGAATTGCATATCGTTTAACCTCAGCTAGCGATGCCACCCCCCCAACCCACCTGTGGTTGTGAGGCTGGTTGGATGTACTGCCAAATTCTCTAAAACGACGTTGGAGGCAGCTTATGGTAGAGAAATTAACATAGAATTATCTGACAACAGCTCTGTTAGACATTCCTGCAGTCAGCATGCCAATTGCACGCTTCCTCAAAATTCGAGACATGTGTGGCATAGTGTTGTGTGACAAAACTGCACATTTTAGAGTGGCCTTTTATTGTCCCCAGCATAAAGTGCACCTGTGTAATGATCATGCTGTTTAATCAGCTTCTTGATATGCCACACCTGTCAGGTGGATAGATTATCTTGGCAAAGGACAAAAGGCTCACTAGTGTTGCTCACTAGAGGTGTGCGTAGGGCTGGGAGATATGTCAAAAATATAATATCACAGTATTTTGAAAAAATTGGACGGTATGATGGTATTTAACGGTATTTAATGTTTTTAAATAATAAAAGTTATTAATTTGCTTTATGAGTAGTGTGTGACCCTAGGGATGTAAACAAATTTGTGCAAAACATTTGAGAAAAATAGGCTTTTCGTGTGTATGGAAATTTTCAGGGATCTTTAATTTTAGCTCAGGAAACATGGGAACCAACACTTTACATGTTGCGTTTATATTTTTGTTCAGTGCATTTGTTATTTCCAAATGTCGTTATTCTATCAATATAATAAACATATAAAAGGGCCATATATGGTTTTAAAAACTTTGGCATGTGTCATTAAAAAAATATATATATATATTTGACATTCAATTGAATACCACAAATGTCGGGATTCCATAGATTTCCTGTCTCTCATTATAAAAAATAAAAAATAAAAAAAAGATGGCGTTGCAGATATGGATATCATATGCTGCCATCTTACGGGCTCCTGACCAATTCTGCAAATTTTTTATGATTTTTTAAAAAGCTGATCTCAACTTTTTTTGTACATAATATTTCTGCCATTTCCTATGACCGAGAACAGCTTCTGGAATCAGAACAGTGATCACTAACCTCGTTTGGATGAAGATTTCTACTTCAACGAGTCGGCAGCTGTGAATGTACTGCTCATCCCGGACCAGGCCCGTATCCCCGGGACTCGAAAGAGGAAGAGGAAGAGACGGCGTAGGAGAGGCAAATGAGCGGGCTCCCTGATGACACTACGCCGCCGAGTAAATAAACCACCTCTAACCTTCTATTGGCAAACATATCACTAGAGAACAAACTGGACGAGCTCCGTTTGAGGCTATCCTATCAACGGGACCTGAAGAACTGTTATATCCTATGTTTCTCTGAGGACATGGATAATATACAGTTGAAGTCAGAAGTTCACATACACTTAGGTTGGAGTCATTAAAACTCGTTTTTCAACCACTCCACAAATTTCTTGTTAACAAACTAGAGTTTTGGCAAGTCGGTTAGGACATCTACTTTGTGCATGACACAAGTTATTTTTCTACAAATGTTTACAGACAGATTAATTCACTTATAATTCACTGTATCACAATTCCAGTGGGTCAGAAGTTTACATACACTAAGTTGACTGTGCCTTTAAACAGCTTGGAAAATCCCAGAAAATGATGTCATGGCTTTAGAAGCTTCTGATAGGCTAATTGACATATTTTGAGTCAATTGGAGGTGTACCTGTGGATGTATTTCAAGGCCTACCTTCAAACTCAGTGCCTCTTTCTTGACATCATGGGAAAATCAAAAGAAATTAGCCAAGACCTCAGAAAAGAAATTGTAGACCTCCACAAGTCTGGTTTATCCTTGGGAGCAATTTCCAAATGCCTGAAGGTACCACATTCATCTGTACAAACAATAGTACCCAAGTATAAACACCATGGGACCACACAGTCGTCATACCACTCAGGATGGAGACGCGTTCTGTCTCCTAGAGATGAATGTACTTTGGTTCGAAAAGTGCAAATAAATCCCAGAACAACAGCAAAGGACCTTATGAAGATGCTGGAGGAAACAGGTACAAACGTATCTATATCCACAGTAAAACGAGTCCTATATCGACATAACCTGAAAGGCCGCTCAGCAAGGAAGAAGTCACTGCTCCAAAACCGCCATAAAAAAGCCAGACTACGGTGTGCAACGGACAACGATCGTACTTTTTGGAGAAATGTCCTCAAAAATAGAACTGTTTGGCCATAATGACCATCGTTATGTTTGGAGGAGAAAGGGGGTAGCTTGCAAGCCGAAGAACACCATCCCAACCGTGAAGCACGGGGGTGGCAGCATCATGCTGTGGGGGTGCTTTGCTGCAGGAGGGACTGGTGCACTTCACAAAATAGATGGCATGATGAGGAAGGAAAATTATGTATACATATTGAAGCAACATCTCAAGACATCAGTCAGGAAGTTAAAGCTTGGTCACAAATGGGTCTTTCAAATGGACAATGACCCCAAGCATACTTCCAATGTTGTGGCAAAATGGCTTAAGGATAACAAAGTCAAGGTATTGGAGTGGCCATCACAAAGCCCTGACCTCAACCCTATAGAAAATCTGTGGGCAGAACTGAAAAAGCATGTGCGAGCAAGGAGGCCTACAAACCTGACTCAGTTACACCAGCTCTGTCAGGAGGAATGGGCCAAAATTCACCCAACTTATTGTGGGAAGCTTGTGGAAGGCTACCCGGAACGTTTGACCCAAGTTAAACAATTTAAAGGCAATGCTATGTAAACTTCTGACCCACTGGGAATGTGATGAAAGAAATAAAAGCTGAAATAAATACATTCTCTCTACTATTATTCTGACATTTCACATTCTTAAAATAAAGTGGTGATCCTAACTGACCTAAGACAGGAAATTTTTACTAGGATTAAATGTCAGGAATTGTGAAAAACAGATTTTAAATGTATTTGGCTAAGGTGTATGTAAACTTCCGACTTCAACTGTACATCTAGCTGGTTTTTCTATGCATTGTCAAGACCGAATGGCTGCTCCGGGTAAGGTTAAGGGGGGAGGTGTGCATAGGGCTGGGAGATATGGCAAAAATATAATATAATGGTATTTTGAAAAAATTTGATGGTATGGCTGTATTTGATGGTATTTTATGTTTTTTAAAAATACAAGTTATACATTTGCTTTATGAGTAGTGTGTGACCCATTCTAAGTGATTTCAATGGGTCTTTCTCCATTCTGATTATTTAATACTGTTCAATTCAACTTCATCCCAAAATATTTTCAGCATTTTCATCAATTTCCACATTTCCTGCACTCATTTGAGATCATTTCCACACTACCACATAGGGCTGCACAATATGGGCAAACGATCTAGGCCTTAATTTTAACAAATGTTGAAATTGTGATTTGACTTGCACTTGGGTGAATCATGGAAATAGAATGATTATTCTAATTCTATAGTTAGAAGATAATAGTGGGCACTTTGAGTACAGTGTTGTTTGACATGACAACGAATGAAAAACCCAGGGAGGAGTTATTGTGACAGGGTAGGAACCAAAGGGTTGACAAGTGTTTCCTAGGGGACCCTATAATCTTTGGCTGCATTTCTGTCACGTTCGTTTAAGGACGGGTCAGACCAAGGCGCAGCGTGAAATGCATACATGTTTATTACAACGATAAACACATGAACAAAACAACGTAACGTGAAGTCCTCAGGCTAAACACAATACAAGCCTCTAACACGGAACAAGATCCCACAACTAATGATTGCAAACAGGCTGCCTAAGTATGATCCCCAATCAGAGACAACGAGCGACAGCTGTCTCTGATTGGGAATCACACCCGGCCAAACATAGAAATACAACACCTAGAACGAGAACATAGAAAATACAACATAAAACTCCACACCCTGACTCAACATACTAGAGTCCCATAAGTCAGGGTGTGACAATTTCACTTTTTCTCTTAGCTACTTCATGTAGCTAACATATTCTTGCTTCGCGTATTCCTCTTTGATTTAGGAGATACTGTTGCTCAAACAGTGAGAATGTGATTTGAAGGAGTCAGGCGCAGGAGGGTAAATCACAGAATACAGAGTTTATTCCGTAGGACACAGTTACGCTGGATAGCGTCAATAAAATACAGTTGTGACAGTACCCCCCCCTGACGCGCAGCTCCAGCAGCGCGCCCACCCCGGCCTCGGGGATGGCCAGGAGGACGCAGAGCAGGGCGAGCCGGATGGGGACAGTGGAAATCCCGCAACAGGGAGGGATCAAGGATATCCCTTACCAGGACCCAGCACCGTTTCTCCGGACCGTACCATTCCCACTCCACAAGGTACTTAAGGCCCCCCACCCGAAGCCTCGAATCCAGGATGGAATGGACGGAGTACGCCGGGGCCCCCTAGATGTCCAGAGGAGGCGGAGGGACCTCCCGCACCTCAGACTCCTGGAGCGGACCAGCCACCACCGGCCTGAGGAGAGACACATGAAACGAGGGGTTAATACGGTAATCGGGGGGAAGTAATAACCTATAGGTGACCTCGTTGATTCTCCTCAGCACTTTAAACGGCCCCACAAACCGCGACTCAGCTTCCGGCAGGACAGGTGGAGGGGCAGATTCCGGGTCGAGAGCCAGACCCGATCACCCGGTACGAAGACCGGGGCCTCACTGCGGTGGCGGTCAGCGTTGGCCTTCTGACGACGCACGGCGCATTGGAGGTGGACGTGGGCAGCGTCCCACATCTCCTCCACACGCCGAAACCTGTCATCCACCACAGGAGCCTCGGTCTGACTCTGGTGCCACGGTGCCAGAACCGATTGGTAACCCAACACACATTGAAATGGTGTTAGGTTAGTGTAGGAGTGCCAGAGAGAGTTCTGGGCATATTCGGCCCATGGCAAGAACACCAACCACTCCCCTGGCAAGGCCTGGCAGTAGGACCACAGGAACCTACCCACATCCTGATTTACCCCTTCCACCTGCCCATTAGACTCGGGGTGGAACCCAGAGGTCAGGCTGACCGAGACCCGCAGACGTTCCATGAACGCCTTCCAGACCTTGGATATGAACTGGGGACATCGGTCAGACACTATATCCTCTGGTACCCGGTAGTGCCGGAAGACGTGTGTAAACAGGGACTCCGCAGTTTGCAGGGCCTTGGGGAGACCGGGCAGAGGAAGAAAGAGGCACAACGACCAGGATGGTGGTGTTACCCTGAGAGAGGGGAAGATCAGTTAGGAAATCAACACTTAGGTGAGACCATGGTCGTTGTGGAACTGGTAAAGGTTGTAACTTACCCGCTGGGAGGTGCCTAGGTGCCTTACTCTGGGCGCACACCGAGCAGGAGGAGACATACACCCTCACGTCCTTAGCCAAGGTAGGCCACCAGTACTTTCCGGTCAGGCAGCACACTGTACGACAGATACCTGGGTGACCAGAGGAGGGTGACGTGTGTGCTCAGTAGATCAGACGATCATGGATAAGAGCAGGCACGTACCGCAGCCCAGCTGGACACTGAGGTGGAGATGGATCTGTGCGTAATGCCTGCTCTATATCCGTGTCCATCACCCATACTACTGGCGCCACAATGCAGGAGGCCGGGAGTATGGGGGTGTTGTCGCTGGGCCTCTCCTATGTGTCATACAGCCGTGACAATGCGTCTGCCTTCACGTTCTTCGTACCCGGGATGTATGACAGTGTAAAATCGAACCGGGTGAAGAATAGGGCCCACCTGGCCTGGCGAGGATTCAGCCTCCTCGCTGCCCAGATGTACTCCAGGTTACGGTGGTCCGTCCAGACGAGGAAAGGGTGTTTCGCCCCCTCGAGCCAATGCCTCCACACGGTCAAAGCTTGGACAACATCCAACAGCTCCCGATCACCAACGTCGTAGTTCTGTTCCGCCGGGCTGAGCTTCTTAGAGAAGAAGGCACAGGGGCGGAGCTTGGGTGGCGTGCCCGAGCGTTGAGATAGGACAGCGCCTATCCCTACCTCGGACGCATCCACCTCCACTATGAACAGTAATGATGGATCGGGGTGGACCAGTACCAGGGCTGAGGTGAACAGACCCCTCAGTTTCCTGAAGGCCAGGTCAGCCTCAGCAGACCAGCGGAGCCGGGACAGCCCACCCTTCAACACAGATCTAATGGGAGCTGCGACCTTGCCAAAGCCCCGGATAAACCTCCGATAGTAGGTGGCAAAGCCAAGGAAGCGCTGCACCTCCTTAACCGTGGTGGGAGTCGGCCAATTACGTACGGCTGAAATGCGATCCCCCTCCATCTCCACCCCTGAGGTGGTAATGTTGTATCCGAGGAAGGAGACGGACTGCTGGAAAAACATACACTTCTCTGCCTTGGCATAAAGGTCATTTTCCAACACTCGGGCCAGCACTTTACGAACAAGGGACACATGCTTGGCGCGCGTAGCGGAATACACCAGAATGTCATTGATGTAGCATGACCAAGCATGTCCCGAAACACCTTGTTCACAAAGGACTGGAAGACGGATGGAGCATTCATCAAACTGTAGGGCATCACCAGGTATTCATAATGCCCCGTGGTTGTGCTGAATGCTGTCTTCCACTCATCCCCCTCCCGAACACGCACCAGGTTGTACGCACTCCTGAGATCTAATTTGGTGAAGAAGCGCGCCCCATGCATTGACTCGATCACTGACGGAATGAGGGGGAGAGTATAACTAAACCTGATCGTGTCCAGTGGTCGATAATCAATGAAAGGGTGCAGACCGCCGTCTTTCTTCTTCACAAAGAAGAAAGTTGAGGAGGCGGGTGAAGTGGTGGGACGTATATACCCCTGGCGCAGGGACTCAGTGACATATGTTTCCATAGCCGCCGTTTCAGCCTGCGACAGGGGGTACACATGACTCCTGGGAGGTACAGCGTCTACCCGGAGGTTTATCGCGCAATCCCCCGCCCGATGAGGTGGTAACTTGGTAGCCTGCGTTTTTGAAAACGCATGCGCCAAATCGAGGTATTCGGGGGGAATGCGCACGGTGGAGGTACTGTCTGGACTTTCCACCGTGGTTGCACCAACGGAAACACCTAGACATCTACCCTGATACTCTCACGACCACCCCGTGAGAAACCCTCTGCGGCCATGAGAAGGTGGGGTTGTGGAGTGCTAACCAAGGGATACCTAATACCACAGGGAAAGCAGGGGACTCAATAATAAAAAAAAGTGATCTGCTCACAATGAGTCTCCTGGGAAATCATGGTGACTGGTGCAGTAACTTCCTGAACAAACCCAACCCTAATGGTCAACTATCAATGGGGAGTGGAATGGATAGGGGAACCAATGAAATACCTAGATGGCGTGAGAATGCCCTGTCCATAAAGTACCCAGCTGCGCCTGAATTGACTGGCGCCTTACACTGGGGGTCCTACCATGTGATCGGGAAAGTAGATGGGCAGGGTACAGTGCGCAGCAGAGGGCTCCACCCAGCTCCATCAGCTTGGGATCCGAGTCGGCCGGGGTGGGAACGAGCAGACCCCTTCCAGGACGTCCTCTGGCTGCCAGCAGGGTGTCCAAACGGATGGCCATGTCCACCAGTTGCGTGAAAGACAACATGGTGTCCGGCAAGCTAGCTCCTGTCGGACGTCCTCCCGCAGATGGCACCGGATATGGTCGATAAGGGCCCGCTCGTTCCACCCGGACCCTGCTGCGAGAGTCCGAAACTCCAAAGCGAAGTCCTGCGCGGTCCTCGTCCCCTGCCTCATTTGGACCAGCCGCTCACCCGCCTCTCGACCCTTGGGCGGGTGATCGAAGACCGCCGAAAGAGGCGAGCAAACTCCCCGTAGTTCTCCAACGCAGCTCTTCCTTCATTCCACACCGCGTTGGCCCACTCCAGGGCTTACCCCGAGAGGCAGGAGACGAGGGCGGATACCTTCTCCCGCTCCGATGGGGCCGGCTTGATGCTGGAAAAATAGAGCTCCAGTTGGAGGAGGAATCCTTGGCAGAGCGCCACCGTCACGTCAAACTCCCGTGTTCAGGATATCTGGATTCCTCCGCGTGCTGGGGTGTGGGTGGCTGGATCCGGTTGGCCGGCTGGTCTCGACAGATCGGGTCCTCTCCTCTCCAGGCGTTGGACGACCTGAAGAACCCGATCCATCGCTTCCCCCAAGCTGGCCAGCATCATGGAATGCTCCTGGACCCGTACCACAACTCCAGGCATGCGCTCCTCTCCTGCTGACTCAATAGTGCGGGTGGGTGATTCTGTGAGAATGTGATTTGAAGGAGTCAGGCGCAGGAGGGTAAATCACAGAATACAGAGTTTATTCCGTAGGACACAGTTACGCTGGATAGCGTCAACAAAATACAGGCACACTGAGAACAATATCCCCGGAAATACAAGGTACAGGTAGCTCAACCGTGCTACACTCAACTCAAAAATAACAATCACACACAAGGACAAGGGGGCCAGAGGGAACACTTATACATGTACTAATGAGGGGATATGAACCAGGTGTGTGTAATTGACAAGACAAGACAAATGGAATGATGAGTTGTGGAGCGGCAGTGGCTAGTAGGCCGGTGACGACAAATGCCGAAGCCTGCCCGAACAAGGAGGGGAGGCAGCTTCGGAGGAAGTCGTGACACAAACAACATGCTGATTTAGTTCTACACCGTCACTGGTATTATCAGGCTGTATAGCTAACTATGTTTGCTCTAATTATGTTATCAGGCTGTATAGCTAATTATGTAAGGCATAAGCGATTAGCATTAGTGCCTAATAATTAGCGGCTAATAAGATTTAGGCCTAACTTGCTAAGAAAATAAAGACTAGCTGTTTGCAGAAATAAGAAACAAAAACTAATAGTGTAATTATAGAAAGCTAGTGGATTTATATTAAGAAGCTAAAGTGAAAACAGCATCGTTGTCATCAACATTGTTGCATGTGCTGCATTGACCATGCAGAGACTGAACGCAAGTGTCTCGTGGTCGAGGAACAACAAATGTGCTCCGTAAGTGACAGGGGGCGGGGCTAGGTCTGTGTGGAACGCGGCATGGAGAGAGAGCTGAGCTCTCTGGTAGAGCACGGCGCTTGTAATGCCAAGGTAGTGGGTTCGATCCCCGGGACCACCCATACACAAAAAATGTATGCACGCATGACTGTAAGTCGCTTTGGATAAAAGCGTCTGCTAAATGGCATATTATATTATTATTATATTATTAAGTAGCGAAGTAAACTATAAAATGGACGTTACACACGGCGCATTTAACAAACCAAACATTAAAATACCATTATAGAATGCAAAGTAAAAACCCAAACTGGTACAATAAAGAAGTGGTCCGATGAAGCGGATGCTAAGCTACAGGACTGTTTCGCTAGCACAGACTGGAATATGTTCTGGGATTCATCCGATGGCATTGAGGAGTTTACCAAATCAGTCACCAGCTTCATTATTAAGTGCATCGTACGTACAGTATATATCCCAACCATGGATTACAGGCAACATCCACACCGAGCTGAAGGCTCCGGACGCTTATAAGAAATCCCGCTACGACCTCCATCAAGCCATCAAACAGTCAAAACGTCAATACAGGGCTAAGATTGAATCCTACTACGCCAGCTCTGACGATCATCAGATGTGGCAGGGCTTGTAAACCATCACGGATTACAAAGGGAAACCCAGCCGCGAACTGCCCAGTGACACGAGCCTACCAGACGAGTTAAATTCCTTCTATGCTTGCTTCAAGGCAAAAACACTGAACCATGTAAGACCTTTAAACAGGTTAACATTCACAAGGCAGCGGGGCCAGATGGATTACCAGAGCATGCGCTGACCTGTTGACAAGTGTCTTCACTGATATGTTCAACCTCTCCCTGACCCAGTCTGTAATACTTACATGTTTCAAGCAGACCACCATAGTCCCTGTGCCCAAGAACATCAAGGTAACCTGTCTAAATGACTATCGCCCCGTAGCACTCCTATCTGTAGCCATGAAATGCTTTGAAAGGCTGGTAATGGCTCACATCAACACCATCATCCCAGACACCCTGCACCCACTCCAGTTCACATACCGCCCCAACAGATCCACAGATGATGCAATCTCTATTGCACTCCACACTGCCCTCTAGCACCTGGCCAAGAGGAACACCTACGTGAGAATGTTGTACATTGACTATAGCTCAGCGTTCAACATCAGCGTTCAACACCCTCCAAGCTCATCACTAGGCTCAGGACCCTGGGACTGAACACCTCCCTCTGCAACTGGATCCTGGACTTCCTGACGGGCCACCCCAGGTGGTAAGGGTAGGCAACAACACATCCACCACTCTGACCCTCAACACGGGGGCCCCTCAGGGGTGTGCTTAGTCCCCTCCTCTACTCCCTGTTAACCCACGACCATCATTAAGTTTGCTGACGACATGACGGTGGTTGGCCTGATCACCGACGACGATGATACTGCCTACAGCGAGGAGTTCAGTGACCTGGCAGTGTGGTGCCAGGACAACAACCTCTCCCTTACCGTCAGCAAGAGAAATTAGCTGATCGTAGACTACAGGAAACAGGGGGCCAAACGCACCCCCATCCACATCAACAGGGCTGTAGTCGGGTCGAGAGCTTCAAGTTCCTCGTTGTCCACATCACTAAGGACCAATCATGGCCCACACACACCAACACAGTTGTGAAGAAGGTACGGCAATGCCTCTTCCCCCTCAGAAGGCAAAAAAGATTTGGCATGGGCCCTCAGATCCTCAAAGTTCTACAGCTGCACCATTGAGAGCATCTTGACTGGCTGCATCACTGTTTGGTATGGCAAATGTTTGGCATCCTACCGCAAGGTGCTACAGAGGATAATGCATACGGCCCAGGACATCACTGGGGCCGAGCTCCCTGCCATCCATGACCCCTATACCAGGCGGTATCAGAGGAAGGCCCTAAAAATTGTCAGACTCCAGCCACCCAAGTCATAGTGTTCTCTCTGCTACCGCACGGCAAGCGGTACTGATCCACCAAGTCTGGAACCAACAGGACCCTGAATAGCTTCTACCTCCAAGCCATAAGACTGCTAAATAGTTAGTCCGTTACTCATTTTGTATTTATTCCTTGTGTTATTATTTATTTATTTATAATTTTTTCTCTCTGCATTGTTGAGAAGGGCCCGTAAGTAAGCATTTTACTGTTAGTCTACAGCTGTTGTTTACGAAGCATATGTCTAATACGATTCGATTTATACAATTGTTTTTGTGTTTTAATGTCAATATTTGATGGATTTTTTTTTTTCAAATAGAGTTGAGTATCTTACTCCACCGTGCAGCTGTTACATTTATCAGAACTGTATTTTTGACCTTTTATCAATTTTGCCGACCGTTGCTAGTGTGTCTTGGATAAGAGGTTACATTCCAAATGATTTTTCAACCATGGAGCAATTGACCAACATCAGTACCATTTAGTCATGAACAATATAGGACAATAATGAGTCACTCGTAAGTGAACATGTCAGAAGCTGTGGGTGGAAAAACATTTTTGAGAACATGGCTAAGTATTAGGCCTATTCGGCGTATATTTGAGTCAGGGAAAAAAACAGATGAACAGCTAGAGTGAAAATAGGCACAAAATAACATTTATTATAGATGTGTTTAATAAAACTGTAATCTTCCTGTGTACAGTGTTATACAAAGCATGGGGAGTATTTTACACTGCAAAACAATTATGAGGCTTTGCAGTTCTATATATAACCTAGTGCTACAGTATAAAGCATTTCTTCCAGCAGTGTACAGTATTTTCTATTTGCTAGTTGCTACCAAGGATCACTTCAATGTGCACTTCACTACTACGCACCAATGCACCATGGAACAAGAACATGAAGTACTGATGTACTAATGTACTTGTGATGACTGGTAGTGAATTAGATGATTAGAAGACCACAATGGGAAATAGTTTAAATAATTTGAACAGCTGACAAGAGCTTCCAATAATCATTTAACTGAGAAGACTTCTCATAAAATGAGAAAAAGGAACATGGAA
Source organism: Coregonus clupeaformis (assembly GCF_020615455.1). Classification (NCBI taxonomy): domain Eukaryota; kingdom Metazoa; phylum Chordata; class Actinopteri; order Salmoniformes; family Salmonidae; genus Coregonus; species Coregonus clupeaformis. Next base: position 13,307,750 of record NC_059212.1, read on the forward strand.
TGAGAGAAAGAAGACATGTGGAAGCATGTAGAACAAGCATTTGGAAGAGTGAGCTCCGTTCCTGTCTTCTAGACCCGGGATTTGAACGTTACCTTCGTCACTTTACTGTGGCTACGCTATGCTCCGGCCATGATTAGGTTTTTCCCATGTGAATTGGCCAGGAAAAACACAAGGGCCTAGTCACAAAGACCTTGATACCTTCCCCATGTAGACGTTTGATTCAATGTCACAGAACTTTATTTCAAACAAAGTAGCATCTACCTGGTGACGTGTCCGTCTCTACAGGTTTTTCAGGGTCATCTTAGCCGGCTTCATCTTAACCCTAAAAGGCAACATTTGAAAGGACAAGAGAGAATACAGTGAGTGAAAAAAGTATTTGATCCCCTGCTGATTTTGTACTTTAGCACACTGACAAAGAAATGATCAGTCTATCATTTTAATGGTAAGTTAATTTGAACAGTGAGAGACAGAATAACAACAACAAAAATCCAGGAAAAACGCATGTCAAAAATGTTATAAATTGATTTGCATTTTAATGAGGGAAATAAGTATTTGACCCCTCTGCAAAACATGACTTAGTACTTGGTGGCAAAACCCTTGTTGGCAATCACAGAGGTCAGATGTTTCTTGTAGTTGGCCACCAGGTTTGCACACATCTCAGGAGGGATTTTGTCCCACTCCTCTTTGCAGATATTCTCCAAGTCATCCTCTTTGCAGATCTTCTTGACGTTTGGCAACTCAAACCTTCAGCTCCCTCCACAGATTTTCTATGGGATTAAGGTCTGGAGACTGGCTAGGCCACTCCAGGACCTTAATGTGCTTCTTCTTGAGCTACTCCTTTGTTGCCTTGGCCGTGTGTTTTGGGTCATTGTCATGCTGGAATACCCATCCACGACCCATTTTCAATGCCCTGGCTGAGGGAAGGAGGTTCTCACCCAAGATTTGACGGTACATGGCCCCGTCCATCGTCCCTTTGATGTGGTGAAGTTGTCCTGTCCCTTTAGCAGAAAAACACTCCCAAAGCATAATGTTTCCACCTCCATGTTTGACGGTGGGTATGGTGTTCTTGGGGTCATAGGCAGCATTCCTCCTCCTCCAAACACGGCGATTTCAGTTGATGCCAAAGAGCTCAATTTTGGTCTCATCTGACCACAACACTTTCACCCAGTTCTCCTTTGAATCATTCAGATGTTCATTGGCAAACTTCAGACGGCATGTATTTGTTCTTTCTTGAGCAGGGGGACCTTGCGGGTGTTGCAGGATTTCAGTCCTTCACGGCATAGTGTGTTACCAATTGTTTTCTTGGTGACTATGGTCCCAGCTGCCTTGAGATCATTGACAAGATCCTCCCGTGTAGTTCTGGGCTGATTCCTCACCATTCTCATGATCATTGCAACTCCACGAGGTGAGATCTTGCATGGAGCCCCAGGCCGAGGGAGATTGACAGTTATTTCGTGTTTCTTCCATTTGCGAATAATCGCACCAACTGTTGTCACCTTCTCACCAAGCTGCTTGGCGATGGTTTTGTAGCCCATTCCAGCGTTGTGTAGGTCTACATCCTTGTCCCTGACATCCTTGGAGAGCTCTTTGGTCTTGGCCATGGTGGAGAGTTTGGAATCTGATTGATTGATTGCTTCTGTGGACAGGTGTCTTTTATACAGGTAACAAGCTGAGATTAGGAGCACTCCCTTTAAGAGTGTGCTCCTAATCTCAGCTCGTTACCTGTATAAAAGACACCTGGGAGCCAGAAATCTTTCTGATTGAGAGGGGGTCAAATACTTATTTCCCTCATTAAAATGCAAATCAATTTATAACATTCCTAGCCTTGACAAGGAGGTATTTATTTAGCTTACCATCATGGTATTTTAGAATGTAAAAAATATCAAAATGTGTGTTGAAAGGTATATCTTATGCATATTCTTATTTCTTTTTTTAGCCCCTTTTTCTCCCCAATTTCGATCTTGTCTCATCGCTGCAACTCCCCAAAGGGCTCGGGAGGCGAAGGTCGAGTCATGCGTCCTCCGAAACATGACCCGCCAAACCACGCTTCTTAACACCCGCCTGCTTAACCCGGAAGCCAGCCGTACCAATGTGTCTGCGGAAACACTGTTCATCTGACGAATGAGATCAGCCTGCAGGCGCCCTGCCCGCCACAAGGAGTTGCTAGAGGGCGATGAGCCAACTAAAGCCCCCCCGGCCAAACCCTCCCCTAACCCGGAAGGCCAATTGTGCGCCGCCCTATGGGACTCCCGATTACGGCCAGTTGTGATACAGCCCGGGATCTAACCCGGGTCGGTATTGACGCCTCTAGCACTGCGATGCAGTGCCTTAGACCGCTGTGCCACTTAACAAAATGTGGAAAAGTCACGGGGTCTGAATGCACTGTACCTATTATTGACACTCCATTTTAACCATCTCAAATGAATTCAAGGCTTACAGAGATGGGTGCTTCCAAGGAAAATACTACTACTCTCCCCACTGAATCCATAATCTTATTAAAGTTTTTTTTTTTTTACTTTCCCCCTTTTTCTCCCCAATTTCGTGATATCCAATTGGTAGTTACAGTCTTGTCCCATCGCTGCAACTCCCCTACAGATTCGGGAGAGGCGAAGGTCCATGCGTCCTCCGAAACACGACCATGCCAAGCCGCAATGCTTCTTGACACACTGCTCGCTTAACCCGGAAGCCAGCTGCACCAATGTGTCAGAGGAAACACCGTCCAGCTGGCGACCGAAGTCAGCTTGCAGGAGCCCGGCCCGCCACAAGGAGTCGCTAGAGCACGATGGGACAAGGAAATCCCGGCTGGCCAAACCCTCCACTAACCCGGACGATGCTGGGCCAATTGTGTGCCGCCTCATTGGTTTCCCGGTCACGGCCGGCTGTGACACAGCCTAGGATCGAACCCAGGTCTGTAGTGACACCTCAAGACCGATGCGCCACTCGGGAGCCGCACTGAATCCATTTAATCCATTACTAAGCCAATTATCAGCACATTGTTGAGCCTTTAATAGCTGACTGAATTAAGGGATGGACATAGGAAACAAACCAAACACAGTTCTAAAGTTACTGTTACGGATACAGGTATCCTGTATGTGTTTTTGTGTTTTTCCTCTCCTTCTGCCCTAATCACAGGTGTCCTTTATGTTCCTGATTGGTGGTCGTTGGAGTGTCCCACCTGTCTGACATTTGTTTTTCTGCTGATTGCTGAGGTGGACCAATCAGTGGACATTCCTCTGCATTGCACCACCTGTTTCTGGTTTTTCACTCACATCACACATCCCATTGTTTTAAAAGCCAGTCAGTTGTGTTTGCTGACAGAGACTATTTCCGTATGTGCGTATGGATACTGTGGTGTCCTGTTTTTTGTGTACTCACTCATTTGCTGGTTACTCTGTATGGTAACTATGTTGTGTGTTTCTGGGAAAAGGGGGATTTAGCAAGTTTCCCTTGGGCATACATTACCCGTAGAAAGAACATTGTCTAAAAACATTAGTTAGACATGAGCGGACCACCCACTGTAATTTTTGTATGGTTAGCAGTAGCTTAGCGGTTCTTGAGGCAGGCAAGATAAGTTTAGGATTTTCTTACATTATTGTTTCATTCCTTGGGTCCTGCTCAGCCCTTTTTCCCAAACCTTTACCGTGTGTTCACAATAAACATTTTGTGTTTGACGGTAGCTTGGTTGTCAGTGTATTTTTGTTCTCACTGTTTCCGGGTCACGATTCAAATTTGCATGAGTTATGTTACGGGTCTCTTTTCCATCCACCCTAGACTTTTAAAGCCACGGGGTTCGTAACAGTTACTTATTAACTTTCTCTTTCTTAAGGCTATGTATGGGGCAGTCAGTGACACTTCATTTAACCTTTAGCACAAGTCTCCATGCAGTAGGCTATTTAAAGGCTAAACAAGGGGACAAAACACCAGTAAATCTTGAAGCTTCTGTTTGTAATCCACTTGAATATCAACAAACATTGTCAGGTATGTAATATAAGTTGTGTTAATATTCATATGAAGAGGTAGTTAGCTATACTTTTGAGTAATGTCAGTTATAAGCATGCGGTGGTCATATGACCATGGTATGTTGTTGACCTAGAAACTAGTTGATGTACCCTGTCTGTATCACGAGACTCGACATAATCTGGAGATTCCCTCTTTAATTTTCAGAATTTGTGATTGAGGTGTTTTGGAAAATGTTTATGAGCAATTTTAAGATAATCAACACAATACTTGTGGTGACAACCTTGATATAATGTAATTGTTACTTTCAACCTTGGTTGATTGCGGGTGGTTATTGAAAATGTGACAACACCCCAGTGGTTTTTTTGTCACTTTTTGTGTTGAATATCATATTATTACTCTCATCTTGTTTTTATCAAGAGGTATAGTTGGTGCATTAGAATGAGTGTTAACTATGGATTGGACAGTATAGTGTAAATTCAATACTTTTCCTTAATTTAGTTAACCCTCATTCTTATGCATAAACTGTTTACGGCATTGAGTCCAAGAGAGGACACTTCAGTCTATCAATGTGTCCAATCCAAGGGCTAGAGTGGAACAGGGCAGAGGAGTTTAGTCTATCTGTGTTAAAGCTGTAATATGTCAATTTTTGGCCCACCTGACCAAATTCACATAGAAATGTGTGTTATAGATCTGTCATTCTCATTGAAAGCTAGTCTAAGCAGTAGATATGTTCTATGTGCGCTATTTCTATGCTTCCCATTCTTAAGTTTGATTTTGCATATTTTACTTTCGGTTTTGTACACCAGATTCCAATAGTGTGCAACTGCAGCCCGCAATTCTGAGTTTTACTGCATGTGGGCATTCCATTGGTTCCTGCATGAGCACGACATCTTCATGCTTGTGTGACACTTTACAATTTGGGTCAAAAGGGAAATAAAAGTATTATCTGGGGGTGAAGGACACTGTCTACTGGTTTCCCCCGCCTCCCGCTAGCATAGCAGGTGGGAGGCTGGGGCAACACTGTGTGCTAGCTTGCTAGTTAGCTAGCTATCACACAGTGTCGCCCCCGCCTGCTATGTACCGGAGAAAACCGTGCCTGACAGGCGGGGGCGAAGGACACTGTCTACCAGTCATCACCGCCTCCCGCTAGCACAGCAGACGGGAGGCTAGGGTGACACTGTGTGCTAGCTAACTAGCTAGCATGCTAGTTAGCGGGACCGTGTGCTAGCCTGTCGGGCACAGTTTTCTCCGGTACACAGCAGACGGGAGACTAAGGCGACATCATGTGCTAGCTAGCTTGCTAGTTAGCGACACCGTATGCTAGCTTGCTAGTTAGCTAGCTAGCACACAGTTTCGCCCCCGCCTCCCGCCTGCTGTGTACTGGAGAAACCTGTGCCCGACATGCGGGGTGAAGGACACTGTCTACCACTCGTCTCCGCCTCTCGCTAGCACAGCCTGGAGGCTAGGACGACACCGTGTACTAGCTAACTGTGTACCGGTGTCCTCCTTAGGACTAGCTGGCTAAGCTAGCACACGGTGTCCTTTGCTCCTGCCTGCCGAACACCTGCCCTCACCGTTTAAACAGAACTGCGGGAAAACAGTGCCTGATAGGCGAGGGCGAAGGATACTGTCTACCACTTGTGTACGGCTAGCTAGCTACTGTTGTCGCCCCCGCCCCATCTTCTGTGGGGTTTATCGGCGACTGGCATCCAACGTTATTGTGCATTAACGCCACCTACTGTACTGGAACAACCCCGCCTCCCACCTGTCCTAACTTTAAAATGTACCAATAGAAGTATAGAGAGGGGTTCCTGGAGATGCAGGACTGCCCACATGCAGGAACGCCCCGAATTGCAGGCCACAATTGCACCATTCCCCAGCTTCAAACAGCTGAAAATATTTTTGGTTATGGAAAATATATTTCACAATGGTTTAGATGGTACAATGATTCTCTACAGTATACTTGCTTGTTTTGTCACATAAACTGAAATTAACTATAAACTATAACTACTATAAACATAACTATAAACATTTTAGCAAGCGGGAAATGACAGAGCGATTTCTGCATAGTGCATCTTTAACAAGTGTCTCACCCACTGACCCCTTCAAGTTAGACATTAAAGGACCTACTTCTCTACTACAATCAAGGATATCAGGTCACTCCTGACCCTCTCAACTTTTTCTAATGTGTGCATTTCATCTGACAGTGACAAGACTGGACCCTTTTTATTTATAACACAGAAAGGATTAGGAATAGGCAGTGAGTTAATTATTTAACTTTCTCATCATGTCACTCAAATCTTCTTGTTTCTGTAGGACCATCATGGAACATCTGGCCTGCAGTGCGATCGTGGCCTTTTGTTTCTGGAGGGCACTTATTGCAGGTGCACATCCTCCTCGATCAGTCCTGGGAGAAAGTCAACCATTTCAAAGAAACTTTCCGATGAAAGGTGATGATAATGTAGCTCTCTTCACGACAACAGACACAGGTTGGTTCCTTGAAACGGGCGTTTATTGCCTTGCACGTCTTTTTCTCTGATGCATCCACGTCACGCCGTGAGAACTATATATTTGAATGAACACAGTAACGTTGATAAATTATACAGTACTGAAACAAAGAATACAAATGGCGCTCGGCACGACAATACAAATGGCGTTTGGCACGAATATAAACAAAGTTCTACAGGTTGAACAAAATACCTTGTTGGCTGCTTGTCCTGAAAAGAGGTTATTGAATCCTTAAAGTCCCTTGAAAGTCCCTTTACTGTCTTTCTTGGCCTCTGCCATCAACAATTATAACTCAGACTAAGATCTGCTTAAGTTAGATTGCACACAGTCAATTAACAAATTCCGTAGCAGTAACACAACAGAGAACGTTAGTTCCAGGATGGAACATAAAAACACAAACAATGGCCTAACGTTAATTTTACCTGTTACATCACATTTAAACTCTTACCTATACATCAATAAATCATTTATTTATTTACTACATCAAATAAACCATGAATTATGTATTAATCATGCATTGTGAACACAGCATCTATGTAACACCACTTACACTCCCACCAAATCACTCATTAACTTGGAACGTGGGATTTTCTTTTAAACAAAAATTATGAAAATAATTAATAAAATGTTTTAAGTCTGAATGAACGTGATGAACGTATGTGATTTAGTTAACCTCTAGTAAGGTAACTACTTTGTGAATAGGCCTTTCAAGGTGGACTGATCTAGTGTGTGGTTTTCCTTTACCAAGTGTAGTGTCACTGACTAGTAGCTTCAGCTTTCGCACCATGCCGTCTGCACTAGGATGAGCTTCTACAACCCTGGCAAGCTTCCACTCGTTTCTTGGTTGAAGTCCTTTCAATTCCCTAACAACTTTCTGGAGCCTGGCAATGGCTCTCACTGCTCTGGACCAGTCAGAAAACTTTAATGAAGCGATTCACTATTGAATTCACTTCTTTCGTCTTGACTGCGTGGACATGGGCCTTGCGAAGCTCAGGGTCGGTTGTTTCTACTTCTCACACCATTTCCTCTTCACGTGGAAGACTCCGCTGCCAAAGAAAGTTGGGTCCTTTCAGCCAGTTAGACTCTTTCAGCTGAACTGCACTCAGCCCTCTTGAGGCGTAGTCGGCTGGGTTATTTTCAGAGCTGACATATTGCCATTGTTCAGGGTTTGTGCTTGATCTTATGCGTTGGATCCGGTTTGTTACAAATGTGTGAAACCTCTTGGCGTCGTTGTTCACGTAGCCAAGGACTGTTAGGCTATGGTTCAACCCAGCACTCAGAGAAACAAACACGACAAAGGGAGTGGAAGAAACAAAAATATTTAATAAAAGTTAAAATTGTCTTAGTCCAAAAACAACTGAAGTAAAGGAACAGAGTGGGCTAGTCGGCTCCGGAGGAAGGAGAGGCTGAGGCAGGCAGGCAGGCAGGCAGGCAGGCAGGCCGACAGGCAGGAAGGCAGGCAGGTTGGGAGGTATGTCCGAAACTAAAGACAAAACAAATGACAGGTTAAGGAGAGTGGAGAGCCAGGCTGAAGACAAAGACAAAATAACTTTACTGGTGAGCCAAGTTACCGCTCTGGTAAGAACAACGATCTGGCGCCGGTGGAGAGCCATGCCCCGGAATTAGTAGTGCAGGTTGATTAGAGAATAGGATGCAGCTGCGTAGGCAGGAATCACTGGAAACAACCCGCAGCTGCACAGGAGAGGCAGATCCTGAGCACGCCCCCTGATCCACTCCAGACACACCCACATAAAGGGGACAAACACACATACAGATACAACAGACACAGAGGGGACAAAACAAGGAGGAAGGGAAACAGAAAAGGGAGAGACAAGCTGCCCACATAACAAGGACCATTTTTGAGTCCGTCCAGTAACACTCTTGCAGGTTTTCAATCTCGAGCTCTCTTTTGACGACATGACCATTACAGACTGAAGTCACAGCTGACGACAATTCAAGTCTTGGGATAGTCGTTAGTTTGGTAGGGGCTACTCTTGCCTTCCCCATGACAAGTGAGCAACTGATGTGTCCTGTTTCACTTATAGCTCGGAGATACAAACATGCACCATATCCATTGAGACTTGCATCTGAAAGGTTGTGAAGCTCGTATCGCTTGACCTCGCCAAAGCTCGATGAAAGGTAGCTTCTTGGAATCTTCAGGGCTGCAAAGTGAGGCAAATCCTTAAACCATGACTCCCATTGTGGCAGAATGTGCTCGGGGAGATCTTCGTCCCAGCTTACTTTGTCTCTGCATAGCGTCTGAAGGATCTGTTTGCCAACTAGTATGAAGGGAGCCACAAACCCCAGCGGATCATAGACGGAAGGGACTGTTGAGAGAACACCTCTCCTTGTCAGTGGATTTTCCTTAACTACGACCCTGAATTGGAATTCATCTGTTTCGACGCACCACTGAACTCCCTGTGCTCGCTCGATGTGAAGTTCTCCTAGGGCCATGTCTAGATCCTTGGTTTGGGCACGTTCTGCAAGTGGTATAGCGGCAATCACTTCTTTGTCGAGGACCTTGATTATGTCTGTTGGATTGATCTCTTTGACTTGAGTTTTGCACACAAAGTGTACTTCTCTCTTCAGCTCAACTGATGGCTGCACGGCAGGTGTCACTTGTCGCACTATGATTCTGTGACTGGTTCCTATTGCATCACCGTAGTCACTTGCTTGAGTCGAGCAGCCAACAATGCTCCAGCCGAGATCAGTTCGCTGTGCATATGGATGATTTTCTTCACCGGACAGGATCTCCCTTGGAAGAAGGGCTTGTTGACAGTTATAGCCGATCAGAAGGCCTACTTCGCAATCCAGTGGTGGTGGAATCTTGTCTGCCAATTGTTCCAGATGAGGCCATTTAAGAGCTGTTTCAGCAGTTGGAATGTGCGACCTGTCTGCTGGAATGAAATCTTGTGTGAAAAGTGGTGGCAATGGGATCCTTTTCTCTAAAGTTGTACCCTCTCACTTGTAGACTTGTCAGTTTCTGGCAGGGTATGACTGTTGACATTGTGGACAGCCGCAAACTGACATTCTCTTTGTTTGTGTTGAGGTCTTGGGCCACTTCATCTAGGATGAAAGTCGTATCGCTTTGTGTATCTAAGAGCGCGTAGACAAACTTCTTGATCTGGCTGTTTTGTGGACGAGACCCAGACTGGTATGATTGAGGACGTTTGTGTGCTTAGGCCTTCTTGTATGACTCTGTTGGTAATTGCTGCTGCAGCTATTTGGTGTCTGCTCTGTGCTTTGAGTAGTCGTCTACCTTTGGATGTGTTGACCTTTGATGTTCCTTGAACTTGTCATCATGCAAACATGTCGGGTGTCTCTTCTGACATCTTTCACATGTACTCTTGTTATCACACATTCTTGAGTGATGACCAGTCTTCAAACATCCAAAGCAAAGCTTTTCTGCTTGCACAAACTTGACACGATCTTGAACCGTCTGTTCACTGAACTTTCTGCATGTGACGAGGACATGTCCTGTTCTTTTGCAAAAAATGCATGATGGGATGTTGCTCTGTGTTGTGTTTGTGGACAGTGTCTTTGCTTGAATGGTTTGACTTTGTGGATGCTTTGGTTTCTCGCTTTCCACACTCTTGAGCGCTTGTATTGAGGATATAGGATTGCAAGTGAGATCTGCTTCCTTCGATAGAAAGTCTACAAACACTTTGAATGGTGGGTACCCAGCGTTTGCTTGTCTGACTTCCATCGTTTTGCGGTTCCAACTGGATACCAGCCAATCTGGCAACTTCAGCAGAATCTTTTGACTCTCATTGCAGTCATTGAGAACTTCCAATGTCTTAATGTGGGGCATTGCAGCCTCGCAGCTCTTGAGGAAGTCTGCAAAGTCTCTTAGTTCACAACCATCCTTAGAGCTTATCTTTGGCCATCCATGCAGCTTGTCTCTGAAGGACTTCCCAATTATGAATGGGTCTCCAAAACGTTTTTGCAACAGCTGCCAGGCTGAGTCATATGCTGCTTCAGTGCCTAGTAGGAAAAATCATTCAACAGCTTTCTTTGCGGCACCACCTAAGTACTTTCTTAGGTAATACAGTTTTTCATTCTTTGGAATGTTTTTCCTGTCTATTAATGTTTCGAAAGATAGCTGCCAGTCTTGAATAATGCAGGCTCTGGTGTTGGGAGACGATTGGCACTTATAGCTTCTGCTAGCATGTTGACCAGATCAGAGCTATTCTGCACTTGATGCATGGACACTGAAGTTGGTGGCGCTTGAGGTACCAATTGTGGACTTTGGGGACTAGGAGCTTGACTTGTAACTGGTAGAGGTTGAGGAATGAATGAGGGACTTGAGGCATAGAGGGCTTGCGTTGTGACTGGTAGAGATTGAGGGTGGTCTGGAGGAACTGTGAGGTTAAGAACTTGAAATTCTCCTGCTGGCTCAATCATGCAAAAAGTCAGTTGTCTCAAAATTGTCTTCGACCTGATCGTAGACCTTTACTCAAGCTCTTGCAGCGTTCAACTTCTTCACTTCCTCTAGACGTTCAAGCTTTCTACGCTTGTCTTGCATTGCCTGTTGTCTGGCTAGGTTCTCAGATTCAAATTGTGTCAGCCGCTGTTTTCCTTCAGCCTCTAGCCTTTGAAGTTCTATCGCTTCCCTTTCTTGTTCATCCAACACTGCCAAAATCTCCTTGGATGCGGCAGCTTCAGCTGCAGCCTCATTTCTTTTGACTGAGTGGATGCTAGAGTGGATAGAACCACATTTTGATCGACGAGACAGTGGCCTTGATAGAGAACCTGTTGAGTCTAGGATCGAGCCAACATCAGGCCAAGGTTCTTCCTCCTCATCCGCCGTATGCCCTTTAAGTTGCCTTTCTGCCTTTTGAATGATAAATCCTGAAAGCGAAATGCACGTGTTTGGTTCAGGAGTTTGCATTCTACGTAACTCTTCATAAATGACCTGTACATCAGAACAGGTGCTTTTCATGTTCTCAATCAGCTCATTTAATTCGTCCTCAGAGGCCAAATCAGTCAATATTTCCTTGCCTATTCTTGCATGATACTTCCACTTCTCATGGATGATCCTGTACCGACGTTGTACACTCTTCAGCCTTTCTTCTTGAAGTTATTTTCCTTTCTCTGTTAGGGATCGGGTTCTTTCACTTCTTCGTAGCCTTTCCACTTCTTCTGCAGACTCTGTGTCTGTCGCGTCGGGTTGAGCAGGTGATTTGGTAATTTCACGGCATGTCTCAGTGCTTGTGTCTGACATTTTGAGATGGATGTGGTATATGTGTCTCAACGATTGAGCTTGAATTGGATTTATATTAGGCTATGGGTGAATGTAAGTTACAGTAGGCCTAATTGTGATTAGCCAGGAAGGTTAATAACTGTATGAATTCCTTAACTGTGTGAAGACTAGGTGGGTAGCCTAACTTCTAAATATAAACTTCAATATTGCATCAAGATAACTATCAGCATTTAAATTTAGCTAGACTTCAAGTTGACTTCAACTTCAAAATAAGATTGAAAATTACTTTGGTACAAATAAACTTAGTATAAACCTTAATCACAGAATGAATATGCGTATAATGCATTAAATCACATATCACTTCACATAATAAAATAATTTCACATCAGTGGAGGTACCCTTTAAACTTTGCTTAAATTGCCCTTTAAGCTTGGCTAACACCACTTTTCATAAAACACTAATCTTAATTTCAATTTATGATTATCCTTTATCTTTACTCAAAACGTGTTCACTTGCTTATGGAGTTAAGTTTCCCTTTAAATCTCGTAACACGTAACAACCACAAACACCAGCACATTCTTATCCCCAAAACATGTAGGCTAAGCACAGTATGTAAGATTCATAGAGCTGAGTCCTTAGTTGCAATTTCCAAGTTGAACCACTTCTCATCCCACCTTAACTTGAATGTTGTGGTAGAGTGCTTTTGGCCTGAAAAGTTGCGCTTTCAACACAGTCCAATCACCGTTGCTTGCAGTCGCTATGCCGACAATGTCATGGGCTTTGCTTATCTGATCTGCTGGATCTTCGTTGCGTCGTTACCCGCGGCGGTCTTGTTGTCTCTCCTACCTGTGTTGAGCAGGCGAGTTCTCACTGTAGCTCTCTTCACGACAACAGACACAGGTTGGTTCCTTGAAACGCGTGATTATTGCCTGGAACGTCTTTTTCTCCGATGCATCCACGTCACGCCGTGAGAACTATATGTTTGAATGAACACAGTAACGTTGATAAATTATACAGTACTGAAACAAAGAATACAAATGGCGCTCGGCGCGACAATACAAATGGCGCTTGGCGCGACAATAGAAATGGCACTTGGCGCGAATATAAACAAAGTTCTACAGGTTGAACAAAATACCTCGTTGGCTGCTTGTCCTGAAAAGAGGTTATTGAATCCTTAAAGTCCCTTGAAAGTCCCTTTACTGTTTTTCTTGGCCTCTGCCATCAACAATTATAACTCAGACTAAGATCTGCTTAAATTAGATTGCACACAGCCAATTAACAAATTCTGTAGCAGGAACACAACAGAGAACGTTAGTTCCGGGATGGAACATAAAAACACAAACAATGGCCTAACGTTAATTTTACCTGTTACATCACATTTAAATGTTACCTATACATCAATAAATCATTTATTTATTTACTACATCAAATAATCCATGAATTATGTATTAATCATGCATCGTGAACACAGCATCTATGTAACACCACTTACAGATAACCTTGCCTCAACAAACAGTAAGTCATTCACAACAGACAAATACATGCATTTGATTCGTCTCATTCTCACAGCAAATTCACTAGTGTACCTTTAATTCAGGGCCGGCGTCAGAACGAATCAGTTGGACGGGCCTTTGATAGCCATAGGCGGGCATGTTTTTTTCACCGGACCCCCTATGTGTGCACGCGCTTGCACGTTCAATTTTTTTTTATGGCCGTTGAAGTAAAGACCATAGGCAGCTCGTGGGTTTCAAGTTTGGAGAAGCTTACAATTTATCCTACCATTTCTACCGATCTGCTTATCTTATGATTATTTTAGTATGCGCATTTTCGTGGAACAGTTTCATTTCAATAATAATAACGTTTTCGTTTCTCAAAATCATTGACACATGGTTAATCATATAAAAATCTGAAGTAAAATGATAAAAATCTAAAAGTTAAAATTCAACTAAGGGGAGAGCACCAGCCTCTGCCATATGGACACATTAGCTAGGTTTCCATCCAATTGGCGCCAGATTTTCATGCGACTATTCTAAAATCGACATAAAAACTATTTGTAAATTTTCCCACCAGAGATGCTTCCATCAAATTGACTTGTTGCAGATAAAAGGCTGTGCGTGATGACGTAGTGCAGATAAAAATACATTTTGCGGTAAATTCCCAAGTACCGAATAAAAAATACAAGTTAAATGGGTTTCCTTCGCATTTTCAACTCTACTGATGGTTTTCTCACCAAAAATGTTGCGTTATATAGCGAGTGTGCCCACTCCGGTATTGGCACGTGAGCTCACACATATAGCCTACATGATTAGATTTTTATGAACAAAAGAGCAAGATTATTTTTATTTGTCAAACAGCAGGCAAGCATCGATGATCATGTCACCAGAATAAGACCCTCGATATTTATTGGAAAGGAGCATCAAGCTCATCACCTTGCACTTTCACCACCATGTGAAGTTCATCATAATTTATTTAATCAGTAGCCTAGTGAACGGCATACTTTCTTGATGAATCGTAGTGGGAGGACCACACAACATGTCATGGCGTAACTTCAAGTTTACTTCGATATGATGGTTATTATATCAAAAGCGTTTCCACCGACATTTCCCGCATAATTCATTTTACTGATACAAAAAGATCTCACCTTGTCTAGCTTATTTTGTTTTGTCGACATTTGGAAAGTTTCCATCGGGCTTGTCATGACATTATTTATCCAACATGCACTTTACTTGCATAAAAAGGTTGGATGGAAACCTGGTTATTGATACACTGTGGTCCATTGGCGGCGAAAGAAATGAGCGCATAGAACTCAGATAGCCTATGGGCCAATGCAGCAGTAGGCCTATAACTTCCATCATCAACTAAGTAAAATACAGTACATAGGCCTAAAGCCGACAAATAAAAACAGTATAAAATATCCTGATGAAAATTCTGGTTCTTTCAATCACATTAATCTCTCTACTCCACCTGTCTACCTCCCTTTCTATCTGTCTTGACTTGAGCTATTGCTAGTTAAGTGCAACATTGTATCAAATCATCAACTGAATCCGGCCCTGTCGTTAGCGAACTTGCAACATTGTATCAACTAGCCTATTCCGGACCCTCAAGCGTTTCCCGCGCCAGTGAGCTCTGGACAGATGTGTTTTTTAAAGCGTTTTCAAGCGTTTCCACTGGATATATGGGCTCATCAGATCATGATATTTTGCTCTTTCACACCGAGGCTTGGTGATTATCGAGGCCGTGAGTGTTGGAAAGATTTATGAAATACTGAGGAACTATCATTTGCAATGTATGTTAAAAAAAAGACTTAATTTACTATGTGTGAGGTGAAGTAAAAATGACGGAGAACCTCAGCTTATTAGTGGTGGATGTGGTGAGTTAAGACAATCAGAAATCAGACATTGCCAAATGGGCACCAGGTAGGCCTACTTTTACGCATACGCAGGCGCGTCCTCCCTCAACGTTATCAGGACAGAGAAACCAGACACATGCTCATTGCTCAAGGAGCACTCCAAACAAAAGACAATGAAAAATGAAAAGATTCAAATCAACCAAAACTTGTTACTCACAAATGTAGCATGTTGTGAACTCTACAAACAATATTTCCCCTCCGAGAATGAGAATGGTAAATTATTGTAATTAATACATGCATTAACAGAAATGTATGTAACCAAATGAAGAGGGATTAATAGTACATTTACTAGGCCTACTGGTAACATATGTAATGGAGAATTGATCAACAATAAACCATCAACGGGCAAATAATTCACACAATGAAACAATGAATGGGCAAGAATTGGCGGGAGACAGCTGAGCGCATTCTGGAGAGCTGAGTGCATGCATTCTGGAGCGAGACACGCCATATCGTCGCCATACATCCCTCCCCCTTGTTCCAAAATGTTTTATTATACTCAAGACACATTATCTTCACACATATTTTAAATTAAGCCGCAACTTAATTAGCTAGACATATTGCCACGTGCGCTGCCCAAATAGCTGGATTCCCAAATAGGCATTGGCCTACACACTTGTGATTTGAAACAATCCACAGCCATTTTAAAAGAAGCTAATGGTCCTCTGTGGTTAAGTTATGCTCTCTGGTGAAGTACTTTGAATGTTTTTATTTAGACAGGAGTAATTATATAATTTTGGCAAAACATCAATTTACTTTAGGGGAAGCCAGCATCCTAACAGTGCACTGTGCACCCGCCAACTTTCCTTTCCAATTCACGAGAGGCTGAAACCAGAGATCTGTATATAATGACGAGATGCTCATGTCTCCACCCTAACAATGGGAGTTGTTGGCCCAAAGGCGGGAAGGCAGATGACAAGTTTAGGTCTGCAGATTATGCCCATAGCAACCCATTGTGCTTATTCTGTAAAGATTTTTGTGAGAGTGTGCCCTCTCGCTTCTCCTCTTCTTCTCTGCTGAAACTCTCACCAGAGAACGCAACCGAGTGAGCGAAACAGCGCCCCTCTGTCTTACTACGTGTAGTCAATGTATCGGATACTGCCTGGACAGAAATAATATTACATGCCATACTCTTTTGGTCCAGACAGCAACAAATACATGGTCTACACATACTGAGACAGAGGGGCTCTGTTTCGCTCGCTCGGATGCTTTATCTGCGTCTCGGTAAAATCAATCTATATCAATATTTCAATAGTTTATTTGGACGTGCAAGGAGGTAGTTAGAGCGGGCCCCCTTAAGGCCGCCCATAAAGCCAGCCCAGGTTACATTTAATGCCTACGCAGAGTACATATAAGGCCCACTAATCCAATGTTAAATTAACACTTTTTAGAGTTAAAAATAACACTGTTTCAGTTTACTGACATACCTTGACGCATTAGCTTTATGTTTTGGTACAGGCTACATACAGTATTAGTTTGGACAAAGTGAAAAAATAAACATACAATGTTCAGTAACTCTTTAATAATAATTAAATTACTATAAATATGCTTATGTTCCAATTTCCACACTAGCATACCACCTAGGGTGCTTGCTCAATACATTGCTTCAATCTATGTAGTATGCTAGTGTGGTGGGTATTTGGTAAATACTCAGGATATTCTCAGAATTTACCCCATTCTCCTGTCCCCTGCATCCCACAGCTGTTCACTCCACCAAGGCTGGGCCCCCTAGTGGGGACGTTAACTCCAACACCTGGCCCTACCTGGCTGCAGCGCTGGCCACCGCCCTGACCATCTCCCTGTTCATCGTGGTGGCCGTCAAGTGCCGCCTCTTCCACCGCTACCTAGCCAGCTACCGCCACTCGTTGCTCCCCGAGGGGGACACAGCCAGCCAGCACAGCCCAGACGAGGTGACCTTCCCTGGGCACGGCATGGTGGGCAGAGGAGGTGGAGGTAATGGGACCCACCGAGGGTTGGATACTGATGACGACGATGGCTTCATAGAGGATAATTACATCCAGGCCAGCGAGAGGGCGAGGGCAGAGAGTCACGAGGACGAAGGGATGGAAGGAGAGGTGGTGGAGGATAGTGATGATGATCTTCAGTTCACCATTGGGTGATTTTAGGACTGGTTGAAAATGATTATTTACAGTTGATTGGGTGACAGTGGTGGGTTCACTTCACAGAATCCCATGCTGTCCAGACCAGACCTGGGTTCATATAATATTTGTTTGCTTTCAGATGCTTCAGCTGTGCTTAATTAAGCTTGTGTGTCACCCTAAAGTGAAAAAACCCGCCCTCCAGGTGAAACAGGCACTCCAGGCAGTCTCAATCAAACACTCAACATATTTGAAAGAAAACTATTACTATTTGAATCCTGGTCTGGTGAGAATATGTTGAAAGATGAAATATACTGAGAAATGATCATGGTCCCATTTTAAACAAACAACAACCTATTAAGGCTTTATAGAACATTCATAAAATCTTCATAAATACTACACTGAACAAAAATATAAACACAACATGCAACATGCGCAATTGAGTTACAGGAAATCAGTCAATTGAAATAAATTCATTAGGCCCTAATCTATGGATTTCACATGACTGGGAATACAGATCTGTTGGTCACAGATACCTTAAAAAAAAAAAGGTAGGGGCGTGGATTAGGAAACCAGTCAGTATCTGGTGTGATCACAATTTGCCTCATGCAGTGCGACATCTCCTTCGCAGAGAGTTGATCAGGCTGTTGATTTTGGCCTGTGGAATGCTGTCCCACTCCTCTTCAATTGCTGTGCAAAGTTGCTGGATATTGGCGGGAACTGGAACACGCTGTTGTACACGTTGATCCAGAGCATCCCTAACATGCTATGTGGGTGACATGTCTGGCAAGTATGCAGGCCATGGAAGAACTGGGACATTTTCAGCTTCCAGGAATTGTGTACAGATCCTTGTGACATGGGGCCGTGCATTATCATGCTGAAACATGAGGTGATGGCAGCGGATGAATGGCACAACAATGGGCCTTAGGATCTCGTCACAGTATCTCTGTGCATTCAAATTGCCATTGATAAAATGCAATTGTGTTCGTTGTCCGTAGCTTATGCTTGCCCATACCATAACCCCACCGCCACCATGGGGCACGCTGTTCACAACGTTGACATCAGCAAACCGCTCACCCACACGACGCCATCTGCCCAGTATGTTGACTCCAATTCTTCCCGCAGTTGTGTCAAGTTGGCTGGATGTCCTTTGATACACACAAGAGCAGTTGAGCGTGAAAAATCCAGCAGCGTTGCAGTTCTTGACACACTCAAACCCGTGCGCCTGGCACCTACTACCATACCCCGTTCAAAGGCACTTAAATATTTTGTCTTGCCCATTCACCCTTTGAATGGCACACACACAATCCATGTCGCAATTGTCTCAAGGCTAAAAATCCTTATTTAACCTGTCTCGTCCACTTCAACTACACTGATTGAAGTGGATTTAAGTGACATCAATAAGGGATCATAGCTTTCACCTGGGTTCACCTGGTCAGTCTATGTCATGGAAAGACCTAATGTTTTGTACACTCAAATAATTTGTAAGCAAATACATAAATTAATTATGATATAATTAGTTGATGTTGAGAGGTTACTTGAACTCTGTGAAGCATTTATTTGGGCTGCAATTTCTGAGGCTGGTAACTCTAATGAACTTATCCTCTGCAGCAGAGGTAACTCTGGGTGTTCCTTTCCTGTGGCGGTCCTCATGAGAGCCAGTTTCATCATAGCGCTTGATGGTTTCTGCGACTGCACTTGAAGAAACTTTCAAAGTTCTTGAAATGTTCTGTAGACTGACCTTCATGTCTTAAAGTAATGATGGACTGTCGTTTCTCTTCGCTTATTTGAGCTGTTCTTGCCATAATATGGACTTGGTCTTTTACCAAATAGGGCTATCTTCTGTATACCCCCCTACTTTGTCACAACACAACTGATTGGCTCAAACACATTTAGAAGGAAAGAAATTCCACAAATTAACTTTTAACAAGGCACACCTGTTAATTGAAATGCATTTAAGGCCTCCTGTAGCTCAGTTGGTAGAGGTTGGCGCTTGCAACGCCAGGGTTGTGGGTTTGTTTCCCACGGGGGGGCAGTATGAAAAATGTATGCACTCACTAACTGTAAGTCGCTCTAGATAAGAGCGTCTGCTAAATTACTAAAATGTAAATGTAAATTCCAGGTGACTACCTCATGAAGCTGGTTGAGAGAATGCCAAGAGTGTGCAAAGCTGTCATCAAGGCAAAGGGTGGCTACTTTGAACAATCTCAAATATAAAATAGATTTTGATTTGTTTAACACTTTTTTGGTTACAACATGATTCCATATGTGTTATTTCATAGTTTTGATGCCTTCACTATTATTCTAAAATGTAGAAAATAGTAAAAATAAAGAAAAACCCTGGAATGAGAAGGTGTGTCCAAGCCTTTGACTAGTACTGTACATTGTTGGATTTAACACAATCCACACTTATATGGCATGCCGTTTGCTTATTAATGATTTATATGTCACCCTTATAAAGGTTTTATGAAGTCTTTATAAAGACTTAAAAGTTATGTTTCGTTTAATGTTGGACTTTTCTCAGGTGTGGGACTAAATGAGCCACTCTTCATTAATGTGCTTTGGGCTCATCGGATGAGAAGTGCTTTTAAATGTAAATGTAGTTGATTATTAGTATCGTAAGGATGATGCAAATGTTATTGTTTGATATGCAATGATTTTCATTTTCTGAAAACACCCCGCAATGCAGATGATCTGTTTGTAAAAACAACATATCCTTGATTTTTAGGAATTTACAGTGCCTTCAGAAAGTATTCAGACCCCTTGACTTTTTCCACATTTTGTTGTGTTACAGCCTGAATTTAAAATTGTTTAAATGGATATTATTTGTCACTGGCCTACACACAATACCCCATAATGTCAAAGTGGAATTATGTTTTTCAAAATGTTTACAAATTATTTAAAAATGAAAAGCTGAAATGTCTTGAGTCAATAAGTATTCAACCCCTTTTTATTATGGCAAGCCTAAATAAGTTCAGGAGTAAAAATGTGCTTAACAAGTCACATAATACGTTGCATGGACTCACTCTGTGTGCAATAATGTTTAACATTATTTTTTAATGACAACCTCATCTCTGTAGCCCACATATACAATTATCTGAAAGGTCCCTCAGTCGAGCAGTGAATTTCAAACAAATTCAACCAAAGACCAGGGAGGCTTTTCCAATGCCTCGCAAAGGGCACCTATTGGTAGATAAGAAAAAAAAAGCAGATATTGAATATCCCTTTGAGCATGGTTCAGTTATTAATTACACTTTGGAGGGTGTATCAATATACCCAGTCACTACAAAGATACAGGCGTCCTTCCTAACTCAGTTGCCGGAGAGGTATTTCACCATGAGGCCAATGGTGACTTTAAAACAGAGTTTAATGGCAATATAGGAGAAAACTGAGGATGGATCAACAACATTGTAGTTACTACACAATGCTAACCTAATTGACAGAGTGAAAAGAAGGAAGTCTGTACAGAATAAAAACATTTGACAACATGCTTCCTGTTTGCAATAAGGCACTAAAGTAATACTGCAAAAAATTTGCAAAGCAATTACATTTTTGTCCTGAATGCAAAGAGTTATGTTTGGGGAAAATCCAATACAACACATTACTGAGTACCACGCTCCATATTTTCAAGCATAGTGGTGGCTGCATCATGTTATGGGTATGCTTGTAATCGTTACAGACTGGGGAGTTTTTCAGGATAAAAAATTAACGGAATGGAGCCAAGCACAGGCAAAATCCTAGAGGAAAACCTGGTTCAGTCTGCTTTCTGCCAGTCACTGGGAGATGGATTCACCTTTCAGCAGGATAATAACCTAAAACACAAGGCCAAATCTGCACTGGAGTTGCTTACCAAGAAGACAGTGAATGTTCCTGAGTGGCCGAGCTCCAGTTTTGACTTAAATCTGCTTGAAAATATATGGCAAGACTTGAAAATGGTTGTCTAGCAATATCAACAACCAATTTGTCAGAGCTTGAAAAGAATAATGGGAAAATATTGTACAATCCAGGTATGAAAAGCTCTTAGAGACTTACCCAGAAAGAATCTCAGCTGGAATCGTTGCCAAATGTCATTCAAACGTGTATTGACTCGGGTGTGAATACTTATGTACATTTCTAAAAGCATGTTTTCACTTTGTTATTATGGGGTATTGTGTGTAGATGGGTGAGAAAAAGTTTGAACTCAGGCTGTAACAAAGCAAAATGTGGAATAAGTCAGGGGTATAAATACTTTCTGAAGGCACTGTATATAGTCTTTTGACACTTTTTATATAATGTAAATGTTTTGTTATGTTCAAGATGCGAGATCCATTAAACACTGATGTTGTTTTGTTAGTCCTTCAAAATGAACAACACTTGTATGTAACCATTGATATTGATAACTTTATTATAATCTACTTGGTAAAGAAATTATAGAAATGTGTCTTATGTACAAAAAACACATTTTCAGTCATTTTCTTTGCCACTATTTCATCATTGATGAAGAATTAAGACAATAAGTCTCATGGAGAAAAGATTAACCTTAGGTTGTTCTCATCAGCCGTCTACAGTTCTCAGGTTGATAAACAATGTCACTTTTTTCTCAGCATTTCGTTAAAAACAGCAGAATATACAATCTATACAGACAGATTGACCTGTAGATGTTGAGTCCATATCATAGTTGTAAAAATGTTGATATTCATATGATACAGTACATACAAAATATATGTACGGACAGCTTAGAACAAGTGCTGCTGAGACTGAGGCTGTCCTAATATGGACATCGCAACCATCCCTGCATTTGGTCTTATATTTTACACATAACTGTTAATTAGAAAGACTACCAGTGCTTAATTTGAGACGAATCCTGCCAGAACAGGATCTAGCACCTCTCATTTTTGGACTGTTTCGTTCCGGAACCTATTTGGCAGGATTTGGTACCTCTTGTGGCATGACAAATAACTTTCACTGTTTGCAATGTAAAAATTTGAATAAAAGCGATCAGAGTTAATTCGAGTTGCCTTCTCATTAATTTTCCTGCGCCCTAAAAGAAGTATGTTAATAATTAGATTTTCAGCCTGCGCCTTATAGGCTATTCTAAGAATTTATTCAGGTTGGGCCGGCCGGGCTTAGGTTTGCGCAACACTGTAGCCTACGTTTGAGACCAACGCATGGCTGTTGCTGTGGTGAGAGAGAGAAGCACGCCTGTAGCCTATCTCTCACAGAACTAGAATGAGATTAACTTTCTATGATCTCTCTCCCTCTCTCTTGTGTGTCACCCTAAAGTGGAAAGACCCTCCCTCCAGGTGAAACAGGCCCTCCAGGCAGTCTCAATCAAACACTCAACATATTTGAAAGAAAACAATTACTATTTTAATCCAGGTCTGGTGAGAATATGTTGAAAGATGAAAGATACTGAGAAATGATCATGGTCCCATTTTAAACAAACAACAACCTATTAAGGCATGAGCCTGCAACTCTCATCTCTCCAGCATTGTACTTCATCATTTGTTTGTTCAATTATTTAATATGACCATTTTCCCTTATAGATTCAGCACCCCTGATAAATTGAAATAAATGTGCCAAAGTTATAGAATTACTGCTGTCTGTACAGAAAGAAATGAAATAATTCAGAATACTACTCCATTTGAAAAGAGAAGACTAATATATCTGTAGGCTGCCAAAATATTTGATCAACTTCCAAATAGGCCTATTGAGCGAACAGCATTGTTTTACAAAGTAAAATAAGAAAGAGATGGGCTTTTGCCACGAGTGCACATCAATGGGTTAGTCAGTGGAACTGGAAAGCTATTTTAGGACTGGAATTTCTTCCTCATATTGTACAATATGTGTGTCTCCACACATCTAGGCCTAGGCTATCGATGAATTCAAGACTAGGTCGTTTTTTAATAAACTCGGATTTTCAGTTTGTCAGTGTCAAATTAGCTTGTCATTTCAATAATTTGTGTGGTATTAAAAAATATTCTGCCAAAGTCTGCAGTTGTAAAAGTACGTAGAGTTGCATGAAATGCGTTTATAAAAGGTCACATTTTTCCCAGAACCTAGGCTACTAAAAATGTTCCCCATGTGTACAACTTCTGTAAGCGCCTCTACTCTATGCCACTAGGCAATGCGACGATATGAACGCAATGCTTTATTATAAATGTGAATCTTTTTTGTCATGCGTTCCAGTACCTCAGAGCCCCCCAGGTCACCCGCCTTCGTGCTCTCTTTTTGTTCCGGCACCTTCCGATATACAAATATTTGGGTCAATATAATAACATAAAATAGGACACGTGAGTCAAAACAACACAGACAAACTAGAACCATGTGACTTGGTCGGGTCTCCTCCCTGCGAGTGGCTTGTTTGTGACGACGGCAGTGTAGCACTCATACTGCCACTGACAGAAACAATGGCTGGTCTGACTGAGGGTCCTGGGGGTCCGTGGGGCTGGTGTCACCCTGCACAGCCTGGTTCCCACAACACAGCAGCGGTGAATGGCACAGTGGGCATAGTGGGCACGGTCTGCAGTGGGCATTAGTCAACAGGATGACGCAGTCACAGTGCCAGCAACAAACACAGGACTCTGTTACAGACCAGGGAGAGAGAGTGGTGATACCCTTTTCCTATCTTTCCCTCCCCTCAAGTCCCGTCATCTATTAAGTCCCCTAGTCTCATCTCTTCTCTCCTAACTTTCCTCCCTCTCCAATCCTCTTCTCACCTCCTGCTCTCCTCTCCTCACTTGTTTTCCTCTCCTCTCTTCTTCAGCAGACATGGGATGTATACAGTTTTTATGGCTCTGGTCCCATTGCTCAATCAAGCACAGCTCAAGTATTTTAAAGAAATACAAATACTATTTGAACCAAGGGTAGTGTTCATTAGGGCAACGCTGTTTGGTGCCTAATGAACAAGACCCAGGTCTGCTCTCTCAGATGAGGCTAGTTCTACTAGAGGAGACTGTAAACACCCTGACTGCCCTGTCCCGCAACCCCCTCCCTCCCCTCCTCCGCCTCTGCAACATCCTCCTCTCTCTCCTCTGCTGGAGGTGCACCACCAGCAAGTACCCGGCCACCGCCAGCCCGGTGGCGCCCCCTGCCCACAGTAGCACCACCCCGGACAGGAACATATCCCTGTGGCGCTGCCCGGGCCCATGGTGCCCGCTGGCCAGCGACATGTAGAGTAGGACCCCTCCGCAGAGTGCCAATGCCATCCCGGTGAAAAGGATGACCAACGGGTCCGCCCGCCCACCGCTCTTCATTAACTCTATCCGCCTCCGGCTGCGAACGCAATTCATATCCTGGACGGCGGAGCTTAGGAGCTGTTTGAGGAGGACAGCCAGAGCTAGGAGGCAGAGCATGGTGCCCACACCCAGGCGCCACTCCCCGGACAGGCTGGTGGTGGTGGAGAGGAGGCCTACACCGCCCAGCCCCAAGCCCAGGACGAAGCTCACTGAGATGCAGTAGCAGAGCAGGGAGCGCCGCGGCTCGCGGAACCACCACAGTTCCACCTGGTCCTCCAACACCCGCCGCTGGAGCAGGGCCGGGTCCAGGCGCAGCACACGGGGGGTACGGCGTGGGGTGCGCCGCGGGGGCATGGGGGAGAACTCCTCCATCTCAGCCATGGTTACTAGGGGAGCCCCCCTCGAGGTTAATCCAGCCAGCTCACAATAGGTACCTGAGGGGGTTAGCAGTTTGGGTTAAATGTCATTTTCAAACTCTATGCTTGTGTAACTTGCATTGAGCTATGTTGAGAACTATATCCATGATTAAAGTTGTCATACAAATCTTATCATCCACATTCTACTTGTTATCTTTTGTGCTGGTTGCCTCATCAATATATATATATCAGTATATACCAGAGTAGTTCTCAATATATTGTCATTGGAGTTGTACTTAAATGTGCACGTGATTATGCTGGCGTCCTAGCAACATTGTCACATGTAGATTACTTACCAGTGCAGACTAACGACCCTGTTCCTCTAGCCTCTCTTTAGTCATCCCATCTGTCAGTCCTCCAATCAGATCGTCATAACGGAAACACATCATGATAGACATACACACTCCACAAAACTTCCTGGAGGCTGGTTGAGACAGTTGTGGTTCATAATTCCAAAGCTGTGTGTCTTGGTGGGTCTCAGAGTGGAGTCATCCTGGTTGTGTCATGGTCCAAGTGCTCCAGCGTTGACAGCATGCTTGTTTGCAGTGATGTCAGATTAACTGAGGTAGTTTCCAGTCCTGAAGGAGATCCTCATGGTTGAGTTGAGAGATATATGACAACAGGTCCTCCCTCCTCAGTGTAATTTCTCTCTGGTCTGCTCTCCTATCTCTCTCTCTCGCTCTCGCTCTCTCTCTCTGGTCTGCTCTCCTCTCTCTCTCTCTCTCTCTCTCTCTCTCTCTCTCTCTCTCTCTCTCTCTCTCTCTCTCTCTCTCTCTCTCTCTCTCTCTCTCTCTCTCTCTCTCTCTCTCTCTCTCTCTCTCTCTCTCTCTCTCTCTCTCTCTCTCTCTCTCACACACACACACACACACACTTTCACTCACACACACACACACACACACACTTTCACTGTGAGTTGTGATAATTGTCAGGGCAGAGAGTCAAGGATGATGACACACAGACGGAGGGAGTCTAGGACAATCCATCATGAGTGGGGATGGTAGTGGTGGGATGATAATGGTAGTGAGGGTGGGTAGGTAGAAGATTTGTATACGCTTCGCTCACCCACAATATGGCAAGCCTGGTGACAGTGACACACTGCCCACTAATGTGACTGGGTTCTGTCAAAGCTGGCATCACGGACTCGCTGGCACTGTGGGCACCGGCACACACTCACTCTCTCTCTCACACACACACACGTAGCGCCACCCACTCCACATGGGCAATGAGAGAGGACACCCTCTCTACTCTTCTCATGAAGGAAAACCACCACGTCATTAAGTGGTCAAAAAGCACAATCACAAATCACAATACATATGGTGGAAATAGGGGGGGAGGGTGTGATTGTTATGGGGTGGCATTGGTGACATCGACCAGTGCTTCGCAGTGAGACGGCACGCGGACAGACAGACAATGGGGCAGCCGATGGACGGCTGGTGTGTTTGTGGAGGGGCTCTGATGTCAGTGTCCCCAGATAATGCCCTCTCTGTCACTCCAAGTATGGCGTCATTGATTCACATGATCTAAGATTGCCTCTTGCGTTAGTTACAATGGAGGCTCTCTAACTGGCCCTTCCCATCTTATACTGTTCAAATTCCAATGTCAGCACCTAATGTGTAGGCATAATACTACATAAAGTTTAGTGCCAGAGCCAAACATAAAGATAGGTGATTTATGCTATTGGAGGAAAATCAAAAACACTTCATATGAATACCCTCTTGGGTGGAGGTGCCCTTATTAGAGTAACTACGAACAGTGTATGCTCTCCCGTCAGTCCGTTTGAATTAATTGTTTGTGTGCTCTGATTGGTTGATGGTGTGACTGGCCCTCCACCTGTTTTTTTGCACCTCCATCAGGAGAGATCATCCATTGAATTATACTTGTGAGCAAACATTCCATAACTGCAGGTGGCAGTAAATCCCCAACCTTGGCTTTATACCTGTTCAAACAAAACACTCCTGGTGGCAGTATGCACCCTTTCAGTTTATTTACGAACTCATAGAAGTAGTAGAAGAACAAATGGACTACTTTCAAATGGAGATAGCTTCAATGGCGCTGCCCATGCTGACACAGACGTCGTAATGGGACAGACACAAAGATGAGAAGTCTAACTAACTCTTTGACCTCCACCTCGTGCCCACTCCTCCGTCCTCAACTTCTTTTGAAAAAGTTCAAAGGTAATCGAAGACAGGAGGGGAGGAAACCTGGAAACAAATGTATGTGCTTGTATGAAATGAGACTCACCTTCTCTGCTAGCACGTCACAGGGGTGGAATCCTAAAATAAATGTAAAGTAGTAAAAATACATGTATTTTTGTGCGAGACATTTAATAGATAAAAGGATAAGTAGCGTATCGTTTTTAAATGTGTGCATGCTTTTCTCCTTCGAGAAAACAACAGCTGACTCAAAGGGGGTGTGGCGGATTTTATAACACTTACGCGCTAGCTGTCGGGAGGATACACTTGTACTTCCTATGCGGGAGGAGGCTATCAAGGAGAGGACACTCCTTCGTTCGCCTATTAACAAATTGACACTCCTCCATATGGCAACTGCTTTTTGGTTTAAGGAGGAGTTGAGGAGAGGATGTACTTTTCCCAATTGAGAATCTCCCAGGGAAAGACAAAGTTGTTGCTGTCTCCATGTCCCACACCAGAGGGGTATACTACGAAGCAGAATCAATAAATTAGCCAGCTAACTTGCCTAAATATTCAGTTTTTTTATTTTTTATTTTTTATTTTTTTATTCTTGAAATTGGCATTGTCTAATTGACTCAAAAACCCAAAACACATATTGAAATGTAGCTTTCTTAATGAACCTGAAAATCTGTAGTTAGAGCAAAGTTAGTGAAGATGAATGTAGTGTTAAAGAATGGAATAAAAATGAAATTATCTCAAGTTGGAGTGGAGGATAGATCTTTGTGTATGTCAGATAATGATTCGTTTCTTGTTGGGATGCGTTTGTTGATTAAGGATACATATCTGGAAGACGCGTTTGAGGTTCGAAGATGGTAAAGCATGCGCTGGGAAAAGTGGAATCTATCAAAGTGACCAGAAGTGCTCTTATTCTGATTAGTTGTGTTTCTGAAGAACTGAGGAAGATTGCAGTAGGCTTCAAAATAATCCATACAACAGAAGTATCGTGCTTTGAACTTCGGAGCAGAGAGCCCTTTAAATAAGTAATCTCAGGGGTGACGACAGATGTTAACATTGAATACCTGAAGAGAATTCCTGGTGTGGTTGGTGCCCTGTGCCTTACTGGGTGAATTGAAAAATAAGTAGTTTTTTAATAAAGAGCACCTACCTACACATGTGAAGGTTTGCTATGTAAGATTCGCTGTAAGCGCTTTCGTCCCCAAACCACTACAGTGTGAACATTTTAAAGGATTTGGCCATGTTTCAAGTGTGTGTAGACTGACGAAGTATACTGAAGAACAGTGTGTAGAAGGATGACGGTGTTGCAATTGTTGTGGGGATCATGATCATGGATTTTGTAGTGTTCTTTGCCACAGTTATAAACTGTACTGCTCAAGTGTCAAAGCAACTGGACATTATTGTGGGAAAAGTTTTTGGGACTTAAGGAGTTTACATCGGAAAACTTGCAAGGGGTATTGGCGCTGGAAAACGTCTCACCCTCCCAGGCTCACCTTGAGCCTGTATAGGGATAAGATATATTTTTATTTTTAACAGAAAAGTAGTTTGATGTAGTTTATCTTTTGTATTTTTGGTAGTTTGTATGAAAAGAAAAACGATATATTTACTATTTTAAAGACTTGCTACTGACTATTGAACACTTTTTGCCCAACGAGTTCATTCCCCTGACTGTTTATTGATGAATTGGTAACTGAAAGAGTTGCAAAGAGGCTGTTTTGGTACGACATGGCTGATAGGCTTGTTAGTGTTTCATTAGTTAGCTAACTTAGTGACTCATTTTGGAATGGCATGTCACATTGAACAACAAAGGAGCTGATTGGCTTACACTACCATTCCAAAAGGACTGCGGTGGCTACTGCTACCTAGCATGTGGACGTAAAGGGCAGTTTTCCAAGAAAACTAGCAGTATTTAAATCTTTCCGATGTATCAGTGTGGATAAAGGTACAATTTGGAGTACAGTGGCATATCCCATCCCTGCATTGAGGTACGTTTTCCGACCCATATCTTGTGCCGGCTCCACGGTGTCTTAATGTAACTATGATTGCGTTCCGACCCCAGTGTAGCTCAGTCTAAACAAGCATAAAGGTAGGGTCGGAATCTTCTGGCAAACGTTACTTGAGTCACTGTCCCCTGCCTCTACATTTATTTTGGTTAAAATTACTGTATCAAGCCTTGTTAATTTCCCTATTACATTTGTTTAAATCTATTGAATATTTCCCCATTAATGTTTGTTTTTGCTTTGATTATTTGATTATTATACATCTTTCCTTAGTTATGTTGTGGCTTATTGTGATTTTGTTTAATCATTTTTGGTGAGGTATTCTGGAGGTTTATTGAATCTTTGTATTTCACTCAGTATAACACGGCCCAGGAGAGGCCTGCTGCGAACACAGGATTGAGCGTGCCTGCTGTGGGGCGACCCCCCGTCTGTCTCTGGTGTGGGTTTGGAAGGTTTACATATCTTGTAACCACCCATTCATACAAACTGATACAAATGCAAGAACTGATTACTTATATTCACTTGTCTATATGTCTCATTCTTCAATCTGGTCCTTGATATATATATATATATATATATATATATATATATATATATATATATATATGTATATATATATATATATGTATATATATATATATATATATATATATATATATATATATATATATATATACAGTGAGGGAAAAAAGTATTTGATCCCCTGCTGATTTTGTACCTTTGGCCACTGACAAAGAAATGATCAGTCTATAATTTTAATGGTAGGTTTATTTGAACAGTAGGAGTTAGAATAACAACAAAAAAATCCAGAAAAACGCATGTCAAAAATGTTATAAATTGATTTGCATTTTAATGAGGGAAATAAGTATTTGACCCCCTCTCAATCAGAAAGATTTCTGGCTCCCAGGTGTCTTTTATGCAGGTAACGAGCTGAGATTAGGAGCACACTCTTAAAGGGAGTGCTCCTAATCTCAGCTTGTTACCTGTATAAAAGACACCTGTCCACAGAAGCAATCAATCAATGAGATTCCAAACTCTCCACCATGGACAAGACCAAAGAGCTCTCCAAGGATGTCAGGGACAAGATTGTAGATCTACACAAGGCTGGAATGGGCTACAACACCATCGCCAAGCAGCTTGGTGAGAAGGTGACAACAGTTGGTGCGATTATTCGCAAATGGAAGAAACACAAAATAACTGTCAATCACCCTCGGCCTTGGGCTCCATGCAAGATCTCACCTCGTGGAGTTGCAATGATCATGAGAAAGGTGAGGAATCAGCCCAGAATTACACGGGAGGATCTTGTCAATGATCTCAAGGCAGCTGGGACCATAGTCACCAAGAAAACAATTGGTAACACACTACGCCGTGAAGGACTGAAATCCTGCAGCGCCCGCAAGGTCCCCCTGCTCAAGAAAGCACATATACATGCCTGTCTGAAGTTTGCCAATGAACATCTGAATGATTCAGAGGAGAACTGGGTGAAAGTGTTGTGGTCAGATAAGACCAAAATGGAGCTCTTTGGCATCAACTCAACTCGCCGTGTTTGGAGGAGGAGGAATGCTGCCTATGACCCCAAGAACACCATCCCCACCGTCAAACATGGAGGTGGACACATTATGCTTTGGGGGTGTTTTTCTGCTAAGGGGACAGGACAACTTCACCGCATCAAAGGGACGATGGACGGGGCCATATACCGTCAAATCTTGGGTGAGAATCTCCTTCCCTCAGCCAGGGCATTGAAAATGGGTCGTGAATGGGTATTCCAGCATGACAATGACCCAAAACACACAGCCAAGGCAACAAAGGAGTGGCTCAAGAAGAGTGGCCTAGCCAGTTTCCAGACCTTAATCCCATAGAGAATCTGTGGAGCGAGCTGAAGGTTTGATTTGCCAAACGTCAGCCTTAAAACCTTAATGACTTGGAGAAGATCTGCAAAGAGGAGTGGGACAAAATCCCTCCTGAGATGTGTGCAAACCTGGTGGCCAACTACAAGAAACGTCTGACCTCTGTGATTGCCAAGAAGGGTTTTGCCACCAAGTACTAAGTAATGTTTTGCAGAGGGGTCAAATACTTATTTCCCTCAATAAAATGCAAATCAATTTATAAATTTTTGTACATGCATTTTTCTGGATTTTGTTGTTGTTATTCTGTCTCACTGTTCAAATAAACCTACCATTAAAAGTATAGACTGATCATGTCTTTGTCAGTGGGCAAACGTACAAAATCAGCAGGGGATCAAATACCTTTTTCCTTCACTGTATATATATATATATATATATATATATTTTAGTTGACACACCTGTGTGATGTTTCTAGAGCCGACTGATATATCGGTTCTCAGATATTATCTGCCGATATTGGCCTTTCACCACTATAGCGGTACAGGACGATAATTCCACCGATAACTGATTTTCAATAAATAGGATGAAAAAAAGGGAATCTCATGCTTATCTGAATACGTGCAGCCATTTTCATGATGTGTCAGTATTGTCACAATGTATGAAATCAACATTTTGAAGCATAGTTATTGAACAATTGCTCTTTTGGATGGCAATTTATGAGAATTCAGAGTGGGAAAATTACAATTTTCCCGCTGTAAAACAGTATATCAGCAGATACAGTTGAAGTCGGAGGTTTACATACACTAAGGTTGGAGTCATTAAAACTCACTTTTCAACCACTCCACAAATTTCTTGTTAACAAACTATATTTTGGCAAGTCGGTTAGGACATCTACTTTGTGCATGACACAAGTAATTTTTCCAACAATTGTTTACAGACAGATTATTTCATTTATAATTCACTGTATCACAATTCCAGTGGGTCAGAAGTTTACATACACTAAGTTGACTGTGCCTTTAAACAGCTTGTAAAATTCCAGAAAATGATATCATGGCTTTAGAAGCTTCTAATAGGCTAATTGACATAATTTGAGTCAATTGGAGGTGTACCTGTGGATGTATTTCAAGGCCTACCTTCAAACTCAGTGCCTTTTTCTTGACATCATGGGAAAATCAAAAGAA
Source organism: Coregonus clupeaformis (assembly GCF_020615455.1). Lineage (NCBI taxonomy): Eukaryota > Metazoa > Chordata > Actinopteri > Salmoniformes > Salmonidae > Coregonus > Coregonus clupeaformis. The sequence goes on from NC_059212.1 coordinate 13,339,734, forward strand.
GAAAATGCAGACCTCCACAAGTCTGGTTCATCCTTGGGAGCAATTTCCAAACGCCTAAAGGTACCACGTTAATCTGTACAAACAATAGTACGCAAGTATAAACACCATGGGACCACGCAGCCGTCATACCGCTCAGGAAGAAGACGCGTTCTGTCTCCTAGAGATGAACCTACTTTGGTGCGAAAAGTGCAAATCAATCCCAGAAGAACAGCAAAGGACTTTGTGAAGATGCTGGAGGAAACAGGTACAAAAGTATCTATATCCACAGTAAAACGAATCCTATATCGACATAACATGAAAGGCCACTCAGCAAGGAAGAAGCCACTGCTCCAAAACCACCATAAAAAAGCCAGACTACGGTTTTCAACTGCACATGGGGACAAAGATCGTACTTTTTGGAGAAATGTCCTCTGGTCTGATGAAACAAAAATAGAACTGTTTGCCCATAATGACCATCGTTATGTTTGGAAGAAAAAGGGGGACACTTGCAAGCCGAAGAACAGCATCCCAACCGTGAAGCACGGGGGTGGCAGCATCATGCTGTGGGGGTGCTTTGCTGCAGGAGGGACTGGTGCACTTCACAAAATAGATGGCATCATGAGGAAGGAAAATTATGTGGATATATTGAAGCAACATCTCAAGACATCAGTCAGGAAGTTAAAGCTTGGTCGCATGTGGATCTTCCAAATGCACAATGATCCCAAGCATACTTCCAAAGATGTGGCAAAATGGCTTAAGGACAACAAAGTCAAGGTATTGGAGTGGCCATCACAAAGCCCTGACCTCAATCCCATAGAAAATCTGTGGGCAGAACTGAAAAAGTGTGTGCGAGCAAGGAGGCCTACAAACCTGAATCAGTTACACCAGCTCTGTCAGGACGAATGGCCAAAATTCACCCAACTTATTGTGGGAAGCTTGTGGAAGGCTACCCAAAACGGTTGACCCAAGTTAAACTATTTAAAGACAATGCTACCAAATACTAATTGAGTGTATGTAAACTTCTGACCCACTGGGAATGTGATAAAATAAACAAAAGCTGAAATAAATCTTTCTCTCTACTATTATTCGGACATTTCACATTCTTAAAATAAAGTGGTGATCCTAACTGACCTAAGACAGGGACATTTTACTAGGATTAAATGTCAGGAATTGTGAAAAACTGAGTTTAAATGTATTTGGCTAAGGTGATTTTTTAGAACGAAAACCTGAAAAAACTGGGAAAAATGAAAACCTGGAAAAACCAAACAAAGAAAACGGAATTTGGGAAAAAAAACTAACGGAATCAAGCAAATAATAAAACAGATTTTATACGGCCCTATTTATGGTGCATAGGGCTTCTCCACTACTCATATGAGTGGAGTATTAGTTCTTCAAATAGTATCAGTAGAGAGCCCAGCGTCTGTGGAGTTGGACCTATAACCGAAAGGTAGCTGCTTCAAATCCCGGGCTAGGCACTGGAAAAAAGGAGGGAATTGATCTGGCAACTGGAGGGCTGCTGAGTTCACATCCTAAAAACATCCCCCTACCGTTGCGGCCTTGAGCAAGGCCATTAGCACCACAACATGCTCTCCATTCAGGGGCGCTGCAGTGCAGCTCATCTCAACTGTGTGTGATGTGTGATGTCATGACTTCATTCTATAGCTAGAGGACTCCTGATATCTCCAAGAGTGGTAAGTATACATTTTTTTTGTCTTTATCTGTTGTGGTCTAATATTGTATTTTTGCTAGCTAGGGCCATCTACTTTAAGTGCTGCCCGTTTTCCCAGTGGCCTGCTTGGTGTGTGAACTGCTGACTGCTCATAATTTGCAGATAGTTGTTGACACATCAACCAGTATCAAGGGGCAAGGTATTTGTGACTTGTTTTGGTAATCAGTGGCTGTATTGGAGGGGAGTGGTTTCACCTCTCCTAGGCAATCAGCAATTAGTACAGGGAGGTGTGCTCTCAACCTCTGCTAGGCAATTAGAAATTAGTGTTAGTTATTCAGTCTCCCCTGGTTTCTCAGCGTCAGCTGTAAGCGGAGGTCGTGTCAGTGGCGGTTTTGTCGCAAAACTAAGACAGTTGCTGAAACAAAGACGGTTCTGCCGAGTTGTTCGATGAAGGAAAGAGAGGGGGGTTCCACACCACTCTCTCATTTGAGTATCTTACAGTTTATCTAATTTTTCTATTTTATAGCTTTGTCAACTATGTGTGTGTTTTCTATACCTGTTCGCTCCTCTCCCTGTAGGCTTTACAGACGCTCCCCACCCCTTGGCTGCAACCCTTCTAATGTAGTGTACCCTGCGCGCACAGCCCATGTGGAATTCTGGGTGTCTGGCAGCGTTTGGAACTGCTGATCTGCGGTGAAGAACGCTGAGTTCATCTCAGCCTATGCTGCTCTTCAGTCCCTTGACTTTTTGGCCCTGACTGAGACATGGATCATCCTAGAGAACACTGCTACTCCAGCTGCTCTTTCTTCATCTGACTATGTTTTCTCTCATAGTCCGACAGCATCTGGTCATCGCGGTGGTGGCACAGGTCTACTCATTTCTCCTAAGTGGAGATTTTCTATTTTCTCCCTCTCTCACCTGTCCATTTCCTCATTTGAATTCCATGCTGTCACTGTCACTTGTCCACTCAAGCTTAACATTATTGTCATCTATTGCCCACCAGGTTCCCTTGGAGAGTACTTCAATGAGCTTGACACCTTGATTAGCTCATTTCCTGACGATGGCGCACTGCTCTTCATACTTGGTGACTTCAATCTCCCTACGTCTGCCTTCGATTCATTTCTTTCCAACTCTCTCTTTCCCCTCCTTGCCTCTTTTGACCTCACCCTTTTCCAATCCCCTCCAACTCACAAGGCAGGCAATACGCTTGACCTCATCTTTACTAGAGGCTGCTCACCTACTAATCTCACTGCAACCCCCCTCCAGGTCTCTTATCACTACTTTGTTTCCTTTTCTGTCTCCCTTTCCTCCAACCCTAACCACTTAGCCCCTACCCAGATGGTAATGCGCCATCGTAATTGTCGCTCTCTCTCTCCCAATACTCTCTCCTCTCATATCCTATCATCTCTCCCTTCCGCTAAATCCTTCTCCCTTCTGTCTCCTGATTCTGCCTCTTCGACCCTACTCTCCTCCCTTTCTGCATCCTATGATTCGTACTGTCGCCTTTCCTCCCGGCGGGCTCGGCCCTCCCCTCCTGCTCCATGGCTGAGTGACTCATTGCGAGCTTACAGAACAGGGCTGCGGGCAGCTGAGCGAAAATGGAGGAGAACTAAACTTCCGGAGGACCTATCATCCTTTCACTCCCTCCTCTCTACCAGCTGTTAAAGCCAATTTCTACCACTCAAAATGTCAAGCTTCTGCCTCTAACCCTAGGAAACTCTTTTCCACCTTCTCCTCCCTCCTTAATCCTCCACCCCTCCCCCTCCCTCCTCCCTCTCTGCGGACGATGGGAGGGCAGCTCCTGCTCAGCCCAGTCCAAGCTCTTCTCTGGCATGGCACCCCAATGGTGGAACCAGCTTTCCCCTGAAGCTAGGACAGCAGAGTCCCTGCCCATCTTCCGAAAACATCTGAAACCCTACCTCTTCAAACAGTATCTTAAATAATCCCCCCCCAAAAAAAACTAAAAAACTAAAAAAACATAAATAAATAAAACAGCACACTTGCAGTCTAAAATTATCTGGTTTTAAATGTACTTAAGTAAAGGGGTGGAAAAAGTACTCAATTCTCATACTTAAGTAAAAGGTAAAAGTAAATGCTAGACATCAAAATGTTGTTTATTTTTTTATTTACAGACAGCCAGGGGTACACTCCAACACTCATAACACAAATACTGCATTTGTAAATTAAGTGAGTCAGCCAGATCAGAGGCGGTATGCCTGAGCATTTGAAATGTAACGAGTACTTTTGGGTGTCATGGGAAAAAGTATGGGAGTAAAAAAGTACATATTTTCTTTAGTAAAAGTAAAAGTTGTAAAAAATATAAATACTCAAGTAAAGTACAGATACCCCAAAAAAGCGACTTAAGTTGTACTTCAAATTATACTACATGACCAAAAGTATGTGGACAACTGCTCGTCGAACAACTCATTCCAAAATCATGGGCATTAATATAGAGTTGGTCCCCCCCTTTTCTGCTATAACAGCCTCCACTCTTCTGGGAACACTTTCCACTAGATGTTGGAACATTGCTGCGGGGACTTGCTTCCATTCAGCCACAAGAGCATTAGTGAGGTCGGGCACTGTTGGGCAATTAGGCCTGGCTCGCTGTCGGCGTTCCAATTCATCCCAAAGGTGTTCAATGGGGTTGAGGTCAGGGCTCTGTGCAGGCCAGTCAAGTTCTTCCACACTGATCTCGACAAACAATTTCTGTATGGACCTCGCTTTGTGCACGGGGGCATTGTCATGCTGAAACAGGAAAGGTCCTTCCCCAAACTGTTGCCACAAAGTTGGAAGCACTGAATCGTCTAGAATGTCATTGTATGCTGTAGCGTTAAGATTTCCCTTCACTGGAACTAAGGGGCCTAACCCGAACCATGAAAAACAGCCTCAGACCATTATTCCTCCTCCACCAAAATGTACAGTTGGCACTATGCATTGGGGCAGGTAGTGTTCTCCTGTCATCCGCCAAACCCAGATTTGTCCGTTGGACTGCCAGATGGTGAAGCGTGATTCATCACTGCAGAGAATGTGTTTCCACTTCTCCAGAGTCCAATGGCGGCAAGCTTTACACCACTCCAGCTGAGGCTTGGCATTGCACATGGTGATCTTAGGCTTGTGTACGGCTGCTCGGCCATGGAAACCCTTTTCATGAATCTCCTGACGAACAGTTATTGTGCTGACGTTGCTTCCAGAGGCAGTTTGGAACTCGGTAGTGAGTGTTGCAGCCGAGGACAGACAATTTTTACACGCTACGTGCTTCAGTACTCTGTGGTCCAGTTCCTGTGTGGCTTAACACTTCGCGGCTGAGCTGTTGATGCTCCTAGAAGTTTCCACTTCACAATAACAGTACTTACAGTTGAACGGGGCAGCTCTAGCAGGGCTGAAATTTGACGAACTGACATGTAGGAAAGGTGGCATCCTATTACGTTGCCACGGTGAAAGTCACTTTGCTCTTCCGTAAGGCCATTCTACTGCCAATGTTTGTCTATGGAGATTGCATGGCTGTGTGCTCGATTTTATATACATGTCAGCATCAGGAGTGGCTGAAATAGCCGAATCCACTAATTTGAAGTGGTGTCCACATACTTTTGTATATATAGTGTATTTTGACTTAGTTACTTTACACCACTGGCCTTAACCTGGATGCAAGGCAATGTCCTGCCTTGGACTATGGTTGCATCTATCTCCACCAGGCTTCTTGAAAATCAGATGACAAACCTGCATGGATTAAGAAAACAAAATGGTACCTGTATTTAGACAATTGTAGTCAAGAGAGCCACAGTGTTTTTTATACACGAGTCTACAGGTTTTTGTTCTAACACTCTGCTAACAATTCACTTATTATATCAATTATGAATTTGTAGACCAACTGGATATTGAATTGTGTTTGGTTGTCAACGCAACCAAATCTCAACATTTGAAGGAGATGTATCTTCTGCTTGGATAGTTCCATCTGTGCCAGTGACTTAGTCTGTCTTTAATTCCAGTCTGTTTACAAATTAATAGTTGATATGTTGGATTCACAGCTCCATCTCAACCAAAAATCTAAGTTAAAGAATAGGACTAAATCAAATCAAACTTTAAATGCACTTTAAATCAAGTTTGATTTGATTTGGTCCTATACTTTAAATGTGCTCCTTCAAATGTAGATACTTGGTAGTGTTGAAAACCAAACACAATTCAATATCACTTTTGCAATACAGTAATAGTCTAAATGTAAGGCTGTTACAAACTAATATAACAGTATTTTTTCTCAACCTTAAAATGAGTAACACATCCATAGCCACATTTTGAGGTTACTGTAACTATAAATGTCTTTTTATGTAATCATAGAAAGTGTGCATTGCAGGTCGCAGGTCTATGAGATCTTCACAATTGCTATAATCCCATACAGACAAATTATATATTTACATATATTTTCACAACATGTATGTAAACTATTTACCTATATATAAATTACAGATATCTAAATAAACTGTAGGTTTGGAATGCATTTCAATTAACAGGTGAGCCTTCTTAAAGTTAATTTGTGGTATTCATTTCCTTCTAAATGCGTTTGAGCCAATCAGTTGTGTTGTGACAAGGTAGGGGTGGTATACAGAAGATAGACCTATTTGGTAAAAGACCAAGTCTATATTATGGCAAGAACAGCTCAAATAAGCAAAGAGAAATGACAGTCCATCATTACTTTAAGACATGAAGGTCAGTCAATCCGGAAAATGTCAAGAACTTTTAAAGTTTCTTCAAGTGCAGTAGGAAAAACCATCAAGCGCTATGATGAAACTGGCTCTCATGAGGACCGCCACAGGAATGGAAGGGTTTGGGGAAGGTTGTGTGTTTTTTTATTGGGCACAGGGGAGGGTAGTCCGTTTTTTCCCTGGTTTATATTTGCCATTTAGCATGTTTTACTATATAATGTCTTCCATATAGCCACATGTCCTCATCTGCTTGCATTCGCCTCTCCTATCAAGGTGTTTTGGTACTTCCCTTATGCACTATGCTTTTCTGCATGCTTACTATACAACAGGTCAGTATAGTCTACCAGTCAACTGTCTATCCTGCCCTCAGGCCAGGTGCATCATTGCTCATGAAAGAACAGTGAAGACACGCAGCTCAAAAAGCTCCCATATTGATCTTGTTTAGGGACAATAAAATGATCCTACCTAGACCAGCCTACAACACCACAATCCAATGAATTAATGTTTTCAAGTGAGTACAATTGAGTACAATTCTACTCTAGGCTGTAAACTGCAGTGTCATTTGTCATAGACTGTTCTCTCTGCTACGGCACTGCTACTGCACGGCAAGCAGTACCGATGCAGTAAGTCTGGAACCAACAGGACCCTCAACAGCTTCTACCCCAAACCATAAAACTGCTAAATTGTTAGTTAAATACAGTAGTAAACCAAATAGCTACCCGGACTATCTGCATTGACCGCTGCTGCTACTGTTTACTATCTGTAACTTTATTCCTAGTTACAGTGGGGGAAAAAAGTATTTAGTCAAATCAAATCAAATCAAATCAAATTGTATTGGCCACATGCGCCGAATACAACAGGTGCAGACATTACAGTGAAATGCTTACTTACAACCCTTAACCAACAGTGCATTTCTTTTTAACAAAAAAAGTAAAAATAAAACAACAACAACAAAAAGTGTTGAGAAAAAAAGAGCAGAAATAAAATAAAATAACAGTAGGGAGGCTATATATACAGGGGGGTACCGGTGCAGAGTCAATGTGCGGGGGCACCGGCTAGTTGAGTAGTTGAAGTAATATGTACATGTGGGTAGAGTTAAAGTGACTATGCATAAATAATTTACAGAGTAGCAGCAGCGTAAAAGGATGGGGTGGGGGGGCAGTGCAAATAGTCCGGGTAGCCATGATTAGCTGTTCAGGAGTCTTATGGCTTGGGGGTAGAAGCTGTTGAGAAGTCTTTTGGACGTAGACTTGGCACTCCGGTACCGCTTGCCGTGTGGTAGCAGAGAGAACAGTCTATGACTAGGGTGGCTGGAGTCTTTGACAATTTTGAGGGCCTTCCTCTGAACCGCCTGGTATAGAGGTCCTGGATGGCAGGAAGCTTGGCCCCAGTGATGTACTGGGCCGTACGCACTACCCTCTGTAGTGCCTTGCGGTCGGAGGCTGTCTCATCATTGTCGGTGATCAGGCCTACCACTGTTGTGTCGTCGGCAAACTTAATGATGGTGTTGGAGTCGTGCCTGGCCATGCAGTCATGGGTGAACAGGGAGTACAGGAGGGGACTGAGCACACACCCCTGAGGGGCCCCCGTGTTGAGGATCAGTGTGGCAGATGTGTTGTTACCTACCCTTACCACCTGGGGGCGGCCCGTCAGGAAGTCCAGGATCCAGTTGCAGAGGGAGGTGTTTAGTCCCAGGATCCTTAGCTTAGTCAGTACTCCTGAGTGGCGCAGTGGTCTAAGGCACTGCATCGCAGTGCTAACTGTGCCACTAGAGATCCTGGTTCGAATCCAGGCTCTGTCGCCGCCGGCCGCGACCGGGAGACTCATGGGCGGCGCACAATTGGCCCAGCGTCGTCCAGGGTAGGGGAGGGAATGGCCGGCAGGGATGTAGCTCAGTTGATAGAGCATGGCGTTTGCAACGCCAGGGTTGTGGGTTCGATTCCCACGGGGGGCCAGTATAAAAAAAAAAATATGTATTCACTAACTGTAAGTCGCTCTGGATAAGAGCGTCTGCTAAATGACTAAAATGTAAATGTTAGTGATGAGCTTAAAGGGCACTATGGTGTTGAATGCTGAGCTGTCAATGAATAGCATTCTCACGTAGGTGTTCCTCTTGTCCAGGTGGGAAAGGGCAGTGTGGAGTGCAATAGAGATTGCATCATCTGTGGATCTGTTGGGGCGGTATGCAAATTGGAGTGGGTCTAGGGTTTCTGGGATAATGCTGTTGATGTGAGCCATGACCAGCCTTTCAAAGCACTTCATGGCTACAGACGTCAGTGCTACGGGTCGGTAGTCATTTAGGCAGGTTATCTTAGAGTCCTTGGGCACGGGGACTATGGTGGTCTGCTTGAAACATGTTGGTATTACAGACTCAGTCAGGGACATGCTCGGAGTACACGTCCTGGTAATCCGTCTGGCCCTGCGGCCTTGTGAATGTTGACCTGCTTAAAAGTCTTACTCACATCGGCTACGGAGAGCGTGATCACATAGTCATCCGGAACAGCTGGTGCTCTCATGCATGCTTCAGTGTTGCTTACCTCGAAGCGAGCATAGAAGTGGTTTAGCTCGTCTGGTAGGCTTGTGTCACTGGGCAGCTCGCGGCTGTGCATCCCTTTGTAGTCTGTAATAGTTTTCAAGCCCTGCCACATCCGACGAGCGTCAGAGCCAGTGTAGTACGATTCAATCTTAGTCCTGTATTGACTCTTTGCCTGTTTGATGGTTCGTCGGAGGAAATAGCGGGATTTCTTATAAGCGTCCGGGTTAGAGTCCCGCTCCTTGAAAGCGGCAGCTCTGCCCTTTAGCTCAGTACGGATGTTTCCTGTAATCCATGGCTTCTGGTTGGGGTATGTACGTACGGTCACTGTGGGGACGACATCATCGATGCACTTATTGATGAAGCCAGTGACTGATGTGGTGTACTCCTCAATGCTGTCTGAAGAATCCTGGAACATGTTCCAGTCTGTGCTAGCAAAACAGTCCTGTAGCTTAGCATCTGCGTCATCTGACCACTTTTTTATTAACCGAGTCACTGGTGCTTCCTGCTTTAGTTTTTGCTTATAAGCAGGAATCAGGAGGATATAGTTATGGTCAGATTTGCCAAATGGAGGGCGAGGGAGAGCTTTGTATGCGTCTCTGTGTGTGGAGTAAAGGTGGTCCAGAGTTTTTTTTCCTCTGGTTGCACATTTAACATGCTGGTAGAAATTAGGTAGAACGGATTTAAGTTTCCCTGCATTAAAGTCCCCGGCCACTAGGAGCGCTGCATCTGGATGAGCATTTTCCTGTTGATTTATGGCCTTATACAACTCATTCAGTGCAATCTTAATGCCAGCATTGGATTGTGGTGGTAAATAGACAGCTATGAAAAATATAGATGAAAACTCTGTTGGTAAATAGTGTGGTCTACATTTTATCATAAGATACTCTACCTCAGGCAAGCAAAACCTCGAGAGTTCCTTAGTATTTGATTTTGTGCACCAGCTGTTGTTTACAAATATACACAGACCGCCACCCCTTGTCTTACCGGAGTCAGCCGTTCTATCCTGCCGATGTAGCGTATAGCCCGCTAGCTGTATGTTATCCATGTCGTCGTTCAGCCACGACTGTAGGATTCTTAATGAATTTATTTGCAAATTATGGTGGAAAATAAGTATTTGGTCAATAACAAAAGTTTCTCAATACTTTGTTATATACCCTTTGTTGGCAATGACACAGGTCAAACGTTTTCTGTAAGTCTTCACAAGGTTTTCACACACTGTTGCTGGTATTGTGGCCCATTCCTCCATGCAGATCTCCTCTAAAGCAGTGATGTTTTGGGGCTGTTGCTGGGCAACACAGACTTTCAACTCCCTCCAAAGATTTTCTATGGGGTTGAGATCTGGAGACTGGCTAGGCCACTCCAGGACCTTGAAATGCTTCTTACGAAGCCACTCCTTCGTTGCCCGGGCGGTGTGTTTGGGATCATTGTCATGCTGAAAGACCCAGCCAAGTTTCATCTTCAATGCCCTTGCTGATGGAAGGAGGTTTTCACTCAAAATCTCACGATACATGGCCCCATTCATTCTTTCCTTTACACGGATCAGTCATCCTGGTCCCTTTGCAGAAAAACAGCCCCAAAGCATGATGTTTCCACCCCTATGCTTCACTCTAGCAAACTTCAGACAGGCCTGGACATGTACTGGCTTAAGCAGGGGGACACGTCTGGCACTGCAGGATTTGAGTCCCTGGCGGCGTAGTGTGTTACTGATCGTAGGCTTTGTTACTTTGGTCCCAGCTCTCTGCAGGTCATTCACTAGGTCCCCCCGTGTGGTTCTGGGATTTTTGCTCACCGTTCTTGTGATCATTTTGACCCCACGGGGTGAGATCTTGTGTGGAGCCCCAGATCGAGGGAGATTATCAGTGGTCTTTTATTTCTTCCATTTCCTAATAATTGCTCCCACAGTTGATTTCTTCAAACCAAGCTGCTTACCTATTGCAGATTCAGTCTTCCCAGCCTGGTGCAGGTCTACAATTTTGTTTCTGGTGTCCTTTGACAGCTCTTTGGTCTTGGCCATAGTGGAGTTTGGAGTGCGACTGTTTGAGGTTGTGGACAGGTGTCTTTTATACTGATAACAAGTTCAAACAGGTGCCATTAATACAGGTAACGAGTGGAGGACAGAGGAGATTCTTAAAGAAGAAGTTACAGGTCTGTGAGAGCCAGAAATCTGTTGCTTGTTTGTAGGTGACCAAATACTTATTTTCCACCATAATTTGCAAATAAATTCATAAAAAATCGTACAATGTGATTTTCTGGATTTTTTTTTCTCAATTTGTCTGTCATAGTTGACGTGTACCTATGATGAAAATTTCAGGCCTCTCTCATCTTTTTAAGTGGAAGAACTTGCACAATTGGTGGCTGACTAAATACTGGTTTCTGGCCATTTTCATATATATATATATATATATATATATATATATATATATATACACTACTGTTCAAAAGTTTGGGGTCACTTCGAATTTTCCTTGTTTTCCATGAAAACATACATGAAATTAGTTTGAATGGGAAATATAGCAAAATGCATAGGAAATGAGGTCATTGACAAGGTTAGAAATAATGATTTTTAATATAAATAATAATTGTGTCCTTCAAACTATGCTTTCGTCAAATAATCCTCCATTTGCAGCAATTACAGCCCTGCAGACCTTTGGCATTCTAGTTGTCAATTTGTTCAGGTAATCTGAAGAGATTTCACCCCATGCTTCCTGAAGCACCTCCCACAAGTTGGATTGGCCAGTCTGAGATATGGCTTTTTCTTTGCAACTCTGCCTAGAAGGTCAGCATCCCGGAGTCGCCTCTTCACTGTTGACGTTGAGACTGGTGTTTTGCGGGTACTATTTATTGAAGCTGCCAGTGAGGCATCTGTTTCTCAAACTAGACACTCTAATGTATTTGTCCTCTTGCTCAGTTGTGCACCGGGGCCTCCCACTCCTCTTTCTATTCTGGTTATACCCAGTTTGCGCTGTTCTGTGAAGGGAGTAGTACACAGCGTTGTACGAGATCTTCAGTTTCTTGGCAAGTTCTCGCATGGAATAGCCTTCATTTCTCAGAACAAGAATAGACTGACGAGTTTCAGAAGAAAGTTCGTTGTTTCTGGCCATTTTCATCCTGTAATCGAACCCACAATTGATGATGCTCCAGATACTCAACTAGTCTCAAGAAGGCCAGTTTTATTGCTTCTTTAATCAGCACAACAGTTTTCAGCTGTGCTAACATAATTGCAAAAGGGTTTTCTAATGATCAATTAGCCTTTTAAAAAGATAAACTTGGATTAGCAAACACAACGTGCCATTGGAACACAGGACTGATGGTTGCTGATAATGGGCCTCTGTACGCCTATGTAGATATTCCATTAAAAATCAGCCGTTTCCAGCTACAATAGCCATTTACAACATTAACAATGTCTACACTGTATTTCTGATAAATTTGATGTTATTTTAATGGACAAAAAAATAGCTTTTCTTTCGAAAACAAGGACATTTCTAAGTGACCCCAAACTTTTGAACGGTAGTGTGTATACAGTGAGGGGAAAAAAGTATTTTATCCCCTGCTGATTTTGTACGTTTGCCCACTGACAAAGAAATTATCAGTCTATAACTTTAGTGGTAGGTTTATTTGAACAGTGAGAGACAGAATAACAACAACAAAATCCAGAAAAACGCATGTCAAAAATTTTATAAATTGATTTGCATTTTAATGAGGGAAATAAGTATTTGACCCCCTCTCAATCAGAAAGATTTCTGGCTCCCAGGTGTCTTTTATACAGGTAACGAGCTGAGATTAGGAGCACACTCTTAAAGGGAGTGCTCCTAATCTCATTTTGTTACCTGTATAAAAGACACCTGTCCACAGAAGCAATCAATCAATCAGATTCCAAACTCTCCACCATGGCCAAGACCAAAGAGCTCTCCAAGGATGTCAGGGACAAGATTGTAGACCTACACAAGGCTGGAATGGGCTACAAGACCATCGCCAAGCAGCTTGGTGAGAAGGTGACAACAGTTGGTGCGATTATTCGCAAATGGAAGAAACACAAAATAACTGTCAATCTCCCTCGGCATGGGGCTCCATGCAAGATCTCACCTCGTGGAGTTACAATGATCATGAGAACGGTGAGGAATCAGCCCAGAACTACACGGGAGGATATTGTCAATGATCTCAAGGCAGCTGGGACCATAGTCACCAAGAAAACAATTGGTAACACAATACGCGTGAAGGACTGAAATCTTGCAGCGCCCGCAAGGTCCCCCTGCTCAAGAAAGCACATATACATGCCCGTCTGAAGTTTGCCAATGAACATCTGAATGATTCAGAAGAGAACTGGGAGAAAGTGTTGTGGTCAGATGAGACCAAAATGGAGCTATTTGACATCAACTCAACTCGCCGTGTTTGGAGGAGGAGGAATGCTGCCTATGACCCCAAGAACACCATCCCCACCGTCAAACATGGAGGTGGAAACATTATAATTTGGGGGTGTTTTTCTGCTAAGGGGACAGGACAACTTCACCGCATCAAAGGGACGTTGGATGGGGCCTTGTACCGTCAAATCTTGGGTGAGAACCATTGAAAATGGGTTGTGGATGGGTATTCCAGCATGACAATGACCCAAAACACACGGCCAAGGCAACAAAGGAGTGGCTCAAGAAGAAGCACATTAAGGTCCTGGAGTGGCCTAGCCAGTCTCCAGACCTTAATCCCATAGAAAATCTGTGGAGGGAGCTGAAGGCTCGAGTTGCCAAACGTCAGCCTCGAAACCATAATGACTTAGAGAAGATCTGCAAAAAGGAGTGGGACAAAATCCCTCCTGAGATGTGTGCAAACCTGGTGGCCAACTACAAGAAACGTCTGACCTCTGGGATTGCCAACAAGGGTTTTGCCACCAAGTACTAAGTCATGTTTTGCAGAGGGGTCAAATACTTATTTCCCTCATTAAAATGCAAATCAATTTATAACATTTTTGACATGCGTTTTTCTGGATTTGTTGTTGTTATTCTGTCTCTCACAGTTCAAATAAACCTACCATTAAAATGATAGACTGATCATTTCTTTGTCAGTGGGCAAACGTACAAAATCAGCAGGGGATCAAATACTTTTTTCCCTCACTGTATATACAGTCATATGAAAAAGTCTGAGGCTGCATAATAATTTACACTGTCGTCACAGAAAATGATCACAGTGTCATGCCATTCATTTTCTAATAAAAGCTGAGTACTGGGGTATTGTCCAGACAAAGATTTTTAGTGTAGCAATATTAAGTTGTATGAAATTTAATCAGATGTGAAAAATAGGCTATGCAAACATTTGGGCACCATTGTCATTCTGTTGATTTGAATACATGTAACTACTTAGCACTGATTAATTGGAACACACAATTGGTTTGGTGAGCTCATTAAGCCTTGAACTTCATAGACAAGTGCATCCAATCATGAGAAAAGGTATTTAAGGTGGCCACTTGCAAGTTGTTGTTCTCTTTGACTCTCCTCTGAAGAGTGGCAACATGGGGGCCTCAAAACAACTCTCAAATGACCTGAAAACAAAGATTGTTCAACATTATGTTTTAGGGGAAGGCTACAAAAAGCCATCGCAGAGATGTAAGCTGTCAGTGTCCACTGTGAGGAACATAGTGAGGAAATGGAAGACCACAGGCACAGTTCTTGTTAAGGCCAGAAGTGGTAGGCCAAGTAAAATATCGGAGAGGCAAAGGCAAAGGATGGTGAGAACGGTCAAAAACAGCCCACAGACCACCTCCAAAGACCTACAACATCATCTTGCTGCAGATGGTGTCACTGTGCATCGTTCAACAATTCAGCGCACTTTGCACAAGGAGAAGCTGTACGGGAAAGTGAGGCGGAAGAAGCCTTTTCTGCACACACGCCATAAACAGAGTCGCTTGAGGTATGCAAACGCACTTTTGGACAAGCCAGCTTCATTTTGGAATAAGATGCTGTGGACTGATGAAACAAAGATTGAGTTATTTGGTCATAACAAGGGGCATTATGCATGGCGGCAAAAAAACACAGCGTTCCAAGAAAAACACTTGCTACCCAGAGTAACATTTGGTGGTGGTTCCATCATGTTGTGGGGCTGTGTGGCCAATGCCGGTACTGGGAATCTTGTTAAAGTTGAGGGTCGCATGGATTCCACTCAATATCAGCAGATTCTTGGGAATAATGTTGAAGAATCAGTCACAAAGTTGAAGTTACGCCGGGGCTGGATATTTCAACAAGACAACGACCCAAAACACTGCTCAAAATCTACCCGGGCATTTATGCAGAGGAACAAGTACAATGTTCTGGAATGGCCATCCCAGTCCCCAGACCTGAATATCATTGAGAATCTGTGGGATGATTTGAAGCGGGCTGTCCATGCTCGGCAACCATCAAACCTAACTGAACTGGATATGTTTTGTAAGGAGGAATGGTCCAAAATACCTTCATCCAGAATCCAGACATAACAGGCTGTTATTTTAGCAAAAGGAGGCTCTACTAAATATTGATGTGATTCTTCTGTTGGGGTGCCCAAATGTATGCACCTGTCTAATTTCATTTTGATGCATATTGCACATTTTCTGTTAATCCAATAAACCTAATTTCACTACTGAAATATTACTGTGTCCATCAGTTATTTGATAGATCAAAATGAAATTGCTGATCCAAACAGCCAATTATTTATAAATGGAAATCATGGAAATTGTCAGGGGTGCCCAAACTTTTTCGTACGACTGTATATGTATGTATGTATGTATGTATGTACTCTATGTATGTACTGTATGTGTATATATCTTTGTCAGGTGAATGCTGTATGTAAAAGTACCATTTAATGTGGTATGTAAAATGCATATGTAAAATGTAATATGCAAAATGTATGTATGTACAGTTGAAGTCGCAAGTTTACATACACCTTAGCCAAATACATTTAAACTCAGTTTTTCACAATTCCTGACATTTAATCCTAGTAAAAATTCCCTGTCTTAGGTCAGTTAGGATCACCACTTTTTTAAGAATGTGAAATGTCAGAATAATAGTAAAGATAATGATTTATTTCAGCTTTTATTTCTTTCATCACATTCCCAGCGGGTCAGAAGTTTACATACACTCAATTAGTTTTTGGTAGCATTGCCTTTAAATTGTTTAACTTGGGTCAAACGTTTCGGGTAGCCTTCCACAAGCTTCCCACAATAAGTTGAGTGAATTTTGGCCCATTCGTCCTGACAGAGCTGGTGTAACTGAGTCAGGTTTGTAGGCCTCCTTGCATGCACACACTTTTTCAGTTCTGCCCACAATTTCTTATATAGGATTGAGGTCAGGGCTTTGTGATGGCCACTCCAATACCTTGACTTTGTTGTCCTTAAGCCATTTTGCCACGACTTTGGAAGTATGCTTGGGGTCATTGTCCATTTGGAAGACCCATTTGCGACCAAGCTTTAACTTCCTGACTGATGTCTTGAGATGTTGCTTCAATATATCCACATAAAATAGATGCCATCTATTTTGTGAAGTACACCAGTCCCTCCTGCAGCAAAGCACCCCTAAAACATGATGCTGCCACCCCCGTGCTTCACGGTTGAGATGGTGTTCTTCGGCTTGCAAGCTATCCCCTTTTTCCTCCAAACATAACGATGGTCATTATGGCCAAACAGTTCTATTTTTGTTTCATCAAACCAGAGGACATTTCTCCAAAAGGTACGATCTTTGTCCCCATGTGCAGTTGCAAACCGTAGTCTGGGTTTTTTATGGCAGTTTTGGCGCAGTGGCTTCTTCCTTGCTGAGCGGCCTTTCAGGTTATGTCGATATAGGACTCGTTTTACTGTGGATATACAGTGAGGGGAAAAAAGTATTTGATCCCCTGCTGATTTTGTACGTTTGCCCACTGACAAAGAAATGATCAGTCTATAATTTTAATGGTAGGTTTATTTGAACAGTGAGAGACAGAATAACAACAAAAACAATCCAGAAAAACGCATGTCAAAAGTCTTATAAATTGATTTGCATTTTAATGAGGGAAATAAGTATTTGACCCCTCTGCAAAACATGACTTAGTACTTGGTGGCAAAACCCTTGTTGGCAATCACAGAGGTCAGATGTTTCTTGTAGTTGGCCACCAGGTTTGCACACATCTCAGGAGGGATTTTGTCCCACTCCTCTTTGCAAATCTTCTCCAAGTCATTAAGGTTTCGAGGCTGACGTTTGGCAACTCGAACCTTCAGCTCCCTCCACAGATTTTCTATGGGATTAAGGTCTGGAGACTGGCTAGGCCAATATAGTATCTGAAGATTATGCCTTTGTTAAATGTTTTTCATGAAGAAATGGAATGGTGTTTGTGTTGGTATCAAGAGGGAATGTTTTGGGTGTGACGCCAAGTACGGCAGACCAGAGGTGTGTTGTAGACAGGGGAGACTGGTGATTGGCCAGAGGAGGGAGTTTCATTGTTTATAAATAGGGGGGTTAGGCGAGGAAGACGTCAGAACAGCCATGGCAATCTGAGGAGCCGTTCTCCGGACACCGCGGGTCTGTACTTATGCTGTAACCTCGTGATTTTAATAAAAGCCTCTAACACGATGCAGCATAGGCGGACTCTTTGTTGACAGCAATGATGGCCACCACTCATCAGATACGACATAATGGCGCCCAACGTGGGGCTGGGTTTGCGTCTCTTCCTTGTTTCAGTCAACCGCCAGGCTAACTCCCTTTGAAGCATGGCCAAAAATGGTGAATGTTTCTTACCGCTTCGGAGTTTGTTAGATTGGATACGACTTGTGTACACTGGAGAGATGTACCATTTCGACCTTGCCTCGGGTGGTGTTGTTGCTGTTGACTAGAGTCTGCTAAAATGTTATTCCATTGAAACGGCAGATAATTGGAATGTAGAGCATAAAACGGTAGGATTTAAGTATTGAAGTGTACGATTAAGGCAGATATGCGCATTCTTTAGGGCACTGTACCATTTAAGACCTCCAGGGGGCCATTTTAGATGTTGGGCCGGCAATCCGTTTACACGATAGAATGGGTGGACGGTGGGGTTTTTTCTTTTTAAAGAGAGCTCGGATTAAGGAGGTTTATCTGATTGTGATTATGATTTGACTCTCGTCCGACGGGGTGTTTGATTGGGTCTGATTTCTCGGTGTAATGGTCATTAGTCCCGTTAGCAAAAACGGTAGGATAAATATGTTTAAAATTGATAGGGCAGTGCAGGTTACTTAGGGCTGGGTAGGCCGCAGTTAGCTAGAGGCTAATGCTAAATGCTAATTGTGTTGTGTGCTACATGCTAACGTATCCTTAGAGATTCCATTGCGATGGATGAAAGTCTCTTAAATTTGTCTCTGTGTGTAAGTCAGGTTATATGTTTTGTGAGCGCTGTTAAATGTTGTTTGACTATAAGGGGGAAACGGGAGTTACAGCTGGAGTGTTATTCTGTCTGTTTGGGGAGAGAGAGTAGAGAATCTTCCTTTCACGGTGAAAAGGTATTTTTGAATGGATGTGCGCATGTGCTTGATTTTACGGGGCTAAAACTACGACATGAGGTTGTGCTAAGCCTACAAAACAAAATGGTGGGTACAGGTCATAGGTCCCATTTGGCGTTACCCTGCAAGGGGGAAATGGACACAGACAAAAGAGGAGAGATTTTAACACGATTATTCTAGTTTAAACTGCAATTGGTTAAAGATGAAACTTGTTTTGTAACCTATTGAATTTATAAATTAGATAATTAAATAACGGATTAAAATAAAATAATGTTTTTGAGCGATCTATTTAGTTCTGAGTTTAGTCTTAGAGTGAATAATGTAGAAACGAATGAATATTGAATGGTTGGAAATACTCAGTGATGGCATTAACTACTAAAAGCTGTTTCTGTGTCTTTGTCCCTTGTCATGAGAGACAGGAGAGAGGGGAGCGAGGAGATACAGGAAGTGATCACGTGGCGCGCAGAGGATCAAGTCAAAAAAAAAAAAAGGTTACTGTTACAAGATATGTGATGTTATGACGATTTTACATAGGCTTGGCAAATACTATTTTATTAAAGATTGCATTTTGGAGGCTCTGTGCCTCACAGGGGTTTGATGGGGGTTGTGTTGGGAATCAAAGACTGACATTCTTCTGTAAATGATAATTAGGGGTATATGATAATTAGGGGTTATAGAGCAAGGAGTTACAGGCTTTGTTTTTGGGGGATTGCTTTGAAGTTGACTAACTACATTTACTTGCATTTGATGGGTTGTGGTAAGATAGTCAACACTAATTGATAAATTGGTGACATAGGAATAAAAATTGGTTTTAATTATTCATGATTTTTAATTGATTTATTTGGAGTTTATTTGGATTTATTTGGAGTTGTTAGGTTTATATTAATAATTTAAGGGGGAAGCCTTAGGCTATACAGTCTAAAATAAAATAATTCACGATAAAGGAATATAAAAGGGTTTTTACAATGGGGAGAAAGGACAGCAAGGCTAGATGAAGGTGATTACACCGATTGATATAGGGGAAAAATAGTAATCCTTTAACTAAAGGAGTGTTAGAAAGTAGTGTTAGAAAAACTAATGGCAGATGTTAGTACACCTTTCTCACATACGGATTCAGCAAAAAGACATTCACCTTATGAGAAGGAAGCTTTCAGTGATCATCCAGGAGGGTGATTGTTACATCAGAGATGAAGATGAATAATAGATAGAGGACAAGCAGAAACGCGGCGATGAAGATGAATTCAAAACTCCAGAAGGAAGAAAATGTGATGTATGGAAGAGAAGAGTGAGGTTAAAGAAGACGAGGAGGATGAAGATGAGAGTGATGATGAAGAGGTCATGCATGGGTGGATATGACTCTGTGATCAGATGGAAGTTGAAGGAAGAAGGATACACGAGATTTGATATCTGATGGAAGTTGAAGATGAAGAAAAGAGGGAGATTAAGGGTGCTTTATGTTCAAGAGGATTTTATCCTCCAATGACTGGCGAAGAAGAAATAGGAGATATAGACCGATGCTTATCATGCCTGGATAAAGCAAATAGTTTAGAAGTAACACAGCTGAAGATACAGAAGAGGAGAAACTGCTGAGAGGAGTCCAAGAATTGGAGAAGAAGAAAGAACAGGACAAAGAAACTCTGAAAACTCAATCATACAACGGGTGGAGAAGATAAGTTTTGGTTATGAAGAATCAGAGTGAACCAAATCAACAATCACTGTTACAGCTTTAACTGAACAATATCAAATGCAATTGTACCAGCCAAGGGGGTACCAGGTGATTCATATCCAAAGCCAGTTTCTGGACAGACACAGAATTGACGAGAAAAATAGAAGGAGGAGGAAGATTTCAGCTACACTTTCAGCAACTTTCAGAAGACTGTTATAATTGTGGACAGATTGGGTACTTTACCTGTGATGAAAATGAGTCGGGAGGAAACAACAGAGGAAGATAAAGGAGCAAGTGAAGATCACCTGTTAGTGCCTAGAAGAGACGAAGGGGGGTATCAGTTGAGAGCATCGATTAGAGAAGAAGAGAAAATAGCTAACAGTTGAAACAACTGACCATTAGAAGTGATAGTGAATAGGGGAAAACTTATCTGGGTTCAGCCTAAAGAGGTTAAACATCTCACTAATTGATAACTAATTAGGATAGGGATTTGAGGTAGTAAAACAGTTACTTACTCTTAAGGTACTAATATTAGAAGATATTGTTATTGCAGTGTTGGGAAGAGATGCATTGTTTAAATTGAATTGTACAATAAGATGTACACTAGACGACTGGGTTTTTGGGAATCATTTGCTTAAAAACGATAATATCATAGGAAGGATGATAATCTATTGTTCTGTCTATTAGACAATCTGTCTGGAAAAATAAAGTTAAAAGGGGTGACTATTATTCTGGGTTACATTCTTACACTAAGAGATTTCAGGCTAGGCTAAAAGGTGTTTAGTCGTTTGCCAAGTGTGTGTAATGAGTCAGAAGCAGGTGGGGAACTTTCCAATCACATATTCTGAAATTTGGTGGTAAAGAGATTTTGTGGATAAATCAGGGGAAAAGGTTTTAAATGTTATGAGAGAAAACATTAGATTAAAATAAGTTAGGAGTAGATTAGGGTTGAAGGAACTCTGAGACAGTAAGCTAAGTTTCAAAGTTAGTAGTAAGAGAGAGAACAATGGTGAAGGACACTGTAGAGTAGGAAGATCAAGGTAATTATAGGTGTATTTTGTGTAATCAAAAGTTTGAAAGTCAGGGATTAGGGAAAGGACTGAGATTTGGGGAAAAAGTGACACTAGTGGTGATAGATGGAAGTACAAGCAAAGACAATTTTTTTCTTTGGGGAAAACTAGGAGTAACTAAGGACATTAACACTTCAGTCTATTATAACAACAGTGAGAAGCAATTTAACTCTTTCAACATTGATAGTTATTAAAGCCATAAATATATCGCATTTGATTATAAGGGAACTAATACAGCACCAATTTTAGGGGAAAGAATACTTATTAGGGTTAGGATGGGGACGTTCCTCCCATATGGAGAGATAAGTATGGAGAATAAGTATTGTTATCAGGACCAGATGTAGAAGTGGTGTCCCCTAGTCAAAGGAGGGATAGTTTGTACAACGATATGAAGTGGAAGAGGTTAGGAGTGACTGTTCACTTATGTTGCGTACTGTTACAGAGAAAGGTCAGGGAGAATATATGTGTACTTATCTAGTGCAAGCATTAGAAGTTGTTCCGGTTAGGAATTATTGGTTAAAGGGCTATGTAATTCATAAAGTAATGCTTATAATGGAAGAGTTAAGGTTTGTAGCCTCCACAGTCACCAAAGGAGGTCAGGAAGAGTAGATTACAGTAGCCACTCCAACAGTAGATAATACACAGAGGATAATGGGAACCTTTGCACTAGAAGTAATTAGGGTTGATACAGCAACTAAGTCAACTACTTTAATGGTAACTTTGGAAGGGATTAATGATACGATGGCAATAGCAAATGTAGGGAGACATCGACAACAACTTTTCTTAAATTAAATGGGGAATTTTGGACTCATGGGTTATGTTACGGATGGAGAGTGCTGTCAAGGATAGTACGAATAGGGTTAAAATAGGAGAACAGATAGTGGTAGAGAGAATATAGATTCATCATGGAGATACAGGATGAGGTCTTTGATTTTAATGACAGACAGGCAGAGGTATCTGATCAGTACCGCTCGTTCTTCTGTTGTGGAAATTAGAGATAGATTAACTCATTCTGTAAGATCAGTGAGGAATCTTGAGGGTCCATGTCTTTTGAGAATTCCAGCACCAAACATGTTAGACGGTCGCGCGGCCTCTATCAGGTATGGTTCAGTCTTATGCTTTGTCATGACTGTGGTATCAGCAACAGTCATTGACAGATAAAATAATGTCGTTGTCAGAACAGTGGTTTAAGCCTAGGGGTAGGTGGAATTGGGTTAAGTGAATTAATTTGGGTGCATTTGTTAGATGGAAAGGAAATCAGGTAACAACGGAACCCTGAAGTATTCAGGGGAAACATTGAGGGCTAAAAGTTATTTTTGTTCTAATAAAACATATGAGGTAAAGGGTATGTTTATGGGAATATCAGATTGTGATGATTATATGATGACTTTGGATAAGCATGGCATTAAGGGTAGTAATGAGAAATATAAGGTTACTTTTTATGTACCAGGTAGTAGGAAAGCAGGACTTTGATGGTTCAAAGATTAGCTTGTGCCTGACAATGTGACTATGGGGAATTTTAGAGATATTTAGAGGGTTTGGGGTGATAAAGCATATATATTCTTACATTATGGATGAAGGGATTTGGTTACATGTCAACGTTGAAGCTTTCATATGAGGCTTTTACTATTAAAAGAGGAGTAGCACCGAACACAGATCAATTTGAAACTAGAGTTCAAAATAGGATGAAAAGCGACATGTCATAGGCTTCAAGCCTATCATTGAAGGATAAGTCTAAGGGAGAAGGGGGGACTTTATTCATGGTATGGTGTAACATTTGGGAAGATCATATTGATAAATATTAGTTATACTTTGAGTCCAGATAGTTCAGATAAGATCACTGGGGTTATAGATGCATTATAAGGGATGTGTTTGGGAGATCTGAGAGGATTTGGTTGCAAGATCAATTAGGCCAGTAGGGGCAGTGATGGGTCAGATTTTAGTTTCAGCTTTGATAACACTGTGTGATGTTTGTAATTTGTTACTGACCTTTGAGAAAGTTATGATATTGAGATAGGTTGGAGAGTGATGCCTGGAGACAACACTCAGATGCCGGTGGTGACTGTTCCTGATCTGGATAAAAATGGACAAGTGGAACTGATGGATAAATATCATTTTGATTATTTGATGATTTTTCAAAAAAAAATTTCAATATTGGGGTGATGTTGGTATGATTTATGAATCAAAGGGGGGAATAGGTTTATGTGATTCATGCATCATTTATATATCATTGTTATATTCTTAGTGGATATTGATGTTTAATTTGAAAGGGTTGTTTTGCAAAAGATACTGGTTGGTCGTTTCTTTTCTTTTCATTCCAGAAGCATTTGGGAGAACATGTGGAGATTGAAATACTCAAACAAAGACAATATGAAGGGACAATATGACTGGAGGAGATGAAACCAGGAGGGTGTGGCCGATTCCATCATCAACAATACATTGGAAGTCGAGACTACAGGGAGATGAAGTGTAGTGGACTACATTCCAGTGTCTGCAATGAAATATAGACATGTGTAATACATAATTGTGTAATAGCCTCAGGGATTAATTTTTGTAGAATGATATTTGATGTTATTGAATACATGTGAGGATCTTAGATGTTTTTGTTTATTTCGTGAATGTTTAGGGACAGAGAGGCTAGGAAGGGAGAGTTTCGTTGTACGGTCCAATGGGTTGACCAGCCTTACAATGGATGTTATTGGATAGGATTTTGTTTGCAGGGGCTTACATGTGTATTTAATTGCATCATAGTTTCAAAGGAATTTACATGGTTTATGAGGTTATCTGGAGTACCGAGGTGGTTGCCTGGGGCAGAGGGACCGTGAGAGAATTTTACTGTCTTGATTGATGGATGGATATCTGAAAAGATGGCTGCCGGACAGTTTTTCGCTCTTACACTCCATAGAGATTTCTTCATATTTCATAGTAATGTATTCACACTTCATAAAGATAGTAATGTATTCACACTTCATAAACGGTTATTGCATAGAAAGGTATTTACACTCTAGAGGAGAATGTTTTTGGTTTAATGTTAAAGATACTCAATAAGATAAATTGTTACTAGTCATAATCCTATTCTGTTTGTTTTCGAGACGTTTAGTTCGTCTCGAAGGGGGGAATATAGTATCTGAAGATTATGCCTTTGTTAAATGTTTTTCATGAAGAAATGGAATGGTGTTTGTGTTGGTATCAAGAGGGAATGTTTTGGGTGTGACGCCAAGTACGGCAGACCAGAGGTGTGTTGTAGACAGGGGAGACTGGTGATTGGCCAGAGGAGGGAGTTTCATTGTTTATAAATAGGGGGGTTAGGCGAGGAAGACGTCAGAACGGCCATGGCAATCTGAGGAGCCGTTCTCCGGACACCGCGGGTCTGTACTTATGCTGTAACCTCGTGATTTTAATAAAAGCCTCTAACACGATGCAGCATAGGCGGACTCTTTGTTGACAGCAATGATGGCCACCACTCATCAGATACGACACCACTCCAGGACCTTAATGTGCTTCTTCTTGAGCCACTCCTTTGTTGACTTGGCCGTGTGTTTTGGGTCATTGTCATGCTGGAATACCCATCCACGACCCATTTTCAATGCCCTGGCTGAGGGAAGGAGGTTCTCACCCAAGATTTGACGGTACATGGTCCCGTCCATCGTCCCTTTGATGCGGTGAAGTTGTCCTGTCCCCTTAGCAGAAAAACACCCCCAAAGCATAATGTTTCCACCTCCATGTTTGACGGTGGGGATGGTGTTCTTGGGGTCATAGGCAGCAGTCCTCCTCCTCCAAACACGGCGAGTTGAGTTGATGCCAAAGAGCTCCATTTTGGTCTCATCTGACCACAACACTTTCACCCAGTTCTCCTCTGAATCATTCAGATGTTCATTGGCAAACTTCAGACGGGCCTGTATATGTGCTTTCTTGAGCAGGGGGATCTTGCGGGCGCTGCAGGATTTCAGTCCTTCACGGCGTAGTGTGTTACCAATTGTTTTCTTGGTGACTATGGTCCCAGCTGCCTTGAGATCATTGACAAGATCCTCCAGTGTAGTTCTGGGCTGATTCCTCAACGTTCTCATGATCATTGCAACTCCACGAGGTGAGATCTTGCATGGAGCCCTAGGCCGAGGGAGATTGACAGTTATTTTGTGTTTCTTCCATTTGAGAATAATCACACCAACTGTTTTCACCTTCTCACCAAGTTGCTTGGCGATGGTCTTGTAGCCCATTCCAGCCTTGTGTAGGTCTACAATCTTGTCCCTGACATCCTTGGAGAGCTCTTTGGTCTTGGCCATGGTGGAGAGTTTGGAATCTGATTGATTGATTGCTTCAGTGGACAGGTGTCTTTTATACAGGTAACAAACTGAGATTAGGAGCACTCCCTTTAAGAGTGTGCTCCTAATCTCAGCTCGTTACCTGTATAAAAGACACCTGGGAGACAGAAATCTTTCTGATTGAGAGGGGGTCAAATACCTATTTCCCTCATTAAAATGCAAATAAATTTATAACATTTTTGACATGTGTTTTTCTGGATTTTGTTGTTGTTATTCTGTCTGTCACTGTTCAAATAAACAGTTAAAATTATAGACTGATCATTTCTTTGTCAGTGGGCAAACATACAAAATCAGCAGGGGATCAAATACTTTTTTCCCTCACTGTAGATACTTTTGTACCTGTTTCCTCCAGCATCTTCACAAGGTCCTTTGCTGTTGTTCTGGGATTGATTTGCACTTTTCGCACCAAAGTACGTTCATCTCTAGGAGACAGAATGCGTCTCCTTCCTGAACGGTATGACGGCTGCGTGGTCCCATGGTGTTTATACTTGCTGACTATTGTTTGTACAGATGAACGTGGTACCTTCAGGCGTTTGGAAATTGCTCCCAAGGATGAACCAGACTCTACAATTATTTTTCTGAGGTCTTGGCTGATTTCTTTAGATTTTTCCATGATGTCAAGCAAGGAGGCACTGAGTTTGAAGGTAGGCCTTGAAATACATCCACAGGTACACCTCCAATTGACTCAAATTATGTCAATTAGCCTATCAGAAGCTTCTAAAGCCATGACATCATTTTATGGAATTTTCCAAGCTGTTTAAAGGCACAGCCAACTTAGTGTATGTAAACTTCTGACCCACTTGTCATACAGTGAATTACATGCTCAACAGTTTCCCATGTGCATCAAGAATGGTCCACCGCGCAAAGGACATCCAGCCAACTTGACACAACTGTGGGAAGCATTGGAGTCATCATGGGCCAGCATCCCTGTGGAAAGCTTTCGACACCTTGTAGAGTCCATGCCCTGACAAATTGAGACTGTTCCGAGGGCAAAAGGGGGTGCAACTCAATATAAGGAAGGTGTTCATAATGTTTTGTACACTCAGTGTATTTTGCACTTATGTGTGACACTGAGTGAAGGACTGGAGTGGCCAATGCTCCAGCTCTCCCTCCATCTAGCAAAGGAGAATGTAACACTTTACTTAAAGCCTGCAGGTATAATGAAGTGTAAAGAGAGTACCGGGTACTCAATCTCAGTGAGCTCGCAATATAGGCAATGGCACTTTGCTCTAGCATCATATTCATGTCCACTTACATCTTAGATTCATGCAACTGCATTTGTTGAGTGGAGGGCTAGAGATAGGGGTCAATTCAGGCAAATCTGAGTGCTGTGGTGTGCAAATGCAACATGGCAGATGTACAGTATATCATAGCATTTTGATCAGTTATATGAAAGTGTTAATTTCTGAGGACTTTTTCCATGTTAGATGTGCAAGTGCGATAAGGGAGAAAATGTAACGGTCAATGCTGACCATTCAGGTGTGCAAATATATTATGACATGTATACCGGTAGTAGCGTTTTGATCAGTAATAAAAGTGTATATTAGGGGTTCAACTTTTTCAGCCTGGGACCCAACTGAGAAATTCAGTGTTTTCCTGGGACCCAAGCTCATGAAAACATGCCCCTTTTTGGGGTCCATAAGCGAGATTTGATTAGGAGGCCCCCCAACCTTGCTGGCAAAACATTTTAGTGGCCCCCCTCTTGACGGTGGAGAGAAATGTTTATGTTTTAAAGGTAATTTCCTACAATTCTACACATTTTTCTATGAGGCGTAGAGAACATTTTGCTGTTTTAAAGCAATCTTTCTGCAATTCTGCACATTATGCAATGGGGCGGAGATAAATTTTTGCCATTTTAAAGCTAATTCCCTGCAATTCTACACATTTTGCCATGTTTTATGCCATGTTGATATGATATCTGAGTGAGAGTGACTAACAAAATCAATGGGGGCCCTATGGAGGTCAGGGCCCGTAGGCATGTACCCTGTGTGCCCGGTCGGTATTCGGCCATGAATACTACAAGTTTAGATAGCTGGCTAGACTAGCTTAACAATCTAAAAAGTGTTAGCTGACATGGCTAATTGAGTGACTGTCAGTGACTCACATAATAAGACCCGGAAAATGTCAAGAACTTTAAAAGTTTCTTCAAGTGCAGTCGCAAAAACCATCAAGCGCTATGATGAAACTGGCTCTCATGAAGACCGCCACAGGAATGGAAGACCCAGAGTTACCTCTGTGCAGAGGATAAGTTCATTAGAGTTACCAGCTTCAGAAATTGCAGCCCAAATAAATGCTTCACAGATACTTTTACCTTAAACCAAGTTCAGAATACACATATACTCATGAGGCCCATGCAGAAATCAAACCCACAACTCTGATATTCCTCCAACCACCTCAGCCTCTCAGGTGTCCCTGTATGAGTGTGCAAATGTTGCAGTAGAAAATGGGGCAAAGTATGAAACCATTATAGCATTGTGTTCTCAATAGATGTAGGGTTATTGCATACAAAAGTTGACTTGAAATCTGTTGGATGAGTTCTGTTTTAAAGTATGACGAGTTTACATTCAGGTAAGGTCAAACAGTTTCTAAGGGAGTTGCACTAATGAGGCGTTTTTATCTTACCATAATCCTGCTGTTCTTTAGAGTTTCTAAGAGCACACATAACAATAATCATGAATTTTATTCCTAAGGCATTTCTTTTGCACTCAAGGTGATTATACATAACTACAAAGAGCCCAATCTTAACTCGTGACGTTTCTGAACGTTGATTTAAATATATATATATTTATTTTACCTAGCTAAATCCTTGAGTTCTTTGAGAGTATTTTTTTGACTCAAGTTTCTCTCAGGAAATGGCACTCAAGTGTGGTTAATTAGATTTTTTTCATTCTCCTAGTGAAATCCTGCTGTTCTCTGGAGTGTTTCTCCACAACCTCCCCCATAGCCTCCTGGTGAGCCAACTCCTGCTTCTCCTTCTTGGTTTTCAGGACGTTCAACACAACAGATCAGACCTGGGTTCAAATACTATTTGACATCTTTCAAATACGTTGAGCGTTTGCTGCCAGGTGAACAGGATTTGTAATTTTGGGACTTTTCTATTGGTTCCATTGAAATCCAGGGAAGCTCAGTCAAGCCCTATAGAGTATTTGACATGCTTTCAAATAGTATTTGGAGCAAGGTCTGCAACATATTATGTATATAAACATACAGTATATATGTCTATACTCTGAATATGTATGTCTCTATAAGCACAACAGATGGACCATGACCCTGAGTAAAGGATCTCTAGAAGGATAATGTATTCGTAGGATAATGCATACAGTGGGGAAAAAAGTATTTAGTCAGCCACCAATTGTGCAAGTTCTCCCACTTAAAAAGATGAGAGAGGCCTGTAATTTTCATCATAGGTACACGTCAACTATGACAGACAAAATGAGATTTTTTTTCTCCAGAAAATCACATTGTAGGATTCTTAATGAATTTATTTGCAAATTATGGTGGAAAATAAGTATTTGGTCAATAACAAAAGTTTCTCAATACTTTGTTATATACCCTTTGTTGGCAATGACACAGGTCAAACGTTTTCTGTAAGTCTTCACAAGGTTTTCACACACTGTTGCTGGTATTTTGGCCCATTCCTCCATGCAGATCTCCTCTAAAGCAGTGATGTTTTGGGGCTGTTGCTGGGCAACACGGACTTTCAACTCCCTCCAAAGATTTTCTATGGGGTTGAGATCTGGAGACTGGCTAGGCCACTCCAGGACCTTGAAATGCTTCTTACGAAGCCACTCCTTCGTTGCCCGGGCAGTGTGTTTGGGATCATTGTCATGCTGAAAGACCCAGCCACGTTTCATCTTCAATGCCCTTGCTGATGGAAGGAGGTTTTCACTCAAAATCTCATGATACATGGCCCCATTCATTCTTTCCTTTACACGGATCAGTCGTCCTGGTCCCTTTGCAGAAAAAACAGCCCCAAAGCATGATGTTTCCACCCCCATGCTTCACAGTAGGTATGGTGTTCTTTGGATGCAACTCAGCATTCTTTGTCCTCCAAACACGACGAGTTGAGTTTTTACCAAAAAGTTATATTTTGGATTCATCTGACCATATGACATTCTCCCAATCCTCTTCTGGATCATCCAAATGCACTCTAGCAAACTTCAGACGGGCCTAGACATGTACTGGCTTAAGCAGGGGGACACGTCTGGCACTGCAGGATTTGAGTCCCTGGCGGCGTAGTGTGTTACTGATGGTAGGCTTTGTTACTTTGGTCCCAGCTCTCTGCAAGTCATTCACTAGGTCCCCCCGTGTGGTTCTGGGATTTTTGCTCACCGTTCTTGTGATCATTTTGACCCCACGGGGTGAGATCTTGCGTGGAGCCCCAGATCGAGGGAGATTATCAGTGGTCTTGTATGTCTTCCATTTCCTAATAATTGCTCCCACAGTTGATTTCTTCAAACCAAGCTGCTTACCTATTGCAGATTCAGTCTTCCCAGCCTGGTGCAGGTCTACAATTTTGTTTCTGGTGTCCTTTGACAGCTCTTTGGTCTTGGCTATAGTGGAGTTTGGAGTGTGACCATTTGAGGTTGTGGACAGGTGTCTTTTATACTG
The DNA here is from genome assembly GCF_020615455.1 of Coregonus clupeaformis. Lineage (NCBI taxonomy): Eukaryota > Metazoa > Chordata > Actinopteri > Salmoniformes > Salmonidae > Coregonus > Coregonus clupeaformis. The sequence goes on from NC_059212.1 coordinate 13,369,744, forward strand.
ATAACAAGTTCAAACAGGTGCCATTAATACAGGTAATGAGTGGAGGACAGAGGAGCCTCTTAAAGAAGAAGTTACAGGTCTGTGAGAGCCAGAAATCTTGCTTGTTTGTAGGTGACCAAATACTTATTTTCCACCATAATTTGCAAATAAATTCATAAAAAATCCTACAATGTGATTTTCTGGATTTTATTTTCTCAATTTGTCTGTCATAGTTGACATGTACCTATGATGAAAATTACAGGCCTCTCTCATCTTTTTAAGTGGGAGAACTTGCACAATTGGTGGCTGACTAAATACTTTTTTTCCCCACTGTATATAGCCTCCCTGCTGTTATTTTATTTTACTTCTGCTCTTTTTTTCTCAACACTTTTTTTTTGTTGTTGTTTTATTTTACTTTTTTATTAAAAAATACTTGCATTGTTGGGTAAGGGCTGTAAGTAAGCATTTCACGGTAATGTCTACACCTGTTGTATTCGGCGCATGTGGCCAATAAAATGTGATTTGATTTGAAGTTGGTGCTGATGTAGGCCTCTGGTTACGGTTTTAAAAAACAACAACCTGTAACCACCATTTCCTGAAACCTAGTCTTAAATGATATCAAACAATGTAGCCAACACAGTAGTCTAATTAACAGTGTTGGATCCTGAATTAATTTAGAGGTGGTCTCAATGACCCACTCAGTGCCCTCACATTTTTCTAGGTAGATTTTAGGGGTAATGATTTTTCTAACATAAAGTGTCTTTATGTAGATACTCTAGTGAAAATGTAAACTGCCTTCTTTTCATGTAAATTGCCTTCTTTTCCAGAACAGCTCTCTCTGCCATGTCTGTTTCCATCCACTCAGCGACGCACACTAAACCACCACAACACCGCACGTTTCCTTGCATGTGCTTGCGCCTACTACCGTTGCAGAGATCAAAGCATGTGCTGTCCGCTAAATACGAAAAGGTAAAAAACAATATGCACTCACTACTGTAAGTCGCTCTGGATAAGAGCGTCTGCTAAATGACTCAAATGTAATGTAAAATGTAAATAGGCTACACAGATGCACTTGTTCAGGAGCAGAATCGTCTTGACTCAAATTTGCGTAGTATCAAGCTCGATATCGTACTTTGATCTCGAATTGTGTGCATGCTACACAAAATGCTTACAGATTGGCAGGTCTGCAGTTGTGTTGATTTGATTTGCTTTCACTTGAAAGGGAGAAAAGTCCTAGCCCTGGTCCGAGATCTGTTTGTGCTGTATAGTCAAATCCTATGGTAGTTTTCGTATGCATGGAAATGACCAAAGGAGTTGGCATGACAGCACAAACAGATCTGGGAAAGTCCAAATCTTGCAGGTACGCCACAATTGATTCCTGATCTATGTTCTGGCATTGGGAAAAACATCACACACCCACCCTGGTGACAGTCCCTGAGTGGGCCTGGTGCTCGATTCAGTCTTTCTGGATGGGTAGGGGGTTCTTGATGGCCCTGACGGTCCCGTTGGAGGTCCCTGTGAAGAGAATCCGTCCAGAGCGGGACATAGCGATAGTGGTGTAGGGCACGTCGTCCACTGCCACATCCCTAACGATCTGAGAACAGTTTGCCCCATTGGTACAAAGTACTAGCCTGGTCCCAGATCAGTGCTCTCTCGCCAACTCCCGTGACCATAGTTGGCAAGACAGCACAAACAGATCTGGGATCAATCTAGTATAAAGCACTATGTCACAAAGCACCGTGTCACTCACGCTAGGGACTTCCTCTCCTTACAGTGGCAAGGCAGAGGGAGAAGATGAGGCAAGATTAAACTGGGCCAACATTTTGCTAATATTCTCATAGATGAAACAATACAATTGGAACTCTGTGGATGAAACATCCAAGTTTCAAGTTTCAAGTGTTAATGTCACTTGCACAAGTAGAGTGAAATGTAATTCTTGCAAGCTCTAAACCCAACAATGCAGTCATCAATATCAATGTAGCACAAAAATTTACATAAGAAGAAAGTAAGAAGCTATTTACAGGATCAGTTCCAATACCATACAATGTGCAGAGAGAGATACTGGAAAGATAGAGGTAGATATGTATAGGGGTAAGGTGACTAGGCATCGGGATATATGATAAACAGAGTAGCAGCAGCGTTAAATGATGATTGTATGTGAGTGTGTGTGCGTGTGTGTAGTCAGTATAAACGTGTGCATGTTATGTGTGTGTTGGAGTGTCATTGTGCGTGAGTGTGTAGAGACCTGTGAGTGTACATAGAGACAAATAAATACTCAGATAGTCCGTGTTCCATTCTCTTAGCTATTTAGCAGTCTTATGGCTTGGGGATAGAAGCTGTTCAGGAACCTGTTGGTGTTAGACTTGACGTACCGGGACCACTTGCCGTGCGGAAGCAGAGAGAACAGTCTATGCTTCGGTGGCTGGAGTCTTTAACTACTTTCCGGGCCTTCCTTTCACACCGCCTGATATAGAGGTCCTGGATGGCAGGGAGCTCGGCCCCCAGTGATGTACTGGACTGTCCGCACCACCCTCAGTAGCGCAATGCGATCAAGGGCGGTGATGTTGCTATACCAAGCAGTGATGCAGCTAAAGATGCTCTCAATAGTGCAGCTGTAGAACTTTTTGAGGATTTGAGGGCCCATGCCAAACCTTTTCAACTTCCGGAGGGGGAAGAGGAGCTGTCGCGCCTTCTTCACAACTGTATGCGTGTGAGTGGACCATTTTAAGTCGTTAGTGATTTGGACACAGAGGAACTTTAAGCTCTACGCAGTTTTCTATTCACAAAACTAGATTTTTATAACGAACAGAGAAGCTTACACCAGCAGTTCCCAACCTTTTTCGTTCCGGAGACCACCAAATCACTGTCAAAAGCTCTTGAGAACCACCGTTCGTGGAGTTGCAGAATTGTGATATGCAATTTTGTCCATTTCAGAAAATTTGACAATTTTATCAGTGAAATTAAAGGCCTATTACTATTGATATAAACAATTTTCAATGTGAAAAGTATTGTAAAATAATTGCTTATTATACCGTTAAAACTTCCAACTGTTAGAATTTTTTTAAGGAAAAAAACACTGGCCTACAATATGTTTTGTAGACTTGACTCATTGCCAAACTTTCTAAAAATCTATGTTGCTTAGGAATGCAAGTTATTTTCGTATCTTATCTAGTGAACCACCACGAGGGCTCTATTTTAACAAACCTAACATAATGGTCAATCTATTTGCAGGCGGTAGCACTATAGGTTCAGCGGTGTGTCAGAAATATTTTAGCTATTTTCACTATTACAATTATCGGCGCACATGCTGGCATTAGCGCAAACGGGCTGGGTTTCGAAGAATAAACAGAGGCTTGGCCAATCAGAACGTGCTCCATGGAGAAATATGTGGTTGCTTCAAGTTGTGTATTTACGATCTTCTATGTATTGCCTTGGAATCAACTCCAATTCCAACGTTAGTCTGTTATAGTTTGTTAAATGGCTTACAGAAACGAAATAACAAAATGTAGACCTATCTTTGCTAAATAGGTTAACTTGAACCCATTTGGAGTCCACATTGTTCTAAGTAATTGCATGGCTTCAATAGCATTCACACTGATATAGGGGATAGGCCTACTGTAAATTGTATTATGGCTGAGCATGGACATGCCAAACATTGTCAATAAGCAAGATTAAATTCAGTATTGATAAGGCCTAAAAATAGAACTAATAATTCTGATCGAATTCTAAACAAAACTAAACAATAATTAAATTGGCTATGTCACACTTACAGGCACCATCATTTCTCCCCGTGGGCATATAATATTAAAACAATGCAGACTATGGAGGGTTTTACGCACATCCAAAACAGGACCTGCATGGCTAAAATAATGTGGGCCTGCCAACAAAGCATAGATAAAAAGGGAATGTCAGCTCACTGTTTTACTCTTCTCAAACTTGATATTTTAATAAAGCTTTGGTGATTTAAGATTTATTTCCAAGCGGTCTCAGTAGCCAAACCCTTTATCGACATTCTTGACTAAATCGCAACGGCATTGGGCAGGATTAAAAAAAACTTAATTGAGAGGCGGTTAGGCTGTGCTTGGTTTTTAACCAAATAAAACGAAATGGAAAAATTATATATATATTATCAGTCTATAATTTTAATGGTAGGTTTATTTGAACAGTGAGAGACAGAATAACAACAAAAACATCCAGAAAAACGCATGTCAAAAATGTTATAAATTGATTTGCATTTTAATGAGGGAAATAAGTATTTGAACCCCTCTCAATCAGAAAGATTTCTGGCTCCCAGGTGTCTTTTATACAGGTAACGAGCTGAGATTAGGAGCACACTCTTAAAGGGAGTGCTCCTAATCTCAGCTTGTTACCTGTATAAAAGACACCTGTCCACAATCAATCAGATTCCAAACTCTCCACCATGGCCAAGACCAAAGAGCTCTCCAAGGATGTCAGGGACAAGATTGTAGACCTACACAAGGCTGGAATGGGCTACAAGACCATCGCCAAGCAGCTTGGTGAGAAGGTGACAACAGTTGGTGCGATTATTCGCAAATGGGAGAAACACAAAAGAACTGTCAATCTCCCTCGGCCTGGGGCTCCATGCAAGATCTCACCTCGTGGAGTTGCAATGATCATGAGAACGATGAGGAATCAGCCCAGGACTACACGGGAGGATCTTGTCAATGATATCAAGGCAGCTGGGACCATAGTCACCAAGAAAACAATTGGTAACACACTACGCCGTGAAGGACTGAAATCCTGCAGAGCCCGCAAGGTCCCCCTGCTCAAGAAAGCACATATACATGCCCGTCTGAAGTTTGCCAATGAACATCTGAATGATTCAGAAGAGAACTGGGAGAAAGTGTTGTGGTCAGATGAGACCAAAATGGAGCTCTTTGACATCAACTCAACTCGCCGTGTTTGGAGGAGGAGGAATGCTGCCTATGACCCCAAGAACACCATCCCCACCGTCAAACATGGAGGTGGACACATTATGCTTTAAGGGTGTTTTTCTGCTAAGGGGACAGGACAACTTCACCCTTCAAAAGGACAATGGACGGTGCCATGTACCGTCAAATCTTGGGTGAGAACCTCCTTCCCTCAGCCAGGGCATTGAAAATGGGTCGTGGATGGTTATTCCAGCATGACAATGACCCAAAACACACGGCCAAGGCAACAAAGGAGTGGCTCAAGAAGAAGCACATTAAGGTCCTGGAGTGGCCTAGCCAGTCTCCAGACCTTAATCCCATAGGAAATCTGTGAAGGGAGCTGAAGGTTTGAGTTGCCAAACGTCAGCCTCGAAACCTTAATGACTTGGAGAAGATCTGCAAAGAGGAGTGGGATAAAATCCCTCCTGAGATGTGTGCAAACTTGGTGGCCAACTACAAGAAACGTCTGACCTCTGTGATTGCCAACAAGGGTTTTGGCACCAAGTACTAAGTCATGTTTTGTGGAGGGGTCAAATACTTATTTCCCTCATTAAAATGCAAATCAATTTATAACATTTTTGACATGCGTTTTTCTGGATTTTTTTGTTGTTATTCTGTCTCACGCTGTTCAAATAAACCTACCATTAAAACTATAGACTGATCATGTCTTTGTCAGTGGGCAAACGTACAAAATCAGCAGGGGATCAAATACTTTTTTCCCTCACTGTATGTTTCTATATACAAAGTATACAGGCACCAAAGGCACATTAGGCTACTCTTGTTCCGTGCGTCACGGCTGGATAGGCTGCATTTCCGCTGTCAAAATTCATGCCATAACCAACAGCTTTTGGTTGGTTTCCAACCCCTCTCATCTGAATGCAAGCGTGCTGATGTTAGACAGGTAAATTGCCGAACCTGGCGTTAGGGCTGGAAAATGACTAACATGCATTTGACACTAGCGCCGCCTTAACGGCAGGCGAAAATAGGGTATAACCTTAGTTACACCTGACAGTCTTGGATCTCCTTTTGGGTGCAGTCCGTCCTCACGGCGAAGATGGCCATGGCATCGGGTGAGATGGTGACGCCCGTGTAGCTGCAGGACTTCAGGACGTCCAGTTGCGGGCGGTAATGCCACATATTGGATGCCAACCGCCGTTAAACCCCACCGAAGAAGAAGAAGAGCCATGGTTGGCTTCTATGCAGTGGCGCGCAATAGTATAGTCCATGTTTTTATTACGAATAGCAATCTTATGTTCTGCAATGCGGAATTTCACTTGTTTAGTTTGACCAATATAAGCAGCCTTGCAGATGCATTTGAGCATGTATATGACATTTGTGGTGCTACAATTAATGAAGCTGTGGATTTTGTATTCATTACCTGTTCTCGGGTGCAAAAAAACTAGCATTGGTTGTGTTATCACAATGTATAAAGTGCCCACACGTATAATTGCCATCGGGCGGGCCTGGGAGCCAAGTGTCACGCTTCTTAGGTAGCTGCATGCTGTGCGTAACAGAATCAACTAGATTGCGCGCACGGCGAAAACAAATGCAAGGGGCCAATGTTGTGAACTCTCGTAGATTTGGATCACTTTTGAGGATGTTCCAGTGTTTCAATACAATGGATTTGACGTGACCGGAACATGGGCTGTACTCCGTGGAAAAACACAAACGTGTGAATTTGAGATTGGGGTCAGATTTACATCGTTTTCAAGCTCATCAAACCATTCAGTGACCACTCGTGCCCTGTGGTTGTGGTCATTGTCATCCTGGAAGAGACCACTCCCATCAGGATAGAAATGCTTCACCATAGGTTGAAGGTGATCACTCAGAATAGCTGTGTATTTATTGGCGTTTACCTTGCCCTCTAAGGGGTTGAGTCGACCTAAACCATGACATGAAAATCACCCCACACCATAACAGAGCCGTCAGAACCCTCATTTACTAAAGTGTTTCCTGCTTGCAAAGCTAACGTTAACTGGCAAAAAATTCAGAGACACACACTCTCATGCATTGACACTAACCTGGTCTGTCGTTGAAACTTTGTAAAATTATTAGCTAGCAAGTTATGCACGGTTGGAACATTTAGAGAAGTGCATCTGTCTTTCTAAAAACGTTTTTCGTGCATCTTGGGTGTGTGTGTGTGTGTGGTTACCAACGGTGCGTTCGTAAATTCATTCTGGAGTGCCAGAGGACACTCAGAGTGTGCTCTGGGCGTTCGTAAATTCAGAGCGTTTCGCTCTCGGAGCGTTCAGTGTGCACACTGGACACTGGCCGAGGAGTAGGGTTGATCCGAGCCTTCTGACCTCACAACGGCAGTCAAGCACCCAAGGTAACTGGCTAAAGTTAGCTAACTTGCTAGCTACTTCCAGACATAAATGAGAGAACACCTCACTCTGACAATTTTTCTCGCCCAAGCAGAGCTGGTTAGGCTGTTTTTATGTTATCCAGAGCGTTGTTGACTGTAACTGTGCTGCTGGCAACAATTTAATTACACTTTTTTTGCCTACGTTTACTGACACCGGCCATATTCAACGAGTGTTGAGCGTTCGGAAATTCATCAGTTATTTTGCGCTCTGGCACACTCATACGAGAGTGCTCTGAAATCGGAGTAGATAGCCAGAGGGGATTTATGAACACACCCCAAGAATATATGAAGCCGGAGTGATACCATAGCAACCATGGAGGATGATACTCAATCCTCGACCACTGGATGGCGCCAAATACTGCACATCCTTTAGATGTGAGTGAGTTTGGCATTTCAATGATATCCAACTACTACAATAATACTTGATAATACCACTTACGCAGCCTCATCATTTTGATATCAACATGATGAACTTCATAATAATTTTTGATTGCACATTACTGTAACTATTTTGTGCTCAAAATTCATCCATCTTTTGTGTTTCTGTGCCATAAGACAGTATTAATATTAATGGAGTACTACACATAATTGATGTCAGTTGTCCCCTGTGGCTCAGTTGGTCGAGCATGGCGCTTGCAATGCCAGGGTTGTGGGTTCGATTCCCACGGGGGACCAGTATGGGGGGAAAAGTATGAAAATCTAGGCACTCACTACTGTAAGATGCTCTAGATAAGAACATCTGCTAAATGACTAAAATGTCAACAACACAAAATGTGAATGTCATTGGCTTATCCACCCACCAGCTCTGTTTGAAGTCTGGGAGAAATATTGCAGTTTAATTCATTTTTTTGTGTGAGTTCCTCATATTCACCATACTCCTGGTGTGAAGGTGGGTGTAATATAATGCTTGTCTGAATAAGAAACAATACATAATTTAATTAAGAAATACTGAGAGCAATAAGCACACAGAGATCAGGCTAAAATGATTATGTCATCAAGCTATTCCTTATGTGCAAATGGGATATTAGGATGTTATCCAGGATGTCTCATGGTTTTCCATGGAGCTGCCGTCTGACCCATGGCTGCTTTGGGGATGTCCAGCTGTAGCAGGAGGAAGGAAAGACAGGGCAAACATTGTGAGCCAGCAGGCCAATCGAGTCAACCAAGTGTGATCAGAGAATGCAGAGGGAGATGTTGTGTACTGAGATTATGTTTGACAGTGTATGTATGCCAATAATATTGAAAAACTTGGGCCTGAGTTACTGTACGACAGAAATGTTCCACTGTTCTGCGATTATCAGTTGTTATATCCTCTGCTGTATTGGGGCCCCAGTGGCAGAGCAAGTGACAGTGTCTCTTGATATTATGCCTCCCACTGATACAGTTGATTCCCAGCTACAGCCAAACACACGTAACTGTTCCATGTTCTCTGTCCTTAGGCAGAGAAGGCTGTGGTGGTGGATGCAGCCTCAGAACCACCTCGTCCGGGTGGCTTATAGGACGAATGGCACTGGCAGGGTGGGGGGCAAAGAAAGGTACTCTGCCATCCTGAGTAGAAACCAATAAATCATGTTACACTCTTAGGGAAATAAAGGTTCTATCTAGCACATAAAAGGGTTCTTTGGCTGTCCCCATAGGAGAACCCTTTGAAGAACCCTTTTTGGTTCCAGGTAGAACCCTTTTGGTTCTAGGTAGAACCCTTTTGGGATCCATGTAAAACCCTTTCCACACAGGGTTCTATATGGAACCCAAAAGGGTTATCCTATGGGGACAGCCAAAGAACCCTTTTGGAACCATTTTGGTGAACATAAACATAAGTTTTACATAAGCAAACTGGTTAGCTATATACAAACATAACCAGTCTGGTGTTCTTCCACAGTCAAATTTCCACCAAAATAGCTATGCACTCATTCCACTGTCATGGCAAAATGCCCTAAATTGTCACGTGAAGCCCATTTTGACAACCTATTTACTTTATTCTATTTTAATTCGAATGGTTTTGGACTTACTTTGTTAGGACCTGGCTCAGGTGGGTAGTGCATCGTGCCAGGTGGCGGGAAGTGAGGAAAGCCCATTGGACCGTGGCCGTCCTTGAACGACCCTGGTGGTGGCAGCTGCATGTTCACTAGAATGGCCGCAGCAGAATGCATAACCATTGGGGTGGTGCAAGTAGAACTTGAAGAGGAACGGCATGGCCACCATTTCTCCAGAGTACATATCTCTCTGGCCACCAACCTCGGCTATAACATAGTCGCTGGGGAAATGACTGTGAAGAATGTAGCAATGTAAATACGAGTAAATAGACATATACGTGTTCGTCAGAGACTCACCTTTTCATAGAGGGGTCATATTAGTGTGTAGCCTAAACTTTTCAGACACTACAGACAGAAGTTGGCAGATCGGATGTATCGACTTCAGACGAGTCCCGTGACACTTGTGGGGGACGTAGAGCAGAACAGAGAACACCATGGTGTTTGTGAGAGTCTCATCTTTTTATAGAGGGGTCCTATTAATCTGACATTTTATATACCGGTTTGTAGGCCAAACCGTTCGGACGCTACAGACGTTTTCATGAGAAGACCGATTTCCAGGATGTCTCATGGTCTGACAAACACCGCTCTAGCTCTGCCACCTTTCACCACAGATGCGGAAGGGCGACATCGGTGGACGCAGTGGATTGAGAAGCAGCCCATGCAAAAAACAGATATCTTTAGCTTAAATTAACAGATTTTTATTGGGGGGGAAATATTATTCTAATTAGATTTCTGCGGGTCCGATATGGATATATTTGGCTGTTTCCGCTACATAACATTTAGAAGTTGTTCCTTTTAATGTTTAGAAGAAGTGACTGTTAAATGCTAACTCCCGTTCGTATAAGTTGGTAGAACGAGGTTCCGATGACGGGCGTTCAGTTGGTGGTAGTGGGGAGGTGGAAGGTCATTGGAAGACTGTTGCTGCAAAACAGCAAATGGGAGACACAAGGTTTGAGTTGACATATAAATAATCCCCTAGATTTATGACCATTGGTTGAAAGAAAATAAAGTGATTATTGCACGAGTGAGACAATAGGTTAATCAGCATGCGTGGTGGAATTGCCTTAGAGTGCCATGCTCATAGGCTGAAGTTAATCAGTGAATGACATTCCGCCCGCTTACTAATAGTAAAGAGACCTGACGCTATACTAATGAGGTAACATAATAAACACTACCATAACAATACCTGCTATGCTGATGAGGTAACGTTATAAACACTACCATAAGAATACCTGCTATGCTGATGAGTGAGATAGGAAGCAATGTGAATTATATGTGTTTACTAGATTAATTAAAAGTGACAAGCCATTCAGACCAGCCTTCCTGATTGAACTTTCGTAAACTACATTTGATTGGTGGCGATGACATATATTGGGGTTGACTATGATTTTTAGCTCAACATAGTGTGAAATAGACATATAGACAATATCCTAAATGTAGGCCATTTTGCTGCGGGGCAATGAGGAGATTCGGGATCGTTCCCCATACGTTTCCATGGTATTTCCATTGTTTTGGTCAGGTCCGATTTATCTCTTTATGAGGAGCTCCGCGGACCCTTCGTGTCCGGAAGTAATTTTGCTATTTTCAACATTTTTATCGTGTCAATTAACTTGTGACATTCCTGGATTACTCATTATATTATTACATTCTGATTTAATCAACAAATACGATAGTCAGTTTAAAAAAGGTTAAGGGTATAAGACTGTGTACATATCTGTTGGGAAAATCACTTCATATCCCATCGCGCCAAGCGGGGAGAGGCTGCCTGTTGTCACCGTTCCAAGACCAGCCAGAAACCTCCAGCTAGCCCTACACCGGTGGATCTCAAAACTGAACTTGGATCCGCGTTAAAGGAGCAATGATATCCTTTGCCACCTTCGTCTTACGACAGATATCTTGAACCAGTCATGACTATTCAACAAAACAAAACAAGTTTCTTTCCAGCAAATTTCTTAGTCACATGATTGTATAACTAGCAAAGGAGTTTTGAAGTTACACACACCTGGTACATATTCCCCTCATTAGTACGTGTTTAAGTGTTCCCTCTGCCCCCCTTGTCCTTGTGGGTGATTGTTTATTGTGAGGATTAGTAGCTCGGTTGAGCTCAGTATTTTGTATTGCCAGGGTATTTTTCCCCATGTGTACGTTTGTTCCAGGGCGCCTGTTTGCGCACTGGACTGGTTACGCTGGATTACGGCATAAACTCTGTATACTGTGATTTACCCTCCTGCGCCTGACTCCTTCAAATCACGAATCACAGAATCACCCACCACAAATTAAGTCAGCGGGAGAGGAGCGCATGCCTGGAGTCGTGGCACGGGTCCAGGAGCATTCAACAATGCTAGCCAGCTTGGGAGAAGCGATGGATCGGGTTCTCCAGGTCGTCCAACGCCTGAAGATGAGAGGACCCGATCTGTCGAAACCAGCTGGGCAACCGGATCCAGCCACCCACACCCCAGCACCCAGAGGGATCCATATATCCCGACCATGGTAGTTCGACTGGACAGCTGCTCTCTGCCAGGGATTCCCCCTCCAACTGGAGCTCTACTTCTCCAGCATCAGCCCGGCCCCATCGGAGCGGGAGAAGGTGTCCGCCCTCGTCTCCTGCCTCTCGGGGAAAGCCCTGGAGTGGGCCAACGCGGTCTGGAACGAAGGAGGAGCCGCATTGGACAACTACGGGGAGTTCGCTCGCCTCTTTCGGGCTGTCTTTGATCACCCGTCCGAAGGTCGAGAGGCGGGCGAGCGGCTGGTCCACCTGAGGCAGGGGACGAGGACTTTGCAGGACTTCGCCTTGGAGTTTCGGACTCTAGCAGCTGGGTCCGGGTGGAACGAGCGGGCCCTTATCGACCACTTCCGGTGCCATCTGCGGAAGGACATCCGAAGGGAGCTAGCCTGCCGGGACACCATGTTGTCCTTCACGCAACTGGTACACATGGCCATCCGTTTGGACAACCTGCTGGCGGCCAGAAGACATCCTGGAGGGGGTCTGCCCGTTCTAAGCCCAGCCAACTCGGATCACGAACTGATGGAGCTGGGTGGAGCCGCGATCCGAAAGAGCGGAGGACGACAGCGCCAGTGTCACTCCGGTGGCACGAGGGGACATTACACAGCACGATGTCGTCAGCGTTCTTTTGGGTCTGGAGGCGGCAGGCAGGGCACTCTCACATCACCCCAGGTATCGAACACCCACACTTGTTCAGAGCCCTCTGCTGCACACTGTACCCTACCCATCCACTTTCCTGATCACATTGTAGTTCCCCAGTGTAAGGCGCTAGTCGATTCAGGCACATCTGGGAACTTTATGGACAGGGCATTCTAACACAGTCTAGGCATTTCATTGGTTCCCCTATCCATTCCACTCCCCATCAGAGCACTTGACAGTCGACCATTAGGGTCCGGGTTTGTTAGGGAAGTTACCGCACCAATCACCATGGTTACCCACGAGACTCATTGCAAGCAAGTCACGTTTTTTATTATTGAGTCTCCTGCTTTCCCTGTGGTACTAGGTATCCCTTGGTTAGCACTCCACAACCCCACATTCTCATGGCCGCAGAGGGTTCTCACAGGGTGGTTGCGATAGTGTCAGAGTAGGTGTCTCTGTGTTTCCGCATGTACCTCCACCGTGCGCATTCCACCCGAATACCTCGATTTGGCGCACGCGTTTTCCAAAACACAGGCGACCAAGTTACCACCTCGTCGGGCGGGGGATTGCGCGATAAACCTCTGGATAGACGCTGTGCCTCCAAGGAGTCATGTGTATCCCCTGTCACAGGCTGAAACGGAGGCTATGGAGACATACGTCACCGAGTCCCTGCGCCAGGGGTTTATACGTCCCTCCACTTCACCCGTCTCCTCAAGTTTCTTTTTTGTGAAGAAAAAAGACGGTGGTCTGCGCCCTTGTATTGATTATCGATCACTGAACAAGGAGACGATTCGATTTAGTTATCCTCTCCCCCTCATTCCTTCAGCGATTGAGTCAATGCATGGGGCTCGCTTCTTACCAAATTAGTTCTCCGGAGTGCGTACAACCTGGTGCGTGTCCGAGAGGGGGATGAGTGGAAGACAGCATTCAGCACAACCACGGGGCATTATGAATACCTGGTGATGCCCTACAGTTTGATGAATGCTCCATCCGTCTTCCAGTCCTTTGTGAACGAGGTGTTTCGGGACATGCTTCGTCGCGGTGTAGTAGTCTACATCGATGACATTCTGGTGCATTTCACTACGCGCGCCAAGCATGTGTCCCAGGTTCGCAAAGTGCTGGCCCGACTGTTGGACAATGACCTTTATGCCAAGGCAGAAAAGTGTCTGTTTTTCCAGCAGTCCGTCTCCTTCCTCGGATACCGCATTACCACCTCAGGGGTGGAGATGGAGGGAGATCGCATTTCAGCCGCGTGTAATTGGCCGACTCCAACCACAGTTAAGGAGGTGCTGCGTTTTACTGGCTTCGCCAACTACTATCGGAGGTTTATCCGGGGCTTTGGTAAGGTCGCAGCTCCCATTAGATCATTGTTGAAGTTTGGGCCATCCCGGCTCCGCTGGTCTGCTGAGGCTGACAGGGCCTTCAGTAACCTTAGGGTTCTGTTCACCTCAGCCCTGGTACTGGCCCACCCCAATTCATCACTACCGTTCGTAGTGGAGGTGGATGCATCTGAGGTAGGGATAGGCGCTGTCCTATCTCAACACTCGTGCACGCCACCCAAGCTCCGCCCCTGTGCCTTCTTCTCTAAGAAGCTCAGCCCGGCGGAGCAGAACTACGACGTTGGTGATCGGGAGCTGTTGGCTTTTGTCCGAGCCCTGACCATGTGGAGGCATTGGCTCGAAGGGGCAAAACACCCTTTCCTCGTCTGGATGGACCACCGTAACCTGGAGTACATCCGGGCAGTGAGGAGGCTGAATCCTATTCTTCACCCAGTTTGAATTCACACTATCATACATCCCGGGTATGAAGAACGTGAAGGCAGACGCATTGTCACGGCTGTATGACACAGAGGAGAGGCTCAGAGACATTATCACCATACTCCCGGCCTCCTGCATTGTGGTGCCGGTAGTATTGTCGATGGACGCGGATATAGAGCAGGCATTACGCACAGAGCCATCTCCACCTCAGTGTCCAGCTGGGCTGCAGTACGTGCCTGCTCTTATCCGTGACCGTCTGATCTACTGGGCAAACACGTCCCCCTCCTCTGGTCACCCAGGTATCGGTCGTACAGTGCGCTGTCTGACCGGAAAGTACTGGTGGCCTACCTTGGCTAAGGACGTGAGGGTGTATGTCTCCTCCTGTTCTGTGTGCGCCCAGAGTAAGGCACCTAGGCACCACCCAGCGCGTAAGTTACAACCTTTACCAGTTCCACAATGACCATGGTCTCACCTGAGTGTTGATTTCCTTACCGATCTTCCCCGCTCCCAAGGTAACACCACCATCGATGTGGACCATTTTTCCAAGGCCTGCCGCCTCCTTCCTCTGCCCGGTCTCCCCACGGCCCTGCAAACTGCGGAGGCCCTGTTTACACACGTCATCCGGCACTACGGGGTACCAGAGGATATAGTGTCTGACCGGGGTCCCCAGTTCACATCCAATGTCTGGAAGGCGTTCATGGAACGTCTGGGGGTCTCGGTCAGCCTGACCTCTGGTTTCCACCCCGAGTCTAATGGGCAGGTGGAACGGGAGAATCAGGATGTGGGTAGGTTCCTGTGGTCCTACTGCCAGGATCGGCCGGGGGAGTGGTCGGTGTTCTTGCCATGGGCCGAATATGCCCAGAATTCTCTCCGTCACTCCTCCACTAACCTAACGCCATTCCAGTGTGTTCTAGGTTACCAATGGGTTCTGGCACCGTGGCACCAGAGCCAGACCGAGGCTCCTGTGGTGGATGACTGGTTTCGGCATGCTGAGGAGACGTGGGACGCTGCCTACGTCCACCTCCAACGCGCCGTGCGTCGTCAGAAGGCCAATGCTGACCGCCACCGCAGTGAAGCCCTGGGTCTGGCTCTCGACCCGGAATCTGCCCCTCGGCCTGCCCTGCCGGAAGCTGAGCCCGCGGTTTGTGGGGCCGTTCAAAGTCCTGAGGAGAATCAACGAGGTTACCTATAGGTTATTACATCCCATGATTACCGTATCTCCTCAGGCCAGTGGTGGCTGGTCCGTTCCAGGAGTCTGAGGTGCGGGAGGTCCCTCCGCCTCCTTTGGACATCGAGGGGGCCCCGGCGTACTCCGTCTGTTCCATCCTGGATTCGAGGCGTCGGGTGGGGGGCCTTCAGTACCTCATGGAGTGGGAGGGGTATGGTCCGGAAGAACGGTGCTGGTTCCCGGTGAGGGATATCCTCGATCCCTCCCTGTTGCGGGATTTCCACCGTCGCCATCCGGCATGGATTAGCAAACACAACCTGCCATTGGAACACAAGACTGATGGTTGCTGATAATGGGCCTCTGTACGCCTATGTAGATATTTCATTAAAAATCAATCCTTTCCAGCTACAATAGCCATTTACAACATGAACAATGTCTACATTGTATTTCTGATCTATTTTATTTTATTTTAATGGACAAAATAATTGCTTTTCTTTCGAAAACAAGGACATTTCTAAGTGACCCCAAACTTTTGAACAGTAGTGTATGTATCCACAATCTTTCTATCTGTAAAATACTAAAGACATCTTTGGCACATAAAAAAAGAAAAAAAAATTGTTTCATCTATACTGAACAAAAATATAAACGCAACAATTTCAACCATTTTCCTGAGTTACAGTTCATATAAGTAAAGCTTAAACCATGTATTTAGATCGTAGGTAGGTAGTTGTAGTTAGGTATTGTAGGTAGTTTATTTAGGTAGTTATTTAGGTAGTTATTGTAGGTTTCCGTAGGTAATTATTGTAGGTAAGTATTGTTTACGGCGGAGCCCGGCGAAGCACGAGGCTAGCTAGCTAGCGGGTAGCTACTGGTAACGTTTAGCAACGGTGGAGAGTTGTTTCCAATGTTATTTCACGCTTAAGAGTACCTGTAATTAAGCCAGCTAGCTACCGACCATTCAGCCGTTTTTCTAACCTCATTATCTGAGCCATCAACGTTAGGTAGTTAGTAGCTACTGTACTTAATTACACCTACTGATTGCAGAAGACAAATGTTAGCTGGCGTCGGGTAAGTTTGGCTTTATACATAGCTTGGGCTTTGTCGAGTAAGGCTTAATTATGTATTTAGATTGTAGTTAGGTATTGTAGATAGGCCCGCAGCACGAAGCTAGCTAGCTAGCCGTTTTTCAAACAAAGTCAACACAGTAGCCATTGCTAGCTAGCCAACACGACCAGCTAACTGTACTGCAGTAGCTAAATACAATATATTTGTGCTAGCTAGCCAACGTTTAATTTTTGCTGCGTTATGAAAGGAACTAGACACGGACACGAATTATCTGTTTAGTGTGTTAACACACTATTGGTAGTTTGTTGTAACCAAGTATTGGTGCTAAACTGTGTTTTATTGGATGCTAGCATGCTAGTTAGCTATGGCGTCATAGTTAGGCATCGTGGGCTGTTGTGGGTAGTTATTGTAGGTTAGCATTGTTTTCGGCGGTGCCGGGTGTAGCACGAAGCTAGCTAGCTAGCCGTTTTTCAAACAAAGTCAACACAGTAGCCATTGCTAGCTAGCCAACACGACCAGCTAACTGTACTGTAGTAGCTAAATACAATATACTTGTGCTAGCTAGCCAACGTTTAATTATTGCTGCGTTATGAAAGGAACTAGACACGGACACGAATTATCTGTTTAGTGTGTTAACACACTATTGGTAGTTTGTTGAAACCAAGTATTGGTGCTAAACTGTGTGTTATTGGATGCTAGCATGCTAGTTAGCTATGGTGTCATAGTTAGGCATCGCGGGCTGCTGTGGGTAGTTATTGTAGGTTAGCATTGTTTTCGGCGGTGCCGGGTGTAGCACGAAGCTAGCTAGCTAGCCGTTTTTTCGAACAGAGTCAACACAGTAGCCATTGTGTGCTGTACTGTGGCAGCTAAATACAATATATTTGTGCTAGCTAGCCAACGTTTAATTATTGCTGCGTTATGAAAGGAACTAGACACGGACACGAATTATCTGTTTAGTGTGTTAACACACTATTGGTGGTTTGTTGTGACCAAGTGTTGGTGCTAAACTGTGTGTTATTGGATGCTAGCATGCTAGTTAGCTATGGTGTCATAGTTAGCTAGCTGAATAAAGTGGGTTGAGTCTATTCCTTGAAACATTGAACCGCTGTGGTTCACAACAATTCTGATTTCTAAAGGTGGAAGTTGGGAGAGTTTTTGTTCGGGTGGTTCAGTGAAACAATTATAGTTTCTGAGGTGGAAGTTTTGGTGAGGGAGGCCCTGCTCTCTCCTCTCCCAGATGTTTAGTTCATTTCATTCCGATCTCCTCTGCATTATTGTAGCCATTTGCTACAGCCTGTCAACTATGCCTCTGCCTATCCCTGTTCTCTCCTCTCTGCACAGGCTACACAAACGCCTCACACCGCGTGGCTGCTGCCTCTCTAACCTGGTGGTCCCTGCACGCACCCCACACCTGGAGTTCCAGGTCTCAGGCAGCCTCTGGAACTGCCGTTCTGCTGCCAACAAAGCTGACTTCATCCCAGCCTATGCTAACCTCCAGTCCCTCGACTTCCTGGCGCTGACTGAAACATGGATTACCACTGAAAACACTGCTACTCCTACTGCTCTCTCCTCGTCTGACCATGTGTTCTCGCATACCCCGAGAGCATCTGGTCAGAGGGGTGGTGGCACAGGAATCCTCATCTCTCCCAAGTGGACATTCTAAATTTTTCCCCTAACCCATCTGTCTATCTCCTCATTTGAATTCCATGCTGTCACAGTCACTAGCCCATTTAAGCTTAATATCCTTGTCATCTATCGCCCTCCAGGTTCCCTTGGAGAGTTCATCAATGAGCTTGACGCCTTGATAAGTTCCTTTCCTGAGGATGGCTCACCCCTCACAGTTTTGGGGGATTTCAACCTCCCCTACGTCCACATTTGACTCATTTCTCTCTGCCTCCTTCTTTCCACTCCTCTCCTCTTTTGACCTCACCCTCTCACCGTCCCCCTACTCACAAGGCAGGCAATACGCTTGACCTCATCTTTACTAGATGCTGCTCTTCTACTAATCTCACTGCAACTCCCCTCCATGTCTCCGACCACTACTTTGTTTCCCTTTTCTCTCTCGCTCTCCTCCAACACTACTCACTCTGCCCCTACACAGATGGTAATGCGCCGCCGCAACCTTCGCTCTCTCTCTCCCACTACTCTCTCCTCTTCCATCCTATCATCTCTTCCCTCTGCTCAATCCTTCTCCCTCCAATCTCCTGATTCTGCCTCCTCAACCCTCCTCTCCTCCCTTTCTGCATCCTTTGACTCTCTGTGTCCCCTATCCTCCCGGCCGGCTCGGTCCTCCCCTCCAGCTCCGTGGCTTGATGACTCATTGCGAGCTCACAGAACAGAGCTCCGGGCAGCGGAGCGGAAATGGAAGAAAACTAAACTCCCTGCCGATCTGGCATCTTTTCACTCCCTCCTCTCTACATTTTCTTCATCTGTTTCTGCTGCTAAGGCCACTTTCTACCACTCTAAATTCCAAGCATCTGCCTCTAACCCTAGGAAGCTCTTTGCCACATTTTCCTCCCTGCTGAATCCTCCCCCCCTCCCTCTCTCTGTGGATGACTTCGTCAACCACTTTGAAAAGAAGGTTGACGACATCCGATCCTCGTTTGTTAAGTCTAATGACACTGCTGGTCCTACTCACACTGCCCTACCCTATGTTCTGACTTCTTTCTCCCCTCTCTCTCCAGATAAAATCCTGCGACTTGTGACTGCAGGCCGCCCAACAACCTGCCCGCTTGACCCCATCCCCTCCTCTCTTCTCCAGACCATCTCCGGTGACCTTCTCCCCTACCTCACCTTGCTGATCAACTCATCCTTGACCGCTGGCCATATCCCTTCCGTCTTCAAGAGAGCGAGAGTTGCACCCCTTCTCAAAAAACCAACACTCGATCCCACTGATGTCAACAACTACAGACCAGTATCCCTTCTTTCTTTTCTTTCCAAAACTATTGAGCGTGCCGTCTTTAGCCAACTCTCTTGCTATCTCTCTCAGAATGACCTTCTTGATCCAAACCAGTCAGGTTTCAGGACTGGTCATTCAACTGAGACTGCTCTTCTCTGTGTCACGGAGGCGCTCCGCACTGCTAAAGCTAACTTTCTCTCCTCTGCTCTTGTCCTTCTAGACCTGTCTGCTGCCTTTGATACTGTGAACCATCAGATCCTCCTCTCCACCCTCTCCGAGCTGGGCATCTCCGGCGCGGCTCACTCCTGGATTGCGTCCTACCTGACCGGTCGCTCCTACCAAGTGGCGTGGCGAGAAGCTGTCTCCGCACCACGTGCTCTCACCACTGGTGTCCCCCAGGGCTCAGTTCTAGGCCCTCTCCTATTCTCCCTATACACCAAGTCACTTGGCTCTGTCATATCCTCACATGGCCTCTCCTATCATTGCTACGCTGACGATACACAACTAATCTTCTCCTTTCCCCCTTCTGATAACCAGGTGGCGAATCGCATCTCTGCATGTCTGGCAGACATATCAGTATGGATGACGGATCACCACCTCAAGCTGAACCCTGGCAAGACGGAGCTGCTCTTCCTCCCGGGGAAGGACTGCCCGTTCCATGATCTCGCCATCACGGTTGACAACTCTGTTGTGTCCTCCTCCCAGAGTGCGAAGAGCCTTGGCGTGACCCTGGACAACACCCTGTCGTTCTCCGCTAACATCAAGGCGGTGACCCGATCCTGCAGGTTCATGCTCTACAACATTCGGAGAGTACGACCCTGCCTTACACAGGAAGCGGCACAGGTCCTAATCCAGGCACTTGTCATCTCCCGTCTGGATTACTGCAACTCGCTGTTGGCTGGCCTCCCTGCCTGTGCCATTAAACCCCTACAACTCATCCAGAATGCCGCAGCCCGTCTGGTGTTCAACCTTCCCAAGTTCTCTCACGCCACCCCCCTCCTCCGCACACTCCACTGGCTTCCAGTTGAAGCTCGCATCCATTACAAGACCATGGTGCTTGCCTATGGAGCAGTGAGGGGAACGGCACCTCCGTACCTTCGGGCTCTGATCAGTCCCTACACCCAAACGAGGGCATTGCGTTCATCCACCTCTGGCCTGCTGGCTCCCCTTCCTCTGCGGAAGCATAGTTCCCGCTCAGCCCAGTCAAAACTGTTCGCTGCTCTGGCACCCCAATGGTGGAACAAGCTCCCTCACGACGCCAGGACAGCGGAGTCACTCACCACCTTCCGGAGACATTTGAAACCCCACCTCTTTAAAGAATACCTGGGATAGGATAAAGTAATCCTTCTAGTGTAAAGTGGTTATCCCACTGGCTATAGGGTGAATGCACCAATTTGTAGTCGCTCTGGATAAGAGCGTCTGCTAAATGACGTAAATGTGCCCTTGAGCAAGGCACTTAACCCTAATTGCTCCTGTAAGTCGCTCTGGATAAGAGCGTCTGCTAAATGACTAAAATGTAAAATGTAAAAAAATAAGGAAATCAGTCAATTGAAATAAATGTTTTAGGCCCTAATCCATGGATTTCACATGACTGGGCAGGGGCGCAGCCATGGTTAGGCCCACACACTTGGGAGCCAGGCCCACCCACTGGGGAGCCAGGCCGAGGCAATCAGAATACGTTTTTCCCCACAAAAGGGCTTTATTACAGACAGAAATACTCCTCAGTTTTATCAGCTGTCCTGGTGGCTGGTCTCAGATGATCCAGCAGGTGAAGAAGCTGGATGTGGAGGTCCTTGGCTGGCGTGGTTACACATGGTCTGCAGTTGTGAGGTCAGTTGGACATACTGCCAAATTCTCCAAAACGACTTTGGAGGTGGCTTATGGTAGAGAAATTAACATTAAATTATCTGGCAACAGCTCTGGTGGACATTCCTGCAGTCAGCATGCCAATTACACATTCCCTCAAAACTTGAGACAACTGTGGCATTGTGTTGAGTGACAAACCTGCACATTTTAGAGTAGCCTTTTATTGTCCCCAGCACAAGGTGCACCTGTGTAATGATAATGCTGTTTAATCAGCTTCTTGATATGCCACACCTGTCAGGTGGATGGATTATCTTGGCAAAGGAGAAATACGCTTTTTGAGCGTATGGAACATTTCTGGGATCTTTTATTTCAGCTCATGAAACATGGGACCAACACTTTATATGTTGCGTTTATATTTTTGTTCAGTATAGAATAAAAAATTTACAACATATCAACAATTCCCTCTGGGCACTGGTTATATTGACATATCAGGATTGGGCAAAGGCGGTGCTTAAACTGCTTTGCTTCGAGTGCTTTGCATGTGTTCTTCGCTTCGAGTGCTTCGCGGAAGGGGGAACTTTGGCTGAGAGTTTCCCTTTGTAAGGGTGGAGACTTCGCAAACCGGCGGAACTCTCAATTTCTAACACCCAGAGGTTAATCACGCAACTGACCAAATTACGTGACACTTTACTTCTGGGTTAACCGAGATTAAGTGCATCCATACTCATAACAACAGTTGCAGATGTGCTGTGGCGATGCATGCTGATGCTATTAAATCATGCGGATCATGATACAGTACATGGGCCCTGTTCCAATACTCATCAATTCATCCTTCCTTCTTTCCTTCCATCATTGAAGTGATCACTGATCTGAAATACTGGATTGGTGTAAGTAAGCTTTCCATTACATAGCGTTCACCAATTATGTCATGTCAGATCAGTGATTCCTTCAAGGATGGAAGGAAGGATGCATTTTCAGAGTATTCAAACAGGGCCCATGGTGTTCTCTGGCAGAATGGCACATCATTTACTGGATATGAGGTGACATATGCAGTGTAACTAATTGGCAACTCAGCTGAGACAGGCATTGGCATATCCAGCCTCTGCTCCACCACTGTCAACTATCATAGCATTGGTTTAGGCTGTGGGAAGAGGCTAGCATTGTTATAGCTCCAGCTTCCCCAGTTATTATTATTATTATTATTATTGATATTATTATTATTATGGCCCTAGACAGAGGTATTATTTTAAATCGGAATGTTTTTTTTTCACGTAAGATGCTGTACTCAGAGGAAGAGTTTTTGCATTTGTATTATGTGCACTACAATATTTTGGTTCAGCTCTAGTGATTTGGTTCAGGTTAATCCATTTTAGTGATTTGCCTTTGTCACCCTGAGAATCACAATGACCACACACTGCATAGCTACAGACATATCCTTCTAATGTAACCAGACTGTCATTATCTGTATGCAGCTCTGTCTTGCTAAATTAAACCTTCCCGGCTGCTACATTTAAATGCATTTTGTAAAACCATTTTGTAACTCTTCCATCTGGGAATTCTACATTGCTGGAATCGATTGACAAACCTCTCTCTCTCTCTCTCTCTCTCTCTCTCTCTCTCTCTCTCTCTCTCTCTCTCTCTCTCTCTCTCTCTCTCTCTCTCTCTCTCTCTCTCTCTCTCTCTCTCTCTCTCTCTCTCTCTGTGTATGTGTGTGTGTGTATATACAGTACCAGTCAAAAGTTTGGACACACCTACTCATTCAAGGGTTTTTCATTATTTTTACAATTTTCTACATTGTAGAATAACAGTGAATACATCAAAACTATGAAATAACACATATGAAATCGTGTTGTAACCAAAAGTGTTAAACAAATCAAAATATATTTTATATTTGAGATTCAAATAGCCACCCTTTGCCTTGATGACAGCTTTGCACACTCTTGGCATTCTCTCAACCAGCTTCATGAGGTAGTCACCTGGAATGCATTTCAATTAACAGGTGTGCCTTGTTAATAGTTAATTTGTGGAAAATTACTCTGCGGTCCAACTCATCCCAAACTATCTCTATTGGGTTGAGGTCGGGTGATTGTGGAGGCTAGGTCATCTGATGCAGCACTCCATCACTCTCATTCTTGGTCAAATAGCCCTTACACAGCCTGGAGGTGTGTTTTGGGTCATTGTCCTGTTGAAAAACTAATGATAGTCCCACTAAGCGCAAACCAGATGGGATGGCGTATCGCTGCAGAATGCTGTGGTAGCCATGCTGGTTAAGTGTGCCTTGAATTCTAAATAAATCACTGACAGATTTCCTCCATTGCTCGTGTTTCTTGGCCCAAGCAAGTCTCTTCTTATTGGTGTCCTTTAGTAGTGGTTTCTTTGCAGCAATTCGACCATGAAGGCCTGATTCATGCAGTCTCCTCTGAACAGTTGATGTTGAGATGTGTCTGTTACTTGTCTGTTACTTGAACTCTGTGAAGCATTTATTTGGGCTGCAATCTGAGGCGCAGTTAATTTGCGATTTCTGAGGTTGGTAACTCTAATGAACTTATCCTCAAACCAGATGGGATGGCGTATCGCTACAGAATGCTGTGGTAGCCATGCTGGTTAAGTGTGCCTTGAATTCTAAATAAATAAAAAATATATTCAGACCCTTTACTCAGTACTTTGTTGAAGCACATTTGGCAGCGATTACAGCCTCAAGTCTTCTTGGGTATGGTGTTACAAACTCGGCACACCTGTATTTGGGGAGTTTCTTCCATTCTTCTCTGCAAATCCTCTCAAGCTCTGTCAGGTTGGATGGGGAGCGTTGCCGCACAGCTATTTTCAGGTCTCTCCAGAGATGTTTGATCGGGTTCAAGTCCGGGCTCTGGCTGGGCCACTCAAGGACATTCAGAGACTTGTCCCGAAGCCACTCCTGCATTGTCTTGCATTGTCTTGGCTGTGTGCTTAGGGTCGCTGTCCTGTTGGAAGGTGACACTTCGCCCCAGTCTGAGGTCCTGAGCGCTCTGGAGCTGGTTTTTATTTGTTTGACCCCTAACCCCAAACCTAACCCTCATTTTAACCCTAACCCTAAACCTAATCCTTAAGGCTAAAATAGCAGTTTTTCCTGTTGGGGACCGGCGTAATGTCCCCACTTGTCTGAATTTTCCTTGTTTTACTATCCTTGTGAGAAGTTCTGGTCCCCGCAAGGATAATGAAACCAAAAACACACAAACACACAATATATGATGTAGTTTGCCTCCTACTTAATCCTCTGTGTGCCAAATGCATTTTCATTCAATCGTGATTCACTCTCGGTGGCAAATTGGCTGAAATCTAAATTCCGTCTGTGTTATCTTCAATAGTTGAGATTCCAATTTGATCTAGTTAATTTCTGCCACTTAAACATTCCAAGTGATTTCACAACATTGTGCTATCTATCATTCTCGGTTGTGCTGTGGCCAGCAATTCTGTTCTATAAGTGGGTTTACAGGCTTGAGTCTAGTCTAAATTATGACATTTATACAGTGGGGAAAAAAAGTATTTAGTCAGCCACCAATTGTGCATGTTCTCCCACATAAAAAGATGAGAGAGGCCTGTAATTTTCATCATAGGTACACGTCAATTATGACAGATAAAATGAGATTTTTTTTTCCGGAAAATCACATTGTAGGATTTTTAATGAATTTATTTGCAAATTATGGTGGAAAATAAGTATTTGGTCAATAACAAAAGTTTCTCAATACTTTGTTATATACCCTTTGTTGGCAATGACACAGGTCAAACGTTTTCTGTAAGTCTTCACAAGGTTTTCATACACTGTTGCTGGTATTTTGGCCCATTCCTCCATGCAGATCTCCTCTAGAGCAGTGATGTTTTGGGGCTGTCGCTGGGCAACACGGACTTTCAACTCCCTCCAAAGATTTTCTATGGGGTTGAGATCTGGAGACTGGCTAGGCCACTCCAGGACCTTGAAATGCTTCTTACGAAGCCACTCCTTCGTTGCCCAGGCAGTGTGTTTGGGATCATTGTCATGCTGAAAGACCCAGCCACGTTTCATCTTCAATGCCCTTGCTGATGGAAGGAGGTTTTCACTCAAAATCTCACGATACATGGCCCCATTCATTCTTTCCTTTACACGGATCAGTCGTCCTGGTCCCTTTGCAGAAAAAACAGCCCCAAAGCATGATGTTTCCACCCCCATGCTTCACAGTAGGTATGGTGTTCTTTGGATGCAACTCAGCATTCTTTGTCCTCCAAACACGACGAGTTGAGTTTTTACCAAAAAGTTCTATTTTGGTTTCATCTGACCATGTGACATTCTCCCAATCGTCTTCTGGATCATCCAAATGCACTCTAGCAAACTTCAGACGGGCCTGGACATGTACTGGCTTAAGCAGGGGGGACACGTCTGGCACTGCAGGATTTGAGTCCCTGGTGGCGTAGTGTGTTACTGATGGTAGGCTTTGTTACTTTGGTCCCAGCTCTCTGCAGGTCATTCACTAGGTCCCCCCGTGTGGTTCTGGGATTTTTGCTCACCGTTCTTGTGATCATTTTGACCCCACGGGGTGAGATCTTGCGTGGAGCTCCAGATCGAGGGAGATTATCAGTGGTCTTGTATGTCTTCCATTTCCTAATAATTGCTCCCACAGTTGATTTCTTCAAACCAAGCTGCTTACCTATTGCAGATTCAGTCTTCCCAGCCTGGTGCAGGTCTACAATTTTGTTTCTGGTGTCCTTTGACAGCTCTTTGGTCTTGGCCATAGTGGAGTTTGGAGTGTGACTGTTTGAGGTTGTGGACAGGTGTCTTTTATACTGATAACAAGTTCAAACAGGTGCCATTAATACAGGTAACGAGTGGAGGACAGAGGAGCCTCTTAAATAAGAAGTTACAGGTCTGTGAGAGCCAGATATCTTGCTTGTTTGTAGGTGACCAAATACTTATTTTCCACCATAATTTGCAAATAAATTCATTAAAAATCCTACAATGTGATTTTCTGGATTTTTTCTCTCTCAATTTGTCTGTCATAGTTGACGTGTACCTATGATGAAAATTACAGGCCTCTCTCATCTTTTTAAGTGGGAGAACTTGCACAAATGGTGGCTGACTAAATACTTTTTTCCCCCACTCTATTTGGGTATGCATTTGCATATTTTTGCATCCAAACTTTACCCATGGTTTTCCCATGCCTATTACATAACTAAGCATTACGCCTTAAACCTGAGAGTGATTTTTTTATTTTAATACTTTACCTATGTTTTTTTTTATTATGAGAACAGAGAGACGGTGACAACAAGTGTAACATCATCTTTGTCTGAGAGTGATTATATTTCATTTATGCTTATATTGAAGAGCATGTGCATGTACCTTTTCAAGAGGTGTAGAGTAGTACTCCAGTATTTCTTCATTGGCAAGGGAACACATGCCTTTTGCCCATAGCCCTGTGGAGAATGAGACACCCCTAATCAGTGATATTCAGGTCCCCAATTTCTGCTGCTTCTCATTGGGGCAAGAGCAGGTTTCCACAGAGGTCTTGAAGTCAGTTATTGTATTTTTCTTTGCACAGCACTCTGCTCAGTAATCTACTAAGTTTTGTTTTTTTGTAGCACTAGAATATAAGTTACGCTTCAGTTTATCTCCATTAATAAAATGACTGATTATGCTGTCCGCAGTGGTCGTGGCCTAGATTTGACTGACAGCATTGTTCGTTCTGGTGTGGCGCCATTGACACTGTAGATACGGATTATTGCACTTTTTTCTCCTTCGCCACAGGGCAGGAACCTCATTATGTTGGGCAAGACCAATAACAGTTTCATGGTGGGTAATGACGGGTAGTAGTAGTGTTGTTCACTCACATGTAGCCATTAGCTAGCTGTAGCCTCTGGCTCTTCCATTTGCATATAGACAAGGAGTGTTATTTTGCATAATTGTTTGGTGAGTAGCAGTGGTGTAAAATACTTAAGTAAAAATACTTGAATGTACTACATAAGTCATTTTTTGGGGTATCTGTACTTTACTTTACTATTTCTATTTTTGACTACTTTTACTTTTACTCCACTACATTCCTAAAGAAAATCATGTACATTTTCCCTGACAGCCAAAAGTACTAGTTACATTTTGAATGCTTAGCAGGACAGGAAAATTGTCTAATTCACACACTTATCAAGAGAACATCCCTGGTCATCCCTACTGCCTCTGATCTGGCAGAGTCACTAAACACAAATGCTTCGTTTGTAAATGATGTCTGAGTGTTGAAGTGTGTCCCTGGCTGTCCGTAAATGAAAGAATCTAGAAAATTGTGCCATCTGGTTTGCTTAATATAAGGAATTTGAAATAATTTATACTTGTACTTGTACTTAAGTATATTTTAGCGATTACGTTTACTTTTGATACTTAAGTTTACTTTTATACTTTTACTCAAGTAGTATTTTACTGGGTGACCTTCACTTTTACTTGAGCCATTTTCTTTTAAGGTATCTTTACTTTTACTCAAGTATGACAATTGGGTACTTTTTTCACCACTGCTGAGTAGCCTACTAAGACCAGGGTTGTTAAAAGATATGGCAGTGTCAAAAGGGAGTCGATTCTGTAACTATGCACGCAGGTGGGGACAGCAAAGTCACCAACCCTTTTAAAAGATGCCCAAATTGAGTGTTGTTGGTAAACAAGTCTAGACGTGTTTTGAACACCTGCAGGGGCATAATCATTTGACCTTCGTAACCTAATTTACGACACCTTCTGTACTCCCTCCACTGAACTCTGCAACTCCTTCCTTCAGTTTTTCAAGGAAAAGACACCAAAATAAACTAATCATTGACTGATCAATCTCCCTCAGCTGCCCCTCCCCGTCAACCTCCCAACCGTCACCCCTGAAACACGGCTCTCCAAATTCGCCCCCCATTGACTCTCCCTATATCTCAAAACTGATCATGTCATCCAAGAGTACAACTTGCTCCCTGGATCCACTTCCTATTGTTCTCATCAAAGCCTGCCTGCTTGCCATCATTTATCACACACATCGTCAACCTCTCCCTAGCACACGGAACAGTCCCCTCCAAATACAAAAGAGCTGCAGTCACCCCCATCTTAAAAAAGCCAGGACTGGACACCACCATCCTCAAAAACTTCCGCCCCATTTCCAACCTCCCCTTCCTTGCAAAGACTATGGAACGGACTGTTGCCTCCCAATTACAAACCTACCTGCGAATCAACAACCTCCACAGTACTGGAACTGCACTCAAAGTTGTCAATTACCTCCTTACCTCTGCTGATGCCCTCAACATCCTGATTCTCCTCTACCCGAGTGCCGCTTTTGACACAGTGAGCCATCAGATCCTCCTCACCAGGCTTGAGGGTCTGGGTGTTGAGGGCACCGCACTCTCCTGGCTACAATCATACCTCACAAACCAGACCCACTACATCTCCCTCAATGGCCACACCTCAGACTCAGCTGCAGTTCTACAGGGTGTCCCCCAGGGCTCTGTGCTAGGTCCCTTACTCTTCATCAGCTACATCCTACCTTGGTCAGATCCTCTATCACTTCAACCTTGACTTCCACTGCTATGCCGATGACACCCAGATCTACCTCAGCACCAAATCCCTCCTCAACCCACCTCTGACCCACATTGAATCCTGCCTCTCTGCAATAAAAACATGGATGCAACAAAACTTCCTCAAGCTCAACAGCGTTACAACGGAACTCCTCCTGCTAGGCACCAAATCCACCCTCAACAAAGCTGTCAACCTCACCCTCACCATTGACGACAACACTGTCTCTCCCTCCCCCACGCAGGCAACCTTGGCATCATCCTAGACACCACCCTCTCTTTTGACCACCACATAAGACAGATTGTCAAATCCTCATTCTTCCACCTCTGCAACATTGCCAAAGTCAGGCCCTCCCTCTCCCGTTCTGCTGCTGAAACACTCATACATGCATTCATCTCCTCCCGTCTTTACTACTGCAACTCACTACTCTCCGGCATCAACTAAAGCTGTCTCCATAAGCTACAAATGGTTCAAGACTCTGCAACTCGACTCCTCACCCACACTAAGTCCTGGCAGCACATCACCCATGTCCTCCGTGAACTCCACTGGCTCTCTGTCTCCCAACGCATTGATTACAAGATCCTCCTTCTGACCTACAAAGCCCCCTAATCTCGCCCCTTACCCTAAACTGGGTTTGCATCTAAACTCCAATCCTACTGTCCTCATACACTGATACAGTACGTCACACTCTTTCCCTTCCTTGAGCCCACCCCTCTCTTTGTTCATGTTTTTGTTTAGTCTGATGTTGTTTTGTTTTGACTACTGTTAAAAAAAATAAAAAAGATATATACAATTGTAAAGTGACTTTGGGTCCTTGAAAAGGGCTATATATTTCCCATGTATTATTATTATTATTATTATTATTATTTTACTCTGCCTAGCACCCTCCTCTACGTCACTTAACTGTCTGTCATGCCCCCCAAAAATGATGCAGCCAGCTGGGTAGATGTGACTGTGTATATCTCTCTCACTCTGTGTGTGTGTGTGTGTTTGTGTGCCCCAGGGAAGGGTCTCTCTGGCTTCAATATTTATGTGTTGGCCTACATACAATTATTTTCCAGAACATATTCAATTAGATATTAAATTAATGAAAATTAGTTTATTGTGTATTATTGTGGTAGGAGGAACCTTAGTTTTGGTCTGTGTTTTCCAGGGGACCCCAATTAGTAAAATGTATTAATTCAACCTTAGACCTGTTGTTCAGGTGAGAGCTTTGTTCTGAAGGTCCACCGTGGAGTTAATAATTTAAAACTTTGGAAATATATTGCTTTCATCTATTGCAAATAGAATAGGCTACTTGTAGCCTAATACGTGTTTTAATGTGTTCTTGGTCAATGCAGGTGCATGCATCCTCATTTTTCTGCCTATCGGCGCGTGAAAAACAAAGTTCATTATTTTGGGAATTCCCGCCAATGTTTTGGCTCTGTGAAGAACATTGTAAAATAATTATAGTCTACAGTAGGCCTAAACATCTTCATGCCATCCGGGGAAAATAATTGAAAAGACTGCTTTATTATAATTTTTATTGGCACAATCCCCGCCCATACACGCCGTCGTCACCGATTCAAATTGCCAGTGAGGTTTCGTTCGGTGAAGTACCACCGTCGCATCGCTAGAGGAACGGATATTAGGACAGGCTTTGTTTGTGGATGAGCTCCATCACCTCCTCCAGAAATGTGGACGGATATAAGGAAACTACTGCTCTTTCATTTGTTAGCTCTAAAACTTCATTCCTCAAAAGGTTTGTCCTATTTTCTTTGATCCTTAAAATTATGTTAATCGTATGAAATTATGCCGGTAATGAGCTAAACAGAGAGGGATCTATCCATACACGGTCTCCTCCGGATGATAGCGAATGATTTCATGCGCTAGCCTACTGTTGCAACGATGTTGGAGAACCACACATTGTTAGTGGAAAACTGAATGAAAATAGCACAATACAAATTGTGGGCATTTAAACTGTATATTTTATCAAAATGTATGGGACATTTGTGCGTCAGCGTCTACTTGGCAATGTTGGCATGTGTTCCTTGGATGTGAGACAGCATCCATATAATTGCAACATAGGTAGTAGTAGCCTACATTAAGCTTTGTCTCATTGTAACGAGACTATGGTTAGGCCTAATGTGCGCCCACCCCCTTCTAAAATGCTATAATGATAAATTACAGAATCGGTCCTTATAATGCCCACTGGGCACAGACGTCAGCTCAACTTCTAGTTTTGATTTACATTTGTTTGAGTTGTCAGTGTCAACTAACGTGAATTCAACGTGAAATAAACAAAAACATGTAACAGTGTCATTGGATTCAGGTTAAAAGTTGGGTGAAAAAAAATACGAAATTCCCTTACATTGACTTTTTTTCAAACCCAATCAGTTTTCCACGTTGTTTCAACGTCATCACATTTCATTTTTGTTGTTGAAATTACGTGGAAACAACGTTGTTTCAACCAGTTTTGACAAGTGGGTTATGTGTCTACAGTTGCCTGTAAGAAAACAACAGCACCAAGTGACGCTCATAACGGAATCCTCTTTCAATACTGACTGACTGGATGAATATGCTGCATATCAATTAGGCATTCATTTGCAAATGACAGTTTGAGCGCATGCCCATGTGTTAGGTGGATTGCGGGAGGCGCGCGTATATTGATGTTTTTAACAACATTGCAGGAACAGAGGTGGAAGAGTGTGAGGATGGCCAGTTTCAGTGCAATAACAAAAGGTGTATACCAACAATATGGAGGTGCGACGACGATGATGACTGCTCAGACAACAGCGACGAGGAAAACTGTGGTAAGTAAAACAATTAATAATAATGTCTGAAATTGCCTACATGTGACACTTAGGCTACTTTTCAATGTCTAAAAACACACGGGACACTTGAGAAACAGACCATGACTAGGCTAATCAGAATAATAGTGACTTTTTGGCACATTTGGTAGCAGTGGCGAACTGTGACTATAGGACATAGGCCTTCAGAGGGATAAAAAATCTTCCAATATGTTGTGTCAAACTCAGAAATCAAGAAGATAACAGAAAACATAGCATCACTTAATGTGCCCAATGTTATATCTTCTGTAGATGGACCATTCTAGTTAAAGTGAAGGAGGAACAATGCTCATTATGAATGAATCAAACAGGCCTGGCTGTACTTCGGGCTGCCGCACACACAGACAGAAGCGGCATGGACACAACATGTGACACACAGCATAAAATAATGCGGCCAGCAAAACAAAAAACCCACTGTTTACACAACCTATGGTAGCCCAACACCACTATCACACTATCACCAAAAGCGACAGCAACAGGGTCACATCAAAGGTGACAGGCTTGTGGTGCTGAAAGGACAGGGACCGTAACACGTGCACTGAAGGAGAGACAGTTTTGGTCAAACACTAATGCCGCGTTCAAGACAACTGGGAACCCTTGAAAAAAACGAGCTCCGACTGAGATTATTATTTTTTGAACGGTCATCCAACTCGGAATTCCAACTCAGGAACTCAGACCTCTTTCTAGAGCTCCGACCTGAAGATCATTGATGTCATGATTTGACCTCGTTCCCAGTTGTCTTGAAATCACCAATAGACATTTAATTTACATGTTTTTTTTTGTTTTTTTTTACATACCCACCAATTGCAAGTCAAAATGTGATTGGTTCATTCCACTGTCACTCCAAAATTCTGCTCTAATAGAGTTTAATGGCAGAGGCCTTCTGTCCAGCTTCTGAAGGCCTAGCCAATGGCTGGCTGAGCTAGATTTTTCTACCCATAGACCACCAAAGAAAATCCTGATTTTGGATATTTTCTCTTCAGTATTAACCCTTCTCTTTCCAACACAAACTAAAGAGATGAAATCAGAAGGTCCTACACATTTATTGTAAAGATGAAATAGAAATTAAAACAACATTTTATTAGAAAAAAATTACAATTTGTATAAATCCTTAGGCCTTCTCTGAAGGCCTTGAAGGCCCTCATGATTCCACACTGTTTTGTAGACTATGGTGGTTTGGTTTCTTTCTATCACAAAACAATGTATTCCTATGTCAGATAATGTTAAAAGCAAGTAACTTTAATTCTACTATGGCAGAATCTCCACAGTAGCTATGTTGAACCGGGTGGCTAGTGCCCTGCATGCAAACCTTTCCCACTAATGTTTGAAAGAACAGGAGGATAGGTACCCAGGGCATACAGTTGGGGGAATAACACACAGAGGGGACAGGAGCGACATCACACCTGAGTTGGGATGCTCTAGGGCCTGTCATGCCAAAAAGTGTTCCCCCTGCATCACAATGGGATTCCATAAACTATTAGCTTCCGTTGCTATATCAACGGTGTGATGACCTGATGCGTTGAACATTTTGGAGATCATTACAGCCAAAATGAAGTTTTTCTATCCCCTCTATGTAAACAAATCTGATTTCTGCGACAATTTTGCTGCTTAAACAAGTTTTGTTGAGCTAATAAGATGAAAACCACTTCAAACTACTTTTGGGTACCTTGTTAACATGTCAACAACATGAAATCCATGTCTTAAAAGTTGCTACGTTTCGGAAATAGCAAAGAAAATGTGTAATCTGCTTGACACATTAATGTTGCTTACCTTACGGATCACAAAGTCAACTAATTTCCACTCTATTCATATGCAAATCCATTTGATTCATACACTGGCTTGTTTGGCTGGCTTGTTTTTATTTAGAGCTTCCCCTGTCTTGTCTACACTGAAACTCTATTATGATCCCCCATGCGTACACCCTTGTGGTTGAATATATATGTACCTACTGTAGGTCCTAGGCCAACAATGAATAATGTTGAACTAACAAATTACCACCAAGGGATACGTTACAATTTACAACAGTGAACATCTTGTGAAACAGGTGCGTTAATCGACTCTAGGGGGTTAAGAGAAGGGGACAGAGACATAAACAAGCAAACACACAGGTTACAGGTAGATCAGGTATTGATTAATTTAAATTAAATGTTTGATTAGACATGCAATAATGTTAATGGCAGACAAAAAAGAAAGGATACCTGTCTGTCATTTTTTACGCCAGAGGGATTGATGAGGGCGGTAAGGAATGGGAGGTGATGGAGAAGGGATGGGATGAGTGGGCAGATTGTTCGGCAATCAGATGTCACTAGATGCAGAATTTCATCTGGAGGGAGAGGAGAAAGAGGCAGAATCAAGAGACAGGAGGTGCTGGGCTAGTTCTTTACTGACTTTATTGTCCCCGTGGGTCAATTTTGTTGCAGTGTCATGTACACGGTTTAAAGTGGCGTTTTAAATACAAAACAAATTGACAATACAACTTTCATAACGGTTACATACCAATAAAAAAAGACTAGCCTGCTGGCCTTACTGGGTCAATAGGAACATTAGCCCAAGCTATTTAGGAGGGATATTACACCTAGCACAATTGATTGTCTAGTTCTGTTTTTCCTACCTAGGGGTGCCCCATACCTGCACCCAGAGGGGAGTCGTTCAAAGTCCGGGTACAGGGGGTGGCTTGGGCCTAAAATGATTTTGTGAGCCTTGCGGAGGGCCCTGACCTTAAAGATCTCATCCAGGCCTGTCTGTTTGACTCCAAGTACCTTGCTTGCTGTGGTGATAATAATAATAATGATAATATGCCATTTAGCAGACGCTTTTATCCAAAGCGACTTAGTCATGTGTGCATACATTTTTACGTATGGGTGGTCCCGGGGATCGAACCCACTACCCTGGCGTTACAAGCGCCATGCTCTACCAATTGAGCTACAGAGGACCACTGTCAGCCTTTTTCTCTGGCTGACAGTGGCATTGCCAAACCAACAAACAATACAAAACGTTAAAATACTCTCAATGAAAGATTTGTAAAACAGAGTCAGTATAGTACAGTCAACATTAAAAGATCCCAGCTTTTTGAGAAAGTACAGTTCTTCCTGTCACTTGAGCCCAGGCCTGGTCCGACATCACAGAAATTAAATGAGCCCGAAACCGAAAAAGCCTGATTTCTAGAAAGCAGTAGGCTATATTGATTTAAAATGGTGTTGAGAAAGAGGCGGGCGGAGTGAGGAGACGAGGAAACAGCCATTGGGCCTAGAAAAAGGCCAGAGAAGAAAACTCACCTTAATTAGGATCAACTGAATGATGAACATATTGAAATAAAGTAGGTTAATGCAATTGAAGGCATGTATCAAATTCTTGCTTATATTGAAACTCTCAAAGTCCTATACAACTGTTATACTAATTTTAAGCAATAGTTGTGTGTGGTTACTTAATGATCATTTCTGCACCGTTTTGATTGAGATTCTTTGTTTTCACTGAATCTCTATTTGGATATTTGGTAACAATTAGGCTAGGGAAATGTTAGCTAAGTTGAGGTGAGTGCTATTGATAATCTTTATTCTAGTTATATATATTAGTGGATTCTAACATTTTGCTAGCATGTTATATAAGTGGATTTTGCTCTTCACTCGTGTAGTAGCCTGTCCTACTCCCGAACAAAAGCCTGTGACTTGTCTGATAGTCAATCAATGTGATTTTGTTTCACTGAATCTCTGTCTGTATATTTGGTTAATTGATCTCTGGCTGGACAAGTGGAAGTGGTAGCTCATGTATTCATTTGCTCATCTATCACTGATCCGAAACAATTAGCATGCAATAATGTAGCCTAAATCAAGTGTGTTATTTATCTATTGACTCATATAGTAGCCTTATATAGGCTATTTTTCTATCGGCCCAATCCCACTGACACCCAAAATCCTGACTCGTGACTCGCATGAAAAATTGTGTCGAGAGAGCCTACTGCTGAAATGCGCTGAATTAATTGAGGAACATGATAACACTCAGAATTTACGAATGGCCTGTTTCGCAATTCACAATGTCATTGGCGATCCAAGTTACTCTAAGTATGTCTAATTACTAAATATCAGTTTCACTTGCTGTGAAATCTTTACATAGTGGCGCAGACAAGGCGGCAATTTGGCGCAGCGACAATCTTATTTTGGGAGAATCCTGAGTGACCATATCTTGGTTTTAAATGCTTTAAATGGGCACTTACTATTTTTGCGGTATTTCCCAAATTTCAGGTCTGCTGAGCGCAAACTTGAGCGTTGTGAAAATGTTGGCGCACGTTTACTGTGAACACTGAGCCTGTACCCACTTTAAGTTACAGTTTCAGACAGTGGTCAAGTAGGCTACTGTGGCTATTTGATCATAATGTAGGGTTACCAGAGTGGCTTACCATCAAAAACAATGGACAAATGCATCCCATAACATTTTAACATGGAAATAGCTGTTCTATCGTTCAGCCTACAGTAGCAGCCAATGAGTGGTGTTCAATGTAGGCCTACATTCAATGAGACTTCAGGAAAAAACATGCAAGGCTTGACATTAACCTGTTTATCCACTTGTCCTTCAGACAAGGAGGTGACTGAAAATGTTGTTGTGGTGTTTGATGCAAGAAACCACTTTACAAAATAAAATGCATAATTATTCCATATACCATTATTACAGAGAATCAGACAAATTATGCTACCCTCTGCCCATTGGCTACGTAGCTTATTCAAGCCTGTCTCAAAATACAACACTGGCCCTTTAAGACAAAAAAGAAGCTCTTTACCTGACTCGCTTTTCAAAGATGTCTAGAAATGCACACATTTTGTGCTCTTGTAGGAAGCATTCACTCCCCCATTGCTGACTACAAATGATCTATAACTGGGCTAACTAGCAAAGGATGTGAACAAATGTACAAATGTGCACACGTTGCTACATCTGATCTCAAAACAAGCACATCTACTCACGACCGCTCGTGCTGTAAATACAGTCTAGTTGAAAGTGAACAGCACAGATCCAAATATGGCAATGGTCTATTTGCATATAGCCCTACTACAGCTCTGATTGGTTATTGCACACCGGTCTGTGTAGAGGACGGGCCTGAGTCGTGGGTGTCAATGCAGTAGAATTCTACTCTGATGCGTTCTGCCTACAACAAAATCTCTTGCATAGTTAGTTTTGCAAACTAAGTCTTGCATAGTTCGTTTTGTTTCGGTATGCTGAATTGAAAGTGGCTAATATTGCGTTGATTCGATCACAATTCCCACAGTAAAGGGAAACGTTGATAGTGTTAACTACCGGGGAAAACTAGAAAGTTGAGTGAAGTTCAATCTCGTGCTTCTCTGTGCACGCTGGTATTTATTCTGTGTGGCAGTCCTGCGCACAGCTAAGAGGGAACATTGACCACGGGTATGACAAAACATTTATTTTTACTGTTCTAATTACGTTTGTAACCAGTTTATAATGGCAATAAGGCACCTCTGGGATTTGTGGTATATGGCCAATATACCACGGCTAAGGGCTGTTTCTAAGGGCTGTTTCCAGGCATATTGGCCATATACCACAGCCCCTCGTGCCTTAATGTTTAAGTATAGCTTACCCCAAGCTGGTCCCCCTCAGACTCAGCACAGAGAATCAGCCTGAGCCGAACTCACTGGCTCTGGATGATGGGATCCGTCCTAAGTGGCTCGGACAGTCGATGGGCCTAAAGTCATTTGGAGAGGTAAATTGAAGAGGTACATTTTTATAAGCTCAGCATAACTACCATTTCTTGCTTTCACAAATGTCAACCATAGTGTAACAACATACTCTGTCTCATAGGCTTTACCGAAGTGTAGGGCTTTTAGTGGTCCACCGTCCAACTGCTCCAACTGGAGAAGGTTAATAAAAATAATTTATTACATTTATTTTCATAGAATCTCAAATCGTTTCAAGAGCAAAAAACAACCAAGCAATATATCAGACAGATCAACCAATAGAGGCCTAGTCTTTGAAAGCTGCATCCTACGAAGATGGAGAGGGTCAGTTGATGGCTTGAGTGGAGAGAGCTGTTCAGAGGATGGTAAATGATGGTGATGGAGTCTGCTGATTATCTTGTGGAGGGCAAATCTGGGAACCAGCCTGACTCTTATAGCCACTGGACTTCTCCTCATCCACTCTGTGTAGCACCCACTTGGGTGACTCCAAGTGGGTGCTTGGGCATCAGCTCTGGGCATCAGAAAGCTCACCACACAAAGTTCAGAATAGTTGCCAATCGTCCTCACTACTCTGCACCTTAACGGATGGTGATGCCAGCTATGAGCGAAAGAGCAGCTAGGTTTCCCAGGTCTCACCTTCCTTTCTTCCTTCTTCCAAACCAAGTATTTGCCCGTATGTCGAAGTACTCCTGAGTGGCGCAGTGGTCTAAGGCACTGCATCGCAGTGCTAACTGTGCCACTAGATCCTGGTTCAAATCCAGGCTCTGTCGCAGCCGGCCGCGACCGGGAGACTCATGGGCGGCGCACAATTGGCCCAGCGTCGTCCAGGGTAGGGGAGGGAATGGCCGGCAGGGATGTAGCTCAGTTGATAGAGCATGGCGTTTGCAACGCCAGGGTTGTGGGTTCGTTTCCCACGGGGGCCAGTATAAAAAAATAAAAAAATATGTATTCACTAACTGTAAGTCGCTCTGGATAAGAGCGTCTGCTAAATGACTAAAATGTAAATGTACTTGGTCCTCTTCCGGTAGCTCTACTTCTGCTTCTCCTGTGCCTTGTCGACGTTCAGCCTG
The DNA here is from genome assembly GCF_020615455.1 of Coregonus clupeaformis. Taxonomy (NCBI): domain Eukaryota; kingdom Metazoa; phylum Chordata; class Actinopteri; order Salmoniformes; family Salmonidae; genus Coregonus; species Coregonus clupeaformis. Next base: position 13,407,996 of record NC_059212.1, read on the forward strand.
ACCTTGATTGATAACAGAAATAAATGCAATTATATTTAATATTATTACAAAGACTTCTCTTACATATATCCTGGAGGGCCAGAAAATAAATTTAACAGCAGGCAATAATTTTTACCTGGTCAAAAACCTCCACCTTTCTCAGCCCGTGCCTGAAGGTGGTCCTCAAAGGCGTTCTGATCTGGTTCGACAACTTCCACCACATCAGGTGGAGTTTCAGTGATCTGAAAGTATGTTATACAAAAATAGCAATAGACAAACAACAACACATTAAGTCAATCACAAATTTTAATGACTACAGTATATGCAATAATTTGCTAAAGTTGCTATAATTGTATAGCTCTCTCTCTCTCTCTCTCTCTCTCTCTCACCTAGTTAAGGGCAGTTGACGTTACCATAATTGCTTACACCTATCCATTTGATTGATCAGGGTTACTTTATAGCTAGATACCGCAATATGACATATACTGTAACTAAATATATAGCTAGCAACATGTATAGGACCAACTAGATGGCTAAGTGTTGGAAAATGGTTGTACATTAAATCCTTCCAGTGATCTAATAGAAGTTAACTACTTAACGTTACCCTGAATTGTGAATTTCTCTGCCCCCCTACGAATGTTGCGCCTCTTGTCGAAATCTGAGGGATGCCACTAAAGTGCAAGCTACGTACAAACAAAGGTACAATAACAGTTAGCTAGCTAGCTAACGTTAGCTAAATAAAACTGTCTGGCTAGCTAGCTAGCTGACTAGGCAGGCTGAGGTAAATATTTAGCTAGCAATGTCAATATTTCTTCCTATTTAACAATATTTTCTTATATAATGACATACAGTACCAGTCAAAAGTTTGGAGACAGCTACTCATTCAATGATTTTTCATTTATTTTGACTATTTTCTACATTGTAGAATAATAGTGAAGACATCAAAACTATGAAATAACACATATGGAATCATAAAGTAACTAAAAAAGTTTAAAGCAAATTCAAAATATATTTTAGATTTTAGATTCTTCAAACTAGCCACCCTTTGCCTTGATGACAGCTTTGCACACTCTTGGCATTCTCTCAACCAGCTTCATGAGGTAGTCACCTGGAATGCTTTTCCAACAGTCTTGAAGGAGTTCCCACATATGCTGAGCATTTGTTGGCTGCTTTTCCTTCACTCTGGGTTCCAACTCATCCCAAACCATCTCAATTGGGTTGAGGTCGGGTGATTGTGGAGGCCAGGTCATCTGATGCAGCACTCCATCACTCTCCTTCATGGTCAAATAGCCCTTACACAGTCTGGAGGTGTGTTTTGGGTCATTGTCCTGTTGAATAACAAATGATAGTCCCACTAAGCGCAAACCAGATGGGATGGCGTATCGCTGCAGAATGCTGTGGTAGCCATGCTGGTTAAGTGTGCCTTGAATTCTAAATAAATCACTGACAGATTTCCTCCATTGCTCGTGTTTCTTGGCCCAAGCAAGTCTCTTCTTATTGGTGTCCTTTAGTAGTGGTTTCTTTGCAGCAATTCGACCATGAAGGCCTGATTCATGCAGTCTCCTCTGAACAGTTGATGTTGAGATGTGTCTGTTACTTGAACTCTGTGAAGCATTTATTTGGGCTGCAATCTGAGGCGCAGTTAATTGCCGATTTCTGAGGTTGGTAACTCTAATGAACTTATCCTCTGTAGCAGAGGTAACTCTGGTTCTTCCTTCCCTCATGAGAGCCAGTTTCATCATAGCGCTTGATGGTTTTTGCGACTGCACTTGAAGAAACTTTCAAAGTTCTTGAACTTTTCCGTATTGACTGACCTTCATGTCTTAAAGTAATGATGGACTGTTGTTTCTCTTTGCTTATTTGAGCTGTTCTTGCCTCAAAATGGACTTGGTATTTTACCAAATAGGGCTATCTTCTGTATACCCCCCTAACTTGTCACAACACAACTGATTGGCTGAAAAGCATTAAGAAGGGAAGAAATTCCACAAATTAACTATTAACAAGGCACACCTGTTAATTGAAATGCATTCCAGGTGACTACCTCATGAAGCTGGTTGAGAGAATGCCAAGAGTGTGCAAAGCTGTCATCAAGGCAAAGGGTAGCTATTTGAATCTCAAATATAAAATATATTTTGATTTGTTTAACACTTTTTTGGTTACAACACGATTTCATATGTGTTATTTCATAGTTTTGATGTCTTCACTATTATTCTACAATGTAGAAAATAGTAAAAATAAAGAAAAACCCTGGAATGAGTAGGTGTGTCCAAACCTTTGACTGGTACTGTACATTGTTGGATTTAACACAATCCACACTTATATGGCATGCCGTTTGCTTATTAATGATATATATGTCAGCCTTATAAAGGTTTTATGAAGTCTTCATAAAGACTTAAAAGTTATGTTTCGTTTTAAAGTTGGACTTTTCTCAGGTGTGGGACTAAATGAGCCACTCTTCATTAATGTGCTTTGGGCTCATCGGATGAGAAGTGCTTTTAAATGTAAATGTAGTTGATTATTAGGAATCATGTAGTAACACTTTTGGTTACTACATGATTCCAGATGTGTTATTTCATTATTATTATATATTATTATTCTACAATGTAGAAATTTGTAAAAATAAAGCCTTAAATGAGTACGTGTGTCCAAACTTTTGACTGGCACTGTATATGGTAAAGATGTTATCTTTCCAGTCTTTTCGGTCTTCTGAAGCTGTAGGTAGTCAGCAGGTAGTCACCGTCAAAAGCACTGTCCTTGGAGAGCGATTTTGAGTAAATACATTTGTGTTGACCTTACTGCCGTGTCCTCCGTTCTCCACGACCGCCACGAGGTAAAATAGAGCCAAGCAAACAGCATAGCAGCTTTGGTTCATTACGTAGGCCGGTCAGAATTTTGCAAGTTCTAGCAACAGCCCTAGCAACAGAAGCTAAATCTCATCGAATCCCATTGTGACGCGGGGAGTGGGGACACTTTTTGCCAGGTGGACACTATTTGGCATGATGGGCCCGATTTGTGTGCAGGTGATTTATCTCCTTCTGTCGAGAGTTCCAGGCTGTTTTACGTTTAGGGCAGTGGTGCTATTTTTGGTTCTCAGGCCTCAGGGGTAATTTGTGGTGGAGGTGTGAACGATGATTGGACAGCACATCTTCCCATCTCTTCCCACCCACATAGAGAAATCAGCTGACATATAGGATATAGCAGCCTATGAGAGCCTGTAGAGCTTTGATAGGTAGCCAGAATACTGTCAGACTCCCTCAGAAAAAAAGACTAGAATTCCAATCCTCTTGCTCTTTGTGAACCCAGCCCGTCTCATATGTTTTCAGGAGTAGCACAAACAACTACATTGGTTGTACTCTTGGCTTTTCTCTTTTGTGCTCTGGGTTAATTGTGGCTCAAGAGGAATTCCTGCTATGCACAACTCTCTCTCTCTCCCTCTCTTCCATACACACACACATATTTTCACTATCTCTCTCTCTCTCGCTCTTCTCTCTCCTTTGTGTCTGTGTTAAGGCTTCCGCATGCTTAGGTTCGGCTGGCGCCTAGCCGAACTGAACGAGTGTGCTCACATACTCCCTTAAAAGACCTTCGCTTGAAAAATAAGAAAAAGCGGCAATAGTACTGTGTGTCCAGGATACACTTCCTCAAAATAGTCCCAATTAATCTAAGATAACTCAAGAAATCTTTCATTAATTTTGACGTTTTTGCAGAGGAGATCTTAGTTGTGCAATTTCTCATCTATTTCTCAAGTAAAACATTTTTTTGCATGAAAACGAGTCATAAATCGTTAAATGACAACAAACACTTAATTGAAGAAACCCCTACTGTTGACCAATGACCAACGAAGGGGCGTAGAGTTCAGCTCCAACCTTTAGCTTGCCTTGAGAAAAAATTGAGTGTGCATGAACAGCTGAAAAAGCCCTTGCCGAAGACCAAAACGAGCAAAAACGTCACAAAATGTTGTCATAATATATGCACAAACTGTAACGAAATGATTCGGATGGGAAGCATGCGGACACCTTTTTTTTTTTTTACACAGATGGACAACACGCACACCAGTGGAGGCTGATGAGGGGAGGATGGCTCATAATAATGGCTGGAATGGAAACCATGTGTTTGATACCATTCCATCCACTCTATTCCGGCCGTTATTATGAGCCGCTCCCTCAGCAGCCTCCATTGACGCACACACACAACCACTTTGTAGAGCATTTAGATCTATTGTGGCGATAAAGCCAGTCTCCGGAGGCCCCTTGGTATCCTTGCCCCCTCGTCTCTGACAGTGACACCAGCAGGTTGAGTCCTCAGGCTTCACAGTGAAAACAGGTCATTTGGAGCTTCTCTCTCGGGTCTTCCTAAAATATTAATGTGTCACTGTTCCACACCCGCGATACTGTGTGGGACATTTGTTATGTTATCGTTTTTTTGTTCCCTTAATATCTTTCCTATGAAAGATTAAGGGCATCAGTCTGGTGGACCCATTTTCTCCTTCTTACTGTCAGGGCTGGTGGGTTCAATTCCATTTCAATTAATCCAATTCAGGAAGTAAACCACATTTTTCTCATAGAGGATCATTGGAATTTCTGTTTACTTCCTGAATTGACTGAACTGACATGTAATTGACCTCAATTCTGCTGTCGAACGGAATGTTATGTTTGTGTGGGTTGCATTTTGGAAATGCCAGCTTTGCAAATACTTCTGGAAATGTAATTAAATCACATTTTATTTGTCACATGCTTCGTAAACAACAGGTATAGACTAACAGTGAAATGTTTACTTATGGGCCATTCCCTACAATGCAGAGAGAGAAATAAATAGAAATGATAGAAAAATAATAACACAAGGAATAAATACACAATGAGTAATGATAATTTGTTTATATACACGGGGTACCGGTACCGAGTTGCTGTGCAGGGGTACGAGGTAATTGAGGTAGATATGTACATATAGGTAGTGATAAAGTGACTAGGCAACAGGATCGATAACAAACAGTAACAGCAGCGAATGTGAGTCAAAAAGTGCAAAAAGATAGTCCGGGTAGCTACTCGTTAACTATTTAGCTGTATTTGTATTTATTATGGATCCCCATTAACTCTTCCTGGGGTCCAGCAAAATTACGGCAGTTATACATTTTTTAAAACAGTACAATACATTTACAACATTAAGTGTGTGTGCCCTCAGGCCCCTACTCTACTACCACATATCTACAACACAAAATCCATGTGTACGTGTGTGTATAGTGCGTATGTTATCGTGTGTTTGCATGCATGTGTCTGTGCCTATGTTTGTGTTGCTTCACAGTCCCCGCTGTTCCATAAGGTGTATTTTTATCTGTTTTTAAATCTAATTTTACTGCTTGCTTGAGTTACTTGATGTGGAATACAGTTCCATGTAGTCATGGCTCTATGTAGTACTGCGCCTCCAATAGTCTGTTCTGGACTTGGGGACTGTGAAGAGACCTCTGGTGACATGTTTTGTGGGGTATGCATGGGTGTCCGAGCTGTGTGCCAGTAGTTCAAACAGACTGCTCGGTGCATTCAACATGTCAATACCTCTCACAAATACAAATAGTGATGAAGTCAATCTCTCCTCCACTTTGAGCCAGGAGAGATTGACATGCATATTATTAATGTTAGCTCTCTGTGTACATCCAAGGGTCAGCCGTGCTGCCCTGTTCAAAGCCAATTGCAATTTTCCTAAGTCCCTCTTTGTGGCACCTGACCACACGACTGAATAATGTTCTAGAGCGACAAAACTGGGGCCTGTAGGACCTGCCTTGAGAGCAGCGCTTTATTATGGACAGACTTCTCCCCATCCTAGCTATTGTTGTATCAATATATTTTGACCATGACAGTTTACAATCCAGGGTTACTCCAAGCAGTTTAGTCTCCTCAACTTGCTCAATAACCACATTATTCTTTACAATATTTAGTTGAGGTTTAGGGTTTAGTGAATGATATGTCCCAATTACAATGCTTTTAGTTTTTGAAATATTTAGGACTAACTTATTGCTTGCCACCCATTCTGAAACTAACTTCAGCTCTTTGTTAAGTGTTGCAGTCATTTCAGTCGCTGTGGTAGCTGACGTGTATAGTGTTGAATCATCCGCATACATAGACACACTGGCTTTACTCAAAGCCAGTGGCATGTCGTTAGTAAAGATTGAAAAAAGTAATGGGCCTAGATAGCTGCCCAGGGGAATTCCTGATTCTACCTGGATTATGTTGGAGAGGCTTCCATTAAAGAACACCCTCTGTGTTCTGTTAGACAGGTAACTCTTTATATATAGCAGGGGGTGTCAAGCCATAACACATACAGTACCAGTCAAAAGTTTGGACACCTACTCATTCAAGGGTTTTCTTTATTTTTTTTACTATTTTCTACATTGTAGAATAATAGTGAAGACATCAAAACTATGAAATAACACATATGGAATCATGTAGTAACCAAAAAGGTGTTAAACAAATCAAAATATATTTTATATTTGAGATTCTTCAGAGTAGCCACCCTTTGCCTTGATGACAGCTTTGCACACTCTTGGCATTCTCTCAACTAGCTTCACCTGGAATGCTTTTCCAACAGTCTTGAAGGAGTTCCCACATATGCTGAGCACTTGTTGGCTGCGTTTCCTTCACTCTGCAGTCCAACTCATCCCAAACCATCTCAACTGGGTTGAGGTCGGGTGATTGTGGAGGCCAGGTCATCTGATGCAACACTCCATCACTCTCCTTCATGGTCAAATAGCCCTTACACAGCCTGGATGTGTGTTGGGTCATTGTCCTGTTGAAAAACAAATGATAGTCCCACTAAGCGCAAACCGGATGGGATGGCGTATCAATGCAGAATGCTGTGGTAGCCATGCTGGTTAAGTGTGCCTTCAATTCTAAATAAATCACAGACAGTGTCACCAGCAAAGCACCCCCACACCATCACACCTCCTCCTCCATGCTTCACAGTGGGAACCACACATGCGGAGATCATCCATTCACCTACTCTGCGTCTCACAAAGACACGGCATTGGAACCAAAAATCTCACATTTGTACTCATCAGACCAAAGGACAGATTTCCACCTGTCTAATGTCCATTGCTCGTGTTTCTTGGCCCAAGCACGTCTCTTCTTCTTATTGGTGTCCTTTAGTAGTGGCTTATTTGCAGCAATTTGACAATGAAGGCCTGTTACAGTTGATGTTGTGTCTGTTACTTGAACTTTGTGAAGCATTTATTTGGGCTGCAATTTCTGAGGCTGGGAACTCTAATGAACTTATCCTCTGCAGCAGAGGTAACTCTGGGTCTTCCTTTCCTGTGGCGGTCCTCCTGAGAGCCAGTTTCATCATAGCGCTTAATGGTTTTTGCGACTGCACTTGAAGAAACTTTCAAAGTTCTTGAACTTTTCCGTATTGACTGACCTTCATGTCTTAAAGTAATGATGGACTGTTGTTTCTCTTTGGTTATTTGAGCTGTTCTTGCCATAATATGGATTTGGTATTTTACCAATTAGGGCTATCTTCTGTATACCACCCCTACCTTGTCACAACACAACTGATTGGCTCAAATGCATTAAGAAGGAAAGAAATTCCACAAATTAACTTTTAACAAGGCACACCTGTTAATTAAAATGCATTCCAGGTGACTACCTCATGAAGCTGGTTGAGAGAATGCCAAGAGTGTGCAAAGCTATCATCAAGGCAAAGGGTGGCTACTTTGAAGAATCTCAAATATAAAATATATTTTGATTTGTTTAACACTTTTTTGGTTAGTTCATGATTCCATATGTGTTATTTCATAGTTTTGATGTCTTCACTATTATTCTACAATGTAGAAAATAGTAAAAATAAAGAAAAAACCTTGAACGTGTCCAAACTTTTGACTGGTACTGTACGTTTTTCCAGCAACAGAATGATCGATAATGTCAAAAGCCGCACTGAAGTCTAACAAAACAGGCCCCACAGTCTTCTTATCATCAATTTGTTTCAGGCAATCAGTCATTTGTGTAAGTGCTGTGCTTGTTGAAAGTCCGTCCCTATAAGCGTGCTGAAAGTCTGTTGCCAATTTGTTTACTGTAAAATAGCATTGTATCTGGTCAAACACAATTTTTTCCAAAAGTTTACGAAGTGTTGGTAACAGGCTGATTAGTCGGCTATTTGAGCCAGTAAAGGGGGCTTTACTATCCTTTGGTAGGGGAATAACTTTTGCTTCCCTCCAGGCCTGAGGGCACACACTTTCTAGTAGGCTTAAATTGAAGATATGGCAAATAGGAGTGGCAATATCGTCCGCTGTTATCCTCAGTAATTTTCCATCCAAGTTGTCAGACCCCGGTGGCTTGTCATTGTTGATAGACAACAATACTTTTTTCACCTCTTCCACACTTACTTTACGGAATTCAAAATTACAATGCTTGTCTTTCATAATTTGGTCAGATATACTTAGATGTGTAGTGTCAACGTTTGTGGGTTTTGTGATGAATGAGCCATCTGATTCAATGAATGATGGAGCGGAGTTTGCCTTTTTGCACAACATTTCATTTAAGGTGCTCCAAAACTTTTTACTATTATTCTTTAAGTTATTTATCTTTGTTTTATAGTGTAGTTTCTCCTTCTTTTTATTCAGTTTAGTCACATGATTTCTCAATTTGCAGTACATTTGCCAATCGGTTGTACAGCCAGACCTATTTGCCATTCATTTTACCTCATCCCTCTCAACCATACAGTTTTTCAATTCCTTATCAATCAACAGGGATTTAACAGTTTTTAGTCATTTTCTTAATGGGTGCATGCTTATTAGTAACTGGGATAAGCAATTTCATAAATGTGTCAAGTGCAGCGTCTGGTTGCTCCTCATTACACACCACAGACCAACAAATATTCTTTACATCAACAACATAGGAATCGTTACAAAACTTCTTGAGTGACCTCTTATACACTATATTAGGCCCAGCCTTTGAAACTTTGGTTTTCCTAGATATGGCTACTATATTGTGATCACTACAGGATTTGGACACTGCTTTCAAACAAATTTCTGCAGCATTAGTAAAGATGTGATCAATACGTTGATGATTTAATTCCTGTGCTGTTTGTAACTACCCTAGTTTTGTTGATTGATAACCTAAACCAGGTTGCAGGCACTAGTTACAGTTTAAGGTTTCTCTTGAGTGGGCAGCCTGATGAAAGCCAGTCAATATTTAAATCACCCAGAAAATATACCCGTCTATTGATATCACATACATTATCAAGCATTTCACACATGTTATCCAGATACTGACTGTTAGCACTCGGTTGTCTATAGCAGTTTCCCACCAGAATGGGCTTTAGGTGAAGCAGATGAACCTGTAGCCATACTACTTCAACAGTATTTAACATGAGATCCTCTCTAAGCTTTACAGGAATGTGGTTCTGAATATAAACAGCCACACCTCCACCTTTGGCATTTCTGTCTTTTCTGTAGATCTTGTAACCATGTATTGCTACCACTGTATCATCAAAAGTATTATATAAGTATATGAATGTCATCTGTTACTAGCAAATTATTGATTTCATGAACCTTGTTTCTTAAGCTACATATGTTAACGTGGGCTATTTTTAACACTTTTCTGGGACGCTTGATTGTTTTTCTTGCTTTACTGGGAAGCTTAGCAGAGGTAGACATGCCCAGGTTATTTATGTCAGTGCAGGGTGAGCTGCACACAGTGAACTTCCTGCTAGGGCACACCACCTCAGTGCTAACAGTATAGCTCTGTGTTACGAACCCCGTGGCTTTAAACGTCTAGGGGGGATGGAGAAGAGACCCGTAACATAATTCATGCAAATTAGACTCGTGACATGGAACAGTGAGAACAAAAACTACACGACAACCATAGACTACCGTCAAACATAAAAGGTTTATTGCTGAACACACGGTAAAGGTTTGGGAAAAAGGGCTGAGCAGGACCCAAGAAATGAAACAATAGTGTAAAAAAACCCTAAACTGATCTTGCCTGCCTCAAGAACCGCTAAGCTACTGCTAATCATACAAAAGTACAGTGGGTGGTCCGCTCAGGTCTAACTAGTGTTTATAGACAGTTTTCTTTCTACGGGTAATGTATGCCCAAGGGCAGCTTGCTTAACTTCCCCTTTTCCCAGAAACACACAAAGTTACCAAACAGAGTAACCAGCAAACTTAGTGAGTAAACAAAACACAGGACACCACAGTATCCATACTCACATACGGAAATAATCTCTCACAACAAACACAACTGACCGGCTTTTAAACAATGGGATGTGTGATTGAAAAACCAGCAACAGGTGGTGCAATGCAGAGGAATGTTCACTGATTGGTCCACCTTAGCAATCAGCAGACACCCCAACGACCACCAATCAGGAACATACAGGACACCTGTGATTAGGGCAGAAGGAGAGGAAAAACACAAAAAGACACAGGATACCTGTATCCGTAACACTCTGGTTCATAGGCATATGATTACTGCATACAATAGCTGTAGGATCAGCAGAGTCATGTAGGGCAGTAAGAGGGACATACATTAGGTTACTTACATTGTGTCTTCCAATGCCCCTGGGATAATGTATATTTGCTGAAGCATTATTACAACTCAGCGACACAATAGTAGGGATTAAATGAGCAGGGCTTGTGTCATTGATAAGTCATTGTCTCAGCTCAGCCTTATAAAGCTGTGAAAGGATCCAGGAACCCAAATGATTTGGGTGGATCCCATACTCCTTATAATACAAGCTTTGTTTCCGGAAGATATCAAAATTGTCAATAAATGTTACACCCACAGAGCTGCAATAGTCTCGTAGACAGTTATGGAGGGCTAAAAGTCTGCTGAACCGTTCAATGCCACGATTTAGGGAGGGCAGAGGGCCAGATATTATGGTGTGGTGTTTGGTGTCAAGTAGTGACCTAATCAGTTCTTTAAAATCCATCTTCAGCTGTTCTGAGCTGCCCTTCATAATGTCATTCGACCCCACATGAACCATGACAGTATCAGCCCCCTGTGACTGATGCACAGCCTCGGCAAGCAACCTGGTGATATCCTGAACTTTTGCCCCAGGATAACACAATCTTTGCTCCAGGTACAGATATATGCCTCACCATCGAACTCCCTATCACAATAGCTGGAATGATCCAGCCTCTGCCGTGTCTCGAAGCTGATTGCATGGCCAGAGCCACAGAATTCACCTGAGAAGAGGGCTGCTGAGACACCGGCTGCATGCAGGCCACAACAGCCAAAGGGACAGAGCTCTGATCCAGAGAGCACAGCCCAGCGGAGGGGGGGCCGCGGTGGTCCAGGCTGTGCCCAGGCAGTTGATTGACTAGGACAGGGAGAGGTAGCTGGAGGGACATCCACAGCCATGGAGGGAACACCCATGTCCCCGACAGCTGGTACAGGGGCTCAAAGTGATTTGAAAGTCTTAAGTCCGGACGCGGGGGAAGAAGGCAGGCGCGCCGAGAACGATTATTCTCCTTCTTTCTGGTTCAGACACGCATCCATTTACGCTCACCTGGAGTCGAACAATGAGCAGCCATTTTCTGGTTCAAGCTAGTAGAGGGGTGCAGTGGCGGAAATGTATCATAATCCAGGAAGGTCCCATTATGATCCTCTTGGATGTTTTGGTAGGAAGCATTTAAAGATGCCGATAGTCTCATGGAATCCGTATTCAGTTCAAGGTGCTTGGTCAAATTTTTAATTTCTTCATGAAGAGTAATAATCCTTTCTTTAGCTGCATCCAGTTCAAAGGAGTTTTCACTGCTGAATGCTGACAGTCCAAGGGAACAAACATTTCCCGGCATCGCCAGGGACTTAGATGTTCCCTCCATGGCCGCGGACGCCCCTACCAGCGCCTCGCACAACTGTGGTGTTGTCTGTCTCTTGTTGAATGTGAAGAGCGAGAGAGAAGCGCAGGGGGGCGGGTGATGGCTGGGTCGGTTGTCAGTGGCAGGTCGCCGGCTGTTCCTTGCTACGCACCGGCCCGGCTGCGTCTTATCGTTTGGTGTAGCCTCAGAGCTGTGTCGGGCGAGTCCCCAATGTCTGTAGTCGTGGGGGATACAAAACATAGTTACATTTATGTACTGGCAAACAACTGGAGTCACGCTCATACGCTGGAAATAAGGACTTTCCTTTAGTAGTTCTATAGAGAGCGTTGCCTGGCTCGGTTGTTGGTATCCAGGTACTAAAGCGTCCGGGGTGAAAAGGTTGAATGAAAAAAGTTGAGCGAGTCTTATGGCTTGGGGATAGAAGCTGTTCAGGGTCCTGTTGGTTCCAGACTTGGTGCATCAGTACTGCTTGGCGTGCGGTAGCAGAGAGAACGTTCTATGACTTGGGTGGCTGGAGTCTTGGACAATTTTTAGGGCCTTCCTCTGACACTTAATCAAGGTAAATGACTATGCTACCAACATGCTTTTAGCAGGGGCCACTTGCTATTTGATGATTACACTTTCAAAATGGCATCACATTTTTCTTTTAGTTTACAGTCTTCACTATGGTCAATAGCTGCTGTGTGTTTTGTGCCAAATCTGTGTGATCCCACAGACAAGGCTGATTGCATTATTGTGAGCCAGATTGTCGCCAGCATCCTCATTCCTCAAAGAGTTGACCTGCTCTCAATGGGCCAAGACCCAATATTTGAGAATTCCTCCCCTTTTCATTTAGGTTTTCAGAGGACTAGTCTTTATTATGATGGTCGGATATAATACAATTAATGCATGTACTTGTACTGTATGTTAAAGAAGAATACATGTAGGCTACTTGTACTGTATGTTAAAGAAGAATACATGTAGGCTAATTGTACTGTATGTTAAAGAAGAATGCATGTAGGCTACTTGTACTGTATGGTAAAGAAGAATGCATGTAGGCTACTTGTACTGTATGTTAAAGAAGAATACATGTAGGCTACTTGTACTGTATGTTAAAGAAGAATACATGTAGGCTACTTGTACTGTATGTTAAAGAAGAATGCATGTAGGCTACTTGTACTGTATGTTAAAGAAGAATACATGTAGGCTACTTGTACTGTATGTTAAAGATGTATGAGAGTATCCCCTTTTTGAGGCTATTGTATAATAAGCTGAATTTCCATTTGTGTGATGGAGAAGGCAAAAACAGATGGCAAAGGTCTATACTGGTTAGATAGACAACATGCATACACTGTAGTACACTATGTTAAAGGCCCAGTGCAGTCAAAACATGATTTTCCTGTGTTTTATATATATTTCCACACTATGAAGTTGGAATAATATTGTGAAAATTATGATAATGCCCTTTTAGTGTAAGAGCTGGTTGAAAAGGCTGCATTAAATTTCAGCCTGTTTTGGTAGGATGGAGTTTTGGCCTGCCTGGTTAGTTCATAGACCAATAAGAAATAGTTCCAAACAGCTAGTTTTCAGTTTTCCCCTCCCCACTCAGACCACTCCCAGACATTCTTAGTAAAATTCTTGCTTGAGAAATTGCTCTTAGCTAAGAAGCAAATTGTATTTATTTGAGAAACAGTAAGGTACTTCATTGTTACCCAGACTTTTGATTTGATATTGAGATAAAAACCTTTAAAGATGCATTAGTATGTAGAAAGTGTTTTTGAGGCTAAACATAGGATGAGTTTACTGTATCGTGTGATGAAGGCAAAGACAAAGGCAGAGGTAATGTGGGGCAGTGGAGTGTAAACGTTTCCTATAGGGATGTGCATCTTTCCCTTTCAAGACGATTCGATAATATACAAAAATATAAGCTCAACATGCAACAATTTTAAAGCTCTTACTGTGTTACAGTTCATATAAATGAAATCAATTCATTAGGCCCTAATCTATGGATTTCACATGACTGGGAATACAGATATGCATCTGGTCACAGATACCTTAAATAAATTGGCCTCATAATGGGCCTCAGGATCTTCTATGCATAAGGTATTTCAATGCATAAAAATTCCCATCGATAAAATGCAATTGTGTTCGTTGTCCGTAGTTTATGCCTGCCATTACCATAAACCCAACGCCACCATGAGGCACTCTGTTCACAACGTTGGCATCAGCAAACCGCTCGCCCACACAATGCCATACACGGGGTCTGCGGTTATGAGGCCGGTTGGATGTACTGCCAAATTCTCTAAAACAACGTTCAATTAACATTCAGTTCTCTGGCAACAGCTCTGGTGGACATTCCTGCAGTCAGCATGCCGATTGCACGCTCCCTCAAAAGTTGAGACATCTGTGGCATTGTGTTGTGTGATAAACCTGCACATTTGAGTGGCCTTTTGTTGTCCCCAGCACAAGGTGCACCTGTGTAATGATCATGCTGTTTAATCAGCTTCTTGATATGCCATACCTGTCAGGTGAATGGATTATCTTGGCTAAGGAGAAATGCTCACTGACAGGGATGTAAACAAATTTGAACACAATATTTTGAGAGAAATAAGCTTTTTGTGCATATGGAACATTTCTGGGATATTTTATTTCAGCTCATGAAACATGGGACCAACACGTTACATGTTGTGTTTATATTTTTGTTCAGTGTAGATATATGGGCTCTTATACGATACAGGACTGATACGTTTTAGTTTGAAACGATTCGGTGCAATTCGGTTTGATTAGAGGAACAAATCGATGCGATTCGGTTAGATACAAACATTTGTTGTAGGGCTGTCCCTGACTAAAAACAAATCTTGGTCGACCGAAAGCAGTCTGTTCTTTTGACCAATCGATTAGACTAAATTTTTTAAACGTGTATTCTTCCATATATAGACACCCTATGTGTTTTTAATAAAATCAACTATATGAATTGAGCTTGTCCGATGCTTTAAGTTCACTGTTTGATGAAATAAGACACAAATGACTCAAGGGAGCCATAGATCAAGATAACCAGAAGAAAACCTTAACCTGACCTGACCACTCTCCTGAAATTGTCGGTAATAGGCTCCACAAGGAGTCGGCAACCTTTCTCATGTGGAATGCCAAATTTATCTTACCATTTCTACTGATCTGCGTGCTAGTTATGGTTTTCATATGCACATTTTCATGGAGCAGTTTAATTTCATTTATAATAACTTCTTCGTATCTAAAAATAATTGTCATGTGGTTCATCAAAATTCTATCCAAATATAAATGAAAATGATTCAAACCTAAAAAGTTACTTCTATTGCCATTGCTAACTATGTAAAAATAGTGTACATAAAGCCAACAAAATAAAAACATTGCTGCCTGCAGGTAGAAAATATCCTGATAAAATTAAATATCCTATAAATCACATTGGCTACGCATGGCCTGTCTGCAACGAACTTCAAACATTGTATCAACTATCAACTTGGGTCCGGCTGAAGCTCAGCTAGCAAACTTGCGACATTGTATAAAATACAGACACAGCTGTAGGCTGTTTGTGCAAGGGATAAGAAGTCATCAGGTATTTTATGACGTTTCCACTGGATCAGAGCATGACATTTTTCCATTTCACGCTGAGTTGTTATCGAAAGGGACAGAGCTGGAAAGATTTAAAAAATGCATTGAGGAACTATAGTCATTCTCAATGGATGCAAAAACTCAGTTTGCTTGCTGTTTGAGGTGAAGAAAACGTTACTTTGTAAACTCCACAGCTCATTAGCGGCCAGTCAGAAATACTATCAGATCCCCAAATGGCCACATTTATATATATGCCTACATTTGCTTGCAGGCCAGGTAGCCTATAGGCTTACTTCTATGCGTAATCAGATGCACATCTTTACTCAACATTGACAGGAGCGCTCAAAACAAAAGACAATGACTAAATTGACAAAACTCTTACAGTGGGGAAAAAAAATATGTAGTCAGCCACCAATTGTGCAAGTTCTCCCACTTAAAAAGATGAGAGAGGCCTGTAATTTTCATCATAGGTACACGTCAACTATGACAAACAAATTGAGAAAAAAAAATCCAGAAAATCACATTGTAGGATTTTTAATGAATTTATTTGCAAATTATGGTGGAAAATAAGTATTTGGTCACCTACAAACAAGCAAGATTTCTGGCTCTCACAGACCTGTAACTTCTTCTTTAAGAGGCTCCTCTGTCCTCCACTCGTTACCTGTATTAATGGCACCTGTTTGAACTTGTTATCAGTATAAAAGACACCTGTCCACAACCTCAAACAGTCACACTCCAAACTCCACTATGGCCAAGACCAAAGAGCTGTCATAGGTCACCAGAAACAAAATTGTAGACCTGCACCAGGCTGGGAAGACTGAATCTGCAATAGGTAAGCAGCTTGGTTTGAAGAAATCAACTGTGGGAGCAATTATTAGGAAATGGAAGACATACAAGACCACTGATAATCTCCCTCGATCTGGGGCTCCACGCAAGATCTCACCCTGTGGGGTCAAAATGATCACAAGAACGGTGAGCAAAAATCCCAGAACCACACGGGAAGACCTAGTGAATGACCTGCAGAGAGCTGGGACCAAAGTAACAAAGCCTACCATCAGTAACACACTACGCCGCCAGGGACTCAAATCCTGCAGTGCCAGACGTGTCCCCCTGCTTAAGCCAGTACATGTCCAGGCCCGTCTGAAGTTTGCTAGAGTGCATTTGGATGATCCAGAAGAGGATTGGGAGAATGTCATATGGTCAGATGAAACCAAAATATAACTTTTTGGTAAAAACTCAACTCGTCGTGTTTGGAGGACAAAGAACACCATACCTACTGTGAAGAATGGGGGTGGAAACATCATGCTTTGGGGCTGTTTTTCTGCAAAGGGACCAGGACGACTGATCCGTGTAAAGGAAAGAATGAATGGGGCCATGTATCGTGAGATTTTGAGTGAAAACCTCCTTCCATCAGCAAGGGCATTGAAGATGAAACGTGGCTGGGTCTTTCAGCATGACAATGATCCCAAACACACCGCCCGGGCAACGAAGGAGTGGCTTCGTAAGAAGCATTTCAAGGTCCTGGAGTGGCCTAGCCAGTCTCCAGATCTCAACCCCATAGAAAATCTTTGGAGGGAGTTGAAAGTCCGTGTTGCCCAGCGACAGCCCCAAAACATCACTGCTCTAGAGGAGATCTGCATGGAGGAATGGGCCAAAATACCAGCAACAGTGTGTGAAAACCTTGTGAAGACTTACAGAAAACGTTTGACCTGTGTCATTGCCAACAAAGGGTATATAACAAAGTATTGAGAAACTTTTGTTATTGACCAAATACTTATTTTCCACCATAATTTGTCATAGAAAATCCTACAATGTGATTTTCTGGATTTTTTCCCCTCATTTTGTCTGTCATAGTTGACGTGTACCTATGATGAAAATTACAGGCCTCTCTCATCTTTTTAAGTGGGAGAACTTGCACAATTGGTGGCTGACTAAATACTTTTTTCCCCCACTGTAAATGGAATGAAATAAACCAAAACTTGTTTCTCACAAGTGTAGGATCGGTTGTGCACTCTGCAAACAACGTGTCCACTCCGACAATGGGAAAGGTAAAAGACTGGAATAATAATATATTGATTGCATTAACAGAAATGACTGTAACCAAACAAACATTGTAGATTCATATATAAATTAAAGGAATTAACAGTAAATGTACTACTGTTGATATAGAGTACAGTTGAAGTCGGAAGTTTACATACACCTTAGCCAAATACATTTAAACTCAGTGACATTTAATCCTAGTAAAAAATCCCTGTTTTAGGTCAGTTAGGATCACCACTTTATTTTAGGAATGTGAAAATTATTTATTTCAGCTTTTATTTCTTTCATCACATTCCCAGTTGGTCAGAAGTTTACATACACTCAATTAGTATTTGGTAGCATTGCCTTTTAAATTGTTTAACTTGGGTCAAACGTTGCGGGTAGCCTTCCACAAGCTTCCCACAATAAGTTGGGTGAACCTAACTGAGTCAGGTTTCTAGGCCTGCTCGCGCACACTTTTTCAGTTCTGCTCACAAATTTTCTATAGGATTGAGGTCAGGGCTTTGCCACTCCAATACCTTGACTTTGTTGTCCTTAAGCCATTTTACCACAACTTTGGAAGTATGTTTGGGGTCATTGTCCATTTGGAAGACCCATTTGCGACCAAGCTTTAACTTCCTGACTGATGTCTTGAGATGTTGCTTCAATATATCCACATAATTTTCCTTCCTCATGATGCCATCTATTTTGTGAAGTGCATCAGTCCCTCCTGCAGCAAAGCACCCCCACAGCATGATGCTGCCACCCCCGTGCTTCACGGTTGGGATGGTGTTCCTCGGCTTGCAAGCTGCCCCCTTTTTCCTCCAAACATAACGATGGTCATTATGGCCAAACAGATCTATTTTTGTTTCATCAGACCAGAGGACATTTCTCCAAAAAGTACGATCTTTGTAAACCGTAGTCTGGCTTTTTATGGCGGTTTTGGAGCAGTGGTTCTTCCTTGCTGAGCGGCCTTTCAGGTTATGTCGATATAGGACTCGTTTTACTGTGGATATGGATACTTTTGTACCTATTTCCTCCAGCATCATCACAAGGTCCTTTGCTGTTGTTCTGGGATTGATTTGCACTTTTCGCACCAAAGTACGTTCACAAAAGCTCTCAACCTATAACCTATATACTTATTATGCTTATTATGCGGTATAACGGCTGCGTGGTCCCATGGTGTTTATACTTGGTACTAATGTTTGTACAGATGAACGTGGTACCGTCAGGCGTTTGGAAATTGCTCCCAAGGATGAACCAGACTTGTGGAGGTCTACAAATATTTTTATGAGGTCTTGGCTGATTTCTTTAGTTTTTCCCATGATGTCAAGCAAAGATGCACTGAGTTTGAAGGTAGGCCTTGAAGTACATCACAGGTACACCTCCAATTGACTCAAATGATGGCAATTAGCCTATCAGAAGCTTCTAAAGCCATGACATCATTTTCTGGAATTTTCCAAGCTGTTTAAAGGCACAGTCAACTTAGTGTATGTAAACTTCTGACCCACTGGAATTGTGATACAGTGATTTATGAGTGAAATAATCTGTCTGTAAACAATTGTTGGAAAAATTACTTGTGTCATGCACAAAGTAGATGTCCTAACCGACTTGCCAAAACGATAGTTTGTTAACAAGACATTTGTGGAGTGGTTGAAAAACGAGTTTTAATTTTTCCAACCTAAGTGTATGTAAACTTCCGACTTCAACTGTATATCATTGGGAATTGCTAGACACTAACAATCAAATGCAAACAATTCACACAATTAAGTTATGAAATAATGAATGAGCACAAATTGGCGGGAGAGAGCGCATTGTGCATTGTTCTCCAGAGCCACACTCCCCTTCTTCTTGGACTGTTCCATCCCCGCGGCCTCTGCAATGGATTAGTCTCGGCCTCCGCAATGGATTAGTTCACTGAAATGGGTGCGAATCAGACGGGTGTCTCGTGTGCCATTTAAAACAATATATATATATATATATATATATTTATTTGCTACTGCTCAACAAAAAAAAAAATCTTGGTCGACCAACAGCCTATCGACCAAACAATCGACAAGTCGACTAATTGGGGTCAGCCCTAATTTGTTGCAATAACACATACATTTTGCATTCTAAATTAAAATCCGCTGCTGATTGACCTCATAAACTGGGCCTCTGAGCTGGATCTGACTGTCTGGGCTGACTTGTATATGTCTATGATGTATGTACCTAAACTGAGCCATAATGGAGATTGGGCATCTACCTTCCCACAATCAGATTAGGGGGGGCAATGCATGTATTCTTCTGAAATCACCATCACCCACTAATTAACTTGTCATTTTTGCTGGTTATAAGTGTTTGAGCAAGTAATGTATCAATATTTATAAAACATGTGCTATGACATAGCCAATTAATATGTAGCACAACTTTGGATTTCACCCTGTCTAAAAATGGAATGGTTTTGACTGTTTGGAAGTTTTTACAAAGCTTCTCTTCTCCTTTCGCTTCGTCCATGCAGTGCGGCTCACAAAAGTGATTGCTGTCCTCGTTATGAAATGATCAACTTCACCCTTTATATCTAAAAACAACCATATACACTATTGCTGATAGTGAACCTGAACAATCTAAATAAAATACATAATATATACAAAAATATGTGGACACCCCTTCAAATTAGTGGATTCGGCTATTTCAGCCACAGTCGTTGCTGACAGGTGTATAAAATCGAGCACACAGCCATGCAATCTCCATAGACAAACATTGACAGTAGAATGGCCTCACTGAGGAGCTCAGTGACTTTCAATGTGGCACCGTCATAGGATGCCACCTTTCCAATAAGTCAGTTCGTCAAATTTCTGCCCAGCTAGAGCTGCCCCGGTCAACTGTAACTGCTGTTATTGTGAAGTTGAAACGTCTAGGAGCAACAATGGCTCAGCCGCGAAGTGGTAGGCCACACAAGCTCACAGAACGGGACCGGCGAGTGCTGAAGCACGTACCGCATAAAAATCGTCTGTCCTCGGTTGCAACACCTCACTACCGAGTTCCAAACTGCCTCTGGAAGCAACGTCAGCACAATAACTGTTAGTCGGAAGCTTTGTGGAATGGGTTTCCATGACAGAGCAGCCGCACACAAGCCTAAGATCACCAAGCGCAATGCCAAGCGTCGGCTGGAGTGGTGTAAAGCTCGCCGCCATTGGACTCTGGAGCAGTGGAAACACGTTCTCTGTAGTGATGAATCATGCTTCACCATCTGGCAGTCCGACGGACGAATCTGGGTTTGGCGGATGCCAGGAGAACGCTACCTGTCCAAATGCATAGTGCCAACTGTACATTTTGGTGGAGGAGGAATAATGGTCTGGGGCTGTTTTTCATGGTTCGGGCTAGGCCCCTAAGTTCCAGTGAAGGGAAATCTTAACACTACAGCATACAATGACATTCAATATGATACTGTGCTTCCAACTTTGTGGCAACAGTTTGGGGAAGACCCTTTCCTGTTTCAGCATGACAATGCCCCCGTGCTCAAAGTGAGGTCCATACAGAAATGGTTTGTCGAGATTGGTGTGGAAGAACTTGACTGGCCTGCACAGAGTTTCAGAGAGCAAAGCCATTAGAGAAACTACAGCCCAATTATTTGGAGGGATTCTTACTATTGTTCCGTTTGAACAACTACTGTACTGTGTCACACAATGCCTTAGTCAGGTCAGTACACACTTCACAATACACTGTAGAACCATGTCTGAAAAATGTGTGTATGTCCAGCATTGTGTATTTATACTGTATAAAGTGCTGTGTGTGTATGTTGGAGATTGAGTCAAACGGTATGACAACT
This sequence comes from Coregonus clupeaformis, assembly GCF_020615455.1. Lineage (NCBI taxonomy): Eukaryota > Metazoa > Chordata > Actinopteri > Salmoniformes > Salmonidae > Coregonus > Coregonus clupeaformis. Next base: position 13,429,178 of record NC_059212.1, read on the forward strand.
TTGAAGGAATCTGTTCTGTTTTCCTTTCTTAGTAATATGGCCATTCCCTTGGGTAGACAGACGGGTGCGTTCTCAATCCAACATTTAAAAAAAATGTTTAGTCATTTAGCAGACGCTCTTATCCAGAGCGACTTACAGTTAGTGAGTGCATGCATTTTCATACTGGCCCCACGTGGGAATCGAACCCACAACCCTGGCGTCGCAAGCGCCATGCTCTACCAACTGAGCTACACGGGACTATACATAAGCAGTTGATGGTGGTACTGATGCTAGTCTCACTGTTCTAGGTCTCCACCCCCCCTACCAGTCCTCCCCCCTATGCACCCCACTCTCTCTTAATCCCATCCCCCCCAACTCTCATCCTAGCTCCATAGTCCCCACTGACTGGCCCCCTCACATACCCTCACCCTCACACACTGACACACACACATGCATGCATAATCTCACACACTCAGGCATACATGCGCATGCCCCACACACACACACTCCACACACACACACACACACACACACACACCAGGGACGCAAACTAGTCACCTTTCGGCGAAATTCGCCGTTTTGAATCCAAAATAGGTAACCTACTTGATTCATGTAGATCCGATGTGCTTCTCTAATATGCGCATTTGGATCACTACTGGCTGTAAGCAAACGAGTGATTCACGTTTAGACGAGAAGGTGATGAAGCGTACTTCATGAGCTGTAACCGAAAAACAACTGGCATTTGAGGTGAGGGAGCTAGTGTGGCGGAACTGGAACAATAATTGTTAGCATTGTTAAGTAACTTGCTTGCTGGATCGAATTCTCCGTTAGCTAGCCAGAGAAATGTTGAGCAACATTAGCTAACTTAGCTGATCAAATAATTGAGTTTATGGTATGAAAATTAGCTGGCTAACAAAGTCACACAGCTAGCTAGCTAAAGTTACAACATCAGATGAGATAACGTTAGCTCGAGGAACCAATTAGCTATAGCATTAACTGGTATACGACTCCTTGCCGTTCCCTAACTCTATAACGTAACTGTAGTTGCTCACTGGACCCTGGCAATCTGTGTGAAATGTTAACTAGTTAGCTAGCTAACAAACTACTATCTATGAACTAATGTTTTCCCTCTGTGGTTAATTTTCAGAATTAGAGAATTAGGTGAAAATGAGGTCGTTGCTTGTTAAACAAGTGGATTCATGGATCAAGTGTAGCTGGAGCTGGGCCTGGCTTAAGATGGATGCCACTATAGAGGTGAAAGGAACACCACACACTTTCCCTCTTTCTCACTTTTTCAATAAGGTGGATAAAAGGGGTATGCCAGGTGTACTCTCTGCCTGAAAGAGACAATAAGGTGGATAAAAGGGGTATGCCAGGTGTACTCTCTGCCTGAAAGAGACAATAAGGTGGATAAAAGGGGTATGCCAGGTGTACTCTCTGCCTGAAAGAGACAATAAGGTGGATAAAAGGGGTATGCCAGGTGTACTCTCTGCCTGAAAGAGACAATAAGGTGGATAAAAGGGGTATGCCAGGTGTACTCTCTGCCTGAAAGAGACAATAAGGTGGATAAAAGGGGTATGCCAGGTGTACTCTCTGCCTGAAAGAGACAATAAGGTGGATAAAAGGGGTATGCCAGGTGTACTCTCTGCCTGAAAGAGACAATAAGGTGGATAAAAGGGGTATGCCAGGTGTACTCTCTGCCTGAAAGAGACAATAAGGTGGATAAAAGGGGTATGCCAGGTGTACTCTCTGCCTGAAAGAGACAATAAGGTGGATAAAAGGGGTATGCCAGGTGTACTCTCTGCCTGAAAGAGACAATAAGGTGGATAAAAGGGGTATGCCAGGTGTACTCTCTGCCTGAAAGAGACAATAAGGTGGATAAAAGGGGTATGCCAGGTGTACTCTCTGCCTGAAAGAGACAATAAGGTGGATAAAAGGGGTATGCCAGGTGTACTCTCTGCCTGAAAGAGACAATAAGGTGGATAAAAGGGGTATGCCAGGTGTACTCTCTGCCTGAAAGAGACAATAAGGTGGATAAAAGGGGTATGCCAGGTGTACTCTCTGCCTGAAAGAGACAATAAGGTGGATAAAAGGGGTATGCCAGGTGTACTCTCTGCCTGAAAGAGATTAGGCCAACAAAGGCTATCATGCTCTGCTGGCACATTGTACAGAAAGTGTACAATGTAATAACGCGCAGTGTAGCCCAACGATATTGCTTTTGTTGTGTTGAACTTGACTTACTGTAACACTTTTGTGTGAGTGAGGGGGAATGTAATTTTTTTTTACTCAGTGAAGGTTATTTTTGCACACGTGGGACCTTGTGCACTTGATCGACGTCTACTATAGTGGCCACTATAATCGTAGCCACTATAATAGAGCAAAAATAGAATGCCTGTCTGTTTTAATCTATTTCTACTTTAAGATATTTAAGTGCAATATTTAATGTGTGTGGTCACAAGCGTTCTATTATAAAGGCTGTCATGGCTAACGGCAATATGAGTGTAATGTTTATTCTGTGGACTTGAGTGTCATTTGCAGTAAATTCTAGGCAACAAATAACATTGGATTGCTTTCCTTAATTTATTTTGCTATGAGTTAGGTTCACATTAACCACTTTTTATTTTACACAGAGAGACTGATCATGTAGGTCATAATCTTTGTTTAATTAGTACACAGTTAAAACCTGCATTTCAAGAAGGGACAGAGCCTAAAAGTCACTAGAAATTAGCATTTTAAAACTGTCAGTGCAGAAACTGTCAGTGCAAAAATAAAAAATAAATGTTGGGCCCTCACCAGTTTGCATCCCTGACACACACATACTCTGGCATTAGTGGCATATTTTGCACTCACAGCTTATTTTTCTGCTTATGAAATTATTCAAACAATCAATTTAGTTAATATGCAATACCACAACACCATTGTGATATGCTCTATGTTGTTACGTAACTTAGTTATTCCATTCTCGGCCAAACCGCGACGTGGGGTAAAAACCCTGGACGCTCTCTCTCTCTCTCTTACCCCCCATAGCGTTTGTTTATTTCTTCTTTCTTCATACCAAGTGTGCATCCCTAATGGTACACTTCACTACTTTTGACCAGCACTAGACCTATATAGGAAATAGGATGCCATTTGGGCTGCACACCAAGTCTACAATTGGATGTGGTCTCTTCTTATTCTGTGCCAAAACACTTCCCCAATCCCCACCACAATCCGCTTATATCAGGAAGTGATTTTGGGTGGGGGCACCAGTTTGATTGGCGGCAGAGGTTAGTCATGACTTTGGAGCTGCAGTGTTGCTGTGTCCCAATGCAGCACTCGCTCCCCGTTGTGCTTTGGGGAAAAACAGATTATTTATTTATTTACCCACGTTGACAGGACTGTCTCCTGTTCTGACAGCAAAAATGAACGCTTTTTAGAAATGTATTCTGTCATGTGGTTGGTTCCATGTTTGCAGTATTCTTTTCTGACAACTAAAAACGAAAGCTATTCAGAATGTATTTCCACATCAATTTTCTCCTGAGTCATATACAGTGAGGGGAAAAAAGTATTTGATCCCCTGCTGATTTTATACGTTTGCCCACTGACAAAGAAATGATCAGTCTATAATTTTAATGGTACAGTGGGGAGAACAAGTATTTTATACACTGCCGATTTTGCAGGTTTTCTTACTTACAAAGCATGTAGAGGTCTGTAATTTTTATCATAGGTACACTTCAACTGTGAGAGACGGAATCTAAAACAAAAATCCAGAAAATCCCATTGTATGATTTTAAAGTAATTAATATGCATTTTATTGAATGACATAAGTATTTGATCACCTACCCACCAGTAAGAATTCCAGCTCTCACAGACCTGTTAGTTTTTCTTTAAGAAGCCCTCCTGTTCTCCACTCATTACCTGTATTAACTGCACCTGTTTGAACTCGTTACCTGTATAAAAGATCCTGCAGCGCACGCAAGGTCCCCCTGCTCAAGCCAGCGCATGTCCAGGCCCGTCTGAAGTTTGCCAATGACCATCTGGATGATCCAGAGGAGGAATGGGAGAAGGTCATGTGGTCTGATGAGACAAAAAATTGAGCTTTTTGGTCTAAACTCCACTCGCCGTGTTTGGAGGAAGAAGAAGGATGAGTACAACCCCAAGAACACCATCCCAACCGTGAAGCATGGAGGTGGAAACATCATTCTTTGGGGATGCTTTTCTGCAAAGGGGACAGGACGACTGCATCGTATTGAGGGGAGGATGGATGGGGCCATGTATCGCGAGATCTTGGCCAACAACCTCCTTCCCTCAGTAAGAGCATTGAAGATGGGTCGTGGCTGGGTCTTCCAGCATGACAACGACCCGAAACACACAGCCAGGGCAACTAAGGAGTGGCTCCGTAAGAAGCATTTCAAGGTCCTGGAGTGGCCTAGCCAGAAAATCTTTGGAGGGAGCTGAAAGTCCGTATTGCCCAGCGACAGCCCTGAAAACTGAAGGATCTGGAGAAGGTCTGTATGGAGGAGTGGGCCAAAATCCCTGCTGCAGTGTGTGCAAACCTGGTCAAGACCTACAGGAAACGTATGATCTCTGTAATTGCAAACAAAGGTTTCTGTACCAAATATTAAGTTATGCTTTTCTGATGTATCAAATACTTATGTCATGCAATAAAATGCAAATTAATTACTTAAAAATCATACGTGACATGCTTTGTAAGTAGGAAAACCTGCAAAATCGTCAGTATTTGACCCCTCTCAATCAGAAAGATTTCTGGCTCCCAGGTGTCTTTTATACAGGTAAACTCTTAAATGAGTGCTCCTAATCTCAGCTTGTTACCTGTATAAAAGACACCTGTCCACAGAAGCAATCAATCAATCAGATTCCAAACTCTCCACCATGGCCAAGACCAAAGAGCTCTCCAAGGATGTCAAGGACAAGATTGTAGACCTACACTAGGATGGAATGGGCTACAAGACCATCGCCAAGCAGCTTGGTGAGAAGGTGACAACAGTTGGTGCGATTATTCGCAAATGGAAGAAACACAAAATAACTCTGTATCTCCTTCGGCCTGGGGCTCCATGCAAGATCTCACCTTGTGGAGTTGCAACGATCATGAGAACGGTGAGGAATCAGCCCAGAACTACACGGGAGGATCTTGTCAATGATCTCAAGGCAGCTGGGACCATAGTCACCAAGAAAACAATTGGTAACACACTACGCCGTGAAGGACTGAAATCCTGCAGTGCCCGCAAGGTCCCCCTGCTCAAGAAAGCACATATACAGGCCCGTCTGAAGTTTGCCAATTAACATCTGAATGATTCAGAGGAGAACTGGGAGAAAGTGTTGTGGTCAGATTAGACCAAAACCGAGTTATTTGGCATCAACTCAAATCGCCGTGTTTGGAGGAGGAGGAATGCTGCATATGACCCCAAGAACACCATCCCTACCGTCAAACCATGGAGGTGGAAACATTATGGTTTGGGTGGTGTTTTTCTGCTAAGGTGACAGAACAACTTCACTGCATCAAAGGGACGATGGATGGTGCCATGTACCGTCAAATCTTGGGTGAGAACCTCCTTCCCTCAGCCAGGGCAATGAAAACGGGTCTTGGATGGGTATTCCAGCATGACAATGACCCAAAACACACGACCAAGGCAACAAAGGAGTGGCTCAAGAAGAAGCACATTAAGGTCCTGGAGTGGCCTAGCCAGTCTCCAGACCTTAATCCCATAGAAAATCTGTGGAGGGAGCTGAAGGTTCGAGTTGCCAAACGTCAGGCTCGAAACCTTTATGACTTGGAGAATATCTGCAAAGAGGAGTGGGACAAAATCCCTCCTGAGATGTGTGCAAACCTGGTGGCCAACTACAAGAAACGTCTGACCTCTGTGATTGCCAAAAAGGGTTTTGCCACCAAGTACTAAGTCATGTTTTGCAGAGGGGTCAAATACTTATTTCCTTCATTAAAATGCAAATCAATTTATAACATTTTTGAAACATGCGTTTTTCTGCATTTTTTTGTTGTTATTCTGCCTCTCACTGTTCAGATAAACCTACCATTAAAATTATAGACTGATCATTTCTTTGTCAGTGGGCAAACGTACAAAATCAGCAGGGGATCAAATACTTTTTTCCCTCACTGTGTATGTGTGTGTGTGTGTGTGTGTGTATATATACGTGTGTGTGTGTGTGTGTGTGTGTGTATATATATGTCTGAATTTTGTTTAGACACGTCAGACAACGTTTCTATCCCAATGGTATCTTTGTCAGGTGATGAATGACGAGTTGCAGAGGCCCTTTTTCAATTAACGTTGTGGTCTTTAGCATACAGTCTTCTGTGTGTGTGTGTGTGTGCATGAGAAGATTAATATAATCCCATATAGACCTACCAAAGGTAACAGTAAGCAAGCAGGCTTTAACTAGGATTTACTTTTATTTTTTATTTTTTTTACAGTTTCACACATCTATCATCTACTATTCCCTGCTTACAATTTTAAAACCCCCTCACATTAAAAAAAAAAAGAGAAGAGATAACCCACTGTTTGGAATCCTATTCAACTCTCTTAATGCTCCGCTATAGGCTAATGATGTCTAGAGAGAACTGCTTCACTGTTCAAATGTAAAGCCTTCCTAGGATTTTCACTGGGAAACAACCTAGTTAGAAGAGAATACTGTTGGAAGATAATACTTTTCTCCTTCTATTTGCCTCCTCTCCTCGTTCCCTCCCTCCCTCCCGTCATCCTCTCCCTCCCTCCTCCCTTACATATTCTCCTCTCCTTCATATTTCAAGCTCCAGGCCCTTAAGGTATACTACAGTTCAAGCCATCTCTCCGAGTCTCTTTTCCTTCCTGCTGTTGCCAGTGTGTGTAGTCAGTGCTCAATGGCGCTCCACTAACATGTTGTTCCTCCCCTGCCTGTCGTAAGCCTTGGGGATGCTGTGAGTCTGAGACATACTGACAGGGTCCTTTTCTATGCTTGCGCCATAATATGAGTCTCTCCTGTGTGCTGTCATCCACCACACAATGCAATAGAGAGAGCCATAGACATCACAGTCAATCTATGAGTGGTTGTATTCAACTGAATAAATTGTTTTATCTTTGGAATGGTGTGTGTCTCTCTCTGAATCTGTGTGTCTGATGTCTATGTCCAAAACTATTTATTTTCTTCCAAATACTTTCTGCGAATAATCAATAAAGTGATACATCTTGATTGAGCTTGCCTGGCTCAATGGGACCATTGGAATAGTCCCAACACTGAAAACCCCACCCATCTGGCATTCCAGGCAGGCTCAATCAAACACTCAAAGCATTTGAAAGGAAGCAAATACTTTTTCAAATCAGGTTTGATATGTGTGTGTCTTACGTCTACAGACAGAGACAGAGTACGAGACAAAGAGATGGATTGACGGTTAAGTGGATGTGTAAGTGAGAGAAGTGTGATGTTAGAGAAAGAGGGAGGTGGGGTGACAAAAACGAGGGATTGAGTTGGAGTGATGGAGACTGGGTAAGAGAACAGTCAGCCCCACAGGGAGACGGAGGAGAGTTCGGGAGGTTTGTGTCTCTGACAAATGCATTTTTATAATCTCTGTAATGTTTTCGTAGATGTATGAAAAGGATAATCCCTCAATGGAATGAAGTGTTTTCATTGCAGCTATTCAGAAAGCAGGCTGTCGTAAATACATAAGAATTTGTTCTTAACCAACTCGTCTGGATAAATACAAGTTTAATGAAATAGCCTATAAAACACAGCTAAGAGCTATACAGTGTTCTACAGAATGCCTGTCTTTTCTTATGCCTATGGGAATCTTTTTCCACCTAAACAATGAGGTTGTTCAGTCAGTCAGTCAGCCAGTCAGTCCTACTGAAGGAAGGCTTTTAGAGAACACAATAGATTTGACTTCTCCTGCAGTATCTCCAAACTACTCTGTTCCCAAGTCAGTCTGGCTAGTGCCAGAAAGCCAGCAGTGACTCGGCCCAAGAGTGCTTTAGATCAGTCTTGGGGTCAGTCATCTGTACCTGTTGGTCATTTCCATGTAAAAGGACCTATGAGCACCAACATGTGAAGTTCATAGGAAGATGTTAAGTCCCCTATATGGGGGAATTTGAGTGGTTCTGGACCGGTTCCGAATGACATTTTGGTGTACAAAGCGCTCTGTGAACGTCGTAGGGTCCCGTGATTATAGTGCCAGAAAGCCCCATCTGTCAGCTCTCCACTACCACTCTCCCAGCGAAGCTGACTTGAAGTGTCAGGTTTCAGACCCTACATTTGCATAGGGAGTGATGTGTCACATTTTCTGGCCTATCCAGACAAAGAATCGATTTGCTCTTCCTCTGAGCGATTGAACCCAGCCTGGGAGACGGTATATGAAAGGTGACTAGTCTAGCGAATCCAAAAGCTGTGGTATTCACAGACAGATTTAGAGCTCTCAATATGAAAAAATACTTAATCATTTCATAACATAAATTATTTGACTTCTGTAAGTTTAAGAAATATTGCCTAGTGTCATGTCATTCTGTTACCAAAAACCCACATACATGACTTGCAAAAGCATTCAGACCCCTTGGATTTCTTCCAATTTTATGTTACAAAGTGGGATAAAAATTGATTTAATTGTCATTTTCCCTCAACAATCTACACAAAATACTCTGTCAAAGTATGTTTTTGGGGGGATGAATAAAAAATGGTAACGGATTAACCGAAAAATCTGTAACAGAATAACTGCAATTGAATGAGCCACAATGGGAAATCATAGTAGTCACAAACCACAGTTGCAGTAGAGCACAGTACAGTAGAGCACAGTAGAGTACATTACAGTAAAGAAAATATAGTATAGTTCAGGGTTTCCGTGTGGCACTGGACATTCTTTCAGAAGTATTTTAATTTACCAGACATTTGAGAAGTTTACTGTACTCATAGGCATTGGGTGCGTAACCTGATTAGGGCATCTGGTAGGGTTGGGCGGTATCCAGATTTTCATACCTTTTCAGTACACTACATGACCAAAAGTATATGGACACATGATTGTCGAACATCTCATTCCAAAATCATGGGAATTAATATGGAGTTGGTCACAACAGATTTCCAGCAGTCTAATGTCCATTGCTCGTGTTTCTTGGCCCAAGCAAGTCTCTTCTTCTTATTGGTGTCCTTTAGTAGTGGTTTCTTTGCAGCAATTTGACCATGAAGGCCTGATTCACGCAGTCTCCTCTGAACAGTTTATGTTGAGATGTCTGTTACTTGAACTCTGTGAAACATTTATTTGGGCTGCAATTTCTGAGGCTGGTAAGTCTAATGAACTTATCCTCTGCAGCAGAGGTAACTCTGGGTCTTCCATTCCTGTGGTGGTCCTTATGAGAGCCAGTTTCATCATAGCGCTTGATGGTTTTTGCGACTGCACTTGAAGAAACGTTCAATGTTCTTGAAATGTTCCGTATTAAAGTAATGATGGACTGTCATTTCTCTTTGCTTATTTGAGCTGTTCTTGGAATAATATGGACTTGGTCTTTTACCAAATAGGGCTATCTTTTGTATACCCCCCCTACCTTGTCATAACACAACTGATTGGCTCAAACGCATTAAGAAGGAAAGAAATTCCACAAATTAACTTTTAAGAAGTCACACCTGTTAATTGAAATGCATTCCAGGTGACTACCTCATGAAGCTGGTTGAGAGAATGCCAAGAGTGTGCAAAGCTGTCATCAAGGCAAAGGGTGGCTATTTGAAGAATCTCAAATATAAAATATATTTTGATTTGTTTAACACTGTTTTGGTTACTACATGCGTTATTTCATAGTTTTGATGTAGTTACAATGTAGAAAATAGTAAAAATAAAGAAAAACCCTTGAATGAGTAGGTGTTCTAAAACCTTTGACCGGTAGTGTATATATAATTTTGGGTAGGGACGTACAAAACAATTTAGGCAACAGGGATCTTGATCCAGGAGGGGATTGAATGTCTACTGGGAGCCCACCCCCCACCTAAAAAATTACGAAACAACTAAACAAATGGTGACCATTTGCCCAATGAAGTCAGTTACGCTGCCGAACTGCATTCAAGACCCTGGTGAGGACGACGAGCACACAGATGAGCTTCCCTGAGACAGTTTCTGACTGACAGTTTTAGCAGAAATTCTTCGGTTGTGCAAACCCACAGTTTCATCAGCTGTCCAGGTGGCTGGTCTCAGACGATCATCTTTTTTTTTTTTTTAAGCAATGCAACAGATCAGTTTAGCTTAAAATGTTGAAACTATATTATTTCTTCACATATGCGCAGGGCAGCACAAGTCAGTAGGCTACGCGCAAACGTTCGTTCCATAATGCAATTAGCTGGAAAGCACAGTTGCCAAAAGCACACCGCACATGCGAGCGGTTTCATGTTACAGAGATGAAAATATCAATTTGAAATTTAGAAAGAGGGTAGATCTAAAGATGCAACAACTAGCATGGGTTGCTAATATGACTAGGATTGAAGATTGGCTAATGGACAATAAAATAAAATTGATTTGAAAACCAATAGAACATGAGGGAAATAGGCTACTGGTTTCAATTGCAAATGGAAGTCTCTATAAAATAATTTTGGCTATGCTACTTTGAAGCATAATATGAAGGAAAATGTTCAGGTTTCAAACAGTATATGTTTTCAAAATGCATACTGCCTAGCTTATGGCAGTATGCATTACAAAGTGGTGTGTTAAGCGTTAAAGCCTGCCTCAGCTGGTAGAGCACGGCGCTTGTAACGCTAAGGTAGTGGGTTCGATCCCCGGGACCACCCATACACAAAAAAAAAAATGTATGCACGCATGACTGTAAGTCGCTTTGGATAAAAGCGTCTGCTAAATGGCATATTATTATTATTATTATTACTGTTGTCTATGCAGTTGAATGACGAATGGGAAGCACTCTTTAATTACCAGTTGAGAAATCAAAATAGTAGGTATTTTTTAATCGTGGCCATTTAAATTGTTTTCAACACTGGATTGCATTTAGAATTGTTGCGCAATGATTGGGCTTATAAAAGCATGTTTCACTCCAGCAGCAAGGAACGAGCTGGGTGAGGAGCTGTAGCAGCAGATCTCGTGCTGTCTGACAGATTTTCAGCTCAAATATAGGCTCTTTGTCGGTATGCTGTGTGCGTGTGATAAGGGGCGGCAGGTAGCTTAGTGGTTAAGATCGTTGTGCCAGTAACCCGAAAGGTCGCTGGTTCTAATCCCCGAGCCGACTAGGTGAAAAATCTGTCGATGTGCCTTTGAGCAAGGCACTTAACCCTAATTGCTCCTGTATGTCGCTCTGGATAAGATTACATGTATAATAAATAGGATGGGCTACATATCGACTAATGAAAATACACACGTGCCAATTTAATTCCACTAAATTATGCAAATAGACCGATAAGCATGACCGATCAAATGTGTTAATGGGATTATTTGTTTTTCTTCTGACAATTAGCCGGCGGTAGTTTTATTTAGCGGCTTTTCATATTTTTGTATTGGTCAAATGCCGGTTATTACCGGCTATAGGAAACCCTGGTATAGTTCAGTAGAGCACACATGAGTAGATTACAGTATAATGTAATATACTGAACTGAACTACTCTGCTTTACTTTACTGTTCTGTACTCTACTGTACTGTACTATACTGTGATGTCCTAACTTGTGAGACATAGATGTCTATGATTGGTACAGATTTGGACCAACCAAATGTAGTATTGTTTGGGAGCAGAGCTCATTAGAATAATAGCCATTGTGTAGAATAATACCCAAACATGCAAAGAAGGATATTATAATTTTCTACCTTTGTGTACCTATTCAGAATACATCACCATGAAGAGAATGGCATTCATAATTATGCATTTCTGTACAGTACAGATAAAGGACCCATGATGTCATTCTGTTACCGTCATTCTGTTACCATCATTCTGTTACCGGCTGTTGATCACTTTACATACTGTAATTCAATAACCAAAATATATATTTTTTTAATTTAAGGTGTCATATCATAGTTTAATCTTAATTCGGATGAGATATTTAAGAGATTTTGGAAAACGTGGTCACATAAAAAACGAAGGGGGATTATACTGTCATTCTGTTACCAAACTTTGCATCTGCACTGTTCCTCAAGTAAATGTGTTTTAGTAAAATGCTCAGTGGCAATTGTTAAAAGTAGACTTCTGCATATACAGTGGGGAAAAATAGTATTTAGTCAGCCACCAATTGTGCAAGTTCTCCCACTTAAAAAGATGAGAGGCCTGTAATTTTCATCATAGGTACACGTCAACTATGACAGACAAATTGAGATTTATTTTCTCCAGAAAATCACATTGTAGGATTTTTTATGAATTTATTTGCAAATTATGGTGGAAAATAAGTATTTAGCGTCTGCTAAATGGCATATTATATGTGAGTGAGTCTGTGTGTTCATGTATGTGTGTGCGCACGAATGTGAGTCTGTTTGTGTGTGTCCGTACTTGCATCTGTATGTCGTGTTCAACCCTGGCCTATTGGCACTGTGTCCATCTGGTCTCTCCCAGTTAGTTAGTCAGTCCTCTAATGTAATCATTAAGGAATCTGCGGCTCAAATCCAGCTATTATCTCAGATTAGGCCGTGATGCTGCAGGGAGATTAGTGAGAGCTCACAGAGAGAGGAGAGGGGGTATTAGTAGGGGTGGCAGGGGCAGGTATCACTCACAACAACTCTCTCAGACACACACTAGGGTTTAATAGTGGAAACCGGGTTACTGAGATGTCCCGCCCAAACCCACAGTCGTTTCCTGGGATAAATAACTGCGAGAAACCGGTAAAATATAATACATTATTTCTATGAACAGCATGATATGAAATAGAACGGTTAAATTAGGCCTATATGCAATGTCTAAATCTGGCTTCTCTATGGCCTTCTTTGCTCTGCTATCTGCATGATCGATCAGGGTGGGGACAGACAGTGCATCTCAGTATGGAGCACAGTTCACAATGCATGTATCATCTCATCAGCTGGTAACTTATCCTATGCTACAGTAATATTAGGACTAATACTGGATATCTGAATGCATGTGTAATTTACACATCTCCATCTGTCTTTTGGAGATCACCTTATTTTTTACTTGCAAATACAGTGGGGAGAACAAGTATTTGATACACTGCCGATTTTGCAGGTTTTCCTACTTACAAAGCATGTAGAGGTCTGTAATTTTTATCATAGGTACACTTCAACTGTGAGAGACGGAATCTAAAACAAAAATCCAGAAAATCACATTGTATGATTTTTAAGTAATTAATTTGCATTTTATTGCATGACATAAGTATTTGATCACCTACCAACCAGTAAGAATTCCGGCTCTCACAGACCTGTTAGTTGTTCTTTAAGAAGCCCTCCTGTTCTCAACTCATTACCTGTATGAACTGCACCTGTTTGAACTCATTACCTGTATAAAAGACACCTGTCCACACACTCAATCAAACAGACTCCAACCTCTCCACAATGGCCAAGACCAGAGAGCTGTGTAAGGACATCAGGGATAAAATTGTAGACCTGCAAAAAGCTGGGATGGGCTACAGGACAATAGGCAAGCAGCTTGGTGAGAAGGCAACAACTGTTGGCGCAATTATTAGAAAATGGAAGAAGTTCAAGATGACTGTCAATCACCCTCGGTCTGGGGCTCCATGCAAGATCTCACCTCGTGGGGCATCAATGATCATGAGGAAGGTGAGGGATCAGCCCAGAACTACACGACAGGACTTGGTCAATGACCTGAAGAGAGCTGGGACCACAGTCTCAAAGAAAACCATTAGTAACACACTACGCCGTCATGGATTAAAATCCTGCAGTGCACGCAAGGTCCCCCTGCTCAAGCCAGCGCATGTCCAGGCCCGTCTGAAGTTTGCCAATGACCATCTGGATGATCCAGAGGAGGAATGGGAGAAGGTCATGTGGTCTGATGAGACAAAAATATAGCTTTTTGGTCTAAACTCCACTTGCCGTGTTTGGAGGAAGAAGATGGATGAGTACAACCACAAGAACACCATCCCAACCGTGAAGCATGGAGGTGGAAACATCATTCTTTGGGGATGCTTTTCTGCAAAGGGGACAGGACGACTGCACCGTATTGAGGGGAGGATGGATGGGGCCATGTATCGCGAGATCTTGGCCAACAACCTCCTTCCCTCAGTAAAAGCATTGAGATGGGTTGTGGCTGGGGCTTCCAGCATGACAACGACCCGAAACACACAGCCAGGGCAACTAAGGAGTGGCTCCGTAAGAAGCATCTCAAGATCCTGGAGTGGCCTAGCCAGTCTCCAGACCTGAACCCAATAGAAAATCTTTGGAGGGAGCTGAAAGTCCGTATTGCCCAGTGACAGCCCCAAAACCTGAAGGATCTGGAGATGGTCTGTATGGAGGAGTGGGCCAAAATCCCTGCTGCTGTGTGTGCAAACCTGGTCAAGACCTACAGGAAACGTATGATCTCTGTAATTGCAAACAAAGGTTTCTGTACCAAATCTTAAGTTCTGATTTTCTGATGTATCAAATACTTATGTCATGCAATAAAATGCAAATTCATTACTTAAAAATCATACAATGTGATTTTCTGGATTTTTGTTTTAGATTCCGTCTCTCACAGTTGAAGTGTACCTACGATAAAAATTACAGACCTCTACATGCTTTGTAAGTAGGAAAATCGGCAAAATCGGCAGTGTATCAAATACTTGTTCTCCCCACTGTATATATATATTTTTTTGCAGCTACATAGTTTTAAAACAGCCTATCACTCGAATAGGTGTTGCTTTAAATCAGTACACGCAAGCATTCTCTTCTCTCTCTTTCCATCAATTCCATTCAAATTGCATCCAAAATAGATACCTAATCCTGTTCAAGATTGATATAAATATACAATATATACAGTGCATTCAGAAAGTAGACTATTAGAAAAAAAGGTGCTATCTAGAACCAAAAAGGGTTATTCGGCTGTCCCCATAGGAGAACCGTTGTATAACCCCTTTTGGTTCCAGATAGAACCCTTTTGGGTTCAATGTAGAACCCTTTCCACAGAGGGTTCTACATTGAACACAAAAGTGTTGTACCAGGAATCAAAAAGGGTTCTACCTGGAACCAAAAAGGGTTCTACCTGGAACCAAAAAGGGTTCTCCTATGGGGACAGCCGAGCCGCAGAACCCTTTTAGAACCCTTTTTTTCTGAGTGTATTCACACCCATTGACTTGTTATAAGGTGGGATGAAAATTGATTTAATTGTCATTTTTTGACACAGATCTGCACAAAATACTCTGCCAAAGTAAAAAAATATAAAACACTAATAAATGCTGAGTATACAAAACATTAAGAACACCTGCTCTTTCTGTGACATAGACTGACCAGGTGAATCTAGTTGAAAGCTATGATCCCTTATTGATGTCACTTGTTCAATTCAGTTCAATCAGTATAGATGAAGGGGAGGAGACAGGTTAAAGAAGGATTTCTAAGCCTTGAGACAATTGAGACTTGGATTGTGTGTGTGTGTGTGTGTGTGTGTGTGTGTGTGTGTGTGTGTGTGTGCCATTCAGAGGGTGAATGGGCAAGACAGAAAATGTAAGTACCTTTGAACGGGGTATGGTAGTAGGTGCCAGGCGCACCGTTTTGTGTCAAGAACTGCAATGCTGCTGGGTTTTTCACGCTCAACAGTTTCCCATGTGCATCAAGAAAGTCCACCACCCAAAGGACATCCAGCCAACTTGACACAACTGTGAGAAGCATTGTAGTCAACATGGGCCAGCATCCCTGTGGAACGCTTTCGACACCTTGTAGAGTCCATGCCCTGACAAAAAATTTTTTTAATTTTTTTATTTCACCTTTATTTAACCAGGTAAGCCAGTTGAGAACAGGTTCTCATTTACAACTGCGACCTGGCCAAGACAAAGCAAAGTAGTGCAACAAAAACAACACAGAGTTACATATGGGGTAAAAAAAACATAAAGTCAGAAATACAACAGAAAAATATATATACAGTGTGTGCAAATGTAGCAAGTTATGGAGGTAAGGCAATAAATAGGCTATAGTGCAGAATAATTACAATAGTATTAACACTGGAATGCTAGATGTGCAAGAGATTATGTGCAAATAGAGATACTGGGGTGCAAAAGAGCAAATTAAATAACAATATAGGGATGAGGTTGTTGGGTGGGCTAATTTCAGATGGGCTGTGTACAGGTGCAGTGATCGGTAAGGTGCTCTGACAACTGATGCTTAAAGTTATTGAGGGAGATAAGAGTCTCCAGCTTCAGAGATTTTTGCAATTCGTTCCAGTCATTGGCAGCAGAGAACTGGAAGGAATGGCGGCCAAAGGAGGTGTTGGCTTTGGGAATGACCAGTGAGATATACCTGCTGGAGCGCAGACTACGGGTGGGTGCTGCTATGGTGACCAATGAGCTAAGATAAGGCGGGGATTTGCCTAGCAGTGATTTATAGATGGCCTGGAGCCAGTGGGTTTGACGACGAACATGTAGTGAGGACCAGCCAACAAGAGCGTACAGGTCACAGTGGTGGGTAGTGTATGGGGCTTTGGAGACAAAACGGATGGCACTGTGATAGACTACATCCAATTTGCTGAGTAGAGTGTTGGAGGCTATTTTATAAATGACATCGCCGAAGTCAAGGATCGGTAGGATAGTCAGTTTTACGAGGGCATGTTTGGCAGCATGAGTGAAGGAGGCTTTGTTGCGAAATAGGAAGCCGATTCTAGATTTAACTTTGGATTGGAGATTCTTTATGTGAGTCTGGAAGTTGAGTTTACAGTCTAACCAGACACCTAGATATTTGTAGTTGTCCACATACTCTAGGTCAGACCCGTCGAGAGTGGTGATTCTAGTCGGGTGGGCGGGTGCTAGCAGCGTTCGATTGAAAAGCATGCATTTAGTTTTACTAGTGTTTAAGAGCAGTTGAAGGCTACTGAAGGATTGTTGTATGGCGTTGAAGCTCGTTTGGAGGTTTGTTAACACAGTGTCCAATGAAGGGCCAGATGTATACAAAATGGTGTCGTCTGCGTAGAGGTGGATCTGAGAGTCACCAGCAGCAAGAGCGACATCATTGATATACACGGAGAAAAGTGTCGGCCCAAGAATTGAACCCTGTGGCACCCCCATAGAGACTGCCATAGGTCCAGACAACAGGCCCTCCGATTTGACACACTGAACTCTATCTGAGAAGTAGTTGGTGAACCAGGCGAGGCAGTCATTTGAGAAACCAAGGCTATTTAGTCTGCCAATAAGAATGCGGTGGTTGACAGAGTCGAAAGCCTTGGCCAGGTCGATGAAGACGGCTGCACAGTACTGTCTATTATCAATCGCGGTTATAATATCGTTTAGGACCTTGAGCGTGGCTGAAGTGCACCCGTGACCAGCTCGGAAACCGGATTGCATAGCGGAGAAGGTACGGTGGTATTCGAAATGGTCGATGATCTGTTTATTAACTTGGCTTTCGAATACTTTCAAAGGCAGGGCAGGATGGATATAGGTCTGTAGCAGTTTGGATCTAGAGTGTCACCCCCTTTGAAGAGGGGGATGACCGCGGCAGCTTTCCAATCTCTGGGGATCTCAGACGTTATGAAAGAGAGGTTGAACAGACTAGTAATAGGGGTTGCGACAATTTCGCGGCTAGTTTTAGGAAGAAAGGGTCCAGATTGTCTAGCCCAGCTGATTTGTAGGGGTCCAGATTTTGCAGCGCTTTCAAAACATCAGCTGTCTGAATTTGTGTGAAGGAGAAGCGGGGGGGCATGGGCAAGTTGCAGCAGAGGGTGCAGAGTTGGTGGCCGGGTTAGTGGTAGCCAGATGGAAAGCATGGCCAGCTGTAGCAAAATGCTTGTTGAAATTCTCGATTATTGTAGATTTATCGGTGGTGATAGTGTTTCCTAGCCTCAGTGCAGTGGGCAGCTGGGAGGAAGTGCTCTTATTCTCCATGGACTTTACAGTGTCCCAAAACTTTTTGGAGTTAGTGCTACAGGATGCAAATTTCTGTTTGAAAAAGTTAGCCTTTGCTTTCCTGACTGCTTGTGTATATTGGTTCCTAACTTCCCTGAAAAGTTGCATATCGCGGGGGCTATTTGATGCTAATGCTGTACGCCACAGGATGTTTTTGTGCTGGTCAAGGGCAGTCAAGTCTGAGGAGAACCAGGGGCTATATCGGTTCTTAGTTCTGTATTTTTGAATGGGGCATGTTTATTTAAGATTGAGAGGAAATTACTTTTAAGGAACAACCAGGCATCCTCTACTGACGGAATGAGATCTATATCCATCCAAGATACCTGGGCCAGGTCAATTAGGAAGGCCTCCTCGCTAAAGTGTTTTAGGGAGCGTTTGACAGTGATGAGGGGTGGTTGTTTGACCGCGGACCCGTTACGGACGCAGGCAATAAGGCAGTGATCGCTGAGATCCTGGTTGAAGACAGCTGAGGTGTATTTAGAGGGTATGTTAGTCAGGATGATATCTATGAGGGTACCCATGTTTAAGGATTTAGGGTTGTATCTGGTAGGTTCGTTGATAATTTGCGTGAGGTTGAGGGCATCTAG
Source organism: Coregonus clupeaformis (assembly GCF_020615455.1). Lineage (NCBI taxonomy): Eukaryota > Metazoa > Chordata > Actinopteri > Salmoniformes > Salmonidae > Coregonus > Coregonus clupeaformis. The sequence goes on from NC_059212.1 coordinate 13,447,672, forward strand.
CTTGGATTGTAGGATGGCTGGGGTATTAAGCATATCCCAATTTAGGTCACCAAGCAGTACAAACTCAGAGGATAAATGGGGGGCAATCAATTCACATATGGTGTCCAGGGCACAGCTGGGGGGCTGAGGGGGGTCTGTAGCAAGCGGCAACAGTGAGAGACTTATTTCTGGAAAGGTGGATTTTTAGAAGTAGAAGCTCAAACTGTTTGGGCACAGACCTGGATAGTATGATAGAGCTCTGCAGGCTATCTCTACAGTAGATTGCAACTCCACCCCCTTTGGCAGTTCTATCTAGACGGAAAATGTTATAGTTGGGGATGGAAATTTCAGAATTTTTGGTGGCCTTCCTGAGCCAGGATTCAGACACTGCTAGAACATCTGGGTTGGCAGAGTGTGCTAACGCAGTGAATAACTCAAACTTAGGAAGTAGACTTCTGATATTTATGTGCAAGAAACCAAGACTTTTGCGATTACAGAAGTCAACAAATGATAGCTCCTGGGGAGTAGGAGTGATACTGGGGGCTACAGGGCCTGGGTTAGCCTCTACATCACCAGAGGAACAGAGGAGGACTAGAATAAGGATACGGCTAAAGGCTTTAAGAACTGGTCTTCTAGTGCGTTGGGTACATAGAATAAAGGGGGCAGATTTCCGGGTGTTATAGAAAAGATTCAGGGCATTATGTACAGACAAGGATATGGAAGGATATGAGTAAAGTGGAGGTAAACCTAAGCGTTGGGTAACACTGAAAGAGATAGTATCTCTAGAGGCATCAATTGAATCGGTCTCTGAGTGTATGGGTGGAGGGACAAAGGAGCTAACTAAGGCAGGTTTAGCTAGGCTGGGGGGTCTACAGTGATATAGTACAATTAGAAATAACCGAAACAACAATAAACTAACCATGTTTGGGCTGAGGCTAAACATAAACAGGATGTAGTACCGTAAAAAGGAACAGTCCAGCAGATATCAGCTGTGTAGCTGAGTTATCATAAGGTCCGGTGGTGAAGTGCTAGTGAGTAAGAGGCCACGGCTAGCGTGTGCTACGTCCGTTTTGTTGTAGCGAAGAATCCGGTCCAGTGATTCCGGCGGAAAAACTGATATGTTCTGGGTCGATAACGCGCAGTGCTGACTGGCCGAATATCCGGTGATCAAAGTCCAGTGATTAAAATTAAAATTAATCCCGCGGAAAAAAAAAATCAAATGTTCTGGGTGAAACACTGCTAGCTGTGGCTAATAGCAAGTAGCTAGTCCAGTAGCTAGTTCAGTTTAGTGAGTAAGCGTGTGCTAACGGGCCAGGGCTAGCAGATTGATGGAATCTTCGTGGTTACGTCGTAACCACATCAGACGATTTCGTCGGCAGACCAGTCGTGTAGGATCGGCGGGGCTCCGTGTCAATACTATGTGGTCCCGTCCGGTTGATAGAGAGGTAGATAGCCGGGAGATGGGCCTAGCTCAGGTTGATTAGCCAGACCACAGCGTCCGTTTTGTTGTAGCCAGCTGGTAGCAATGAATCCGGAGTTAAAGTTCCAGTGAATCAGTGATTCCGCGGAAAAACTGATATGTTCTGGGTCGATAACGCGCTGTGCAGACTGGCCGAATATCCGGTGATCAATGTCCAGTGATTAAAATTAATCCTGCGGAAAAAAATCCAATGTTCTGGGTGAGAACACCGCTAGCTGTGGCTAATAGCAAATAGCAAGTAGCTAGTTATCTGGCTAGCTAGTTTCAACTGGAGATTCTAGATTCTAGATAAAGGTAAGTCAATAATAGAATCCGTTCCACATTGAGTGAGGCGGGTTGCAGGAAAGTATATCTTGTAGAAGGATGAAAAGTCTGATAGGGAAATATGTACGAAAAATGTACGAAAATAGGGTATTTACAGGCTATTTACAGACAGACGATAAAAACACAACTGCACTACTTCGCCATCTTGGCCGTTCTGAGGGCAAAAGAGTGTTAGGATGGTTTTCCTAATGTTTGGTACACTCAGTGTATATATCGATGTCCTAGCCTACCTCTTTCAGGTAATACATTCTATTAGCCTTATATTTATCTAATGAATGATGGGTTAACCTGCATAAGCTTCTAACTTATAGCCTAACTGCACTGTTCTCTTGCGCAATACGCACCTGCTCTCCGCTGGCCTCTCTCATTCTTTTAGCTCTTGTGGAGTCCCAGGAAAAGCTAGACTAGAATAGCTTGTTTTGATTTTTTTTTGGTTGAAGTTCTTATGCTAATAGATTATTGGAAGAGGGATGCAAGCTTACTCTACAGCAAAATAACTCGTGACGATTTTGAACGAAGAGAGGGAACGCGTGAGGCCCTATAGCGGTTATTTGTGCACACCCATAACCATTCAATCTTCGTGAAGAGTCGCGAAAGCCGTCTGCATCTAATTCTAGTCCTATGTTATTCAAGCACGTCATCACAATGATGAAGATAAGAAAACATATTTAATTTAACTGTTGAGCGCGAGGAAGGAATGAAGCAACACTAGGCTACTAGAGAGAAAAAGAGGACGTAATATGCAGGTCACGTAGCAGATCCTTAGGGGAAATATTATCAAAGGTAATGCGTCAGCCTACTAAATATACAAATGTAAAATAGATAAATAAAAGAATACATATAATGTAGTTTAATAAAGTACAGTAAAAAATATGACTTGTTTCATTTAGTTACCCAAGTGGGCATACATCTATGGGCTTTTTATGTTTTTCTGTTGTGCGTAGTGTGCGATAACCTATAGCCCATAACCAGGGTAGGCAACCCTGTTCCTGGAGTGCCACAGGTATCGCAGGATTTTGTTCCAACTAGTTGCCTAAATTCAACAAACCTGGTCTTCCAGGTCGGTTAAATCAAAAACATGAAGCGTCTGCGTCACTCCAGGACTAGAGTTGCCTACCCCTGGCCTATCATATGTAGCTTATTGGATAACAGCACAGTCATTTGGGCTTTTTTGGGCTTGGGCTCATTAAAAATGAACACACAAACGGACCGTCGTGCAGAAACATGAACAGAAACGAACTTGCACAGCTTGGCTCCCTCTGTGCCCCTTTTCACTGTTCACCCCCTTTTGTTGGTGTGAACGGGAGTTTAATTGCTTCATTAGCCTTTTTTTAGGCTTGAATGTCAGTGCCCTCGGAAGACTCTGGTGTTCTTTTAAAGGAGACAATTGAAATATTTATGGGGGGGTGTTATGGAGTCACATGTAGGGGCTACATGCTCCTTTAAAAACATAGCATTTCCGTTCTGTTTTGCTTCAGCATTGAAACAGCATTGTAAATTGTTAATAATATGCAAAAGCTAAAGTGTAGATTGGTTGTGGTTGGCTGGCTATTAGGCTGTTTTTGCCGTCGCCTGGAAATCGGCGGTGACAAGGCCAGTCGAAGGTTTCATAGCTGACAGAGGCTGTTTGTATCAGACCACAACTGACTTTATACGAGTTGCTAGTGCCCTCAAAAGCATTGTTATTGTGTTCCTATTGCATCCAGTCAATGGTGTTACAGTAGTACCAGATATGCTATCATTTCCATAAGTGCTACTCGGATGTATCCCCGTTGGAGGCACAGCAGGATTGGTAGAAAGTAGAAACACTTTACCAAACGATAAGTAGACAGAGAACAGAAGCTGGGGGACAGGGTCCAATATACATGTCATGTCAACTCCATTACGCTTTAGTCTACACGATCCGACTGTCACAGCTAGAATCGATAACGTGTTATTATTATGGTTTAGTTTGTGTAGCCTACCTGTTGTGTGCCTCTAGGCTGTATCGTATAGTGTTAGACTGCTACTAAAATGTTTGTTTGAGAAATCAAAAACGAGTTAGATTTCCCTATAGAGAGAGATACAGTCATTTATTTCTATAGTTTTTCCAATGTTTTGTGCAATATCTCAAGGTTTTCTCAATGATAACTGGGTGAAGCAATCTTCTGGGTGAGCAGCAAGGTTAAGGCCAGAGAATGCGATCGATAAGACACATGTTGGGTCTGGGTGAGTCGCTGTAGAGAGAGTCTGCCTGTTGGGCAGACTCCTGACTATGAACCACAGGGATACAGGCAGACAGCTTCTGTCAGCAAGAATGGATGTCAGATTGGGCCTACACAAGCGGGATGTTTGCACACATACCAAATACTCTGCTTTTTGCTCCTTACTCAGAGCTCACTGCTAGTTGATGTTCCGCTGTGGAGGAAATGACAGTTTCTTTTGACTCAGCTGGCATTCTCGTTAATCCATGGCAAAACAACCGCGAGGATGGATGATCCGATTTGGCTGCACTGTTCTGTGTTTTGCTTGCGATTGGTTGATTTCATTTTTGGACTTTCTTCTACGAATATAACTGCATTCGGAATCAGAAGCAGTCCCTCAGAGTAAATGGTACAAAAGCTGCCCCGCTTTGGTGTAAGATTTAATTCATTGGCCAATTTGTAATGGTTAAGTAAGGGGTCATCAATCAAAGCCAAACCAAAGTGGATGGTGTGGTGGTATGGTTAGGGCCAGGACTTTTTCATGACCACCTGAATTAACTGGGGAATACTCACGCCCTAATTTTAGCCTATAAGACTAGTTATAGATAAATCCTCCTGGCCCCATTGGTATCGTGTGAAGTATGACATTTAATTGCGGGCTGCATTTGGAGTGGTTCAATGGCAGCCTCTGACCTAGGGCTGTTGTGGTGACCGTATTACCGCCACACCCGCAGTCGTGAGTCATGACCTCAGTAAAATTCCATGTGACCGTTGAGTCACAGTAATCTCCTCTTATGCACTATGGACATGCGTTGGTAGTACCCAACTAGCTAACGACCATCAGGTCCTAATGGCCTGGTACTCAGGGCTCTATTGTCCCTCTAACCACTCTGACATCAATGCAATTGCAATTGAAAATCACATCAAACATCAAAACAGTATCCTGCTTTTAAAACTCACCTCACTGTGATGATCAATTTGAAGAAAGAAGTTCAACAGCAGGTTGAAACTGAGTGGAAAACATGGTCATTGTGGATGTTGTTTCAAAGCCTAACACAATGAAATGGACAGAGCTTTCTAAAGTGATGATTAATTCAAAACACTCATACTTATATTAGAGCTTATGCATGGGCTTATGAGTCCAAGCCCGAAAAAAAACCCTGGGAAAAAAATGATGATTGTGCTGTTATACAATACATAGCCTACTGCATATTACACATGGCAGAAAAACATAAAACAAAAATGATTTTAAGATGTCTTTGGTACATAATTGGTTTAGCCTATACTCCAAAATTAAACACATTTGAGCAATTGCCTTTGAATGTGGACTGTGTTATTATGCATACTGGATGGATTGGGTTACCTTATGCTACGCTCCCAAATTTCTATCCGTGAGTCTGGGAGAGAACGCATAGCCCTAGGTGATGCTGTTGGTTCATTGATTGTGCAGGGCAGCTTACAGTTAGCTTACAATTATCGTGAATTTGTATATGATTAATAGCCTAGTCATTTTCTTTATATTTTCATAATTAAAGGCTGACACATTACCTTTAGCTACAGAATATCTCTCCACCATGCATTCCCATCTCCTCTCCTCTCTCCTTTATTCCTTTCTCCAGAATGCAGCCGGGCTGTCAACAGTTTAGTGAAATGTTTAGTTGCGAAAACACGTTACTGTCGATGTTCCCGAACAGATTTCACTTGGCTTCCCAAATGAAGCACTGGGTAGCTGCAGGAACAGGGTTGGAGAGCACATGGCATAAAGAGTTTGGGCAGAATATCACCTGTCGCGCAGCGAGAGCATGCTCCTCAAACAGTGGTTGATGCGTGGAGTGAAATAAGTGTTCTTATATTTATTTCTCAGCTGGTCATATTAAGCACAGCTCCGCTACTTAGGCTACTTCGGCTGTATCCGATCTGGCATCATTGAAAAACAGACCTGTGGGAAAGGACTGGTGGGAAACCGTGCGGCTCCATTCGCTATTCGAGTGCATATGGATGACATGTTTGTTTTCCCTGCCTGTTCCTGCCCATTTGATAATATGGGACATTCTAAATCTAAACTAATTTGACATATTAGTAAAGATTAAACTGAGAAGTCTGATGGGTGAAAATATGATCGCTTGATGAGAGAACAGCTGTGCAGCCTGAGGCAAGGAACGGAGCACATGCTTTTTTTCAGACTTTATCAAATCGTCAGTAGCCTATAGTCGCATCATGCAGCCCATATATTTTTTGATTTCTAAAACATTCTACGGTTTGTATCATTCACAACTAAAGACAAGTAACTCTAAATCTAGCTTATAGGACATATTTCAAATGATCACTTTTACGCTCAACATAGCCACTTCATATGCACACTTGCTCCGGGATGGGAAAAATATCCTTTCTATTTTATTCAGCTAAGTTCAATTATATATAAAATAAAATAATGTCACGGGACATATAAGCATATCTTGTCAGCTAAATGAACAAGCCTACAGCCTATGGCATGGAGCATAGCCAGATAACATAGAGTAGGCCAACTCATATTCTGTTGTTCTAAAAATACATTTTATTCATATCATAATGTTTCTTTAGACATGACTAAAATAAATAATGGATTTATTGTGATGGTGCATATTAAATTGATTTATTGGACTTTCTAAATGTAGATGTTCCAAAGTCGCACATCAGCGGCTTAAATGGAGCTTGTATATGTGGAGGCCTTGAGATGCTACATTTGTTTATGTTAATTAATGGTCAATTACCGTGAGACTGGCACGCTTTTGCATGACAATAACCGGCGGACAAAATGTCATGACCGCCACAGCCCTTACCAGTCACAATAGCAGCTCCTTTAGCCCCGGCTGGAGTGTCACCTTAGAAATAGAATGACCCATGAGGGGTGCAGTCAAAGTGCCTTGGTCTGAAGGGCTTTTCCCATTCTAGTAATTATATTCCTATGAGCCTGCATTCTAAATGGCACTCTATTCCCTATATAGTGCACTCCTTTTAACCAGAGCCCTATGGGCCATAGTCAAAAGCAGTGCACTATAGGGTTGGGCGACGTCAACCTTTGTCCTATCGTGATTATGTACACGTAAAACCTGCTAAAACTCTGCTAAAACCACCGTTGGGCTATAGCGCCAAAACGGCATGCTACAACTGGACAAATCATGACGAAAGATATAATGTGGAAAGCCTGGGCAGAGGCTAAGTGCAGGCAAATCTTTCCTAATATTCCTTTCGGGTGGAGTTTCAGCATTGAACAGGTGTTTGTGTGTGTGTCTTTGTCTCGCGCACATGATGGAGCAAAGTAACAGTCAGCTGATGAGGAACGGGCTGTCTTACTGTAGTGAGTCTACTCTCTTCAGAACTGGATAATAATGGCTTTGCCTCATTCTCCTCTCTTAACAGCCTATTGTTTGTTCGATCTCTCATAAAGCTGTGATTGGACAGCCTAGGCCTATAGCAGCGGTTCCCAAACTAGGGGTCGCCTGATATGAAATTGAGGTTGTGAATTTCCAAAATCCTGACAGAAAAAAGATATGCCCGTGTTCAGCGTGTTCTAGTTCCCACCAATATCCAGCAACGTCGTACAGCCATTGAAGAGGAGTGGGACAACATTCCACAGGCCTCAATCAACAGCTTGATTAACTATATGGGAAGGAGATGTGTCACGCTGCATGAGGCAGATGATTGTCACACCAGATACTGACTGGTTTTCCCAGTCATGTGAAATCTGTATTCCCCGTCATGTGAAATCCATAGATTAGGGACTATGAATTGATGTCAATTGACTGATTTTCCTATATGAACTTTAACTCTGTAAAATCTTTGAAAATGTTGCATGTTGCGTTTATATTTTTGTTCAGTGTATATATTATAATATTATCTTTATATCTAAACATCATTGTAATGTGGTTAACCTTAAAAATCTAAATGAACATTATTCAAATCCAAAAGATACAATTAAACCAGAGAGCACCATTAGATCATGGGAAATGGCTGCACCTGACTGTTGCACTTGAATCATTCCCAGGGTGAATGGCTAGGCCTGCTACGCTATGAAACCACACACTATTGCAGAGACTTTAATATTACTGGACACAATTGATATGGTGAAAACAATGTGTGGGGTGGCAGAGGCACAGAAACTCACATCAATACCTTAGTCAGATAACACTGTTAAATGAACAATGTATGCTATTGCTAGCAATCAAGAGGAAACTGACTGAACAACTCAAACTCCCCAGCTTATGCTCTCCAAATGGACGTTAGCGGTGAGGGCCGAGATGGCCGTGCATTGACTTTTGTTCACTATACATGTCGGGGGATGCTATTCACGAGGACATATTGTTCTGTCTCACGATTCCCGAGCATGAAACGACACAGGGGATGTTCAGTGTGCTGCGTGGCTATATTGACGAAAAACAGATTCCATGGGCACAAATGGGGCTCCATCTATGTTGGGACGGCGGGCAGGCCTCTGCACTCTAGTTATGAATGTGTCCCTCTGCCATATGGACGCATTGTATGACACACAGAGAGCAACTGGCGGCAAAAGAGCTGAGAACAGAACTCTGAGATATACTGCAGCAGGTAACTTCGATTGAAATTACATCAAACCACATCCACTGCGCACACGCCTGTTCGCAAAACTATGTGGAGATATTGGATCAGAGCATGACAATGTTCTATTTCACACTGAGGCTTGGCGGTTATCGAGGGGGAGTGTTGGAAAGATTTAACAATGGCTTGGTTGACTTTCTGTGTAATGAAAATAAAATGTGTCTCCTTGCCTATGTAACAGACATATTTGGGAAACTGAACGAACTGAACGCAAGCATGCAGGGGAAATACAAAAACATTCTACAGATGAGTTAGCGAATCAGTGGATTCAGAGGAAAGAATCTTATTGAAGTGAGAGTCTTTCAAAAGCGAACCATGCCTCCTTCCCTCGGCTGTGCATGTTTCTAACAGAAAACAGCTTCAGTAAGTGTCCCACATGAGTGATGACTGCTCAACTCCAACGCCTGGAAGAGCACTTTGGGACCTACTTCCCAATCTGTTTGACTCTGATCCTGGCTAAGTTGACATGCCGGTAAGTGAAATCGAACAGCTGTTAGAGCTGTCATGTGACCGAATGCATTCACAGGTCACTACGGAAGAGTTTTGGAGATGATATAAGATACATTATGTCAGACTAATTTGCTATTGACTGTCAAAGCCTCACATTAAAAGTATGTGATGGTGAGTTGAAAAGATAATCAGAAATACTGTTAGAATGGTTTTCAATTGACTGCCATAGCACTAAATAAAAAATTCAACATTGGCTGTTAATGACATACATTTTTTAATATGGTTGGGGTCGCAAGAAAAAAAAAGTTCGGGAACCCCTGGCCTATAGACTCCGACTTTCATTCTTGTTATTTTTGAAAGCGGCAACTTTAGGACAACAGTACCTTTTTAGGCTATTAGAATATTTGGGAAATAGGCTACTGTTCATAACTTTAATTTGTCTTCAAGCTTTTATGGTAGGCCTAGTAGGAGGATAGGTTATTGGCTATTTGGTTTTCAATCTTGCATGGAGAGGGTTTTCCACCCCGCACGGATCATTTATTTCTTAATAAGCTTAAACTTGATTAAACGTGATTTTAAATTATTAAGCTTGATTCAATCATTAGATTTTTCTATAGGCCGTTGATATTGTTTATTCTCTCATTATTAGTCCCCTGGCTAGCTTAAGTTTTTAGGCTAATCAAACTACTTTTTGAGATAGAACTATGTTCGATGAAAGCGTATTAGCCCAAAGTCATATTCATATCGAATGGAGGGACAAGGGAATATAGCCCACGTTTTTACATATTATTATTAATTTTTTTACAGCTAGCCACAATAAAGAGTGTCTGTTATAAAAAATGAATAGGTTTAGGCTAGAATAGGTTTAGGCTATCCGACAGAGAGAGAGAGAGGGAGAGACAATATTTTCTGACTGGATATTTTGTGCTGCTTTGGTGGAATCCTCCGCTCTGTCTGGCCTACATTACTCTCTTACGTTCTGTAAGCCTATAAAACATAGGGTATTTATTGGAATAGGCTTTAGTAAATAGGAATGGGCATATTACTCGTAATGTCACTCATGTGCTGCCCTGCTGTGCTGCCTGGCTCCATTTTAGGCCTATGGTGCGGCACCAGTCAAGTTCAAATAGGATAAACTATCGTCTGTCACATCACAATGTCACCATCGACTCTGACTGTCAATCATCGTCGATAGACGATACTATCGAACTATGGTCCAACCCTAGTGCATTATATAGGGAATAGTGTGCCATTTGGGACGTAGCCTAAGATGGCAAGATGACGCCGACAGACATAGCAGCTCTGCTTCTAGCTCCTAAGCAACTTTGTAGTATTTTGTTTTCTTGTGTGTTATTTCTTACATTATTAGCCCAGAATGTTTTTTGTGTTATTACATACAGCCGGAAATAACTTTTGGATATCAGATCGGCGGTAACTCACCAGCATTATGACCAGGAATACGACTTTCCCAAATTGGATCCTTTGTTTGTACCCCCCAGGGCAATTGAACTAATCCCAGAGCTGCTCCAAGACGCCGCCGGCAGAGAAGAGGTATTCGGAGTTGACTTCTAGTCTGACTCAGGAGGCGTGCAAACCATCCACTGCTTCCGAGTATATTACTATGCTAATGTTCAGTCTCTGTACAATAAAGTAGACGAGCTCAGGGCGAGGATCTCCTTCCAGAGAGACATCAGGAACTGTAACATACTCTGTTTCACGGAATCATGGCTCTCTCCGGATATACTGTCCCTGTCCATACAGCCAGCTGGGTTCTCAGTACATCATGCAGACAGGAATAAAGAACGCTTTCTGGGAAGAAGAAAGGCAGGGGTGTATGTTTTCATGATTAACTACTCATGGTGTGATTGTGATAACGTACAGAAACTCAGGTCCTTTTGTTCACCCGACCTAGAATACCTCACAATCAAATGCAGACCGTATTACCTCCCAAGATAATTATCTTTGGTTATAGTCACAGTCGTGTATATTCCCCCTCAAGCCGATACCACGACGGCCCTCAAGGAACTACACTGGACTTTGTGCAAACTGGAAACACATATGCTGAGGCCGCATTTATTGTAGCTGTCGATTTTAACAAAGCAAATTTGAGGAAAACGCTTCCGAAGATCTATCAACACATTGACTGTAGTACTCGCTCTGCTAAAACGCTCGACCACTGTTACTTCCCCTTCCGGCATGCCTACAAGGCCCTCCCTTCGGCAAATCATATCACGACTACATTTTGCTCCTCCATTCCTATAGGCAGAAACTCAAATAGGAAGTACCAGTGCTAAGGTCTATTCAAACTTGGTCTGACCAATCGGAATCCATGCGTCAAGATTGTTTTGATCACGCAGACAGGGATATGTTCCGGGTAGCCTCTGAGAATAACATTGACGTATACACGGACACAGTGACTGAGTTGATCAGGAAGTGTATAGGGGATATTGTTCCCACTGTGACTATTAAAACCTACCTAAACCAGAAACCGTGGATAGATGGCAGCATTCGCGCAAAACTGAAAGCACGAACCACCTCATTTAACCATGGCAAGGTGACTGGGAATATGGTAGAATACAAACAGTGTAGTTATTCCTTCCGTAAGGCAATCGAACAGGCAAAACATCAGTACAGAGACAAAGTGGAGTCGCAATTCAACGGCTCAGACACAAGCCGTATGTGGCAGGGTCTACAGACAATCACAGATTACAAAGGGAAAACCAGCCACGTTGTGGACACCGATGTCTTGCTCCCGGACAAGCTAAACACCTTCTTCGCCCGCTTTGAGGATTACACAGTGCCACCGACGCGGTACGCTCCCAAGGACTGTGGGCTTTTGTTCTCCTCAGAGCATGCGCAGACCAGCTGGCTGGATTGTTTACGGACATATTAAATCTCTCCCTATCCCAGTCTGCTGTCCCCACTTGCTTCAAGATGTCCACCATTGTTCCTGTACCCAAGAAAGCAAAGGTAACTGAACTAAATGACTATTGCCCCGTAGCACTCACTTCTGTCATCATGAAGTGCTTTGAGAGGCTAGTTAAGGATCATATCACCTCAAACTTACCTGACACCCTAGACCCACTTAAATTTGCGTACCACCCCAATAGATCCACAAATGATGTAATCGCCATCGCACTGCACACTGCCCTATCCCATCTGGACAAGAGGAATACCAATGTAAGAATGCTGTTAATTGACTGTCGCTCAGCCTTCAACACCATAGTACCCTCATAGCTCATCATTAAGCTCGGGGCCCTGGGTCTGAACCCCGCCCTGTACAACTAGGTCCTGGACTTCCTGACGGGCCGCCCCCAGGTGATGAAGGTAGGAAACAACACCTCCACTTCGCTGATCCTCAACACAGGGGCCCCGCTGTGATGAGTGTGATGGAAGGAATAGGCGCAGGAGGGTAATCACCTAATACAGAGTTTATTCCTTCGTTACACAAAATACGCTGGAATAGCGACAAATGAAACAGGCACAGGGGAAACTATCTACCCTGGCAACCAAATGGTACGAGTAGCTCCACCGAGCTACACTACTCTCACATTCAAACAATCACCCACAAGGACAACGGGCAGAGGGAACACTTATACACAGACTAATGAGGGGATTAGAACCAGGTGTGTGTGATTGACAAGACAAGACAAATGTGATGATGATAATTGGGGCGGCAGTGGTTAGTAAGCCGGTGACGACGAACGCCGAAGCCTGCCCGAACAAGGAGGGGAGGCAGCCTCGGCGGAAGTCGTGACACCCACAAGGTTGCCTGCTCAGCCCCCTCCTGTACTCCCTGTTCACCCATGACTGTGTGGCCACGCACGCCTCCAACTCAATCATCAAGTTTGCAGACGACACAACAGTAGTAGGCCTGATTACCAACAATGACGAGACAGCCTACAGGAAGGAGGTGAGGGCCCTGGCGGATTGGTGCCAGGAAAATAAGCTCTCCCTCAATGTCAACAAAACGAAGGAGCTGATCGTGGATTTCAGGAAACAGCAGAGGGAGCACGCCCCTATACACATCGACGGGACCGCAGTGGAGAAGGTGAAAAGCTTCAAGATCCTCCACGTACACATCACTGACAATCTGAAATGGTCCACCCACGCAGACAGTGTGATGAAGAAGGCGCACCAGCCAACAGAAATTTGGCTTGGCCCCTAAGACCCTCAAAAACATTTACAGATGCACAATTGAGAGCATCCTGTCGGGCTGTATCACCGCCTGGTACGGCAACTGCACCGCCCGCAACCGCAGGGCTCTCCAAAGGGTGGTGCGGTCTCCCCAACGCATCACCGGGGGCACACTGCCTGCCCTCCAGGACACCTACAGCACCCGATGTCACAGGAAGGCCAAAAAGATAATTAAGGACATCAACCACCGAGCCAGGGCCTGTTCACCCCGCTACCATCCAGAGGGCAATGTCAGTACAGGTGCATCACAGCTGGGACCGAGAGACTGAAAAGGCCATCAGCCATCAGACTGTTAAATAGCCATCACTAGTCGGCTACCACCCGGTTACTCAACCCTACACCTTTGAGGCTGCTGCCCTATATACATAGACATGGAATCACTGGTCACTTTAATAATGGAACACTAGTCACTTTAATAATGTTTACATACTGCTTTACACATTTCATATGTATATACTGTATTCTATTCTACTGTATTTTAGTCAATGCCACTCCGACATTGCTCGTCCTAATATTTATATATTTCTTAATTCCATTCTTTTACTTTTACATTTGTGTGTATTGTTGTGAATTGTTAGAAACTACTGCACTGTTGGAGCTAGGAACACAAGCATTTCGCTACACCCGCAATAACAAATGCTAAATATGTGTATGTGACCAATAAAATTAGATTTGATTTGAAGTGTCACTGACTCCCACAGAGGGCTAGATTACAATAGTAAAAGCCTGTATGGTACGGTTACTCTGCTCAGTCACTCCACTCGGCTACGGTTACTCTGCTCAGTCACTCTGCTCGGCTACGGTTACTCTGCTCAATTGCTGGGCTGGCAGTCAGTCAGAGCCGTGAAATTGCACCGTCCACCCACACGTCTCCTTACCCCATAACCAACCATGTCTGGCCTCGGACTTAAACGCTAAAGCTAATAAATTCCTCAAAACTGTGACGGAGGCGTCGAGAGACGTTGAGAGAAAAAGGATAAGGGGCCCCAAAGTTGGCTAGCTGTGAATATGTTAATGCTTTTGTCACAGGCTAATGGTATTGTCACAGGCTAAACTGTCAAGACGGAGATAATGGCTAAGTAGCTACAGTGAGGGAAAAAAGTATTTGATCCCCTGCTGATTTTGTACGTTTGCCCACTGACAAAGAAAAGATCAGTCTATAATTTTAATGGTAGGTTTATTTGAACAGTGAGAGACAGAATAACAACAACAAAATCCAGACAAACGCATGTCAAAAATGTTATAAATTGATTTGCATTTTAATGAGGGAAATAAGTATTTGACCCCTCTGCAAAACATTACTTAGTACTTGGTGGCAAAACCCTTGTTGGCAATCACAGAGGTCAGATGTTTCTTGTAGTTGGCCACCAGGTTTGCACACATCTCAGGAGGGATTCTGTCCCACTCCTCTTTGCAGATCTTCTCCAAGTCATTAAGGTTTCGAGGCTGACGTTTGGCAACTCGAACCTTCAGCTTGGCAACTCGAACCTTCAGCTCCCTCCACAGATTTTCTATAGGATTAAGGTCTGGAGACTGGCTAGGCCACTCCAGGACCTTAATGTGCTTCTTCTTGAGCCACTCCTTTGTTGGCTTGGCCATATGTTTTGGGTCATTGTCATGCTGGAATACCCATCCACGACCCATTTTCAATGCTCTGGCTGAGGGAAGGAGGTTCTCACCCAAGATTTGACGGTACATGGCCCCGTCCATCGTCCCTTTGATGCGGTGAAGTTGTCCTGTCCCCTTAGCAGAAAAACACCCCCAAAGCATAATGTTTCCACCTCCATGTTTGACGGTGGGGATGGGGTGTTCTTGGGGTCATAGGCAGCATTCATCCTCCTCCAAACACGGCGAGTTGAGTTGATGCCAAAGAGCTCGATTTTGGTCTCATCTGACCACACTTTCACCCAGTTCTCCTCTGAATCATTCAGATGTTCATTGGCAAACTTCAGACGGGCATGTATATGTGCTTTCTTGAGCAGGGGGACCTTGCGTGCGCTGCAGGATTTCAGTCCTTCACGGCGTAGTGTGTTACCAATTGTTTTCTTGGTGACTATGGTCCCAGCTGCCTTGAGATCATTGACAAGATCCTCCCGTGTAGTTCTGGGCTGATTCCTCACCGTTCTCATGATCATTGCAACTCCACGAGGTGAGATCTTGCATGGAGCCCCAGGCCGAGGGAGATTGACAGTTATTTTGTGTTTCTTCCATTTGCGAATAATCGCACCAACTGTTGTCACCTTCTCACCAAGCTGCTTGGCGATGGTCTTGTAGCCTATTCCAGCCTTGTGTACGTCTACAATCTTGTCCCTGACATCCTTGGAGAGCTCTTTGGTCTTGGCCATGGTGGAGAGTTTGGAATGTGATTGATTGATTGCTTCTGTGGACAGGTGTCTTTTATACAGGTAACAAGCTGAGATTAGGAGCACTCCTTTAAGAGTTTACCTGTATAAAAGACACCTGGGAGCCAGAAATCTTTCTGATTGAGAGGGGGTCAAATACTTATTTCCCTCATTAAAATACAAATCAATTTATAACATTTTTGACATGTGTTTTTCTGGATTTTGTTGTTGTTATTCTGTCTCTCACTGTTCAAATAAACCTACCATTAAAATTATAGACTGATCATTTCTTTCTCAGTGGGTAAACGTACAAAATCAGCAGGGTATCAAATAATTTTTTCCCTCACTGTGTGTATATATATGCCAATTTTGCAGGTTTTCCTACTTACAAAGCATGTAGAGGTCTGTCATTTTTATCATAGGTACACTTCAACTGTGAGAGACGGAATCTAAAACAAAAATCCAGAAAATCACATTGTATGGTTTTTAAGTAATCAATTTGCATTTTATTGCATGACATAAGTATTTGATACATCAGAAAAGCAGAACTTAATATTTGGTACAGAAACCTTTGTTTGCAATTACAGAGATCATACGTTTCCTGTAGGTCTTGACCAGGTTTGCATGTGGTCTGATGAGACAAAAGTAGAGCTTTTTGGTCTAAACTCCACTCGCCGTGTTTGGAGGAAGAAGAAAGATGAGTACAACCCCAAGAACACCATCCCAACCGTGAAGCATGGAGGTGGAAACATCATTCTTTGGGGATGCTTTTCTGCAAAGGGGACAGGACGACTGCACCGTATTGCACCGTATTGAGGGGAGGATGGATGGGGCCATGTATCGCGAGATCTTGGCCAACAACCTCCTTCCCTCAGTAAGAGCATTGAAGATGGGTCGTGGCTGAGTCTTCCAGCATGACAACAACCCGAAACACACAGCCAGGGCAACTAAGGAGTGGCTCCGTAAGAAGCATCTCAAGGTCCTGGAGTGGCCTAGCCAGTCTTCAGACCTGAACCCAATAGAAAATCTTTGGAGGGAGCTGAAAGTCCGTATTGCCCAGCGACAGCCCTGAAACCTGAAGGATCTGGAGGTCTGTATGGAGGAGTGGGCCAAAATCCCTGCTGCAGTGTGTGCAAACCTGGTCAAGACCTACAGGAAACGTATGATCTCTGTAATTGCAAACAAAGGTTTCTGTACCAAATATTAAGTTCTGCTTTTCTGATGTATCAAATACTTATGTCATGCAATAAAATGCAAATTAATTACTTAAAAATCATACAATTTGATTTTCTGGATTTTTGTTTTAGATTCCGTCTCTCACAGTTGAAGTGTACCTATGATACAAATTACAGACCTCTACCTGCTTTGTAAGTAGGAAAACCTGCAAAATCGGCAGTGTATCAAATACTTGTACTCCCCACTGTGTATATATATATATATATATATATATATATATATATATATATATATATATATATATATATATATACGTATATATATACACGTATACATACTACTGTTCAAAAGTTTGTTGTCACTTAGAAATGTCCTTGTTTTCGAAAGAAAAGCAATTTTTTTGTCCGTTAAAATAACATCAAATTGATCAGAAAAACAGTGTAATGTTGTAAATGGCTATTGTAGCTGGAAACGTCCGATTTTTTAAAATGGAATATCTACATAGGCATACAGAGTTCCATTATCAGCAACCATCAGTCATGTGTTCCAATGCACGTTGTGTTTGCTAATCCAAGTTGATCAATTTAAAAGGCTAATTCATCAGTAGAAAACCCTTTTGCAATTATGTTATCACAGCTGAAAACTGTTTTGCTGATTTAAAGAAGCAATAAAACTGGCCTTCTTGAGACTAGTTGAGTATCTGGAGCATCAGCAATTGTGGGTTCGATTACAGGCTCATAATGGCCAGAAACAAATAACTTTCTTCTGAAACTCGTCAGTCTATTCTTGTTATGAGAAATTAAGGCTTTTCCATGCGAGAAATTGCCAAGAAACTGAAGATCTCGTACAATGCTGTGTACTACTCCCTTCACAGAACAGCGCAAATCTGGCTCTAACCAGAATAGAAAGAGAAGTGGGAGGCCCCGTTGCAAAACTGAGCAAGAGGACAAATACATTAGCGTCTAGTTTGAGAAACAGGCGCCTCACAGGTCCTCAACTGGCAGCTTCGTTTAATAGTACCCGCAAAACACCAGTCTCAACGTCAACAGTGAAGAGGCGACTCCGGGATGCTGACCTTCGCTCTAACTGCTAGGATGCAGATGTGGTTGATTGGACAAGAATGGCACGTTCCCAAGGAAGCACAGGTTCGGTTGAGGTTATATTGTATTGAAGATGTAGGTTGCCAACTGCTGCTATCTTGAACAGGTCTCTCTTGACATTTTATTTTAATCTCTATGAGACTTAAAAGTTTATAAAGGTTACACTAAAAAAGAGGCCTATGTATTGTAAATTAGACTGTATCATAAACCTACACTACAGTACATACAGCAGAGCAGGATTCAGGCGTATTTTATGTCCACCTCCATAGTATATAACCCTTGGCTGTACATTATGGCCATAACCCTGTCATCATCGATGGTGAGCATAAAATAGGGCTTGACGGTATACCGTATTTTACTATATACCAGTATTGATGCATGGACCGGTTTGACTTTTTACTTTACCTTTGAATGTTTGAATGGTTTGTTAAATGTGATACGCTGTGTGTAACGTCCATTTTTATAATTTACTCCTCTACTTGAGACATCTCCCACCACTCTCTCTCTCTCACTCACTCTCCATGCCGCTTTCCACACAGACCTAGCCCCACACCCTGTCACTCAAGGAGCACATTTGTTGTTGCTCGACCACTAGACACGTGCGTTTATCTGCATGGTCAATGCAGCACATACAGTAATGTTGATAACAACTATGCTGTTTCCACTTTGCGTCTTAATATAAACCCACAAGTGTTCTATAATTACACTGTTATACTGAACAAAAATATAAACACAACACTTAAAGTGTTGGTCCCATTTTTCATGAGCTGAAATATAAAATCCCAGCAATGTTCCAAACGCACAAAAAGCTTCTTTCTCTCAAATGATGTGCACAAATATGTTTACATCCCTGTTAGTGGGCATTTTTCCTTTGCCAAGATAATCCATCCACCTGACAGGTGTGACATATCAAGAAGCTGATTAAACAGCATGATCATTACACAGGTGCACCTTGTGCTGGGGACAATAAAAGGCCACTCTAAAATGTGCAGTTTTGTCACGCAACACAATAACCACAGATTTCTCAAGTTTTGAGGGAGCGTGCAATTGGCATGCAGACTGCGGGAATGTCTAACAGAACTGTTGCCAAATAATTTAATGTTAATTTCTCTACCGTAAGCCTCCTCCAACATCATTTTTGAGAATGTGGCAGTAAATCCAAC
The DNA here is from genome assembly GCF_020615455.1 of Coregonus clupeaformis. NCBI lineage: Eukaryota > Metazoa > Chordata > Actinopteri > Salmoniformes > Salmonidae > Coregonus > Coregonus clupeaformis. Next base: position 13,466,680 of record NC_059212.1, read on the forward strand.
CGGCCTCACAACCGCAGACCACGTGTAACCACACCAGCCCAGGACCTCCACATCCGGCTTCTTCACCTGCGGGTTTGTCTGAGGAGGGGGAGGGGGGATGCTGAGTATTTCTGTCTGTAATAAAGCCAGTTTGTGGGGAAAAACTAATTCTGATTGGCTGGGCCTGGCTCACCAGTGGGTAGACCTGGCTCCCAAGGGGGTGGGCCTATGCCCTCCCAGGCCCCACCCATGGCTGCGCCCCTACCCAGTCATGTGAAATCCATAGATTAGGGCTTTATCAATTTATTTCAATTGACAGATTTCCTTCTATGAACTGTAACTCAGTACAATCTTAGAAATTGTTGCATGTTATGTTTATATTTTTGTTCAGTATAGTTTGTGTTTCTTACATCTGCAAACAGCTAGTTTGTCTTTTCTTAGCAAGTTGTGGCTAAATCGTGTTAGCTGCTAATGCTAATCGCTAGATAGCTGGCTAATAAATGTATTGAGTCAGAGCAAACGTAGCTAGCTATACAGCCTGATAACAGTGATTATGTAGGCCTAAATCAGCATGTTTGTTGTGCAACAGTATCTTCTAAACCAAAGAGGATTAGGCGAAGCATGAATATGTTAGCTACATGAAGTAGCTAAGAGAAAACAACATTTAATTTAGCCAAAGATTATAGGGTCCCCTAGGAAACACTGACCAAAACTTTGGTTCCTACCCTATCACTATAACTCCTCCCTGGCATTTGCGTTAATTGTCATGTCAAACAACACTGTATTCTAAGTGCCTACTATGTAATTATAATAATCATTCTATTTCCATGATTCCAACAGTTCACCCAAGTGTTTTGATCTAAATTGCAAGTCAAATCGCAATCGCATTTTGTTAAAAATAAAATGTTAAAAATAAGGCCTCGATTTTTAGCCAATATCGTGCAGCCCTGTGTGGCAGTGTGGAAATCACCTGAAATGAGTGCAGAATATGCAGAAATTTATGAAAACGCAGAATATTTTTGGGGGTTAAAGTTTAATTGAACAGTATAAAACAATCAGAATAAAGGAAGACCCATTGAAATCAGTTAGAATGTATATGTTGCCACCCTAGGGTCATGCATTACTCATAAAGCAAATTTAGAATTTGTATTATTCAAAAACATAAAATACTGTCAAAAATGAGAAATACAGGGATATGATATTTTGGCCATATCGCTCAGCCCTAGCATAAATGTCTCGCTGCAGTGTTTCCTACATTATTTTCCAGGCACGGTGCCCAAGGCCCCCAACTAAACATCCAGCGCCAATTCAAACAAACATTTCAATTGAAACCAATTGAAGCCATGTTGAAAAAAAAATACAGTCTTATCAGTGTCCTCTCAGAAACAAGGGGTGGGTTTAGCAATGAAAACCCATGTGGCCAAATGCTGCGCTTTGTAGTAGGTCGTCTTCTGATTGGTTGAAGGTGATCCAATCCAAGTTCCAGGCTAGTAGTTGTTCCCCTTTCACCTGGAAAGACGGCGAGCCGAGCAGAGCATCTTTAGGGGAGGGTCTGATACAGTGGGAACAGATGCTTCCTACCTCCATGTCTACCTAGTGCTGGGGAACATCTGGGACTCATGATGTACCTCTAGTCTACTGCCCTAGTTCTAGGCTATTTGAAGTGTCTGTTTGCTGTCTGTCAGTCATGATTGGAGTCTTTCCTGTTGACGGAGAGCGATACCATGGCCAAGTCAACCTACTTGCTGGCTTAAAGGTGTGTAGATGCCAAACATCATGTAGGCGCAATGCCTCACACTGGTCTTAATCCCTCCTTCCTCACCAGAAAGTAGATCCAAACTAGTCAACTGTGAGATTCTGAATATTAGACACACACTTTTTAAAACCACCATATAGCAGATATGTACTTATTTTGACTTTGGATATTCAGATACTGCATCACTTTTACCTGGTCAGTAAAAACCTTTGGCTCTAAGGATACCAGACCAGGGTTCAAATAGTATGTGTTTTCTTTCAAATACTTTGTGTATTCAGGCTCTGTCGTAGCCGGCCGCGACCGGGAGACCCATGGGGCGGCGCACAAGTCATCCAGGGTAGGGGAGGGAATGGCTGGCAGAGATGTAGCTCAGTTGGTAGAGCATGGTGTTTGCAACGCCAGGGTTGTGGGTTCGATTCCCACGGGGGGCCAGTATGAAAAAAATAAAAAATAATTCATGTATGCACTCTGGATAAGAGTGTCTGCTAAATGACCTAAATGTATTTGACTGAGCTTGCCTGTAGTGCCAGATAGCCGGGGTTTGCACTGTTCTGACTATTCCGTTGGTTCCATTACACCAGCCTGGCAAGCTCAATCAAACGCAGCAAGCTAAAGTATTTGAAAGAAAACCCTGGTCTGCTGAATACCCATACCTACCTTCTATTGCAGTCACATGAAGGACTGTTTAGTGTTTATGGAACTGTTTATGAAGCAGGTTCCCTCCTGTGTTAGTTGAGGTCAGTGGAGATGCCAATGCTTGGATGTGTTACCAATGTGCTTGGCTTTTAATGAAACCACCTCGGTTTACGCATGCATAAATACGCTTAAGAAAACCACCAAAGCTGTGATCAAAGAGCATCATATGCAGCGTACCGGCATGGAATTATAACACTGAATCATACACATTTGCATCCTCTGAACATTTGCACACGGATCAACGGACATGTGTACTGTGCGAGCACACACACACACATGCAAACACAAGTACACACACAAGTACACACACACACACCTGCAAAGTGGTGTGATGTATGAAATGTATGTGGTGTGACAGTTGTGAAAGGGCATGTGTAAGGTTTAATTACTGATAATTTAGATGGAGTAGCCTAATAACAGTCAGCTTCTCCCAAGCTTATTAGCAACAACAACCCTACAAACCCTACAGTATATACGCTAGGTCTCAGCCCCTAGACCACCCTAATATACAGTATGCTCCGGGCAAAGTTTCCCCTATCGCAATAATTGGAGAAAATAAATCGCAATTCGATTTTTTTGCCCATGTCGTGCAGCCCTAGTGTGTGTGTGTGTGTGTGTGTGTGCGTCAGTACGTGGCATGGGTGTGTGGTCAATGCAAAAGTTTTCACACACAGATGTGTGTCAGGCATGTGTGTTAGAATGTATTTGATCACCACTGTGTGTGTGTTTTAAGCTTGTGTATTTACGAGTAGCTAGCCTATGTTCAAAGGCAAACAGCAGCTGGCCCCTAAAGTAAGTGTCTTAATTACGCTGCTACACTTTTGCTGGTGGCAGATTTGCACTGAAATGGGAATTTTAACCGCGAGCGGTATCAGTGTTATCGTAGTTCACGTCTGGAGTAGGGAATGGGGAAATACAAAACAACTACAGTCAATGTTAATTGTTCCACTTATCTGGCTTTTCTTCAGTCTTTAGGGTCCCTTCTGTTGATTGGGGATTCAGCCACTGACTGTTTGGATTGTTCGACAGTGTGTGTGTGTGTGTCTGTGTGTGTGTGTGTGTGTGTGTGTGTGTGTGTGTGTGTGTGTGTGTAACTGTGTGTGTAACTGACCACCCTAATATACAGTATGCTCCGGGCAAAGTTTCCCCTAGGTATAGATCTACGATCAGCACAAATTATCCCCCCCCCCCCCTCCCCCCCAATCCTAACCTTAACCATTAGTGAGGGAAATGCAAAACTGACCCAAGATCTGCATCTAGGGGCAACTTCACCGTGCACCATACAGTATACCTTTGTATGAACCCAGGAAGATGAGGCCTGATGGACTAATGGGTATCTTAATTAACCTATCTAAACCCTCTAAGGTCCAAAGCCCATTCCCCCTTTTTATTCCCATAAACAGATTAACTGAGCAACACAATAACTGCAATAGCGCACACACACACACACACACACACACACACACACACACACACACACACACACACACACACACACACACACACACACACACACACACACACACACACACACACACTGTCTGTACTGTATGCTGTGTTGCTCTTGCTGGATTGTCATCCCAGCCCTGGACACTGTGGTGCAATAACAGAAATAGCATGCCTCTGTTTCATACTGTTGTATCTGTACGGTATTGCTTTGTTGTTCTTGCCGCATCGTTGTCATGGCCCTAGACAGCCTGTCTTCAGACAGCGATGAGGAGAGGCTTTTTGTCATGTTCCGTGTGCTCTGTAATCTGTCTCTCTGCGAGTGTGACGCCCAGCCATGATCTTTTCATTGCAGATCTCTGGTGTATTCAGTGCAAAGGGCATGGCTCTGTTCACACAGAGAGTCCATCGTCACTGAGAGATTTATTTTAGTGTATTGGGTGTCTACCTCTGCTTGCTCTTTGGGGTATAGGCCGGGTGATTGAAAAGCACTTTGCTTATGTGTGTGTGTCTTTTCATGTGCGTGCGTGTGTGTTAAGGCTGCACAATTAATCGTATTTCAATTGAAATTGCGATATTGACATGCACAATATTCATATCGCAAGAGGCTGGGGTATTTTGAAACGCCACTTAGCCATCTGTAACGCCAGTTATTTTTTACTTTTGAGTTATTGCTAGAGTTGTCGGAGTTCTCTCTGTCTCTCCTCTTTTGGACGCTTCCCAATCCCACACACACCAAGCCCCTCCCCCTGTCACTCAAGCAGACAGTTCCTAATGCTCGAGATTCACTCTGCATGCATTGACCATTGACCAAACAGAAGACGGTACCGTTGGAGTATATCAGCATTGTTTGTGCAACAGCTTGTTCTTAATCAGAGAGGAAAAGGCGAAGAATATTCAAAAATCTTGGTCTGAATGTACCTATCTATTTAAATCTAATTTGGGTCCCCTCGGAAATACTGACCAACACTTTGGCTCCAACTGTCACAACCATTACATTTACATTTACGTCATTTAGCAGACGCTCTTATCCAGAGCGACTTACATATTTTTTTATACTGGCCCCCTGTGGGAATCGAACCCACAACCCTGGCGTTGCAAACGCCATGCTCTATCAACTGAGCTACATCCCTGCCGGCCATTCCCTCCCCTACCCTGGACGACGCTGGGCCAATTGTGCGCCGCCCATGAGTCTCCCGGTCGCGGCCGGCTGCGACAGAGCCTGGATTCGAACCAGGATCTCTAGTGACACAGTTAGCACTGCGATGCAGTGCCTTAGACCACTGCGCCACTCAGGAGACTACGCCACTCAGGAGACAACCATCTCGTCCCTTACTTTTTAATTTGTTGTCATGCCAAACAAAGTTGCATTCCAAGTGCCCACTGTATTCCAACCATAAAATTAGAATGATCATTCTATTTCTATGATTCCAACAGTTTACCCAAGTGTTTTGATCTATAACTGCAAGTAAAATCCCAATCGCAATAATTGGAGAAAATAAATCTCAATTCGGTCAGTACGTGGCATGGGTGTGCAGTCAATGCAATAGTTTTCACACACAGATGTGTGTCAGGCATGTGTGTTAGAATGTATTTGATCACCACTGTGTGTGTGTGTGTGTGTGTGTGTGTGTGTTTAAGCTTGTGTATTTACGAGTAGCTAGCCTATGTTCAAAGGCAAACAGCAGCTGGCCCCTAAAGTGTCTTAATTACGCTGCTACACTTTTGCTGGTGGCAGATTTGCACTGAAATGGGAATTTTAACCGCGAGCGGTATCAGTGTTATCGTAATTCACGTCTGGAGTAGGGAATGGGGAAATACAAAACAACTACAGTCAATGTTAATTGTTCCACTTATCTGGCTTTTCTTCAGTCTTTAGGGTCCCTTCTGTTGATTGGGGATTCAGCCGCTGACTGTTTGGATTCTTCATCAGTGTCTGTGTGTGTGTGTAACTCTGTGTGTAACTATTAGTGTCTCTCTCTTTCTGTGTGTGTCTGCTCTGCCTTATTGCGGTCATTCTCTGAGAGCACAGTGGAACAGTAGATGATCACTCAAATCAGGGCAAAAGGCTAATCTCCCATTTCCCATTGCAGTGCTTCATTTAGCCGACCACCCGACACAGTAATCCATTGTGACGTCCATATCTGGCTATGTTAGGGCATAATGCATCAAAGTAGAGGAGAGATTGACTGCATCACTACTTGTCTTTGTGAGAGGTATTGATGTGTTGAAAGTACCAAACTGTCTGTTCAAACAGCTAACACACAGCTCAGACACCCATACCTAACCCACAAGACATGCCACCAGGGGTGTCTTCACAGTCCCCAAGTCCAGAACAGACTCTGGGAAACACACAGAACTACATAGAGCCATGACTACATTCAACTCTCTTCCACATCAAGTAACTCAAGCGAGCAGTACATTTTTTTTTTACTGATAAAACAACACCTCTTAGCTTCAACGTGGACATTGGAAGAGACACACAAACACACACACACTCTACACACAAACACATTGTAATATTGTGGTATTTTAGTATTGTACGTTTTATTTTGTACATTTGTAATAATGTAATAATGTATTGTATGATGTATTGTTTTATTCTTTATGTAGGCTGTTGTTTTGTTATGTAATGTAATTGTTTTAATCTTGTTTGGACCCTAGGAAGAGTAGCTGCTGCTAATGGGGATCCTAATAAATACTAAATACTAAGCATCACCTGTTGCTTTCCTCTGAGGTACAATAGAGTGGAGTTGATGCTACATGCACAGTGTAAAATCTATACATAACCCACAAGACATGCCACCAGGGGTCTCTTCACAGTCCAGAACAGACTCTGGGAAACACACAGTACTACATAGAGCCATGACTACATGTAACTCAGTGTAAAACCTGTGTCAAGAAACCAGATCTGGCAACAAATCCAAACTAAACAGGTCCTCTATTACTGGAAGGAATTGGTGTACATCGTTAATGCATAATGATGTGCTTATAACGCATTGTGAGACTTGTCACAAGCATGTATGACCTCTTGTAATGTCTTATTATCATCTCATAATGATCCTGACGAGCTAAATACGAGCCATTTGGGTCAGTTGAAAATGTCCTACATAGAGACCATTTTATGAACCTGAGTCTTACAATGAGACATTATAAAGACTCATATGTGCTTAGAACAGGTAATAAAGCATTATACCTGTTGAGAAAGTATGCCGTAACTGTTCTGTGTACTCTCTACTCTGTATCAAGAGCTGTATCATGTATTCTGATAACAAATGGCCGTAGTCCACTATCTGATTCACCATAGCTCTTCTGTGTCAGCCTCCACTGTCTGCCCAATAGATAAGTGCTGCGACACAGCAACCGTTATTTACTGCCCAGACTCTGTATCTTTATGGGCAGTTCATTTGATAGCCTCTTGCCTTCCTGGGTCTCAATGACGGTGTTTTGTCGTAACGTCGTTGTATTATCCATAGCCGATCATTATTTTATTGATTATGGATTCGAGTTAGGTCTCTAGTGTGTGTAGTTATGATGGATTACTACTGTGAGAAAAATGACTGCAGTGGTGTCACCTTTGATGGATGAGATAACACACACACACAACATAAAGCTGGTCCCCAGTGCTGTAATGATTTTGACAGAAAGATACTGATCAGCAGTATAATGAAGCCTCTGTGTTTTGACTGAAGCCAACAGAGACAGATTGCCTAGTCAACATCAGAGCTGTGGGAATGTGTCCTCATTAATCTCCAATAATCTCACGTTGAAACACTAGAGACCCAGGCTTGTCCCAAATGGCACCCTATTCCCTACAGTAAACTCACACCTCTATAAATAGGGAAAGGGGTGCCATTTGGGACACAGACTCATTGTCTGAGTCATACTTGTTCTTTTCTGTTTGGTCCCTTTTGAAAAACGAGTATTTTACTGATCCAACTGCAGCTTGGCAGTGGATGAATAGACTTTGCTGGGCAATGAGTGTGTGTGCGTTTGTGCGCGCTTGAAGATGAGAACGCGTTTATACAGTGTGGGGTTTTGATGCTCTAAATTGCAGTATAGTTTTACTTTACATAGCAAAGATTATTTAATGGTGTGTGTGTGTGTGTTTAATTAATTGACCTGCTAGTTTTGTGTGTTACTGTAAACTCACACCTCTAATTTTCTCCCCTGAGATCTCTTTACAGAAGCTGCCAGCTCTTTCTGTACTCTGCCCCATGGCCTGTGAATTCACATTACAACTAGTTCTCTCATCATGTTCTTGATCTCTCGGCCGTGGTACTTGATTAAGATAACAGAACTGTGAAACTAATATGAATAATACTGAATATGTATGAATAGCCATAATAGCCAGAATCCTGTTGGAATTGAACTGAGCTAGTCCTCTCATGTTCTTGATCTTTCAGCTGAGGAAATACCATGATGGTGTTGGTCCCATGTTTCATGAGCTAAAATAAAATATCCCAGACATGTTCCATATGCACAGTAAGCTTATTTCTCTCAAATGTTGTGCACAAATTTGTTTACATCCCTGTTAGTGAGCATTTCTCCTTTGCCAAGATAATCCATCCATCTGACAGGTGTGGCATATCAAGAAGCTAATTAAACAGCATGATCATTACATTGGTGCACCTTGTGCTGGGGACAATAAAAGGCCACTCTAAAATGTGCAGTGTTGTGTCACGCAACACAATGCCACAGATGTCTCAAGTTTTGAGGGAGCGTGCAATTGGCAAACTGACTGCAGGAATGGCCACCAGACCTGTTGCCAGAACTTTTTTTTTCTCTACCATAAGCCGTCGTGTTAGAGAATGTGGCAGTACGTCCGACCGGCCTCACAACCGCAGACCACGTGTAACCACGCCAGCCCAGAACCTCCACATCCGGCTTCTTCACCTGCGGGATCATCTGAGACCAGCCACCAGGACAGCTGATGAAACTGTGGATTTGCACAACCGAATAATTTCTGCACAAACTGTCAGAAACCGTCTCAGGGAAGCTCATCTGCGTGCTCGTCGTCCTCACCAGGGTCTTGACCTGACTGCATTTCGGCGTCGTAACCGACTTCAGTGGGCAAATGCTCACCTTCTATGGCCACTGGCACGCTGGAGAAGTGTGCTCTTCACTGATGAATCCTGGTTTCAACTGTACCGGGCAGATGGCAGACAGCGTGTATGGCGTCGTGTGGGCGAGCGGTTTGCTGATGTCAAAGTTGTGAACAGAGTGCCCCATGGTGGCGGTGGGGTTATGGTATGGGCAGGAATAAGCTACGGACAATGAACACAATTGCATTTTATTGCTGGAAGTTTTAATGCACAGAGATACAGTGATGAGATCCCGAGGACCGTTGTCGTGCCATTCATCCGCCCCCATCACCTCATGTTTCAGCATGATAATGCACTGCCCCATGTTGCAAGGATCTATACACATTTCCTGGAAGCTGAAAAAGTCCCAGTTCTTCCATGGCCTGCATACTCACCAGACATGTTACCCATTGAGCATATTTGGGATGCTCTGGATCGACGTGTACGACAGCGTGTTCCAGTTCCCGCCAATATCCAGCAACTTAGCATAACCATTGAAGAGGAGTGGGACAACATTCCACAGGCCACAATCAACAGCCTGATCAACTCTATGTGAAGGTGATGTGTCGCACTGCATGAGGCAAATGGTGGTCATACCAGATACTGACTGGTATTCTGATCCAGTTCCCTACCATTGTTTTAGGTATCTGTGACCAACAGATGCATATCTGCATTCCCAGTCATGTGAAATCCATAGATTATGTCAGTGTTTTGAGGTGGATGTGGTGTTGGAGTCAGGCGCAGGACACAGAAGCTTAGTCCAAACAGACTTTACTTGTCAGCAAATGACAATACAAAATAAAGGGCCTTAAATAACGGAGGCGAGCGATACGCAAAACAGTGCGTAAAACACTAAACATAAGCGATGCGCAAACAGTGCGTCAATACACTTAATAACAAGAATGCAAAATCCAAAACCTCAACGGACAGGCGTACAACAACACACAACTACAAACAAAACCAAAGGAAACTTATAGTTGACATAATCAGGACAGGATAAGACACAGGTGCACCAAACAGACAAAACCAAACAAACACAGAGAACATCAAACGGTAGCAGCTAGTACTCCGGGGACGACGAACGCCGAAGCCTGCCCGAACAAGGAGGAGAAGCAGCCTCGGCGGAATTCGTGACAGATTAGGGCCTAATTTATTTATTTAAATTGACTGATTTCCTTATATGAACTCTAACTCAGTACAATCTTTGAAATTGTTGTATTTAATATTTTTGTTCAGTGTAGATAATTAAGATAACATGGCACTATGAAAAAATTAATTTAAATCATACAAATAACCATGATGGCCAAAATCCTGGTCGGATTGAAGTGCATTTTGAATTTTCAGCAGTCCTTCTCTCGCTCACTGAGAGGATACTGGTAAAGAACTATGAAAAAAGTAAGTTCCATCGAAAGGACCCATCAGCACCAACATGTGAAGTTCATAGGAGCATATAAAATTGGGTGTCAAATGTCAATTCCACTGTAACGGAATTACGGGAAATGAAGGCATTGATATATTTTTTGTATACCATTTTCCATCTTAAATATGAGGCATAAGTAAAGGCTTTGATTTCTGGATAAACAGATGGAAAAGGGGTCTTAGGAAACATCTACCAGGAAAAAAGTTATCAGAAATAAGATGACATATGGAATGGTTTTAAGATGGTCATACTGTGGATCATTTAGCCATTTAATAAAAAAAAATTTTCAACCCTTTTAGGTATCAAACACATATATATATATATACACAGTGAGGGAAAACATTATTTGATCCCCTGCTGATTTTGTACATTTGCCCACTGAGAAAGAAATGATCAGTCTATAATTTTAATGGTAGGTTTATTTGAACAGTGAGAGACAGAATAACAACAACAAAATCCAGAAAAACGTATGTCAAAAATGTTATAAATTGATTTGCATTTTAATGAGGGAAATAAGTATTTGACCCCCTCTCAATCAGAAAGATTTCTGTCTCCCAGGTGTCTTTTATACAGGTAACGAGCTGAGATTAGGAGCACACTCTTAAAGGAAGTGCTCCTAATCTCACCTTGTTACCTGTATAAAAGACACCTGTCCACAGAAGCAATCAATCAATCACATTCCAAACTCTCCACCATGGCCAAGACCAAAGAGCTCTCCAAGGATGTCAGGGACAAGATTGTACACCTACACAAGGCTGGAATGGGCTACAAGACCATCGCCAAGCAGCTTGGTGAGAAGGTGACAACAGTTGGTGCGATTATTCGCAAATGGAAGAAACACAAAATAACTGTCAATCTCCCTCAGCCTGGGGCTCCATGCAAGATCTCACCTGGTGGAGTTGCAATGATCATGACAACGGTGAGGAATCAGCCCAGAACTACAGGGGAGGATCTTGTCAATGATCTCAAGGCAGCTGGGACCATAGTCACCAAGACAACAATTGGTAACACACTACGCCGTGAAGGACTGAAATCCTGCATCGCCCGCAAGGTCCCCCTGCTCAAGAAAGCACATATACATGCCCGTCTGAAGTTTGCCAATGAACATCTGAATGATTCAAAGGAGAACTGGGTGAAAGTGTTGTGGTCAGATGAGACCAAAATCGAGCTCTTTGGCATCAATTCAACTCGCCGTGTTTGGAGGAGGAGGAATGCTGCCTATGACCCCAAGAACACGATCCCCATCGTCAAACATGGAGGTGGAAACATTATGCTTTGGGGGTGTTTTTCTGCTAAGGGGACAGGACAACTTCACCGCATCAAAGGGACGATGGACAGGGCCATGTACCGTCAAATCTTGGGTGAGAACCTCCTTCCCTCAGCCAGGGCATTGAAAATGGGTCGTGGATGGGTATTCCAGCATGACAATGACCCAAAACACACGGCCAAGGCAACAAAGGAGTGGCTCAAGAAGAAGCACATTAAGGTCCTGGAGTGGCCTAGCCAGTCTCCAGACCTTAATCCCATAGAAAATCTGTGGAGGGAGCTGAAGGTTCGAGTTGCCAAACGTCAGCCTCGAAACCTTAATGACTTGGAGAAGATCTGCAAAGAGGAGTGGGACAAAATCCCTCCTGAGATATCTGCAAACCTGGTGGCCAACTACAAGAAACGTCTGACCTCTGTGATTGCCAACAAGGGTTTTGCCACCAAGTACTAAGTCATGTTTTGCATAGGGGTCAAATACTTATTTCCCTAATTAAAATGCAAATCAATTTATTAATTTAACATTTTTGACATGCGTTTTTCTGGATTTTTTTGTTGTTATTCTGTCTCTCACTGCGGAAATAAACCTACCATTAAAATGATAGACTGATTTTTTTGTCAGTGGGCAAACGTACAAAATCAGCAGGGGATCAAATATTTTTTTCCCTCATTGTGTGTGTGTGTGTGTATATATATAAAAATATTGAATTTGGCCTTTACTACTATATCCCATAGAAACACATTGAATAACACATTCATAAATGGCAAAAGAGACAGTCAAAAATAAGTCATAAGGAAAAGGTTTTGAAGTGTCTGTCCTATATCTAGGAGATATAAGAACGTTTTTTTTTGTACACATTTTTAACCCCTTTTTTGGGTAGGCACAAAACTACCTCCATACTTCCATTCATTTTTTTAAGGTACCGGTTACCTTCAGATGAGTCCCATGACACTTGTGGGGGTCATAGAGCAAAACGGAGCACACCATCAAGTGGTCATAATAGTTTTTTAGTCCAAACTGTTCAGACGCTACAGACGTTTAGTGAGTAGACTGATTTTCGGGATGTCTTATGGTCTGACAAACGCCGCTGTAGCATGGCCACCTTCCACTGCAGATATCTCTAGCTTAAACTGACGGATTTTGATGGGGATTTTTGCACCGGTGCGTCAATCGACTTAATAGAAAATGACTCGAGTAAAAGTGAAAGTCACCGAGTAAAATACTACTTGAGTAAAAATATACTTAAGTATCAAAAGTAAAAGTATAAATCATTTCAAATTCCTTATTTAGCAAACCAGATGGCACAATTTTCTTGTTTTTCATTTATTTACAGATAGCCAGGGGCACACTCCAACACTCAGCATAATTTACAAGCGAAGCATTTGTGTTTAGTGAGTCTGCCAGATCAGAGGCAGTAGGGATGACCAGGGATGTTCTCTTGATAAGTGTGTGAATTGGACCATTTCCCTGTCCTGTTAAGCATTCAAAATGTAATGAGTACTTTTGGGTGTCAAAGAAAATGTATGGAGTAAAAAGTACATTATTTTCTTGAGGAATGTAGTGAAGTAAATGTAAAAGTTGTCAAAAATATAAATAGTCAAGTAAAGTACAGATGCCCTAAAAACTACTTAAGTAGTACTTTAACGTATTTTTACTTAAGTAGTTTACTCCCCTGCCAAAAACCCACATATCTTTAAGATATTTTCTAATTTAGTACCGATGCCATTGACTGTTTTGTTGAGAAATGATCGATTTAGGGCATATAGTTCAGCCACAGAACTGATCACAATCCAACTACGCCATGCTCTGAGTAATTCACGCCTAGTACACTAGCTGTTGCTTGTATTACGTAAAATGTTATTTTTGTAAAAAAAAAAAAATACAAAACCTTAAATGGCCTCACTGAAGTAAAAAGTATCAGGATTACAACAAGGTAGGACAATCATGGATGAATGAAACCGGGGTTGATTTAAGAGCTAATTAACATACTGTGGGTAGAAAAACCCACCGCTTTTTCAATGGTACCTCCTTGGACGGATACAGAGAGAATTCTCCGTTTTCAGTCCATTGGACTGTGACTACTGTAGTGTTGTGTATGGCAGCAGCTGAAAATGTGTCTCCCTGGATAGTGTGTAGATTGGATCATGGTTCAGTGGAATTGGATGTGAGGCTGACCCGACCAGATAAGGTTTCAGCTGTTAGGCTGTGTATGGCTCTCTCTATCTCCTCTAAATGTTCACTCAGACTAGCGTTTCCTAATGGCTAAAGATGCAGGTGATAGAGAGTAGTGGCAGCTTGTGTATCTTTTTAGTTGGGAGGCACCTAGTGCAGTACTGGAAGCCAAATATTAATTTGGTCCTTACATTTACATCATTTAGCTCTTATCCAGAGCGACTTACAGGAGCAATTAGGGTTAAGTGCCTTGCTCAAGGGCACAAAGACAGATTTTTCACCTAGTCAGCTCAGGGATTAGATCCAGCGACCTTTCGGTTACTGGCACAATGCTCTTAACCACTAAGCTACCTGCCGCCCTCCTTCAGGTGACAAGATCTCTATTTATTTCAAGGGATAGTTCACCCAAATTACAACGTTAGTTAAAGAGTTCGTTCCCACTTGAAAGTAGTCTATGGGGTTATCCACAGTTCGGATTGTTTCTTTAGCACTCAATTACATGGTTAGAAGTTACTTAGAGGGTAATGTAACACACTAATGTTGCCTCTCATTCCCGTTTTTTGGTTAATACTGCAAAAGTTACAGTAGCAATTGGTGTCAGTGGGTAGTCAAAAACATTTCAACTATGGATTACAGTCGCTCCTGAGAGGATAGTACAAAACAGGTTCAATGAGTTGGCCAGCTTACTTTGACCAACAACCAGAAATGCATGATTTTCTGGTTCATTAAGAAAACTAAAGTTAGATATGTGTTTTTGGTTGTTGCGTCAATTAGACCATACCCATTTCAAGCTTATCTTTATAAGAAATCAAATGTTATATCAGAATATTTAGGCTACTTAGCTGGCAAACTCCTTGATCTTGCTTTGTACAGTAGTATGCCCCTCTGGACTACTTTCAGGGTAAGGAACCATCTAAGTGTGGTAAGCAACCATCTTATTTTTAATGAAATTGGGATTTGGAGAATTGAAGCAACTCCCCGCCGCAGAAGACCAGACTCTCCGCAGCTCCCCCTCCGTAAAAAGATTTCCCTGACAAAATACCGTATTTAATTTCAAGTGTGCATCCTTCTCAATTAAATGCTAAACTCCTATATTACGACCCCCACTGCTGTATTTCAAACAAAAGGTTAATTAAGGAGAATATAAAGTGGCTTGAATTAGACTCTCTGGCAGTTGTAGTGTAACTGGGTGGCATTTCATCAATGTTGCACCGGTGTTATGTTGCCGTTGTAGATTGTTGTAGAGTGTTAGATGTTGACACACCAAACTAATATGACTAACCTAACTGATGTGCTGCAGCATCTTACCTGGCTCCTGGATGCTGACTGCGCTACATTGGTCCGCTAAATCAATCATTAATTTCATCCATTTATTTTTTGTTGCCAGTACATACTCTTACTTATCTCCTCTCGCCAATATGACTAGTCTTTCTTAACTGATGTTAGCCTATAGCCTAATGTTTCTTCTCTGGCTGCTGGCGGCTCTATATTGGTCCGTTAAATCATTCGTTCCATCCATCTTTGTGTTCCTGTACACTACAATACAACCTCTCATTTGCTCTCTCATCGCTCCATTCTCACAGAGCTTCCAGAGATGTGACTTGATCTTCTGTCTAATGGTGTGCAGTTCTGAAGCTTAGACTGTCGGCGTATTGTATAGCATGACAATAGACACACAGAGTACGGTAGCAGCATATAATGCAGCGGTTAGGCTAAAGGCAGCCGCATGGAGTTGGTTTTGATGGGGCTAAGGGACAGGGATGTGAAACTACACTGTACTGTATTGTGTGTGTGTGCCTGTGTGTCTGTGTTAAGCTTGGGCAGTATACCGTATATCGGGGTATTTCGAAATACCGACGGTATGATTTTTAATATAAAAATGAATAAATAATATTAATAGAAATAGCACCCCTTGTGTGCACTTCCGGTAATACTGTATACCCCGGTATGGTACAGAAACGTTATGACAGAATGAAAATATGGATACTGCCCAACCGTGGTCTGTGTGTGTGTGTGTGTGAAAGAGAGCATTTGTTATGTGCGTGTGTGTACTGTGCATTTGTTGTGTGTTTATGTATTTGATGTGTGTTTATTTTGTGTGTCTGCCCCTGTGTGTGTCTGTGGAGGAGGAGAGCAGGGTAGCCTAAGTTGACCATAAATAGAAAATGTGCAGTGAAACCTGAAAGGAGCTCGATAAATCAAAGGCTATTCCTAAATGTCAGTGTGGCTCAGAGGGAGCCTTGTGCTTTTTTCCCACTCACATATCCTCTGATCATATCTGTCCAATGCTATGATCACATTCTGATAAAATGGCCAAATGGCACCTGATTCCCTATTTAGTGCACTACTTTTGACCAGGGCCCTCTGGTCAAACGTAGTGCACTACATAGGGAATAGGGTGCCATTTGAGACACATCCCTGATCTCTGTAGGCCATGCTCTACTGAGGAGGAATCACATGGGGTTAAAGGGGTCTTAAATCAGGTTTAGCTGCTGAATTTATAGGGGATAATTATAGGCCATGAATGGTTCTTACTGAGGACCAGGATTATTTCCTGACGACATGACTGGAATTTGACCACCGATGACCTCATAACAAGGATTCAGACTTTTGCTTAGTCGGATCACGTTGTCTGGAAAAACTCCTGGCCCTAGCATGGTATGGCATTGTATCCAGTTTACTGATGTCTCTCTGGGATAGAAGTGCTGATGCCCCTATTCAGCTAATGCTATGATTTGTTATGATAGGACACAGCAGTAATGTTAGTGGCTTCGTGAGTAGGCCTATGTTGTGTTATCATTGTGACCATAGTATTGAATCTAGGTGTAAACGGGTATGCATGCTCCAGGACTCCAGCTATCAAATGCTCAAATGCACAGCAGTAGCAGCAGAGAAGATAATGTCACCTGAGTCAGTGGCTGTGTTTACACAGCAGCTCAATTTGCCCAATTATTGGCAAAAGATCTGATCTGACTGGTCAAAAGACCAGTTAGTGGCAAAATATCAAAATTGGGTTGCCTGTGTAAACGCAGCCACTGTGTCTCTTCATGACAGTGTTCTCTGTATCCAGATCAATAAGTCATCTACCACCACTGAGCACTGAGCAACTGGCTGTCTGTCTCCACTTTCTTCCCTAAGTGAATGAGTAAAACCAATACAATAGGAATTTATCAACATGAACATTTTGTCACAGTTGGTTCAATTGGCTGAATAATAATTACCCTTTTCGATTGCAGTTCAATTGGAACTACTGGCTATGGGGAATAGTATTGGGTGAAATCCAATTGTTCACCATTCAGTCAAATCAATTAAATGTATTTATAAACCCCTTTTAGCATACATCAGTGGTTGTCACAAAGTGTGCCAAAAAGTAAACAATTCGTTTCCGCAACTAGACCTGCTGTACAGCGATTGGGATTCAAACTAAAATATTTTATGGACGGGAGTAGGTTCGCCTCAATATCCAAGAAAAATCTCACAAGATGTCAATCTTTCGTGTGCCTTGCACGACAATTGAATTCTCCCCGTTGCCTGATTTGCACCTCTTTCTACTCTAAGAAAATCCCAGGTTTCTCCCAAAATACCAGCATTTCCCAAAAACTAGGTAATTTGGGGAAAATTTACCGGAATTTTGCAACCATATCTGCAAGTCATTGAAGTGTACCACTGTACCCATTTAACATTTGGGCAAGTCATTTCTATCCTGTAACCGAACAGGTAACTGAACGTAGCAGCTATGAAAGAAACGGCTGAAACTAAACGCCCCACATTCTGGTCAAACTGGCAGGCGAGGTTATCTTCTTCTCTGTTCAATCAATCCATTAGAGTTCAGATGGAGTGTCGCCTTGCAGTGGTGTAAAGTACTTAAGTAAAAATACTTGAAAGGACTACTTAAGTAGCTTTTGGGCTTTCTGTACTTTACTTTACTATTTATATTTTTGACAACTTTTACTTTTACTTCACTACATTCCTAAAGAAAATGTACTTTTTACTTCATACATTTTCCCTGACACCCAAAAGTACTTGTTACATTTTGAATGCTTAGCAGGACAGGAACATTTTCTAATTCACACACTTATCAAGAGAACATCCCTGGTCATCCCTACTGCCTCTGATCTGGCGGACTCACTAAACACAAATGCTTCGTTTGTAAATGATGAATGTTGGAGAGTGCCCCAGGCTATCTGTAAATTAAATGCTGTTTGCTTTATGTAAGGAATGTGAAATTATTTAGACTTTGACTTTGACACTTAAGTACATTTTAGCAATTACATTTCATTTTTGATACTTAAATATATTTAAAACCAAATACTTTTAGACTTTTACTCAAGTAGTATTTTACTGTGTGACTTTCATTTTTAATTGAGTCATTTTCTATTAAGGTATCTTTACTTTTACTCAAGTTTGAAAATTGGGTACTTTTTCCACCACTGTCGCCTTGTTAATATTCCGGATGGAAACCACTTCAGAGTGCAAGCTAGCAAATGTGCCATTGCTCATCCGCTATATGTTTCACCGGGGACTGTAAACAGCGAGGCGCACGTCCATAAGCGGAAGTCGCGTCACACTGCTCTCCGATTTTTGACGATGCCGCTGAGGGTGCCTAACAGGAGCCATTATGTTTCCTGCTCAGACAACACTTCCCCACTTCACTCTGGGCTAATGAGGCCATTTGTCTTCTGATGCCCAAGAGAATGTGCTTATCGTGCAATATAAATCCCATGACTTGAATGGGATTTGTGCCATTAATTGTAACACGTTAGCATGTGGAAACAGCGCCAGGGAAACTAAACCAAAGCATGGATTGCTGTCATACCTTGTCCATAGACTACTTACAGGAGAAGGAAACCAATATGTAATTTGGGTGAACTATCCCTTTAAGCTTCCCCATGACCCCTTTAAGGTCTTGGCTCGGTTTGATGTGTGGGGAGAGGAGGGTATTGCTGTGTGTGTGGTGTGTGGTGTGTTTGTTTTTCAGTGTGTGTGTGTGTGTGTGCCTCTGTGGTGAGTGCAACCGTCTTCACGGCTGTGCACATCACAGCGCCCAATGATAACAAAGGCGTGACAAAAGTGTGTTTGTAAGTCAGGGTTTCCGTTAACTGGTAATAGCTGGCTTTTGGAGGATTATTTTGTTGTTGAAAAGCCGATAAATAAAATTTGCCTCTGGCCAATTGTCCGGGAGAAGAAGCAAATATCCCATTGCGGAGCAATACTTTTTAGCCTATTCATTGATGGAAATACCAGTCGATGGAAATACATTTGACTGGTCATGCTTGTATCTCTGTCACATAAAACCGCTCGCATGTACGGTGCCCTTTTTCCCACCTTATTTTATTATAGAACGAACATTTGCTCCTAGCCTACTGCCTTGTGCGTATTGCTGTGCTTATAATGTGAAGAAATAATAGTTTATCAACATTTTAAAGCTAAACGTTCTGATCTGTAGCCTAGGCCTACTGGTTGTATGCATTTGGGATCTATTATCCCACAACTGTCCCAGAGTCTGTTTGGAATTGGTCAGCTTTCTCGACAAGCTGACCAGTAGAATAGGTCAACTTTTCTACTATGGGGGATAGTAGATTGACATAGGCTAGGGATTTCGCTGTTCGTTACTCGTCTTGTTGGCTGAGGAAAAGTAAATGTGGACAGTTATTCTAACATCTTCAAAGTGCACATCAGAATTTGGTAAGAAGGACCGCACATCGTTGCATCCTTGACTTGCAATTTATTTTTATATGAATTACCATAATCTAAATGTGATTTCTATCATTCTGAGTACCATGGGTGGACGCCCTAATCAGGTTACCCACCCAATGCATATGGGTCTGGTAAATTTCTCAAGTGTCCGGTAAATTAAAATGTTGCCGGTCAAATGTCCGGTGTCACATTTTCCTGACAGAAACCCTGGTGTGTGTGTGTGTGTCACGAGTTACAAAGCCAGAACCCAGAAGCAGACCAGGACAAGGTAAGTTGAAACGAAGGTGAGTGTTTATTTACAAGTTCAAGAGTGATGCTGAATAATCCAGGGAACAGAGCGGGCGGCGTTGATTAGTTGTTGGGGGTGCAGTGGTTGATCCGATCATGGCTCGGCAGCCGCCGACCACCAGGCAGAGGTTGGATGAAGGTTCCGGACGAGTGACTGCAGATGGAACAAAACGGAGGTAAGTAAACAACAAATCAACAAAGTGCAAAACAACAAAACTAACGCTAGAAGCTCTACGACTGATACTCTGGTAAACCTACTGTTCATGGCTAACGATCCGGCAGGGAATGGATGTTAGGCCAGAGCCTAAGAAGGGTGATGATCAGGACCAGGTGTGCAGATTGCTGATGGGATGCAGGTGCGGAAATCAAGAGAGCTCCCCGGAGCGTTCCAGAACCCTCGGGAAACTGGAGATCACGAACAGAAAAACTAGTCCACAGACAGGACCCGACTCAGACTGCCGGGATCGTTACAGTACCCCCCTCCGACCAACGCCACCGGGCGGACTCCCGGAGCGCCAGGATGGAGGCGGTAGAAGTCACGGATGAGGTCAGCATCTAGGATCTGTCGCCGCGGGAATCCAACTCCTCTCTTCAGGACCATACCCCTCCCAGTCCACGAGATACTGGAAACCCCGGCCCCGCCGTCTGGAATCCATGATGCGTCGCACCGTGTAGGCAGGACCACCTCCGATCATCCGAGGAGGAGGAGGAGGGAGGCGGAGGAGGCAACAGAGGACTGAGGAAAACAGGCTTGAGGCAGGAGACATGAAAGGTGGGATGGACTCTGAGCGTCCTCGGTAGTTTGAGTCGTACTGCCACTGGATTGATCACCTTCTCCACCACAAACGGACCAATGAACTTCGGTAACAACTTCCTAGACTCAGTCCGTAACGGAAGATCCCGAGTGGCCAACCAGACCCTATCTCCGATGGTATAGGTGGGAGCGGGGATCCGGCGACGATTCGCCTGGAGCTGATACCGGTCCGAAACTCTAAGGAGTGCCTTTCTGGCCCGATGCCAGGTCCGGTGGCAACGACGAATATGGGCCTGAACAGAAGGCACTGAGAGCTCCTTCTCCTGAGAAGGGAACAAGGGAGGTTGGTAGCCATACAGGCACTGGAAGGGAGACATCCCAGTGGCAGATGTAGGGAGAGTATTGTGGGCATACTCAACCCAAGGCAACTGAGAGACCCAGGAGGTGGGGTTGGAAGAGGCCAGGCAGCGTAGCGTGGATTCCATCTTCTGGTTGGCTCTCTCCGCCTGCCCATTAATTGGGGGTGAAAACCAGATGTGAGACTGACTGTAGCTCCAATGGCCAAACAGAAGGACTTCCAGACAGCAGAGGTAAACTGAGGGCCACGGTCGGAAACGATATCACTGGGCAAACCGTGGACCCTGAAAACCTCCCTAACCAGGATCTCGGACGTCTCCGAGGCAGAGGGAAGCTTGGCAATTGGCACAAAGTGGGCGAACTTGCTGAATCTGTCCACGATAGTCAGAACGACCGTGTTCCCCTCAGAAGCGGGCAACCCAGTGACAAAGTCCAGGGCCAGATGCGACCATGGTCGCCGGGGAATAGGAAGGGGGGTGAAGTAGTCCAGAGCTGGGCCGATTGGTACTCTTATTCTGCGCACACACTGGACAGGCAGCAACATAACCCCGAGTATCCTCGGCCATGGCAGGCCACCAAAAAGCGTCTGCGAAGAAGCGCCATCGTCCGAGCCACGCCAGGGTGACAAGCCATCTTGCTGGCGTGGGACCATTTGAGGACCGCAGGACGAACCGACTCAGGCACAAACAACCGACCGGGTGGGCCGTTACCGGGACCGGGCTGCGTCCGAAGGGCCGCCATCACCTCCTCCTCAATCTTCCACCTAACAGCTCCCACGACGCAGTTCCGGGGGAGAATTGTCTCGGTCTTGGACCCACTCTCCTCCGTCTTGGAGAACATCCGAGACAAGGCGTCCGCCTTGCCGTTCTTAGATCCAGGTCGGAACGTCAGGGAAAAATTGAATCGTCCGAAAAACAACGACCACCTGGCCTGACGGGAGTTGAGACGTCTAGCCGATTGCACGTAAGCAAGATTCTTGTGGTCAGTCCAGACAATAAACGGTTGCTCCGCTCCCTCCAACCAGTGGCGCCACTCCTCCAAGGCAAGTTTCACCGCGAGAAGCTCCCGGTTACCCACATCGTAATTCCTCTCCGCAGGCGAAAGGCGACGAGAGTAGTAGGCGCAGGGATGGAGTTTACTGTCCGTGGAGCATCGCTGCGACAGGATGGCGCCAACTCCCACATCAGACGCGTCCCACTTCAACGGCGAACTGACGGGCCGTGTCCGGTTGAGAGAGAATCGGTGCGTTGGTGAATCGCCTCTTCAAATCCAGAAACGCTCGATCCGCCTCCGGATTCCACTTGAAGCTCCTGATACTGGAAGTCAAGGCAGTTAACGGAGCGGCCACACGGCTGTAATCCCCGGATGAATCTGCGGTAGAAATTCGCAAACCCCAAAAATCTCTGGAGCTGCAATCTCGTACCGGGCTGGGCCCATTCCAGAACCGCTCTAACCTTCTCCTGGTCCATCCTAATCTCTCCCCTGGAGATGATGTACCCGAGAAAGGATGTCGTGTGGGCGTGAAACTCGCACTTCTCGGCCTTCACGAACAGGCGATTCTCCAACAATCGCTGCAGAACCTGCCGGACGTGCTGGACGTGGTCGGAAGGTTCCTTCGAGAAGATCAGAATGTCATCCAGATAAACAAACACAAAGAGACCGATCATATCTCTCAGGACGTCGTTCACCATACTCTGGAATACCGCTGGAGCATTGGTCAGTCCAAACGGCATCACCTGATACTCGAAGTGACCCATCGGTGTATTGAAACCCGTCAACCACTCGTCTCCCTCTCTGATCCGGACCATGTGATACGCATTGCGTAGGTCTAGCTTGGTGAACACCGTAGCACCCTGTAAGGAGTCGAAGGCAGAACTCATCAAGGGCAGGGGATACTTGTTCTTGACCGTGATGTCATTCAACCCCCGATAATCAATACACGGTCGAAGAGAGCCATCCTTCTTACCCACAAAGAAGAATCCTGCCCCCAGGGGTGATGACGAGGGACGAACGAGACCAGCAGCTAGGGACTCCTTGATGTAGGTCTCCAAAGCCTCACGTTCAGGGCGGGAGATACTGTATAACCTTCCCTTGGGGTAGACAGCTCCAGGGAACAGGTTGATGGCACAATCATATGGTCGGTGGGGAGGGAGTGACAGAGCCTTCTGCTTACTGAACACTTCCCCCAAATCGTGATATGTCTCGGGAACCAGGGACAAATCTGGGGGTTTAGCCTCAATCACCTGACTGGGAACCGAATGGGGACAGGCAGTCTTGAGACAGTTAGCATGACACTCAAGGCTCCAACTCGTTACCTTGCCCGTCACCCAATCGAACGTGGGATTGTGTTCCTTCAGCCAGGGGTATCCAAGGACCAGAGGAACATGGGAAGACGGCAGAATGAAGAATGAAATCATCTCCGAATGATTCCCGACAACAGCATCTTAACCGGTTCAGTCCTCATCGTGATACGTGCCAGCCTACTGCCGTTCAGAGTGGTCGCTTCAATGGCTTCCGGCAATTGCTCCTTGGAAAGCCCCAGCTGTTCCACCAACTCGGCATCAAGAAAGCTTCCATCGGCACCTGAATCGATAAAAGCGTTAATCGCTAAGCTCTGATTCCTGTTCACAAGGGTAGCCGGGAAACGGGGTCTGACAGAGGTATTGAGAGGTCGAAACTGGCTCGCTAAAAGTCCTCCCAACTTTAGCGAGCCGCGCAGTTTGACGACCGCCGGGAACAGGTGGCGAGGTAATGTCCCGAACCACCACAGTAGAGGCAACAGTTAGTCCTACGTCTGAGTTGGCGTTCCTCCTTGGTTAACCCGTGCCGCCCTACTTGCATTGGTTCCGAATCGGGAGACAGGACCTCTCCACTAATCCTGTGTGGTGGACGATGATCGACGTATTCTGGTCCAATCCCCGACCCGACTGGAACCTGAGAAGCTGGTCGATTGGACGGACCCCATTGCTTCTCCCTCCTTCGCTCTCGGACTCGATTATCCACCCGAATAGACAAGGCTACCAAGCTGTCCAGGTCACTAGGCTCCGGATAGGAGATCAACTCATCCTTGAGCTGCTCCGACAGACCCTGGTAGAAGGCCGCTTGCAGAGACTCCTCATTCCACCCACTCTCCACAGCCAACGTCTTGAACTCGATCACGAAGTCGGCCACGCTGCGAAGTTCCTTGGTGAAGCGAAAACAGGCGCCTAGCTGCGTCCCTCCCTCGGACGGCATGGTCGAAAAGCTTCCTCAGCTCGGCCGTGAACCCCGGGTATGAAGCCATGCAGGGGTCTTGTCGTTCCCAAACGGCTGAAGCCCACTCCAGCGCTCGACCACGCAGCAACTCAATCACAAAGGCTATCCTAGCCTTGTCTGTGGCATAAGAGTAGGGCTGTAGATCGAACACTAACCCACACTGCATAAGGAAAGAACGGCATCTTCCCAGCTCCCCCTCATATTTATCCGGCGTCGGAACCTTGGGCTCACGGAAGGACACCGCTCCAGACGCGGCAGGCGAGATGGGTGAAACCGGTAGTGGATCCTCCACCGAAACTCGCGCTGGTTCTGGACCTCCGTCAGACCGGTAGAAAGGTTCCGAACTGCCAACGCGATCTCCTGTAGCTCCGTGCTAGTGATGGCCCAACATCTTCTCCTGATGGGTAATGGCATGGCGAACAGAGTCCAGGTCCGCTGGGTTCATTACTGGCCGGATCGTTCTGTCACGAGTTACAAAGCCAGAACCCAGAAGCAGACCAGGACAAGGTAAGTTGAAACGAAGGTGAGTGTTTATTTACAAGTTCAAGAGTGATGCTGAATAATCCAGGGAACAGAGCGGGCGGCGTTGATTAGTTGTTGGGGGTGCAGTGGTTGATCCGATCATGGCTCGGCAGCCGCCGACCACCAGGCAGAGGTTGGATGAAGGTTCCGGACGAGTGACTGCAGATGGAACAAAACGGAGGTAAGTAAACAACAAATCAACAAAGTGCAAAACAACAAAACTAACGCTAGAAGCTCTACGACTGATACTCTGGTAAACCTACTGTTCATGGCTAACGATCCGGCAGGGAATGGATGTTAGGCCAGAGCCTAAGAAGGGTGATGATCAGGACCAGGTGTGCAGATTGCTGATGGGATGCAGGTGCGGAAATCAAGAGAGCTCCCCGGAGCGTTCCAGAACCCTCGGGAAACTGGAGATCACGAACAGAAAAACTAGTCCACAGACAGGACCCGACTCAGACTGCCGGGATCGTTACAGTGTGGGTGTGTGTCTCTCCTCCAGAAGACATAACATGGGTGGGTGGGCTCTGGCCGGATGCTCATTTTGTCTGTGTTATTTCCCATTTGCAATGCTTTTAGTCCTCACTAACTGAGAGAAGTCGCTCGATGTCAATATCCAATGTCCGTTCTGTTGTCAATTGAAAAGTATTGGAAGCTTATACAGCATTTAAAGGTTTGGATGATAGTGGAATGCGTATATGGAATAAGTTGCTATTGTAAGGTTCTGAACAAATAGTAATAACTCAAACGGAGGACTGGAAAAAGTTCAAGCCAAGTTTATTCATCCCATTGGGTCATAAAACATAATGATATAAGCACATATATTTATAACCTCCTACTAGGCGGGGTCAACTCCTTATACATCTAGACAGCCAATACATCTCTGACTATGGAAACTTTGCAGTATTATTATTTTTTAATGTATTATTTCTTACATTGTTAGCCCAGAAAATCTTAAGTGTTATTACATACAGCCGGGAATAACTATTGGATATCAGAGTGGCGTCAACTTACCAGCGCTACGACCAGGAATACGACTTTCCCGAAGCGGATCCTTTGTTCGCACCTCCCTTGGCATTTGAACTGATTCCAGAGGCCGACTCAAAACACAACGCCACCGGAGGAGAGGGAGCCGGAGCGGTCTCCTAGTCAGACTTAGGAGGAGCGCACACCACCCATCGCTTCCAAGTATAATGTCCAGTCCCTAGACAACAAAGTGGACGAGATCAGTGCAAGGGTTGGTTTCCAGAGAGACATCAGGGATTGTAACATACTCTGTTTCACGGAAACATGGCTCTCTCGGGATATACTGTCCCCGTCCATACAGCCATCTGGGTTCTCAGTACATCGCGCCGACAGGATTAAACATCTCTCCGGGAAGAAGAAGGGTGGGGGGGTATGTTTCATGACTAACGACTCATGGTGTAATTGTAACAACATACAGGAACTCAAGTCATTTTGTTCACCTGACCAAGAATTCCTTACAATCAAATGCTGACCGTATTATCTCCCAAGAGAATTCTCTTCGGTTATTGTTACAGTCGTGTATATCCCCCCTCAAGCCGATACCACGACGGCCCTCATGGAACTCCACTGGACTTTATGCGAACTGGAAACCATATATCCTAAGGCTGCATTTATTGTAGCTGGGGATTTTAACAAAGCAAATTTGAGAGAAAGGCTACCTAAGTTCTATCACATATTGACTGTAGCACTCACGCTGGAAAAACGCTGGACCATTGTTACACTCATTTCCGCTATGCATACAAGGCCCTCCCCCGCCCTCCTTTCGGCAAATCTGACCACTACATTTTGCTCCTCCCTTCCTATAGGCAGAAACTCAAACAGGAAGCACTCGTGCTTAGAACTATTCAACGCTGGTCTGGCCAATCGGAATCCACGCTTTAAGATTGTTTTGATCACGCGGACTGGGATATGTTCCAGGTAGCCTCTGAGAATAATATAGACGTATTCGCTGATTCAGTGAGTGGGTTTATAAGGAAGTTTATAGGAGATGTTGTACCCACTGTGACTTAAAACCTACCCTAACCAGAAACCATGGATTGATGGCAGCATTCGCGAAAAACTGAAAGCACGAACCACCGCATTTAACCATGGCAAGGTGACGGGAGAATATGGCAGAATACAAACAGAGTGGTCGTTCCCTCCGCAAGGCAATCAAACAGGCAAAACATCAATATCAAGACAAAGTGGAGTAGCAATTCAACGGCTCAGACACAAGACGTATGTGGCAGGGTTTACGGACAATAACGGACTACAATAGGAAAACCAGCCACGTCACGGACACCGACGTCTCGCTGCCAGACAAGCTAAACAAGTTATTTGCCCACTTTGAGGATAACACAATGCCAAGGACGGTGGGCTCTCCTTCTCCGTGGCTGACGTGAGTAAGACATTTAAACGTGTTAACCCTCGCAAGGCTGCCGGCCCAGACGGCATTCCTAGCCGCGTCCTCAGAGCATGCGCAGACCAGCTGGCTTGTTTGTTTACGGACATATTCAATCTCTCCCTATTCCAGTCTGCTGTCTCCACATGCTTCAAGATGGCCACCATTGTTCCTGTACCCAAGAATGCTAAGGTAATTGAACTAAATGACTATCGCCCCGTAGCACTCACTTCTGTCATCATGAGGTGCTTTGAGAGACTAGTCAAGGATCATATCACCACCTTACTTGTCACCCTAGACCCACTTCAATTTGCATACCGCCCCAATAGGTCCACAGAGAATGCAATCGCCATCACACTGCACACTGCCCTATCCCATCTGGACAAGAGGAATACCTATGTAAGAATGCTGTTCATTGACTATAGCTCAGCATTCAACACCATAGTACCCTCCAAGCTCATCATCAAGCTTGAGGCCCTGGGTCTCAACCCCGCCCTGTGCAATTGGGTCCTGGACTTCCTGACGGGCCGCCCCCAGGTGGTGAAGGTAGGAAACAACATCTCCACTTCGCTGATCCTCAACACTGGGGCCCCACAAGGGTGTGTGCTCAGCCCCCTCCTGTACTCCCTGTTCACCCATGACTGCGTAGCCATGCACGCCTCCAACTCAATCAT
Organism: Coregonus clupeaformis; assembly: GCF_020615455.1. NCBI lineage: Eukaryota > Metazoa > Chordata > Actinopteri > Salmoniformes > Salmonidae > Coregonus > Coregonus clupeaformis. Next base: position 13,494,451 of record NC_059212.1, read on the forward strand.
CAAGTTTGCAGACGACACAACAGTAGTAGGCTTGATTACCAACAACGATGAGACAGCCTACAGGGAGGAGGTGAGGGCTCTCGGAGTGTGGTGTCAGGAAAATAACCTCTCACTCAACGTCAAAAAAACAAAGGAGATGATCGTGGACTTCAGAAAATAGCAGAGGGAGTACCCCCCTATCCACATCGACGGGACAGCAGTGGAGAAGGTGGAACATTTTAAGTTCCTCTGCGTACACATCACTGACAAACTGAAATGGTCCACCCACACAGACAGTGTGGTGACGCAGGCGCAACAGCGTCTCTTCAACCTCAGGAGGCTGAATACATTTTCACCTAAAACCCTCACAAACTTTTACAGATGCAAAATTGAGAGCATCCTGTCGGGCTGTATCACCGTCTGGTACTGCAACTGCACCGCCCATAACCGCAGGGCTCTCCAGAGGGTGGTGCGGTCTGCATAACGCATCACCAGGGGCAAACTACCTGCCCTCCAGGACACCTACAGCACCCGATGTCACAGGAAGGCCAAAAAGATAATCAACTACCACCCGAGCCACTGCCTGTTCACCCCGCTATCATCCAGAAGGCGAGGACAGTATAGGTGCATCAAAGCTGGGACCGAGAAACTGAAAAACAGCTTCTATCTCAAGGCAATCAGACTGTTATACAGCCATCACTAGCACAGAGAGGCTGCTGCCTACATACAGACTTGAAAATCACTGGCCACTTTAATAAATGGAACACTAGTCACTTTAATAATGTTTACATTTACATTTTTACATTTTAGTCATTTAGCAGACGCTCTTATCCAGAGCGACTTACAGTTAGTGAGTGCATACATTTTCATAATGGCATATTTTGCATTACCCATTTCATTCATCTTAGCCTATGCCACTCTGATAATGATAATGACATTGCTCATCCATATATTTATATATTCTTATTCCATTCCTTTACTTAGATTTGTGTGTATTAGGTTTTTGTTGTAGAACTGTTAGAGATTACTTGCTAGATATTGCTGCACTGTCGGAACTAGAAGCACAAGCATTTCGCTACACTCACAATAACATCTGCTAACCATTTGTATGTGACCAATACATTTGATTTGATTTGATTTGCCAGGTAGTAACTTAATTGGTTCCTCTCCCTGGTGTAGGCATGGCCCTGCCTGATGCTAGAACCTTCGTGGGTGTTGAAGTGTATGTGTGTGTGAGAGGACTGTAGTAGGAGGGTCTTTGGGGTGGGCCCCCCGGCCCCCCCTCCAAGAGGTTTCTTCTCACTTCATCTGTTGACTTGACCTCGAACCGAATTTCCTCGCTCCGCCCTAGTTCTGTAGCTGGCCTGCCTTATCAGAGACTAACTGTTGCCCTTCTCCTCCCTCAGTAACTTTCCATACACGTTCCTTATTCACCCTTCATTGACACAGATCATACATGGAACGTAATCACTAAGTTCTTATATAGTGACAGGAATAAGTATATTTCAAGTTAGAACCCAACACTAGTAAAAGTGTGTCATTGAAATCCTTGACATCTACAGTTAGATGATGACTTTTTTTTTCAACAGCACGCTTAATTTGCATAAAGCGATAGGCTATCACTTCTGGTGTCATACTCTACTTTCCCATCTCTTACAGAGTTGAATTGTAGATTAACCTAATCTCTTTCTCTCTCTCTCATTTTCTCTCTCTCGTTCTGTCTGTCTGTCTGTCTGTCTGTCTGTCTGTCTGTCTGTCTGTCTGTCTGTCTGTCTGTCTGTCTGTGTCTCTCTCTCTCTCTCACACTCTCTCTCTCACATGGGCCTAACATTTAAACCTAGGCTAATTAAAAAGGAGAGAGTCAATCCAAACAGATGGCACAAGCTGGCGTTATAATAACCACTATGGCCTCCATTGAATTTGACTGGGAAAGACCCTTATTGAGTTTGACTGGGAAGATCTCCCAGATAGTTTCTCTGGAAACAAATAGCCCTGTCGGTTTGCTGTGTCGGACTTGGACCAAGACTTAACAAGCCGTTATTGTCCCTGAAGGGGCAATACATAAGTTAAATTAAATGTACTGTAGTGTATCTGTAATTAGACTCCCTCAGTCATTCTATTCACAACAACCTTGATGCTAATGAATCAAGTACAAACGTCACATGGTTTCATGCAGAGCGAATCTCTCCCTTTTTTACTCTCTCCTCTCTATATATCCCTGTCTTCTCTCGCTGTTCTGTCTTCCCCCGTCTTCTCTTGCTCTCTCTTTCTTTCCCTCTCTTTTTAATATAACAGAGACCTTTCCTCCTTCTTAAAGGAAAACTCCACCCAAAAACTGTTTTGGTATTTGTTTCATCCATTGTTGATATAGTCCCAAAATCTTTTGCATGTCAGCAATTAAGTTTTCAAGATATATAACTTTCAAAATACAGCCGACACCGGCTGTATATCTGTATTTTGAAAGTTATACAGTACCAGTCAAAGTTTGGACACACATACTCATTCAAGTTTTTATTTTTGCTATTTTCTACATTGTAGAATAATAGTACAGACATCAAAACTATGAAATAACACATATGGAATCATGTAGTAACCAAAAAAGTGTTAAACAAATCAAAATATATTTTATATTTGAGATTCTTCAAAGTAGCCACCCTTTGCCTTGATGACAGCTTTGTCAAGGGGTGTTGCCTAGGCAACTAAATACTTGTTTGCTACAACACCTAGCTTGTTTCAGCAAGGAGCAACAAAGCTTCATCACATTGTGAAGAGTCCATGTTACTGCGGAAATGGACTCAACCTCACAAATGCCCAGAAGTCCAATATTCAGTCAGCTGTTCGTTCCACACCACAACAAAAAACACGGTTATAACGGTTATTTTAGTTTCATGACGGTCTTCATCCATAATCGTTGGTTACGATTATAAGATAGTTGTGCCAGCCCTACTTGTGGACTGAGGGAGAAAGAGAAGGAATGGGACAGAAGACGAGGTGGGAAAATGGAAGACCCTGCAGACAAAGGCCTTTGTCTGTGCTGTTAGTGTTTCAGAAGATATTTTACTTCTTTGTTATTCCTAACAGTGTGAACGACTTGGGTTCCAACCCAGGTTTCATGTGTACCACTTGATTGTTACCCTGCTGAGCTTAAACCTATCGTTAGCTCGGGGAGACAACACATTTCCAGGTCTCAAGCAAGGTTACTCTTCACGCAACTGTGGTTCCGAACCATCCAACAGTAAGAAATGCACACATCAGGGCATACATCCTTCCTCAGATGAGCAAAACCGGTTGAAAAGACGTCAACTAGTTTTGCCGTTGAAATGACGTCAACCAATTATTCTCACTGGGTCTATCCCATCTGTTTATTTCGGTGTGAAGACCACAGGGTCTTGTTAGTATTGTTGTCTTTCTGCATTAGGCAGTCTGAGACAGAGTGAGAGAATAAAGAGGAGGTGCAGAAAATAACAGGGTCATCTTGTCTCTCTGTCTCTCCAGGGCCTCTCAGCTTCATCTTCACAACTGTGGAGAGAAACAACAACATCCTCAAAATCTAATCCAAACTCATTAAGCCTGGGCTTCCTCTACCTTTGGTAAAGGAGTGGCCAGTGTAACGACACCAGGAAGCTAAACTGAAACTCTCTTACGGTTTGATTTATTAGACTAACTGCACTGCCAGTCCCATTGCTGTTGGGGTAATGTCCCAGGGAAATGGAATGGCTCTGACCTCTGTATTGGCTGTGTTTGCGTTTTCATTGCCATGCGTGTGCCGTCACTACAGGTGGCGAACGCTTTATGGCGGTAACACAGCTGGTCTGCTGGGTTGGCTCATCACCATGGTGATCTGCAGGGCTGGGCTGTACTATGTGTTAACCAGACCTGGTTTCATGTACCATTTGAAATCATTTCAAATACTAAATTGTGTTCGATTGAGCTTGCCTGTTGCAGTGGAACCAATAGAAAAGTCCCCAAAAAGCAAACCCTGTCCACCTGGCACTCAAGGCAGGCAAATGCTCAAAGTATTTGAAAGATTTCAAATAGTATTTGAACCCAGGTCTGGTGTGAACAACGTCTGTCTGTATGGGTCTTTCTTTTAGTATTTTCTCCGCACAAATATTTCGATTCAGAAAGAGTAAGACCTTTGCTTTCTATCAGTCATGGTCTATTTCGATAACCATGTCTGGAACAGAGAAAACTATGCTTCAGTATAACCCGGAGCACACAGCATTTAGCAATCAGCATCCACTTTTCTTCCGCTGTGTGGAAAGACCTGCAGCTAGGATTAGGCTAGAGTCTCTCCGAGACAGACAGAGGGTAGGAGAGAATGCATGACGAGTTAGATAAGCGTTGGGTAATGAAGGGAAATGGGTAATGAACGAATGATCAGTGACTCAGTCTTCTCACCATCCCTCTCTTCTCTCTCTATTCTCTCTTTCTCTCCCTCCCTCTCTCGCTCTGAGCAGCCAGGAAGACGTGTGCCCCGGCAGAGTTTGCCTGTGCGAACGGCCAGTGTGTACCAGGCCGCTGGCGCTGTGATGGGGAACCAGAGTGTCCCGATGGCTCCGATGAGGCAGACGCCACCTGCAGTAAGTCTGAGCTGACTTTGTCTACTCAACGCGAATGGTTTCCCTATTCACGGTCACCCAACAACACTCACCCAACTCAAACACTCATCAACGTTTCCCCATTCTGTCATTCCACCACTCCATTCCAAGTGGACCAAGCTATCCATGGTCACTCAACCAACCGCCCTAAACCCAACTCAACCACCCATCAATGTTCACCAATCCAAAGTGGTGCACCCAGTCATGGTCACCACCAACCAACCACCCTTACATGCTCACCTGACCACATAACCACGTTCACCCAACCATCTATACTGAACTAAAATATAAACACAACATGTAAAGTATTGGTCCCATGTTTCATGAGCTGAAATAAAAGATCCCAGAAATGTTCCATATGCACAAAAAGCTTATTTCTCTCAAGTTGTGTGCACAAATTTGTTTACATCCCTGTTAGTGAGCATTTCTCTGTTGTCAAGATAATCCATCCACCTGACAGGTGTGGCATATTAAAAAATATAAAAAAATATATAAAGAGGCTGATATAACAGCATGATCATTACACAGGTGCACCTTATGCTGGGGACAGTAAAAGGCCACTCTAAAATGTGCAGTTTTGTCACACAACATAATGTCACTGATGTCTTATGTTTTGAGGGAATGTGCAATTGGCATGCTGACTGCAGGAATGTCCACCAGAGATGTTGCCAGAGAATGTTATGTTCATTTCTCTACCATAAATCGCCTCCAACATCGTTTTAGAGAATTTGGCAGTACGTCCAACTGGATTCACAACCACAGACCACGTGTAACCACGCCAGCCCTGAACCTCCACATCCGGCTTCTTCACCTGCGGGATCGTCTGAGACCAGCCATCCGGACAGCTGATGAAACTGTGGGTTTGCACAACCAAAGAATTTCTGCACAAACTGTCAGAAACCGTCTCAGGGAAGCTCATCTCGTCGTTCTCACCAGGGTCTTGACATGACTGCAGTTTGGCGTTGTAACTGACTTCAGTGGGCAAATGCTCACCTTCGATGGCCACTGGCACGCTGGAGAAGTGTGCTCTTCACGGATGAATCCCGGTTCCAACTGTACCGGGTAGATGGCATCGTATGGCATCGTGTGGGCGAGTGGTTTGCTGATGTCAACGTTGTGAACAGAGTGCCCCATGGTGGCGGTGGGGTTATGCTATGGGCATTAGACAATGCTATGGGCAGCTACAGACAACGAACGCAATTGCATTTTATCGATGGCAATTTGAATGCACAGAGATACCGTGATGAGATCCTGAGGCCCATTGTGCCATTCATCCTCCACCATCACCTAATGTTTCAGCATGATAATGCACAGCCCCATGTTGCAAAGATCTGCATACTCACCAGACATGTCACCCAATGACAATGTTTGGGATGCTATGGATCAACGTGTACGACAGCGTGTTCCAGTTCGCGCCAATATCCAGCAACTTCGCACAACCATTGAAGAGGAGTGGGACAACATTCCACAGGCTACAATCAATAGCCTGATCAACTCTATGCGAAGGAGATGTCGCGCTGCATGAGGCAAATTGTGGTCACGCCAGATACTGACTGGTGTTGCAGGTTGCGTTTATATTTTTGTTCAATGTATTTACCCATCCAGTGACACAGCATTTACCCTACCTTCTCTTCCTCTCCACTCTATCCCTCTACCTCATTCTGCTCAGTGATTGAGCTTAATATTTTTCTGTTTCTTGGAAGCTCGTCAAATTGATGCTCGCCAAAACATTCCCAGAGATAATGGTACCAAAGTATCATTCATCAATAGGTCGAGGGAATATGAGGACCTAACCAACTAACATCCCAGATCATCAGACCTCTGCACTTGAGAGGCTAATAGGCCAGGCCGATTTAATTACAGCTCTATTCTTCACACTCTCACCCCATCTGAATATTATGCAGCTCCTCTTCTCTCCGCTCCAATGCGCCAGCCAGACATACAGCATCTAATTTGGCTCTTGAAACCTAGACCCGTCATTTGTAATTTCCCCTGCTACTCCACTCAGGCACCAGTTCAGCTGCCTCTCACTCACGCGTCCAGCCAGGGCCCTTGCCTCGGCTCGCTTTCCCTCGCCCCCACACTTCCCCATTACACCAGCGTCTGGTGTTGGAGAGAGGCAGAGGTGTGGCCTGCCAAGCTCTTAGAGTAGGAGGGGGAAAGGGGGAGCACTTCCTTACTTTCGATTAGGCTGTGTCAGACTGACTGAGACCGTGCTCATCCGGGAGGAGGGGAAGGGCGGGGGATCCGTTTTTGCGGCTTGTCTGGAGTGAGCTGGGCAACAGGTGTGGGACTTGGGAAGTGGGAGATCAAAGAGGTTCTGAAACGTTCTGTTTCCCCATCGCAGTCGGTTTTCCCCTGAGTCATGGAAGCACTGTGGACTTCAGACAAGCTCATTATCTTGTCTTTTCAAGCAGATCATTTAGAGGAATGACGTTAAGATGTTTTTCTAAGTTTATCTGATTGACATTTATACTGTCAGCACATGTTTCTCTTGTACCAACCCGAGTTGTAGTCGAGACCGCCTTCAAGAGGAACCAGAGCTATTCGATTCGTCAAGACAGAGACTGGAGCTTTTCAAGTCCAGGTTAAGACAGAGACCACAACTATTTCAGTCCGAGTCAAGACCGGGACCAGAGCTATTCCAGTCCAAGTCAAGACCGAGAACTGAGATATTCCAGGGGGGACCAAGGGGGTTCTACTCCGTGTCAAGACAGAGACCAAAACTATTCGAGTCAGAGTCAAGACTTCTGAGACTACAGGTATTCCAGCCGAGTCAAGACCAAGGGGGAATCAAGACTTAGACCATAGCAACCTGAATACTACATCACAGGTACCACGTTTTCATCTTGTGATTGGTGAACCATTGGTCGATCGCACAGGACTACAATGTTTGTCATTGTGTAGTGGGCAGTAATTTTTTATATGTGTATATTATAAATTCATCATATGCGACTCGCAAAAATAAGACTAAGCAATTAGCCTATTAAAATGTTTATCTGACTCCATAAAGATAATTAGTAATATGCAAGAGACTATGGTTGAGTTACAGTAATAGGCAATGATGAAAGGTCTGAGAATGGATTCTAAATACAACTGTATTTAATTACTTTGTAAAACGAATGGATTCACATACGAAGCATAAAGCTTAAGTTACAAGGCATTAACAAGCATTACAAGGCATTATTCTAAGCATGGTCAGAGAGAGAGAGAGAACCCATAGCCTGAAAGGCCATGACCCAAAAGTCCATGTGGTGGAGAGCGAAAGAAAGAGTATCTCAGCACAGCAGGTCAGGAACAAACAAGAGAAGGAACAATGAATCTTCTACCCTTTTATAAGCATCTAAATTGTTTGGATTAAAAACATGAGTTGTTAACCAATAGTAATACTGTAAAGTTAACCTCCAATCAGATATCAGACCTGCATGATGTAACCTCTGCTTCTCAGAGGTGTGACAATGGGGGTTGGCAAGACCAACACAGAGAATGATACATTCCTAAGACAACACATAGCAAATTCTTGTATATAGTTGATAAGAGTCACTTCTGGGGCTGGGCTGGCCTACAATAGCTTATGTTATTAAAAAGGAATTTGCATGCAGGAAGGGAATTGGAAAAATATGATTTATCTTTGACATATTTTTTTTCTCATTTTGTACCGCTTTATCAAGTTGTGGACCGGTATCTCATGAATAAAGAATGAAGAAAGGAACGTCCCACAAGTCGCTAATGTTAATGTCATCCACAGAAAGATAAGTGTGAGGGCGAGTTAGAGAGACAGGGACCGTTGAATAATAACTTGTTTGTATTGGAAATCCAATTAAAGATGAGTAAGGGATTTTGTCTCTGTGTGGGCTAGAACTGAGATAGAGATCACGACAAATCATATATGTGTTATATTTATGTAGCGTTTCAGTCAATGGTAAATTCTTTGGGATTGAGGCCCAAAAATTTGGGCAGCAAAATTCAGTGTTTGGGCCTCTTTATCAACATCTTGGGAACTCCAACAGACAGTGGTAAGTTTTATTTTTTATTTTTTGCTCCTAACAGAGATACAGTTAAACTATTAACTTGTTTGTATGCTTTTTACATCCACAATAGTGTAGTGCAAGAGGAGAGATAGCTTTCAACCCATGTTCAAACTCCATTAATTATCCATTCAATGAAAATGAATCACTTATGGATTCATGTTGTATTGGCAGCAGGGTCAAACCATTACACCTGGTTTCCAAAACTACAGTACAGTAAATTATTGCACTTGGTTCTATTTCAAATACTCATTTCAATGTCTCACTATGGGTAATGCCTGGGCGTGACCACAAGCTCGAAGTAACCAATCACACAGCGTCTGTTGGAGACAGACAGGTCGAATGGCAAATTAGGTGAACCCCTCTCCTCCATAAAGGTAGCAACTCACCCGCCAAACTGGTCATTCTCACCTCTCTTACTTGAGGAAGTGACTTCATTCACTAAAGCTCTCCTCAGCACAAGTAGATTTCTGGTTTCCTACTGAACCGTTCTCAGGTGAACCGTGAGGCTAACATTCCTGTCAATATTGTTGAGTACCGACTGAAATGTTTTGCTTCAAGTAGAATAAATTTTCTACTCGTCAGTCTCTGTTTAATTAGCGACACACGGCTAGCTATCAAGATTTGGTTAGCCATCACTGCAAGACTTTAGCTAACTTGGCTAACTAGCTGCAAGGCTAGCTAACCACACAAGGGGCTATCTCTCGCCGCAAGGCTTAAGCTAACCCGTGTAACTCGACGCAAGGCTAGCTACACTAAAGAAAGCACACACCTTTTCTGGCTAGCAGTGTGCTAACTAGCTAGGCTATTAGCCGTGAGACGAACGCTAGCTAGCTTACACTTTGCACAAGGAATACCATTTCTCATAGCCATGGCGCCTGCTGCCCCTGCACAGGGAGAACCTAGCAGGCCTCCTGCCCCAGCCCCAGACCGGCACACCTGTGCCAATGCGGGGCTATGATTTTATTAAATTTTTTATTTAACCTTTATTTAACTAGGCAAGTCAGTTAAGAACAAATTCTTATTTACAATGACAGCCTATGATAGCAGTAGGGATGTAACAATTCACCGATACGCATTGGTCCCCGGTTCAAATGTTTAGGATGCGAGTGCATCGATTCGCAGGGACCCAAAACCGATCCAAATGTAGCATGCATCGGTCATAAAATCGATAAAAACGTTACGAATCGCCGGTTCACATGTTTTTGCTCATATTACTTTCTTTATACCTTCTGAAAATACCTCATGTTTTGTGACAACTGATGTGTCCTCTCCTTCAGTGTTGAACTAAGTATGTAACTGTGTTGCATGCCGAACAACCCAAGCAGTATCAGTAGCCTAGTCAAACTGTGCCCTGTGCGCTTCTTCACGCGCTGACCAACGAGAGGTAGGCCGCGCATCACTTTCAGCATTCAAATGTTTGTAAAATGGCTAGCGCAATATTAGGCTTTATTAGTTGAGTGACACCAATGTAATTTGCTAGATTATTGTCATTAAATGCACTGTTGAAAATGTGGTTTTACCGGAATAAAGTAGCCTAAGCTACCGCCTGAGACACTACTCTCATTTGGCTACAGGCTATAGCCTACCTGCTGATCAGGGCTTAGGCTACATTCCATTTGATGTTGATTGTTCAGGTTCACAATCGCCAATCGTTTTGGTAGTTTTGGTTTAAACAATTACTGAATATGGTCATTTTTAGATATACAAGGGATAGTTGATCATTTCATAATGAGGACAGCAATCGCTTCTGCTACCGGCACTGCATGGTCAAAGTGGAGGAGAAGAAAAGTTCACCCTATAAAAACCTCCAAACGTCTAAACTATTCGATTTTGAGAATGGGTGAAATCCGAAGTTGTGCTATATATTCATTGGCTATGTCATAGCTAATTTTTAAAGATAAATATTGATACATTACTAGCGCAAACACTTTGAATTAGCAAAAATTACATTTATTTAGTGGGTGATGGTGATTTCAATGCTGCATACATTTCTTTGGTACCCTTCCCCAGATCTGTGCCTCGACACAATCCTGTCTCGGAGCTCTACGGACAATTCCTTCAACCTCATGGCTTTGTTTTTGGTCTGACATGCACTGTCAACTGTGGGACCTTATATAGACAGTTGTGTGCCTTTCCAAATCATGTCCAATCAATTGAATTTACCACAGGTGGACTCCAATCTTAAGGAGGATCAATGGAAACAGGATGCACCTGAGCTCAATTTCTAGTCTCATAGCAAAGGGTCTGATTACTTATGTAAATGAGGTATTTCTGTTTTCTAGTTTTTCTAAATGTGCAAAAAAAATCTAAAAACCAGTTTTCGCTTTGTCATTATGGGCTATTGTGCGTAGATTGATGGGGGACATAAAAAGAAAATCAATTTTAGAATAAGGCTGTAACGTAACAAAATGTGGAAAAAGGAAGGGGTCTGAATAATTTCCGAATGCACTGTTCATATCGAATCGTCTTGAAAGGGAAATATGCACATCCCTAGATAGCAGGCAAGGATACACATCCAATGTTTATTGCCTTCTTGGGCTTTGAGCATGCTGCTGCTTCACTCGCTAACCCAGAGTTCTGCGTGCACTGTGGGGCTCTGCCTGCAAACTCCCTTCTCTGTCAAGTGAGCAGGGCTAACCCCAAACGACTCGTCACCCACAAAACCTGGGAGGAGGAAATGGAATACTGGACCCTCGACTCGCTGTATCATACCGAAACTGCGGGGGCGTGGATGACGAGCACCTCAATATTGATGAAGAAGAAATAGTAATCAAAGAGGGAGAGGAGGAAGGGGAGAGTCAAAACCAAGGTCAAGGTTCGAGACTCTCCTCTGCCCTCAGTGCAGTATCGGCTCCCAATGAAACGTTCAGGCTTAACGGTCTGTAAACAGGCAGTGGCTGGACTTGGTATTGACTGACCCGCACCCATAGGGGATGGTAGCGCCAAAAGGGACTGGTTCGATGGGAAGAAACTCCCCTCTCGCATCATACCGGGGAACAAACTCTTCCCAGTGGTCCCAGCATGCGTGGCGTAAGCCAAACTTAACTGTGACAAGCCCCTGTCCAGCCAGGTCCAAACCAGGCACTTTGTTTGCAAACATCCACGGCATGGAGGAATTGGGCCTCGGCAAGCATCCGGTGGTCGAGCAGTCACTGGCTAGCCACTTCAACCCAAGTGCCTTGTCTATGACCAGCACTGCTCTCCCTGGGAAGACGGAGCTCTTTGCCGCCTCCATATTTCAAAAGGTCTGCGTTGCTGCGGCACGTTCAGTATGGGCATACCAGGCCAATTTTCTACAAGAGATGAGCACTCTCTTAGTCAAAGGCACAGCCAACCAAGACCAATGGTGTGAGATCTGTGAGCCTCTAGGGATGCCTTCCAAGGCTGTTGGCACACCATGAGCAATGTGGTGGTATGGGGGGAGAGACCTATCGTGCTGAAGAAGCCGTTTGGGCCTTCTGTCACAGTGCGAACTTCGCAAGAAAGAAGGTGAAGCCTTCAACTTCTGTTTGCCCCGGAGGCCTGGGAACTGTGGCAGCCCAGTCTCCCCTCCAAGAGCAGAGGCTTCGCGGGAGGGATTGGGGAAACTGGCTGGCACCACGGTTTTCCATAATGCAAAACCCCCAGCGACACAGCAGGCTGCCAACCCACAGTTTGGCTCTCCTAACAGAAGCCGACAGTGGGATAAGCGGTCCTTCTCTGCTACCGCATCGGGGTCCCACCCCTGCGACTCCCCGGGAGGGATGATGGGATGTCAGACCTAGGGAAACGTCCCCAGCTGTAGAGAGGGGCAGCCAACACTTCACCCCCCCTCCCCCCATCAAAATGGGGGAGATGCCCATCTGTGCTCCTAGAACACTACCCCTCGTGCAGCATTTCCTTTCTCACTCAACCCCCGAGTGCTCCCCGTGCCACTGCTCTACCTTCTGCGCTCTCACAACCAACCGAGGTAGGAAGACAACTTGCCAGTTGGCACCGAGCTCCCCAAATCCTAGTGTTTAAACACTAGCATTTGTAATAAAGAAGTCTCTGTCGTGTCCAGGTGTCTTGCTAAGGGTACAGAGCAAAATTACGCCAAAGGGGCAACTCGCTCCAATGCCACCAGAGGGCTCTCCTGAACCACTGGTGAGCAAGAGTCTTCCGACTTGTGGGCAACGTGCTGCAAGGGCAGGGATCTTAGTCTCTGGCACTCCCCCAGTGTTTTCCATATGCTCCGGCCGTCGGCTAAAAAGCCGATCTAAAGCGACTCGTCAATTCCGTATGCCTACGCTCAACGTGCTGGCTTGTTCGCGAACGAACGGCTCTTTTTAGGTGAACGGAACCGAATCACATCAGTGAGAGCCATTCATTGGTTCCCTAATTTGCATACTGATAAGGCTTCTACTGATTTTTGTAATTATCTGCAGATAAATTCTGAAAACATTCGATAAAGATGTTGAATCCTCACTGCAGGAACAATAGGTAGTGGAGAGCGAGCCTTATTCTGGTCCAAAATATGATAAAAGAAAGCGGATTGAAGGTTATAAAAGCTAATGTCATGATACTTATATGGTATTAATAAATATATTGATATAGGCCTACTGGTTTGATTAAAGTGTTAACAATTATCACGTTTTAAGGAAGACCCAGATGCAGACAGTGTCGAAGTAACAAAAGTTTATTACTAGAACAGGGGGCAGGCAAAACGACAAGTCAAGGGCAGGCAGAGGTCAATAATCCAGATCAGAGTCCAAATGGTACAGAACGGCAAGCAGTCTCAGGGTCAGGGCAGGCAGAGGTCAGTAATCCAGTGTGGTGGGACAAGGTACAGGACGGCAGGCAGGCTCAGGGTCAGGGCAGGCAGAGTGGTCAAAACCGGGAAAACTATAAAACAGGAACTTTAGAAAAGACAGGAGCAAGGGGAAAAACGCTGGTAGGCTTGACAAACAAAACAAACTGGCAACAGACAAACAGAGAAAACAGGTATAAATATGATGGGGAAGATGGGCGACACCTGGAGGGGGATGGAGACAATCACAAAGACAGGTGAAACAGATCAGGGTGTGACAGAAACCCCCTTCCCCCCCTCTAGGGGCACCACCTGGCGTCCTACCTGGGCGCATACCTTGTTGACTGGGGAGCCGGCGTTGGAACTAAGAGATGAGGCCTGGGTCCAGGATGACCCTAGCGGGGACCCAGCACCTCTCCTCCAGGCCATAATCCTCGCAGTCAACCAGGTACTGGAATCCCCTGCCCCGAGGTCAAACCTTCAGTAGACGCCTCACCGTGTACGCCGGATGGCCGTCAATGAAACGGGGGAGAGGGGTGGGCCTGGAAACAGGAGACAAAGGGCTGTGAGACATGGGTTTGATTTTAGACACATGAAAAGTGGGATGTATACGGCGGGTACAGGGCAACAGAAGACAAACAGCAGAGGGGCAAATGACCTTGGAGTTTGCAGGAACAGGCCGGACCGGGCTGGCGACGCGCACCACTGGCTTGGTGCGGGGAGCAGGAACAGGCCGGACCGGGCTGGCGACGCGCACCACTGGCTTGGTGCGGGGAGCAGGAACAGGCCGGACCGGGCTGGCGACGCGCACCACTGGCTTGGTGCGGGGAGCAGGAACAGGCCGGACCGGGCTGACAACGCGCACCACTGGCTTGGTGCGGGGAGCAGGAACAGGCCGGACCAGGCTGACGACACGCACCACTGGCTTGGTGCGGGGAGCAGGAACGGGTTGGGCCGTACTGGGAACACGCACCACTAACTTAGTGTGGGGAGCAGGAACGGGTTGGGCCGTACTGGGAACACGCACCACTAACTTAGTGCGGGGAGCAGGAACGGGTCGGGCCGGACTGGGAACACGCACCACTAACTTAGTGCGGGGAGCAGGAACGGGTTGGGCCGTACTGGGAACACGCACCACTAACTTCGTGCGGGGAGCAGGAACGGGCCTGACCGTACTGGGAACACACACCACTGGCTTTGTGCGGGAATCAGGAACGGGCTGGACCGGACTGGTGACACACTCCACTTGCTTGGTGCGAGGAGCGGGACTGGGTTTCCTCATAAACCTCCGCTCCCTCTGCTGCCTACTCAGTTCCTCTCGCCGTGCCTCCACACTCTCCTTCTCCCTCCTGACCAATGGCCCCCGTAACCTGGTGGCCTCCTCTCCTAGTCCACAAACTCGCCCTGTAGCTGCCTCCAGCAGCCCCGTCGTCCATGCCGTGTGCCCCCCCACATTTTTTATTGGGGTTGCCTCTCACCTGTCCGACGACGGCCCGGTTGGCGCCGCTTCTCCTCTCCTGCCTGGGCATCCTCCCTCATCGCCCTCCGGTAGCGGACGGCCTCCTCCTCAGTGATCTTCCCCCAACCGAGGAGGACATCCACTAGCGTTACCTCCGGCGTTTGCTCCTGGACACGCTGCTTGGTCCTTATTTGGTGGGATCTTCTGTCACGATCGTTGTAAGAGACGGACCAAGGCACAGCGTGATATGCGTACATCTTTTAATGAGTACTTAATGACACTAACAAAACAACAAAACGATACGTGAAGTCCTAGGGTTAACAAAACACAAACGTCTCCGGAACAAGATCCCACAAATGACAAGTGCAAAACAGGCTGCCTAAGTATGGTCCCAATCAGAGACAACAAGCAACAGCTGCCTCTGATTGGGAACCACCCCGTCCAACATAGAAACACATGAACTAGAACATGAACAAAGAACATACAACATAGAAACTATAGTCATGTCTTTCTACTCAATACCACAACTCATTTTACCAATCTTGGAGGTAAAGTCTTTAAAGTTTTCAATAAGGCCACAGAAATAGAGCTTGTTGAGATGGTGATAACAGATGTGTCACTCACAAGGTGGGGCACAGTTCACGACGGAAGAGCAATATACGGATTGTGGTCTCCACAGCTCCGCCACGCTCATACAATACTAGTCAAAAGTTTGGACACACCTACTCATTCCAGGGATTTTCTTTATTTTTACTATTTTCTACATTGTTGAATAATAGTGAAGACATCAAAACTATGAAATATGAAATAACACATGTAATAACCAAAAAAGTGTTAAACAAATCAAAATATATTTTATATTTGAAATTCTTCAAAGTAGCCACCCTTTGCCTTGATGACAGCTTTGCACACTCTTGGCATTCTCTCAACCAGCTTTATGAGGTAGTCACCTGGAATCCATTTTAATTAACAGGTGTGACTTGTTAAAAGTTAATTTGTGGAATTTCTTTCCTTCTTAATGCGTTTGAGCCAATCAGTTGTGTTGTGACAAGGTAGGGGTGATATACAGAAGATAGCCCTATTTGGTAAAATACCAAGTCCATACTATGGCAAGAACAGCTCAAATAAGCAAAGAGAAACGACAGTTCATCATTACTTTAAGACATGAAGGTCAGTCAATAAAGAACATTTCAAGAACTTTTAAAGTTTCTTCAAGTGCAGTCGTAAAAACCATCAAGCACTATGATGACACTGGCTCTCATGAGGACCGCCACAGGAATGGAAGACCCAGAGTTACCTCCGCTGCAGAGGATAAGTTCATTAGAGTTACCAGCCTCAGAAATTACAGCCCAAATAAATGCTTCACAGAGTTCAAGTAACAGACACATCTCAACATCAACTGTTCAGAGGAGACTGCATGCATCAGGCCTTCATGGTCGAATTGCTGCAAAGAAACCACTACTAAAGGACATCAATAAGAAGAAGAGACTTGCTTGGGCCAAGAAACACGAGCAATGGACATTAGACTGGTGGAAATCTGTCCTTTGGTATGATGAGTCCAAATGTGAGATTTTTGGTTCCATCCGCTGTGTCTTTGTGAGATGCAGAGTAGGTGAACGGATGATCTCCGCAAGTGTGGTTCCCACCGTGAAGCATGGAGGAGGAGGTGTGATGATGTGGGGGTGCTTTGCTGGTGACGCTGTCAGTGATTTATTTAGAATTCAAGGCACACTTAACCAGCATGGCTACCACAGCATTCTGCAGCGATACGCCATCCCATCTGGTTTGCGCTTACATTTACATTTACATTACATTTTAGTCATTTAGCAGACGCTCTTATCCAGAGCGACTTACAGTTAGTGCATACATAAAAAAATTTCATACCCCCTGTGGGAATCAAACCCACAACCCTGACGTTGCAAACGCCATGCTCTATCAACTGAGCTACATCCCTGCCGGCCATTCCCTCCCCTACCCTGGGCGACGCTGGGCCAATTGCACGCCGCCCATGGGTCTCCCGGTCGCGGCCGGCTACGACAGAGCCTGGATTCGAACCAGGATCTCTAGTGGCACAGCTACCACTGCGATGCAGTGCCTTAGACCACTGCGCCACTCGGGAGACTAGTGGGACTATCATTTCTTTATCAACAGGACAATGACCCAACACACCTCCAGGCTATGTAAGGGCTATTTGACCAAGAATGAGAGTGATGGAGTGCTGCATCAGATGACCTGGCCTCCACAATCACCCGACCTCAACCAAATCGAGATGGTTTGGGATGAGTTGGACCGCAGAGTGAAGGAAAAACAGCCAACAAGTGCTCAGCATGTGGGAACTCCTTCAAGACTGTTGGAAAAGCATTCCAAGTGAAGCTGGTTGAGAGAATGCCAAGCGTGTGGAAATCTGTCATCAAGGCAGATTTGATGAATTTAAAATCTAAAATCTATTTTGATTTGTTTAATACTTTTTTGGTTACTACGTGATTCCATATGTGTTATTTCATAGTTTTTGATGTCTTCACTATTATTTTACAATGTAGAAAATAGTAAAAAAAGAAACCTTTGACTGGTACTGTAAATTACTTCAAACTGCTAACAGTGCTTCATGCATTGATGCACTTTCTGCCCTTCTTTCGGAATTGTCACATCCTTGTCAGGACAGACAATATGACTGTGGTGGCATACATCAACCACCAGGGTGGCACTCGTTCTCTGCATCTACACAGACCAACTGTCAAGATTATTCTGTGGAGCAGGGCACACCTACTTTCGCTACGCACGACTCATGTCCCAGGCGTATTGAATGTGGGAGCTGACTTGTTGTTCAGAGGAAATCTCTAGGTGGTGAACCAGATCTTGGATCTTCGCATTGCACAAAGACACGCACTGCCCGTTGTTCATTGCGATAGCGAGATATGCAGCACTGGGTCTAGACGAGCTGTCACGCCCTTGGCCACGGGTGATGCTCTACGCATTTCCTCCTCTATGCTTGATTCTCCCCACTCTGAACAGAGTGAGAGAGCAAGGATTATCCCTGATATTGGTATCCCCTCGATGGCCTGGCAGACTCAGGTTTGCGAAAATCATTCTCTTGCTTTACGACAAGCACGGGCAACTTCCGTTACGCAGGGATCTGTTGACCCAGGCGAACTGAGAGGGATTTTCCACCCTCACCCGGAAACCATTGCCCTCTGGGCCTGGCCCGTGAGAGGATGAATCTGAATATGACAGGCTTGCCTCTCTGAGTCATTGAGACTATCCAGAGTGCAAGAGCCCCTTCTACACTCGCACTGTATGGAAACAAGTGGTGTTATTTTCAGAAGTGTTCTTGGGACCTGTCTGTTGTGCTTGAGGCGATTTCTCAGCAACCTTTTGAGCCACTGGAAAGCGTGGAGTTGAAATATCTCTCCTTCAAGAAGGCTGCTGATTGCCCTTACATCCGCAAAGCAAGTGAGTGAGCTGCACGCACTGTCAGTCCACCATTCGTGCCTACAGTTTGCCCCAGGGTTTTCCAAGGTAACATTGTTACCGAACCCCGTCTTTATGCCTATGGTCAGCGGCAATTGCAATTTTCTTCACCCGCCGCCCTTCAACTCTACGGAAGAAGGGCATCACCACCGTTTATGTCCAGTACGTGCGTTAGGCATCTACTTGGAAAGAATGAGAGCATGGCTCAAGAATAACCAACTCTTCTGGTCCCGGGCGCCCCCTTGCAAAGGTGGGCCCATCTCTCGTCAACGGCTATCCCATTGGATAGTGGAGGTTATTATTATGACTTTATAATAGCAAGGGTTTACAGCCCCCGGAGGGCCTGATGGCTCATTCCACCAGAGGTTTGGCTACCTCTTGGGCACTGTTCAAAGGCATCGCTTTACAAGAGATTTCCAAGGCGGCATGTTGGGCCACCCCTCATTGTCACGCCCTGGCTCTGGGACTCTTATATGTTGAGCCAGGGTGTGTAGATTTTATGTGTTTGTGTTTCTATGTTAGGATCTAGTTCATGTGTATCTATGTTGGCCGGGATGGTTCTCAATCAGAGGCAACGAGAATCAGCTGTTGCTTGTTGTCTCTGATTGGGAACCATACTTAGGCAGCCTGTTTGGCACAGTGTATTGTGGGATCTTGTTCCGTGTATGGTTAGTGTTTGTTACCAAGGACTTCACGTATCGTTTTGTTGTTTTTGTTCGTGTGGTGAATATAATAAAGTATGTTCGCATTCCACGCTGCGCATTGGTCTACTCCTTTCGACGATCGTGACAGAAGATTCCACCAATACTGGACCAAGCAGCGTGTTTCGGAGCTAACGCCGGGTAAGGAGATGGAGAAGTTGGTGATGGCCCAGTTGGCGATGGCCCGGCCTGTTCCTGCCCCTCGCACCAAGCCAATGGTGCGCGTTGCCAGCCCGGCCTGTTCCTGCTCCCCGCACCAAGCCAATGGTGCGCGTCGCCAGCCCGGCCCGGCCTGTTCCTGCTCCCCGCACCAAGCCTATGGTGTGCGTCGTCAGCCCGGTCCGGCCCATTCCTGCTCCCCGCACCAAGCCTGTGGTGCGCATCGTCAGCCCGGTCCGGCCCGTTCCTGCTCCCCGCACCAAGCCAGGGGTGCGCGTCGTCAGCCCGGTCCGGCCCGTTCCTGCTCCCCGCACCAAGCCAGGGGTGCGCGTCGTCAGCCCGGTCCGGCCCATTCCTGCTTCCCGCACCAAGCCTGGGGTGCGTGTCGTCAGTCCGGCACAGCCCGTGCCCGTTTCACCGGTGCCTAGTCAGGTACCGGTCAGCTGCTCCACACCGGAGCCTAAGCAATCCGCTCCACCGATGTCCAGTCCAGCTCCAGCCAGCGGGGCCAGACCAGACCAGGGGCACTACGGGGGGGTTATTAGAGGGTGGTGGTCACGCCCGGAGCCGGATCAGCCTCCGAGGAGGAATGCCCACCCGGCCCTCCCCTGTTCTGTTTATGTTTGGCGCGGTCGCAGTCCGCGCCTTTGGGGGGGTACTGTCACTTCCTGGCTCTGGGACTCTTATATGTTGAGCCAGGGTGTGTAGATTCTATGTGTTTGTGTTTCTATGTTAGGATCTAGTTCATGTGTATCTATGTTGGCCGGGGTGGTTCTCAATCAGAGGCAACGAGAATCAGCTGTTGCTTGTTGTCTCTGATTGGGAACCATACTTAGGCAGCCTGTTTGGCACAGTGTATTGTGGGATCTTGTTCCGTGTATGGTTAGTGTTTGTTACCAAGGACTTCACGTATCGTTTTGTTGTTTTTGTTCGTGTGGTGAATATAATAATGTATGTTCGCATTCCACGCTGCGCATTGGTCTACTCCTTTCGACGATCGTGACACTCATACTTTAACCAACTGGACATCACTGCACCTTCATTTGCGCATGCTGTCCTCAGTGTCGGAGCCTATGAGGGGTGATGCTGTTGGAACTACCCTGGCTTTGGAGAGCATGTCTGCGTTACGGGAGTTGGCCAAATCCCATAGTGAGACATCTAAACAAGTATTTGAAATATAAATCCTCAAGGTTACTTATGTAACCCCGGTTCTTTGAGAATATGAGTGAGATATCTCACCGCTTTTCCCTGTTCGCAAGAATGCAAGGAAGAGGCATGCTCGAGAATGGCCAGTTTGGCTGGTGAGTGGCTCCCTGTCTGTCTCCAACAGACGCTGTGTGATTGGTTACACGCCTTGTATTGACTGCTCACAGTGGGAGTTAGAGTGTAAAAGTGGTTCTATGGAGGAATATAAAGAAAGAAATACAGGGTATCTCTGGAATGGCAGTATAGGCAAGATATAATGTACATGCACGTACTGCATAATGTTGTATGAGTGCTAGGAATAGCTTATACCAGGTAGGATACAGTAATCACATAATATCTATGCATTGCTATAAACACTATAATGACCAGAAAGCAATTCCACAATTGGAGGACTAAATACAATGCAGCGTACAGGTGAATAATGCACACAACAGAGAATAACCACTGATAAGCATAGGCCAGATCTACAACAATGTAATGAGAAAAATAGTAGCTGGACTAGCAACTTAAACGTGACTGCAATGTAACTAGGGTCTGCGCATGTGCACAAAACCACGACCAGTGTAGAATAGTAACTGCGCCATGAGGAAAGGGGCACAGGCTAAATTAGACTACATGCTACTACTAGGGCTACATACAGTGCATGGTTGCATGAGGCTGCAAAAAGGTTGTAAATGTCCATAAACATGACTATGAGCATATACAGACTATGAACAGAATAATATTACCTCTGAAATGATACATGTGAGCTACACCAGGCCTAACGAGCTAGCATTACTAGCTAAGATCTTGGCTTAGCTGGCTAGCAGTAGCATGCAGTGATGCCAATTTAGCAAATTTGTTGCTAGATTTAGCAACTTTTCAGACTACCCTGGCAACTTTATTTTCAAACAGCACCTAGCAACAAATTTAGCTACTTTTAAACATGTATTTGGAACTTTTAGCAACTTTTGAAAAGTGACTCAAATGCTAAAATGCACACATTTTCCCTCTAAATGACACAAAAACGATTTTCTCAGTCACAACACACGTGCCTGGCTGCAAAAGTGCATTGTGAGTGACGTCAACAGCAGGCGCTCAGCTCGTGCACAGGCTAAGCAGCACAACAACCTGGAGAGAGATGCCTAGCGCACACATCATTATTTGACTTAAGTTGCTTGTTCAATAAGATAGCATATATACCTTGTTATTAGCTTGCACCTGTAATTGTTGATCAGTTAGGTAGCATGTTAACTAAATACCAATACACTGCTTAAAACTATAATTGTTCAGAATGTGTAGGTTTACTAGTTAATAAGAAAATAAAATGTAATAGTTCAAAAATGTGTCATGTGTAATTGTTCAATAATTAAATGTGTTGTGTTTAAAAAATAAAAATATCTGATCATATAAAATGTGTTTTTACAAATAAAAATATGTGATAATAAACAAATCTAAACTAACAAATGTGAAATCATATTTGTCGCCGACATGGCCAGTCAATTTGAGTAACATTATTGTGTATTCTACGTAATTACGCAGTTTTACGTTATTACGTAATGACGTCATCACGCAGTGACATCACAACGTCATTTAGCAACTTTTAGCAACAAATCGACCTGCCTCTAGCAACTTCCCCTGAAAATTAGTTGGCAACACTGGTAGCATGATGCACATGAACATTACTCTATAAACATTACAAACATGGTAAATATCTGAACTGCCTTTGCAACACCCAACTAAATATGCAATGACACATCACAGTATTTATACAAGTCAAATACAGATAATCTTGAGGAATAGTCAAGAGTCCATTCTCTTCTGACCACAATCTCACTCTAAGAGCAGGAGCGGAGTTCAGTGAGGTGCACGGGAAATAGCGGACTGTGATTGGCGGATACAAGTGGGGGGACTTGTAGGTACCACTAATAAGAAAATAAGGGGTGTTGGGCAAGTACAACAAACTACTAGTTCAGGGGTGCTTAAACTGCTTAAAAGGGCTGGCCTTTTCAACACAGTGTGTAGTCCACATGATGGTGTCCAAATGAAGACTTCCTAATGGCTGCTGTGGTGTCAGGTAGTAGATAATCACAGCTGGCTCTGAGAGCGGCTCCCGTTGTCACAGTCGCATTAAAATGGATGGAGAAGCGAGCGACTAAACAGTGCCAATGAGAGCCAGGAAACCTCTTCATATCACCATAGTGAACGTCTCTTCATCAAAAGAACATGTTTCTCTCATCTCCTTGTTGAACTCATCAACCTGCTGTGTCAGAAGCACATTATTAGCGAACGCTCTGAGCAGATTTTGATGGACATTCAGTAGAACTTTGAGAATGAATGAATAGCACCATTTAGCAAGAAACCTTGACCTTCTGACATACTACAAATCGTGTGTAAGTGTGTATTGCTCTTTTGTTGGTGTCAGACAGAGACCTATGTTTGCAGTGATAGTGGAGCCTCTGTTTTACATCTGCTAATGCTAATGAACGTACAGCGCACACCTTCCGCCACGCTCCAATTATTCCTTTTGTCTATCTTTGCCTCATTCACATGCAGAGAGAGAGAGAGAGAGAGAGAGAGAGAGAGAGAGAGAGAGAGAGAGAGAGAGAGAGAGAGAGAGAGAGAGAGAGAGAGAGAGAGAGAGAGAGAGAGAGAGAGAGAGAGAGAGAGAGAGAGATCTGTGCCAGCTCATTGTAGCGCAATGAGTGGCCTCGCAATTACACGCTAAAGTAGCGTTACACTGGCACATGAAATATTTTGGCTGGGGCTTTGGTCGAGTGGGTTACTCAAAAATGAATGGCTATCTGCGGAGATTCACGTGAAATGCCAGACCTCATTGATTTCCTAGCGAGGTAGGGTGGAATCACGGAGGACCATCAAAACATGTATACTTGTGGTCCTCTGTAGCTCAGCTGGTAGAGCACAGCGCTTGTAACGCCAAGGTAGTGGGTTCGATCCCCGGGACCACCCATACAAAAAAAAAAAATGTATGCACGCGTGACTGTAAGTCGCTTTGGATAAAAGCGTCTGCTAAATGGCATATTATTATTATTTATTATTATTTATTATTATTACTTCCCTTCATGTATACTTATAGAAAAGGTGTATCTGATCTGTCGTCTTGTTCACTGTTCCAGGACAATATAGCAGAAAGAGGAGAATTTTCACTCCCATTGACATCAATGCATGACTAAGTGAAAATTAAACTAAGTGGAAGTTAGGATTGGCCCCCCAAGTGAAAGGCGATTAAGCTGACTTCATGTCAGAAAAAATCCACTATCTGCAAGTGGTTGATCCTTGGCTTGAGTTGAAAAGTTTGAATCACTATTGGCTAAAATGGGTAACTTTCTGGTTCAAGATGACTGTTGGCAGTGCTTGAATTGGGCCAGAAAAATTGTGTGATGGTTTTATACAGGGCCGGTGCACAACGGTACAGATTTTACACCTAAAATGTTATACCTGAGTACTTGCACGTCTTACAGAATATTTGTTCTAAAAAATGAACACTGGTATTGCAACATTGAGATAAGTCCTGGCACCTAAAATGAGTGCTGGTGCCTTTTTCATTCTACTTCAAGCACTGACTGTTGGTAATATCCGCCATTGCTTGATATGACATACACCAGACATTTTAGAGTGACAGCTAATGTACAGCTAGCTTCATTGTAGAAAAGATGACTACTGCACACTCCGTATTAACTGATGTGCAGCTAGCTTCATTGTAGAAAAGATGACTACTGCACACTCAGTATTAACTCATGTGCAGCTTCCGGAAGAAACCTGCAATACCTGGACACATCCTTCACACGATACAAATCCTCTCTATTGATAGACATCGGATTTCCTAAACCTCTTGCATTATTTCCTCATTTTGGCCCATTTAAATTACATAACCACAGAGGATTATGGATCATTCTCTGAGGAGGTGGTTTAATGAAAGCAGCTTCAGCCAGTCTCTTTGTAGATATTGAGATTTTCCACTGTTAGGGGGAATGAGTAATAAGGCTTTGCCTCACTTTATTGATTTAATAACGGAGAGGATTTTAGTTACGTAAACATGTGTATTTCAGTCAGGTGGGAGGGTGTGCGCGTGTGTGTCAGTATGTGTGTGTATGAAGATTTCTTTCTTTGAATGCACTTTACTCTAGGTAACATGTTTTCAAGGTTCACATACTCTGTGTGCTGTAGGTACATGTATGAGCATTAGCGTTTGCCATTATATTAAACACGTGTCTTCTCTTCACGTGTACTGAGTCATGCCACATACCGCATGACGGCCTGCATTGAACCCAGGTGATACTCATATTGTGATAAACAACCATGTCTTATTCACCGTGAGTGAACTGGATAGGCTACAGTAGTATGCTAACGCTAGTTATGCTAATAGTGGCACTGACAAAATGTCCACGTCGTTGCAAAATTCTTAGGTCGTAAACGATTGTCGGACCTCTTGGCTCGTTCAGTGTGACAGGGTCTTGGTCTGCCGATTTAAGTACCACTACGTGCGGTCGTAGGCTCCGACAAAGTTCTTGCGGTGTCCCAAATTTTGAGCCTTTATCGTGTAGTGTGGCTGGTGTTATGAGCCAATCCTGGTGACTGACCAATAGGAACACGGCCGGCAATAAGTATACACACAATAGGATGTTTATTGTGAATAGTCAGATTAATATAATAGTTTAAACGTCTACATGCTTTGCAAGAAGAACGATTTCCCTAATGTTGTTTACATGACATCTGAAATCAGTCTACCTGATGGGATTTTGATCAATGCACATCAAGTCGCCAATCAAAATAAACATTCTACCACAGCAATCATGTTACTTCTGGGAAGCCTGTTTGAATCTGAGTTCAGATATAAATAGTTTTCACATGCAAACTTTATATAAGATACTTTCAGTTTTTCCAAACTCACTTCACTCGCGGATAAGAGAGAGGCTTGTGCTGTGGGTGCTGGCAGATCAAATACATCGCTGCAGTTGATGTAGCCTTTGTAGGCTGACGTAGCCTTGCAAAACAATCGCAGAATGTGATATCAGAACTGAAGCAAATCGTACAATTTGGGCAGGTTGTTATCAAGATTTTTATTTGGTAACATCGCACAGTGTGACATGGATTATCGTAGAAGACTGAATCCGACGAACAGTATTTTCAGAAAGTATTCACACCCCTTGTCTTTTTCAAAATGTTCAAAACCCATAAAGTGGAATTACGTTTATCTTTTCTTTTTTAGTAAAAAATGAAAAGCTGAAATGTCTTGCGTCAGTAAGTATTCAACCCCTTTGTTATGGCAAGCCTAAATAAGTTAATTAGTTAAAATGTGCTTAACAAGTCACATAATAAGTTGCATGGACTCCGTGTGCAATAATTGTGTTTAACATGATTTTTGAATGACTACCTCATCTCAGTACCCCACACATACAAGTATCTGTAAGGTCCCTCATTCGAGCAGTGAATTTCAAACACAGATTCAACAAAAAAGACCACGGAGGTTTTCCAATGCCTCACAAAGAAGGGCACATATTGGTAGATGGGTACAAATAAAGAAATCTGACATTGAATATCCCTTTTTGAAAATTGTGAAATTATTAATGACACTTTGGGTGGTGTATCAATACACCCAGTCATTACATAGATACAGGCATCCTTCCCAAATCAGTTGCCGGAGAGGAAGGAAATCGCTCAGGGATTTCACCATGAGGCCAATGGTGACTTTAAAACAGTTACAGAGTTCAATGGCTGTGATAGGATAAAACTGAGGATGGATCAACAACATTGTAGTTACTCCACAATACTAACCTAAATGACAGAGTGAAAAGAAGGAAGCCTGTACAGAATAAAAAAATATTCCAAAACATGTAACAAGGCACTAAAGTAATACTGCAAAAAAAAATTGGCAAAGCTATTAACTTTTTGTCTGGAATAAAATCCAATACATAGTGGGTATGCTTGTAATCGTTAAGGACTGGGGAGTTTTTCAGGATAAAAAATAAACAGAATGGAGCTAACACAGACAAAATCCTAGAGGAAAACCTGGTTCAGGCTGCTTTCCACCAGACACTGGGAGATGAATTCACCTTTCAGCAGGACAATAACCTAAAACACAAGGCAAAATCTACACTGGAGTTGCTTACCAAGAAGACAGTGAATGTTCCTGAGTGGCCGAGGTACAGCTGCTTGAAAATCTATGGCAAGACTTTAAAATGGTTGTCTAGCAATGATTAACAACCAATTTGACAGAGCTTGAAGAATTTTGAAAATAATAATGGCCAAATATTGGACAATCCAGGTGTGGAAAGCTCTTAGAGACTTACCCAGAAAGACTCACAGCTGCAATCACTGCCAAGGTGATTCTAACGTATTGACTCAGGGGTGTGAATACTTATGTAAATTAGATATTTCTGTATTTCGTTTTCAATACATTTGAAAAAAATTCTACAAACATGTTTTCTCTTTGTCATTATGGGATGTTGTATGTAGATAGATGAGAAAAAACATATATTTAATTCATTTTGAATTCAGGCTGTAACACAACAAAATGTGGAATAAGTCAAGGGGTATGAATACTTTCTGAAGTGGTCAAAAGTTTTGAGAATGACACAAGTATTGGTCTTCACAAAGTTCGCTGCTTCAGTGTTATAAGATATTTTTGTCAGATGTTACTATGGTATACTGAAGTATAATTACAAGCATTCCATAAGTGTCAAAGGCTTTTATTGACAATTATATTAAGTTTATGCAAAGAGTCCAAATTTGCAGTGTTGACCTTTCTTTTTCAAGACCTCTGCGATCCGCCCTGGCATGCTGTCAATTAACTTCTGAGCCACATCCCATTCTTGCATAATTAATGCTTGGAGTTTGTCAGAATTTGTGGGTTTTTGTTTGTCCACCCGCCTCTTGAGGATCGACCACAAGTTCTCAATGGGATTAAGGTCTGGGGAGTTTCCTGGCCATGGACCCAAAATGTCGATGTTTTGTTCCCCAAGCCACTTTTGCCTTATGGCAAGGTGCTCCATCATGCTGGAAAAGGCATTGGTCATCACCAAACTGTTCTTGGATGGTTGGGAGAAGTTGCTCTCGGAGGATGTGTTGGTACCATTCTTTATTCATGGCTGTGTTCGTAGGCAAAATTGTGAGTGAGCCCACTCCCTTGGCTGAGAAGCAACCCCACACATGAATGGTCTCAGGATGCTTTACTGTTGGCATGACACAGGACTGATGGTAACGCTCACCTTGTCTTCTCCAGACAAGGTGTTTTCCGAATGCCCCAAACAATCGAAAGGGGATTCATCAGAGAAAATTACTTTACCCCAGTCCTCAGCAGTCCAATCCCTGTACCTTTTGCAGAATATCAGTCTGTCCCTGATGTTTTTCCTGGAGAGAAGTGGCTTCTTTGCTGCCCTTCTTGACACCAGGCCATCCTCCAAAAGTCTTCGCCTCAATGTGCGTGCAGATGCACTCACACCTGCCTGATGCCATTCCTGAGCAAGCTCTGCACTGGTGGTGCCCCGATCCCGCAGCTGAATCAACTTTAGGAGACGGTCCTGGCGCTTGCTGGACTTTCTTGGGTGCCCTGATGCCTTCTTCACAACAATTGAACCTCTCTCCTTGAAGTTCTTGATGATCCGATAAATGGTTGATTTAGGTGCAATCTTACTAGCAACAATATCCTTGCCTGTGAAGCCCTTTTTGTGCAAAGCAATGATGACGGCACGTGTTTCCTTGCAGGTAACCATGGTTAACAGAGGAAGAACAATGATTTCAAGCACCACCCTGACATCACTGACATGATGGCAGCTGGTCCTTTTGTGGCAGGGCTGAAATGCAGTGGAAATGGTTTTTGGGGGATTAAGTTCATTTTCATGGCAAAGAGGGACTTTGCAATTAATTGCAATTCATCTGATCACTCTTCATGACATTTTGGAGTATATGCAAATTGCCTTCATCAAAACTGAGGCAGCAGACTTTGTGAAAATTAGTATTTGTGTCATTCTCAAAACTTTTGACCACGACTGTACAGTGTTGGAAGGGCTTTAGCAAGCAAGCTAGCATTCTTTTACCTAAACCATAATTCAAAGAGAGGGACGTGGCTACGCTAGCCCAGCTTAAGGAAGCAGTAAATCTGCCTGTGACTCATGTTATCTGATCGTTTGGTGCCATTTATTTTGCTCAGCAGACCGGGCCAAGTTACTCTCTTAAGCTCCCCACCACCAGGCAGCATGACATACTGGCTGACTGACTGCATTGTGGGGCTGTACTGCAGAGACAGGAGCACTCACACAGACAGGCTAAGAAATAGTGTCACCTTGATTTGACAAGGTTTAGCCTTGATTACAGTTCAAATTAGACCTGGATGCAAATAGTATTTGTTTTCCTGTCAATACTTTTAAGACTTTAAACACTTGATTGGGCCTGCATGAGTGCCAGATGGGCAGGGTTTGCACTTTTGGGATGATTCCATTAGTTTCATTTCACCAGACAATCTCAATCAAGCGCAGTGAAAGTGTTTGAAAGAAAACGGATACTATTTTGAACCAAGCGCTGGCTAGAATGGTCTATTCTAGTCAGTGCTGGTCTGACCAGCATGGTCTAGCTCAGGGATGGGCAACTTTGATGGGGGTGGGGGCCACAAAAAATCTGAACTCATCATGAGGGGCTACAGTGACTTGCGGGTCTGCGTACCCACATCCATACCCACACATGCAGTCAGAGCCGGCCCTAAGCGGAATTTATTTTCTTCCAGGGGCGCAACTTTCACTGGGGACGGGGGGGGGGGGGACATTACCCCAACCCCCCCACCCCCACACACACACACACACACACACACATTCTGAAATTGCATATTTGTCCACACCAATTTTATCATTGCACTGTGATAAAAAAACGTGGTGCCGGTGTGCTTTAGGATCATGCAGACACCTCAGAGCGGTCTGGAAGGTTGTTTTCCGGTTTCAGCTGGGTGGATTTAGGACCACACGGACACCACAGATCGTGCTGACAGGCTGTGTGAAGGAAAAGCTCCTGAAAGGCTGGCGTATAGGACCAGCACGGGAGAGATGAACAGAGGCAGCTGCTGTCTGTGTTGTGCTTTTTCTCAGAGTTGTAAAAGCAAGCAGAGCAGAAACGGGCTACTCTTTAGTTGACTGATCTAGCTGACAAGGTAACTGCTGTTTGACAGAAAAATAAGTTTGTATTTACCCAATGGTGCACTAGTAGTAACATGTTACTTTAGCTAATGTTTCATCCCCTCTTGACTGAAGTGAACGAACTACTAGCAGCTAGTTAGCTAGCTAGTAGCTACCACAGCCAGTTCAGCTCTAGCACAAAGCGTCTGCTAAATGGCATATTATATTATATTATATATTATAGCTAGCCTTTAGCTATCTGTCAGGTAACAGTATCTAGCAGCTGTTGTGTGTATGGAAATGTAGACTTTGTTTTGTCCCGTTTCAAAATAAGTACATTTGATGATGTACCTAGCTAGAGCTAGCCAAAAGTTGGCTAGCTATTATTTTTGCTCAATCACACTAGACTGTATGCACTTTTTTTTTTTTTTGTCATTTGGCAGACGCTCTTATCCAGAGCGACTTACAGGAGCAATTAGGGTTAAGTGCCTTGCTCAAGGGCACATCGACAGATTTTTCACCTAGTCGGCTCGGGGATTAGAACCAGTGTCCTTTCAGTTACTGGCACAACGCTC
Organism: Coregonus clupeaformis; assembly: GCF_020615455.1. Lineage (NCBI taxonomy): Eukaryota > Metazoa > Chordata > Actinopteri > Salmoniformes > Salmonidae > Coregonus > Coregonus clupeaformis. Next base: position 13,524,499 of record NC_059212.1, read on the forward strand.
TTAACCACTAAGCTACCTGTAAGTCGCTCTGGATAAGAGCGTCTGCTAAATGACTAAAATGTAAATGTAAAATGTAGACCTGAATCAAATGATGGAACCAGCTGGCAAACGATTGAAGATCAATATTCTGAAGTTGTTATTAGTCAGTATAGTAATGTAATGTTATTGGTCTGTCAGTTTCCCTAGCTTTTTTCCCCCTACTTTTCACACTGACATGGTATAAACAGCTCTACAGGCTTCACTGTCAAACGATGCTCATCGTGTCTTAGCAGGATCAGATGGTGACAGGTGTCCCAGCAGGGTCAGACAGCCAGGGAAGACCAGTCTATGGAGCTCAGGTGAATTTTGCAGTATATTATAACAATCAGTGAATGGATACAAAGTTCCATCTTGAGTTGATGGGTAGGCTACTGTCTGGGATCTGGGAATAATGGTCATTTAAATTATTGAACTATTGATTCTATTCATGGGTAATATAATGTAAAAATGTACACCAAGGTAATTCTTTGTCATGCCTCATCTGAGCAGGATCGGATGGTGACAGGGGCCTCATCAGGGTCAGGCAGCCAGGGAAGCCAGTCTGTGACGGTGCAGAGGTGAACTTTTGCCGATACAACACTTTATTATTTCTGTGCAGCAAACACTGGACAAGCAAGAAGCTTCAAAGATTGGAACTATTTTAAGGCAGTCAGACAAACCTCTAAAGTTGATTTCCAAACTGTATCAAGGGTTGATAGAGGCTTTTCCAGATGACACAAAACATGTAAAACAAAAATGTGAGGAAGACCTGGGAGACTATTGATGATGATGAATGGATACAGATATGTTAGAATGCTAAGTCATGTTCATATAATCTCAGACATAAATTACTGCAGTTTAAGGCCATCCATAGAATGTACTATATGCCAGTGAAACTGAATATCATGCACTCAGAAATGTTATTATTCTGCTGGAGGTGTAAGGCACAAAAGGGTAAATATTTGCATATGTTAGGGTCTTGTGAAGGATAGATGAATTCTGGCAAAGAATATGTCCTTTTATCTCAGCATGTCTACAGATTCTCCCTTTCCCTGTTTTTGTTTGCTTGGAAATGTTGATATTGGAGACTTATCAGAAGAAACTGTGTAACCTAGCATTTATAGCGGCTAAGAAATGCATTGCCATTAATTGGAAGGTTGGTTATCCTCCCACAGTGGATGGAAGAAATTTCAAGTTATGTACATTTACATTTACATTTACATTTACATTTTAGTCATTTAGCAGACGCTCTTATCCAGAGCGACTTACAGGAGCAATTAGGGTTAAGTGCCTTGCTCAAGGGCACATTAACGTCATTTAGCAGACGCTCTTAGCCAGAGCGACTCACAAATTGGTGCGTTCACCCTATAGCCAGTGGGATAACCACTTTACAATTTGGGGGGGGGGTTAGAAGGAATACTTTATCCTATCCCAGGTATTCCTTAAAGAGGTGGGGGTTTCAAATGTCTCCGGAAGGTGGTGAGTGACTCCGCTGTCCTGGCGTCGTGAGGGAGCTTGTTCCACCATTGGGGTGCCAGAGCAGCGAACAGTTTTGACTGGGCTGAGCGGGAGCTATGCTTCCGCAGAGGAAGGGAGCCAGCAGGCCAGAGGTGGATGAACGCAATGCCCTCGTTTGGGTGTAGGGACTGATCAGAGCCTGAAGGTACAGAGGTGCCGTTCCCCTCACTGCTCCATAGGCAAGCACCATGGTCTTGTAGCGGATGCGAGCTTCAACTGGGAAGCCAGTGGAGTGTGCGGAGGAGGGGGTGACGTGAGAGAACTTGGGAAGGTTGAACACCAGACGGGCTGCGGCATTCTGGATGAGTTGTAGGGGTTTAATGGCACAGGCAGGGAGGCCAGCCAGCAGCGAGTTGCAGTAGTCCAGACGGGAGATGACAAGTGCCTGGACCAGGACCTGCGCCGCTTCCTGTGTAAGGCAGGGTCGCACTCTCCGAATGTTGTAGAGCATGAACCTGCAGGAGCGGGTCACCGCCTTGATGTTGGCGGAGAACGACAGGGTGTTGTCCAGGGTCACGCCTAGGCTCTTCGCACTCTGGGAGGAGGACACAGCGGAGTTGTCAACCGTGATGGCGAGATCATGGAACGGGCAGTCCTTCCCCGGGAGGAAGAGCAGCTCCGTCTTGCCAGGGTTCAGCTTGAGGTGGTGATCCGTCATCCATACTGATATGTCTGCCAGACATGCAGAGATGCGATTCGCCACCTGGTTATCAGAAGGGGAAAGGAGAAGATTAGTTGTGTATCGTCAGCGTAGCAATGATAGGAAAGGCCATGTGAGGATATGACAGAGCCAAGTGACTTGGTGTATAGGGAGAAAAGGAGAGGGCCTAGAACCGAGCCCTGGGGACACCAGTGGTGAGAGCACGTGGTGCGGAGACAGCTTCCCGCCACGCCACTTGGTAGGAGCGACCGGTCAGGTAGGACGCAATCCAGGAGTGAGCCGCGCCGGAGATGCCCAGCTCGGAGAGGGTGGAGAGGAGGATCTGATGGTTCACAGTATCAAAGGCAGCAGACAGGTCTAGAAGGACAAGAGCAGAGGAGAGAGAGTTAGCTTTAGCAGTGCGGAGAGTCTCCGTGACACAGAGAAGAGCAGTCTCAGTTGAATGACCAGTCCTGAAACCTGATTGGTTTGGATCAAGAAGGTCATTCTGAGAGAGATAGCAAGAGAGTTGGCTAAAGACGCACGCTCAATAGTTTTGGAAAGAAAAGAAAGAAGGGATACTGGTCTGTAGTTGTTGACATCAGTGGGGTCGAGTGTTGGTTTTTTTGAGAAGGGGAGCAACTCTCGCTCTCTTGAAGACGGAAGGGACATGGCCAGCGGTCAAGGATGAGTTGATCAGCGAGGTGAGGTAGGGGAGAAGGTCACCGGAGATGGTCTGGAGAAGGGAGGAGGGGATGGGGTCAAGCGGGCAGGTTGTTGGGCGGCCTGCAGTCACAAGTCGCAGGATTTTATCTGGAGAGAGAGGGGAGAAAGAAGTCAAAGCATAGGGTAGGGCAGTGTGAGCAGGACCAGCAGTGTCATTAGACTTAACAAACGAGCATCGGATGTCGTCAACCTTCTTTTCAAAGTGGTTGACGAAGTCATCCACAGAGAGAGAGAGGGGGGATTCAGGAGGGAGGAAAATGTGGCAAAGAGCTTCCTAGGGTTAGAGGCAGATGCTTGGAATTTAGAGTGGTAGAAGGTGGCCTTAGCAGCAGAAACAGATGAAGAAAATGTAGAGAGGAGGGAGTGAAAAGATGCCAGGTCGGCAGGGAGTTTAGTTTTCTTCCATTTCCGCTCCGCTGCCCGGAGCTCTGTTCTGTGAGCTCGCAATGAGTCATCAAGCCACGGAGCTGGAGGGGAGGACCGAGCCGGCCGGGAGGATAGGGGACACAGAGAGTCAAAGGATGCAGAAAGGGAGGAGAGGAGGGTTGAGGAGGCAGAATCAGGAGATTGGAGGGAGAAGGATTGAGCAGAGGGAAGAGATGATAGGATGGAAGAGGAGAGAGTAGTGGGAGAGAGAGAGCGAAGGTTGCGGCGGCGCATTACCATCTGTGTAGGGGCAGAGTGAGTAGTGTGGGAGGAGAGTGAGAGAGAAAAGGAAACAAAGTAGTGGTCGGAGACATGGAGGGGAGTTGCAGTGAGATTAGTAGAGGAGCAGCATCTAGTGAAGATGAGGTCAAGCGTATTGCCTGCCTTGTGAGTAGGGGGGACGGTGAGAGGGTGAGGTCAAAAGAGGAGAGGAGTGGAAAGAAGGAGGCAGAGAGAAATGAGTCAAATGTGGACATAGGGAGGTTGAAATCCCCCAAAACTGTGAGGGGTGAGCCATCCTCAGGGAAGGAACTTATCAAGGCGTCAAGCTCATTGATGAACTCTCCAAGGGAACCTGGAGGGCGATAGATGACAAGGATATTAAGCTTAAATGGGCTATTGACTGTGACAGCATGGAATTCAAATGAGGAGATAGACAGATGGGTTAGGGGAAAAATTGAGAATGTCCACTTGGGAGAGATGAGGATTCCTGTACCACCACCCCTCTGACCAGATGCTCTCGGGGTATGCGAGAACACATGGTCAGACGAGGAGAGAGCAGTAGGAGTAGCAGTGTTTTCAGTGGTGATCCATGTTTCCGTCAGCGCCAGGAAGTCGAGGGACTGGAGGTTGGCATAGGCTGGGATGAAGTCAGCTTTGTTGGCAGCAGAACGGCAGTTCCAGAGGCTGCCTGCGACCTGGAACTCCACGTGGGTGGTGCGTGCAGGGACCACCAGGTTAGAGAGGCAGCAGCCACGCGGTGTGGTGCGTTTGTGTAGCCTGTGCAGAGAGGAGAGAACAGGGATAGGCAGAGGCATAGTTGACAGGCTGTAGCAAATGGCTACAAAAATGCAGAGGAGATCGGAATGAAATGGGCTAAGCATCTGGGAGCGGAGAGAGCAGGGCCTCCCTCACCAAAAACTTCTACCTCAGAAACTAAAATTGTTTCACTGAACCACCCGAACAAAAACTCTCCCAACTTCCGCTACATATACGTATCACTACATTTGTTTTATTACAAGATATATGTATTTATTAGGGATCCCCTTCAGCTACTCCTCCTGGGGTCCAAACACATTAAGGCACTTACATTACACATAAAACAAAAGATAAAACAGCACATCATATAACATTATTACACCACTACATCTCTACAATACAAAATGTATAATACCACCATACAACAATATTACAATGTACGTGTGTGTAGAGTGCGTGTGCTAGTGTTTATACAGTGCAACTTTCATAAGGTCTGGATGCCTTATATGGAATACTGTACGACAAAAGGAGTCTGTTTTGAAAACATGCCCACATCAGGGGAGATCCCTATTTAGGCAATCCCTAGCTGCTGGGCTGCTCGGTCCGGGCGTGCAGGTGGCTCGGGCTGGTTGGGCAGGCTGGCTGAAATTTGATATAGAGGATGTCTTTAATAAAGACAATCAAAAGTTAAGTCTTTATTTGTAAGAGTTGTTAATTTGTTAGGCTATTGGTTAAAGTTGCAACACAATATTGCTTATTGAATTATCATTGATCTAGTTCAGTCTTATTAATCAGTTAAACATATTTAATAATCTATTACCTAGCTTGATGACTGTGTGTCACGATCGTTGTAAGAACCGGACCAAGGCGCAGCGTGATAGACGTACATCTTTTAATGAGTACAAACAAAACGATACGTGACGTCTAAAGGTTAAACACCACAAACCTATACAGATCAAGATCCCACAATTAACTGTGCCAAACAGGCTGCCTAAGTATGGTTCCCAATCAGAGACAACGAGAATCAGCTGCCTCTGATTGGGAACCACCCTGGCCAACATAGATCCGCACGATCTAGAACATAAACCTAGAAAACTAAACATAGAAACTAACATCCTGGCTCAACATTAAAGAGTCCCCAGAGCCAGGGTGTGACACTGTGGGCATTTTTGCTTACTTTATGTTGCTCTAAATAGAGACTGCTAGAAGGGCCATGGGTCATATTAGATTGTGTAGAAATGCAGGATATGTGCTTTAGATGCCCCCCAAAATGGGAGGACCCCCAGACCCCGCCAAGTTATGTCCCCCCTACTTCTAAAATGAAAGATGTGCCCCAGATTTGTTTCATTTCCTGCAATTCTACACATTTTGCCATGGTTCAAAAAATGTAATGTTTTACAGCTAATTTCTTACAATTCTACACATTTTGCCCTGCCTTATGCCATGTTAATATGAAGTCTGAGTGAGAGTGACTAACAAAATCAATGGTGACCAGTTTATGTTGGTGTTGCTGGTCACCAGCAAAAACACAGCGAAGGCTGGTCACCAGCATTTTTTTCAGCAGGGTACATATAATATCAATAGAAATATGACTGTGAATTATACATTTTGTTCCAGTTAGAGGAAACTGCCCAATCACATCAGTCACGGGTGCTGTATCAATGTACCACATAAAACAGTGAAAGGAGATACCTATGGGTCAAAATGGACTGCTTCGAAGTACACACCATACTTTACCTACAAATGAGGACATACAAATGAAAACAAAAGCCACACTTCCCCCACATCATAGAATCTTCAATGAACTTCAAATGAAATTCAATGAGCCAACTCCTTTACTACAGATTATGAATTCCTTATCAGCTCCCATGTCATAATGTTGAGACCTCGTTTGTCACTCCAGCGGTAAACAACTGAGACACAAATGTCCCTCTGCCTCTGAGTAATTGTTGTTTACCAGGCCTATATGGCCCCCTTCTCCAACAAAACACATTAGCGCCAACTTGTGGAAGTCACCGGGGGTTAGCATAATCTAATCAATCACTACCTTGTTGTTTGAGCGTCGTGAGCCACTTTGGCACTCAGTTGGTATTTGATTCCCTTGTTTGCGACGAAGAAGGATTAAGTATGTAGTTCATCAAAGGGCGATCGGTTAGAGGATAGGACAGCTCTATCCACTCTCTCTTTCTCTCTCTGTCACTCTCACTCCCTCTCACTCTCTCCCGCTCTCTTGCTTGGCACCGTATCTTGCTTTTCTGATTCAACACAAGGCCTTCATCCACCTTCCACCCCTCCCTCCTTCCCTCCTCCCTTCATTATTCTCCACTCTGCCACTCAGTATGGAGGGCTTTGATTTTGCTCGAGGATAAGAATTGAAAAGGTCGTGCGTGTCTGTATCTCAACCTCTTCTGTCTCTTTCTCTCTCCCCATGTGTCACCCACTCCTTCCTCATCTCTCTTTCCCTTTGTCTTTCTCTTCTTGCTATTGGGCGGTTCTCATTTTGGAATCGGTAAATCTCTGTGTCATGCTGCACTCTTAGGACCTCATTCATTTCTCTATTGCTCTTGCTCTGTATCACCCTTTCTCCACTCAAATCCACTCATCTAATTTCCCTTTTGTCTTGCTCGCTCTCTTATTTACTCATTTTGTTGTTTTGAGAAAGCACTTTTTTTTTTTACATCTCCCTTACAATCCTTCTCCCTGTCAATCACCCTCCTCTCTGTATCCCCCCCTCACCTCTTTATTGTATTAGTAAATATATCAGTGCCATACTGTGCTCTCTGAGTACTTAGGCTACCTTGTTTTGCAGCTACAACACCCAGGGCCCGGGTCAGCATTTCTCCAGAGGGCAGTTGGCGGATACGTCAGGCCCCACCACTGAACCTGCCTCCCCTGGGCACCAGCTGCTTCTCTCACCACCTAGCGACCTTCACACGTTCAGGCCAGAGGCACACCAACACACACTGCCTCTTAAGTGAATGTGACTTGGTGATGGGCCCTGTTAGGGTTTGCAAAATGGCGGCCTTTCCTTCCTGATGACTGGTTTTGAACAGATTTTTATTTCAAAGGAAAAGCATAGATCAGGGCTTCCGGTGCATAACTTTCACAGATCCAATCAGTGATTACTTGAAGGAAGGGAGGGAGGGAGGGAATCAAACAGGACCATGGTCTGTGGTTTAGAGAGAGATGACTGAGCACCATCATCCACGATGTCTACACAGCATTGATCATCTGGCATAGTGGTTAAAACGTATACGTCTGATTTATGCTCAGCTGCTTTGACCAAACGCTTAGAACATTGCTTACTGAAATTGGCATCTAATCTAAGTTCACTGTGAGTTTTTTTTTCTTCAGTTTAGTCTAATCTTACAGCACCGTAGTTACTTTGTTGGCTGTGCGGTAGATTTGTTAGAAGTCTGATTTAAACACCATCTGTAGATGTATTGTGACGGATGCCTACACCAAAAGAGTGCCTCATATCACTGAACAAATCCTCTTTTGGCTTTTTCTTCAAAATAGCTAGAATTGAACAGCCCCTAGATGCTTCTCCTGGTAGCTTTTTACCACCATGAAAGAAAGGATTTTATTTGAATATATTAAAATACATGATACCGTTTCAATTATGTATAGTACATGTATACCATCATACTGTTAATCATCTCCAATGCTTATTTTGCCTTTGAAAACCACCGCAAAAAACCTGTCAGACAGCGCATTACATTAAAACCCGAGACCTTGCTAAACCAGCCCTCAGCTCGACTACGACAAGCTAATTAAAGGTGGCGACACTATTAACATCTAACACACTCCAAAACAAGACCAAATCAAATTCCCACCAGATTTTTTTTCTTCGTTGATTTGATTCGGGGGCGACTGTGGAAAAACGGCTTAAATCCAGCCGGCTGTATGTAAGCAAGGATGTATAATTAATGACAGCAGGGCTTGATACTAAACACTGAGTAATCTGGATCAAACGGCGCCCATGCCATGGAGGAGACCGTGAGCTGGGGGGGGGGAACCAGGGTTCTCTTTTACACTGCGGCCAACTGTACATTTGCTGTATTAAATGTTCATGTCATGTCTCTAGGGTTGAGGCTAGAAAACAAAATCCATTGGCTGAGTGGTTGTGCTTCTTTTTAGGATGTGTGTCAGTAGGATGTTGTTTTGTTTATATACAGTAGGTCCATGGAGATACTATGGCTGAATTTTAGTTAGACCCCTCGTCCCTTCCATACACCCTAGGCATTCCTGTAGTTCTGAGTGGATTGGATAGAATTCCATATCGACACCTAGCCTCTTCACCCTAGACCTAGGATTTGGTAGATATAAGCATCATGGAAATAGCTTCATCATTGTGTTTAACAGGTACAAGGGGATATTAGGGCTTGCTTACTCTCCTGATACACAAATCTGGTAATATGGTGATAAGCAATGTAACGGAAACTCGGTGGACAAATTACTTAAACCTGCTCAGTCGTCTCAGGTCTGCGAAGTGGAGTGAGTGAGGGCAGCAGGGGAGGGTGCAATGTGTTGGAATGGAATGCAGCCTAACAAGTCATCTCTGCATTCCCTCCCGTCCTCCCTCCCCTCCAGGCAAACAGACGTGCCCTATGGAGAAGTTTGACTGCGGCGGCTCTACCAACAAGTGTGTCTCGTTGTCATGGCGATGCGACGGCGAGCGGGACTGCGAGAACGGGTCGGACGAGGAGGACTGTGCCACCGGTGAGTGTAGTGGACAGCTGTCAATCAAAGGCCATAGAAACGACTTATTGGCAGAGACAGGTGTCCTTACGCTAAGGATGGGCAGTAGTCCAGCCCACTGCCAAAGTGCCTGACTGAATTTTTTCTGGAAAACTATGGTGAAAAAAGAAAAACAACTAGCTTTTATAAGGTGTTCTGCTCAGTGGTCAACATTGCTGTGCATTTTTCATCTCAATTACTTTTAACCATTTAAACGCTAAGCTGCAGTGTTTCCGCTGCAGTCATTTAGCTGTGGCGCTGCGCCATGGCAAAATCATTGGCACCACTCCCCAATAATATGGAACATGAAAAAATATTTCTGGCGAGGCGCACTTTGAATATGCTAGAACAGTCCACATTTACTTTTCCTCTGCAAACAAAACAAGTAATGGATAGAAAACTGAAAACCCCATAGTAGAATAGTTTATCTATTTACCGAGTCGGCTTGTTGTTGTGTGTTCTATGCGAGATAAATATTCCTCTCGAGGCGTATTGAAGTTACGCGTGCCATAGGGAGGGAAACATGCATTCTGACAAGCAGTCAATGCACAACAATTCTTGCAATTGCGGGGAAAACAGCAGTTTTAATGGTCTTTGTTAAAAAGAGGGAGATCCCAGCTTTCCATTCCTACTGTATTTATTTCTCAACTCCAAAATATGCACGAACTGCACCATTTTAAACTCTACATTTTTAGCAGCAGCATGGTTAAGTGCGTTACTGCTCAGCAATTCGTAAGTGAAGAGTCTGGCTAAATGTAACATGCTTCAATTGTAGGGTAACTTGGGGGTAAAAAGCCACCCTACCTCAAAAATAATTTTTGGGGAGTGAGTTCAAAAATGTTGATGAGACAGATGACATTTTTTGTTGAGCAAGATTAAGGGAAACAGAGAAAGTTTTGGGGGGGCAAAATTTTGACATGAAGTTGTTTCTATGAGAAGTACAGGCAGTGGTGTGTTACCCCGGGAAGTAGGTTACCCCAAGCTACCCTAACTGGTAGGTCTACATTATATTCACTGTGTATATGCAAGTTTATTGGGACATAAAATTCATCAATAGGATGCAAACTACAATAGTTAAAAGATCACATTTGGGATCTGGCTGATGATTAGCCCAATAGGTTAAATGCAGATAGGCAACCCCATGCTTCAGCCTATTTATTTATAGCCACCATGCTGCATTAATTGGGCTACAGGTGTTAATGATTATTGCTAATAGCATACCTGATAATATGGTCCAAAATGTTAAAATAATTTAAAGATGCAACGCAGTTTTTTTTTGCATTGTATTTCTGAAAATGTCACTGACATTGACTGACCAGGTGAAAGCTATAGCTATGATCCCTTATTATTATTATTATTTTTAACTCCCCTAACCCGGATAGCACTGGGCCAATTGTGCGCCGCCCTATGGGACTCCCGGTCACGGCCGGTTGTGACACAGCCTGGGATCGAACCCGGGTCTGTAGTGCCTTAGACCGCTGCGCCAGTCGGTAGGCCCGCTATGATCCCTTATTGATGTCACTTGTTAAATCCGCTTCAGTCAGTGTAGATGAAGGGGAGGAGACAGTTAAAGGCGGATTTTTAAATTTGAGACAATTGAGACATGGATTGTGTATGTGTGCTCTTTCCATGACATAGACTAACTAGGTAAACGGGTATGGTAGTAGGTGCCAGGCTCACGGGTTTGAATGTGTCAAGAACTGCAATTCTGCTGGGTTTTTCACGCTCAATAGTTTCTTGTGTGTATCAAGAATGGTCCACCATCCAAAAGACATTCAGCCAACTTGACACAACTGTGGGAAGCATTGGAGTCATCATGGGCCAACATCCCTGTGGAACACTTTCGACACCTTGTAGAGTCCATGCCCCAACGAATTGAGGCTGTTTGTTACCTTTTTTGGGGGAGGTTTTCTGGCTCTCACAGACCTGTAACTTCTTCTTTAAGAGGCTCCTCTGTCCTCCACTCGTTACCTGTATTAATGGCACCTGTTTGAACTTGTTATCAGTATAAAAGACACCTGTCCACAACCTCAAACAGTCACACTCCAAACTCCACTATGGCCAAGACCAAAGAGTTGTCAAAGGACACCAGAAACAAAATTGTAGACCTGCACCAGGCTGGGAAGACTGAATCTTCAATAGGTAAGCAGCTTGGTTTGAAGAAATCAACTGTGGGAGCAATTATTAGGAAATGGAAGACATATAAGAACACTGATAATCTCCCTCGATCTGGGGCTCCACGCAAGATCTCACCCCATGGGGTCAAAATGATCACAAGAACGGTGAGCAAAAATCCCAGAACCACACGGGGGGACCTAGTGAATGACCTGCAGAGAGCTGGGACCAAAGTAACAAAGCCTACCATCAGTAACACACTACGCCGCCAGGGACTCAAATCCTGCAGTGCCAGACGTGTCCCCCTGCTTAAGCCAGTACATGTCCAGGCCCGTCTGAAGTTTGCTAGAGTGCATTTGGATGATCCAGAAGAGGAGAATGTAATATGGTCAGATGAAACCAAAATATAACTTTTTGGTAAAAACTCAACTCGTCGTGTTTGGAGGACAAAGAATGCTGAGTTGCATCCAAAGAACACCATACCTACTGTGAAGCATGGGGGTGGAAACATAATGCTTTGGGGCTGTTTTTCTGCAAAGGGACCAGGACGACTGATCTGTGTAAAGGAAAGAATGAATGGGGCCATGTATCGTGAGATTTTGAGTGAAAACCTCCTTCCATCAGCAAGGGCATTGAAGATGAAACGTGGCTGGGTCTTTCAGCATGACAATGAAGGAGTGGCTTCGTAAGAAGCATTTCAAGGTCCTGGAGTGGCCTAGCCAGTCTCCAGATCTCAACCCCATAGAAAATCTTTGGAGGGAGTTGAAAGTCCGTGTTGCCCAGCGACAGCCCCAAAACATCACTGCTCTAGAGGAGATCTGCATGGAGGAATGGGCCAAAATACCAGCAACAGTGTGTGAAAACCTTGTGAAGACTTACAGAAAACGTTTGACCTGTGTCATTGCCAACAAAGGGTATATAACAAAGTATTGAGAAACTTTTGTTATTGACCAAATACTTATTTTCCACCATAATTTGCAAATAAATTCATTAAAAATCCTACAATGTGATTTTCAGGATTTTTTTTTCTCATTTTGTCTGTCATAGTTGACGTGTACCTATGATGAAAATTACAGGCCACTCTCATCTTTTTAAATGGGAGAACTTGCACAATTGGTGGCTGACTAAATACTTTTTTCCGCACTGGATCTGGCGTTAATAGTGGAATGATAGTGTTTCACAGTATTACTTACCCGCCAGTGTTGTGATTGGCTGTGATATTCTCGTATTGATTTCTCGGTTGGCTGTTCTGACTTTGTGGCTGTGTTATCTAGTGGAAATTGCTAATTTCCTGGTTGCTAATATTCAACTTTTTGCTCAATTTCAGTTTGTGACAAAACAAGCACTGAATAGTGTAGGGAATTACCAGCTTCAAACAGCTGTAAAAATGATATTTTTTGTTATTGAAAAGATGCAGTGCCTTCAGAAAGTATTCACAGTCTTTGACTTTTTCCACATGTAAAATGGTATTAAAATGGATTTAATTGTCATTTTATACAGTATACACAAAATACTCTGTAATGTCAAAGAATATTGTACCATATTTGCCCATTATGCTTGGCTGTTGATCATTGCTAGACAACCATTTTCAAGTCTTGCCATAGATTTTCAAGCAGATTTAAGTCAAAACTGTAACTCGGTCACTCAGGAACATTCACTGTCTTCTTGGTAAGCAACTCCAGTGTATATTTGGCCTTAAGTTATAGTTTATTGTCCTGTGTCTGGTGGAAAGCAGACTGAACCAGGTTTTCCTCTAGGATTTTGCCTGTGCTTAGCTCCATTCTGTTTATTTTTTATCCTGAAAAACTCCCCAGTCCTTAACGATTACAATCATACTCATAACGTGATGCAGACACTACTATGCTTGAAAATATGGGGAGTGGTACTCAGTAATGTATTGTATTGGATTTGCCCCAAACATAATACTTTGTTTGTATTAAGGACAAAAAGTGAATAGCTTTGCCAAAAAAATAATCTGTATTACTTTAGTGCCTTGTTGTAAACAGGATGCATGTTTTGGAATATTTTTATTCTGTACAGGCTTCCTTCTTTTCACTCTGTCAATTAGGTTATTATTGTGGAGTAACTACAATGTTGTTGATCCAACCTCAGTTTTCTCCTATCACAGCCATTAATCTCTGTAACTGTTTTAAAGTCACGATTGGCCTCATGGTGAAATCCCTGAGCGTTTTCCTTCCTCTCCGGCATCTGAGTTAGGAAGGATGCCTGTATCTTTGTAGTGACTGGGTTTATTGATACACCATCCAAAGTTTAATTAATAACTTCACCATGCTCAAAAAGGGATATTCAATGTCTGCTTTTTTTTTTTACATCTAGCAATAGGTGCCCTTCTTTGTGAGGCATTGGAAAACCTCCCTGGTCTTTGTGGTTGAATCTGTGTTTGAAATTCACTGCTCGACTGAAGTACCTTACAGCTAATTGTATGTGTGGGGTACAGAGATGGGGTAGTCATTCAAAAATCATGTTAAACACTATTATCGCAACTTATTATGTGACATGTTAAGCACATTTTAACTCCTGAACTTACAACTTATTTAGGCTTGCCAAAACAATGGGGTTGAATACTTCTTAACTCAAGACATTACAGCTTTTCATTTTTTATTAATTTGTAAACATTTCGCAAAACATAATTCCACTTTGACATTATGGGGTATTGTGTGTAGGCCAGTGACAAAGAAATCTCAATTTAATCAATTTTAAATTCAGTACTGACTGAACCTGTGATGAGTGTGATAAGAAGGAGTCAGGCGCAGGAGGGTAAATCACCGAATACAGAGTTTATTCCGTCGTACACAGTTGCGCTGGATAGCGACAACAAAATGCAGGCACAGGGGAACAATCTACCCCGGCAATACAAGGTACAGGTAGCTCCAACAAAATACAGGCACAGGGGAACAATCTACACCGGCAATACAAGGTACGAGTAGCTCCACCGAGCTACACTCAACTAACATAAAACAATCACCCACAAGGACAGGGGGCCAGAGGGAACACTTATACACGGACTACTGAGGGGATATGAACCAGGTGTGTGTAATAGACAAGACAAGACAAATGGAATGATGATATATGGAGCGGCAGTGGCTAGTAAGCCGGTGACGACGAACGCCGAAGTCTGCCCGAACAAGGAGGGGAGGCAGCCTCGGCGGAAGTCGTGACAGAACCTGACTGAGCCATTCTACAGCAGTACCCTTGTCATAGAATTGTGTTTGAACAATTGTCGCCATGTTACAATTCTATATAACTTTAAATAGGCCCACTACTGTGTGACATTAAAGTGTTCGCAGTCAAAGAGAGGAATAGAGCATTTTTTAAAATTAAAGATCCCTATTTCCTCCATATATGGCTTTTGGGTGTTTATTTTCTCCATATGCTTATCTTCTGACGACGGAGGACATGACAGCTCGGTATGCAGCACTTTAGATTTCCGGGCAACACAAATGGCACCCTATTCCTTACATAGTGCACTACTTTTGGCCAGAGCCTGTCAAAAGTAGTGCACTATGTAGGGAATAGAGTGCCATTTAGGATGCATCCCATATCGATGGAAACGAGGTCTAATGAATAAATCAGCTCCACTGAGAAAATACATAGACTTTGATGCACAAATCAAAGGTTGCAATTCAATATCATATCAAATGTGATAATCTGTGCGTGTAGAATTTGCAATTGGCGGCCGGCGAAAGCTTTTGGTATCTTCCACGACTTATCACAACCATAGTGATAGCGAGAGCCACCACTTCAACCTGACCCAGCTTTGCATGGTGCAAGCTCCAATCCATCAACAATGGATGATGGCATCACCCTCCTCTTTACCTAATGACGTGCCACCCTGGTCCGTCTCCGCACACTCACACACACCACCCGCCGTGACTACACTCCTGCCCTACTTTACACGGCAGCGTGAAGAATCCACTTCTCCTTTTCTCTCGTGCTTGCTTCTCTCCCTGAGAAATTGATTGAAGCGAAAACACCGCAGGAGGCTGAATGTTTGGACTTTGAAGATTGTGTGCCGCCGTGGCACGCACGCATGAAGCTACACTTGGAGAAACCCTGTTTTATTTTCCTCAGATGAGGGAAAGAGCAGAGAGAGGGAGGAAAAGATGCTGTATGTTTTCATGTTATCATTTGGGTCCCCAGGGTTTTTTGTGTGTGTATGTTTCTGTAGGTTCTTATCACGACCACCGCATTCACTCGATTTATATTTAATCAAATTGGAAATCAAAACAACTATTTACTCATCTCAGATATGGTCTGTGAGCATGCATTTACTACAGTACATCATAGAACATTCAAAAATAGACCTGGGTTCAAATACTATTTGAAATCTTTGTTTTTTTATTTAGCCAGATGGGCATGGTTTGTGCTTTTGCATCTGTTCTACTGGTCCCATTGCGCCAGGCAAGCTCAATCAAGCTAAATTAAACCGTATTTGAACCAAGGTCTGTGTAAAATACATCTATGCCACTTTGCCCATAACACTGCTTTGGTTAAAGGAGCTAAAGGTTGACTGAAAATGGCAAGTAAGAGAGGCCATTGACTTTCGCTGTAATACCTTCTTAACTTGTCAGGGGTTTTAGCTGTAGTCAGCCCGGGTCCATTGATCTGCTCTAATCCCTTTCTCATTCTAAATTCTCCATTGACCCCTCCAGACTAAGCTTCTCACTGATGACTTCAGGCCAGGGGCCACTGCCTCCCTTGGAGCTGAAACACTACTGGGCTTGTAGAGTATGTGGTATGGTATCAATATTAGGAAATCCCCTAGAGCTCAAACACTGCTGGGCTTGTAGAGTATATAGTATGGCATCCATATTAGGATTTCCCTCAGTTGTCAGACGGATCTCACTCTATTGTCAAAAATCCCTCAGTTGTCAGTTTTCAGACAAAAGTCCCTCTCAGTCTTGGCAGTCAAGTTTCGTCTGAGGACTGAGTACGGAAGGACTTCAGAATATGGATGCAGTAATATTAGGCCTGGGAGTTTTACTGGTCGGGTAATCTGATGCTAGATCTTCGATTTAATAATAGGCATCATTTCTACCGTTACTACAGTGGTATAATACTGTAATAAGGTCCTGAGTTTTCCTGACCAAGTTCTTCCAATGTTGATCTGACCACATGGTCAGGAAAACCTTATGATTCTGGAGATGATGATACCACCACCACAGTGACAACGCACCTGGTCTGCGGTAGATGATCATTGATTGCCTGCCTGCATCAGTCGTAGACGTACTGTGCTATAAAGCTCTAATTAAATAAGTCCGAGGGCCTCATATCTTTAATTGTGTTTTTTATTTTATTTTTTCGTTGTGGGGACCAAAACCCCTCACAAGGATAGTAAAACAGGGAACATTATTTTAAGCTTAGGGTTAGGAGTTAGGGTAAGGGGTAAGGGAAAATAGGATTTTGAATAGGAATCAATTGTTTGGTCCCCACAAGGATAGTAAAACAAACGTGTGTGTGTGCCTGGAGGGATGCTAAATGGATGGATTTACCCCCGGCAGCTCTGATAATGCAACTCCATCTGGCTGACAATAAAGTTTTAATTGAATTGAATTAGATTGACTCGCCATTCAGAGAGGCGGCAGGAGAATTGACTTCAAAGGAGTTGTAACACACTATCTGTGTGTTGGTATTCTCCAGGAGAAGGTGCATTAAGGTGCATTGACAATGACTGGCACATAATAATACATGCCCTTAAATTCTGCCGTCCCCCACAGCCAGCCAGTTAGCAGCTAGATCAAATGTTATTTGCCACATGCGCCGAATACAACAGGTGTAGACTTTACAGTGAAATGCTTACTTACAAGCCCTTAACCAACAATGCATTTTTTTTTTGTTGTTGTTGTTGTGTTAAGTAAAATAAATTAAAGCAAATAACTAAAGAGCAGCAGTAAAATAAAAATAACAGTAGGGAGGCTATATACAGGGGGGTACCGGTGCAGAGTCAATGTTACATTTTACATTACATTTACATTACATTTTAGTCATTTAGCAGACCCTTTTATCCAAAGTGACATTCAGTAAGTGCATTCATCTTAAGATAGCTAGGTGAGACAACCAAATATCAGTCATATTAAGTACATCTTTCTTCAATACGGAAGTTATCAGCAAAGTCAGTGCTAGTAGAAAAAGACAAGTGCAATTTATTTTTTTATTTTTTATGGGGGTCGGGAATAAGATTTAGATGTCTTATTTAAGATACTCTTTGAAGAGGTAGGTTTTTAGTTGTTTTTGGAAGCTCGTTCCACCATTAGGGTGCCAGGACAGAGAAGAGCTTTGACTGGGCTGAGCGAGCGCTTGACTCCCCGTAGGGGTGGGCTGGCCAAGCGACCAGAGGTGACAGAATGGAGTGCTTGGGTTGGGGTGTAGGGTTTAAGCATAGCCTGAAGGTAGGGCGGGGCAGTTCCCCTTGCTGCTATGTAGGCAAGCATCATGGTGTTGTAGTGGATGCGAGCTTCAACTGGAAGCCAGTGGAGTGTGCGGAGGAGTGGGGTGACATGGGAGAACTTGGGAAGGTTGAACACCAGGCGAGCTGCGACGTTCTGGATAAGTTGCAGGGGTTTGATGGCACAAGCGGGGAGCCCAACCAACAGAGAGTTGCAGTAGTCCAGACGGGAGATGAAAAGTGCCTGGATTAGGACCTGCGCCGCTTCCGGTGTGAGGTAGGGTCATACTCTACGGATGTTGTAGAGCATGAACCTGCAACAGCTTTGATGTTTGCAGACAATGACAGGCTGTTGTCCAGGGTCAAGCCAAGGTTCTTTGCTCTCTGGGAGGGGGATACCGTGGAGTTCTCAACCGTGATGGAGAGGTCTTGAAGCAGGCAGACCTTCCCTGGAAGGAAGAGCAGCTCTGTCTTGTTGAGCTTGAGGTGGTGGCCAGGCACGCAGAGATGCGTGTCGCCACCTGGGTGTCAGAAGGGGGAAGGAGAAAAGTAGTTGAGTGTCATCCGTATATCAATGATAGGAGAGACCATGTGAGGACATGACGGAGCAGAGTGACTTGGTGTATAGAGTGAAAAGGAGAGGGCCTAGAACAGAGCCCTGGGGAACACCAGTAACGAGAGCATGTGGTGTAGACACAGATCCTTTCCACGTCACCTGGTAGGAATGGCCGGTCAGGTAGGATGCAATCCAAGAGTGTGCAGAGCCTGAGACGCCCAGCCCTGAGAGGGTGGAGAGGAGGATCTGATGGTTCACAGTGTCGAAGGCAGTGGATAGATCTAGGAGGATGAGAACAGAGAAGAGAGAGTCAGCTTTGGCAGTGCGGAGAGCCTCCGTGACACAGAGGAGAGCGGTCTCGGTTGAGTGACCCTTCTTGAAGCCTGACTGGTTAGGGTCAAGAAGATCGTTCTGAGAGAGATAACGAGAGAGTTGGTCAGAGACGCTCAACTGTTTTGGAAAGATACAGGATCAAACTGTGATAGATTCAAAACGCAAATAATGTCTATTTTATAAGTCTGTCTTTTACATGGACACGTGTAGGTGTTAAAACACACACACACACACACACACACACACACAGAGATACACAAGCAGCATACACACAAACATACTCTAGGAGTTTTTTCTGGGTGACACATGGTCAGTAAGAATATATATTTGTAATAGTATAAACATAAGCTTGTTTTGTTTTACTTGAGTTTACTTTACCGAGCATGGCCCCAAAATACATGTCTCACAGTGGGCAGGCTATGGTTTAATCCTGCTTAGAGAGAACTACAATAGTATGCACACACATACATAAACATACACCTTCCAACAACCTTGCCCTCCATGCCAGAGTCTGGAGCCTTGGGACCCTAAAGACAGTTGTGCTCCTTCTTGGAAGCCGTCCCAATCCTAGCAAAGCTCTCTGCACTCCATCCAGGCAGCCTAAAAAAGTAAATTGCGTCAAGGAGTTTCGCTAATTGAGTCATCCACATGTTGAATTATGCATTAAGTCGAATCCTGCCCTCCATATCTCTCTCTCTCTCTCTCTCTCTCTCTCTCTCTCTCTCTCTCTCTCTCTCTCTCTCTCTCTCTCTCCCTCTCTCTTTCCCTCTCTCTTTCCCTCTCTCTCTCTCTCTTTCTCTCTCTTTCTCTCTCTCCCTCTGTCTGATTAACATTACATTAAGCAGGCAGCAGTCCCCTAAAGAGAAAGTTGAGCTCCTCTCTCCAGTCATCTGTAGTAATGTAAATGTGCAGCACTATACTCAAACACACAGGCTCTGAGGTCCTCTCAGGAGCAAGGAACACACCTGTCGCATGGGATCTCTGGGTACTAGAGTAGGGGAGTAGGGGAGTGTGTATGACATAGTGACAAGCAATTAACCGAAATGTCTGTAATTTTTAAGGTTTTAAACAACTAATTGACCATTTTGTTTTTTGTTTTTCTGTGAGCTCAATGCCCACATTACACAGTTTCTCTAGAGTTAAATAATTAACTGTGCGATGTAGTCGGGAGTTGTAGTTTCCAACAGGCCAATATTCTACATAGTTTTGCACATTTACATTTTAGTCATTTAGCAGACGCTCTTATCCAGAGCGACTTACAGTTAGTGAGTGCATACATTTTTCATACTGGCCCCCCGTGGGAAACGAACCCACAACCCTGGCATTGCAAGCGCCATGCTCTACCAACTGAGCTACAGGGGTACACATCTTGATATATTGTCTGGCACTTCACGATATATCGCCAATGTCAAATATCATGATATTCGATTTAATCATACTGTATATCATCCCAATCCTAAAGGCGACAGTACAGAATATCACCTTTTCTTTAATGGTATTTTCATACATATCTGTTTTACAGTTTAGAAATTAAGGCACTTAGTCCCCCCATTGGAAGGTGTCATAAGTATTTGGACAAATTAACTTATAGTGTATTCAATTTAGTCAAAGGTTTAGTATTTGGTCCCATATTCCTAGCACGCAATGACTACATCAAGCGTGTGACTCTACAAACCTGTTGGATGCATTTGCAGTTTGTTTTGGTTGTGTTTCGAATTATGTTGTGCCCAATAGAATGAATGGTAAATCATGTATTGTTATTTTGGAGTCACTTTTAAGCTTGATGTAGTCATTGCGTGCTAGGAATATCGGACCAAATACGCAACGTTTGACAAAATGTAATAAACCATAAGTGAATTTGTCCAAATACTTATGGCACCTTCAAATGGGGGGACTATGAAGTGCTTTCATTTTTAAACGGTAAAACATATGTATGAAAATACCCTTAAATAAAAGGTGACATTCTGTGCTATCGCTTCATGTAAACATTTGATCGCAAATCAAAAAATATATAGAGCCAAATTAAACAAATTAGCTTCACTGTCCAAATAAACACGTAGGGGAGTGTATCTGTTTGTTTGTGCAGTTTATACATGTTTTACTAGCTAAGATAGCGTCAGATGCACTTACGAGTCTAATATGTCCCTATGGTGAAATTTAACCATCAGACTCTATACTATATATACAGAAGTATGTGGACACCCCTTCAAATTAGTGGATTCGGCTATTTCATCCACACCCGTTTCTGACAGGTGTATAAAATCAAGCACACAGCCTTGCAATATCCATAGACAAACATTGGCAGTAGAATGGCCCCTACTGAAAAGCTCAGTGACATTCAACATGGCACCATCATAGGATGCCACCTTTCCAACAAGTCACTTTTTTATTAATTTTTTGCCCTGCTAAAGCTGCCATGGTCAACTGTAAGTGCTGTTATTGTGATGTGGAAACATCTAGGAGCAACAACGGCTCAGCCGCAACGTGGTAGGCCACACAAGCTCACAGAACAGGACCGGCGAGTACTGAAGCGCATAGTGCATAAAAATCGTCTGTCCTCGGTTGCAACACTCACTACCGAGTTCCAAACTGCCTCTGGAAGCAACGTCAGCACAAGAACTGTTCGTCGAGAGCTTCATGAAATGGGTTTCCATGACCGAGCAGCTGCACACAAGCTTAAGATCACCATGCGCAATGCCAAGCGTCGGCTGGAGTGGTGTAAAGCTTGCCACAATTGAACTCTGGAGCAGTGGAAACGTGTTCTGGAGTGATGAATCACGCTTCACCATCTGGCAGTCCGACGGATGAATCTGGGTTTGGCGGATGCCAGGAGAACGCTACCCGGCACAATGCATAGTGCCAACTGTAAAGTTTGGTTTGGGGCTGTTTTTCATGGTTTGGCCTAGGGCCCTTAGTTCAAGTGAAGGGAAATCTTAACGCTACAGCATACAATTACATTCTAGACAATTCTGTGCTTCCAACTTTGTGGCAACAGTTTGGGGAAGGCCCTTTCCTGTTTCAGTATGACAATGCCATATTCACTCCATATGAATGCCCATGATTTTGGAATGAGATGTTCAACGAGCAGGTATCCACATACTTTTGGTCATGTAGTGTATCTACTGTATATATTTTTTTATATATTTACATTTACGTCATTTAGCAGATGCTCTTATCCAGAGCGACTTACAACAAATTGGTGCATTCAACTTATGATAGCCAGTGGGACAACCACTTTTTTTCTTCTTTTTTTTATGGGGGGGTGGGGGAAGAAGGATTACTTTATACTATAACAGGTATTCCTTAAAGAGGTTGGGTTTCAAGTGTCTCCGGAAGGTGGTCAGTTACTCCGCTGTCCTGGCGTCGTGGGGGAGCTTGTTCCACCATTGGGGTGACAGAGCAGCGAATAGCTTTGACTGGGCTGAGCGGGAACTGTGCTTCCGTAGAGGTAGGGGAGCTAGCAGGCCAGAGGTGGATGAACGTACTGCCCTCGTTTTTCTTTTTTTTTCTTTTTTTTTTTTTTCACCTTTATTTAACCAGGTAAGCCAGTTGAGAACAAGTTCTCATTTACAACTGCGACCTGGCCAAGATAAAGCAAAGCAGTGCGATAAAAACAACAACACAGAGTTACATATGGGGTAAAACAAAACATAAAGTCAAAAATACAACAGAAAATATATATACAATGTGTGCAAATGTAGCAAGTTATGGAGGTAAGGCAATAAATAGGCCATAGTGCAAAACAATTACAATTAGTATTAACACTGGAATGATAGATGTGCAAGAGATGATGTGCAAATAGAGATACTGGGGTGCAAATGAGGAAAATAAATAACAATATGGGGATGAGGTAGTTGGGTGGGCTAATTTCAGATGGGCTGTGTACAGGTGCAGTGATCGGTAAGGTGCTCTGACAACTGATGCTTAAAGTTAGTGAGGGAGATAAGAGTCTCCAGCTTCAGAGATTTTTGCAATTCGTTCCAGTCATTGGCATCAGAGAACTGGAAGGAATGGCAGCCAAAGGAGGTGTTGGCTTTGGGGATGACCAGTGAGATATACCTGCTGGAGCGCATACTACGGGTGGGTGTTGCTATGGTGACCAATGAGCTAAGATAAGGCGGGGATTTGCCAAACAGTGATTTATAGATGGCCTGGAGCCAGTGGGTTTGGCGACGAATATGTAGTGAGGACCAGCCAACAAGAGCGTACAGGTCACAGTGGTGGGTAGTATATGGGGCTTTGGTGACAAAACGGATGGCACTGTAATAGACTACATCCAATTTGCTGAGTAGAGTGTTGGAGGCTATTTTGTAAATGACATCGCCGAAGTCAAGGATCGTAGGATTAGTCAGTTTTACGAGGGCATGTTTGGCAGCATGAGTGAAGGAGGCTTTGTTGCGAAATAGGAAGCCGATTCTAGATTTAACTTTGGATTGGAGATGCTCAATGTGAGTTTGGAAGGAGAGTTTACAGTCTAACCAGACACCTAGGTATTTGTAGTTGTCCACATACTCTAGGTCATACCCGTCGAGAGTAGTGATTCTATTCGGGTGGGCGGGTGCCAGCAGCGTTCGATTGATTGATTGGGTATAGGGTCTGATCAGAGCCTGAAGGTAAGGAGGTGCCGTTCCCCTCACAGCTCCGTAGGCAAGCACCATGGTCTTGTTGTAGATGCGAGCCTCAACTGGAAGCCAGTGGAGTGTGCAGAGGAGCGGGGTGACATGAGAGAACTTGGGAAGGTTGAACACCAGACGGGCTGCGCGTTCTGGATAAGTTGTAGGGGTTTAATGGCACAGGCAGGGAGCCCAGCCAGCAGCGAGTTGCAGTAATCCAGACGGGAGATGACAAGTGCCTGGATTAGGACCTTTGCCACTTTCTGTGTAAGGTAGGGTCGTACTCTGCGAATGTTATAGAGCATGAACCTGCAGGATCGGGTCACCACTTTGATGTTAGCAGAGAACGACAGGGTGTTGTCCAGGGTCACACCAAGGTTCTTAGCACTCTGGGAGGAGGACACAATGGAGTTGTCAACCGTGATGGCGAGACCTTCCCCAGGAGAAAGAGCAGCTCTGTCTTGCCGAGGTTCAGCTTGAGGTGGTGATCCGACATCCACACTGATATGTCTGCCAGACATGCAGAGATACGATTCGCCACCTGGTTATCAGAAGGAGGAAAGGAGAAAATGAATTGTGTGTCGTCTGCGTAGCAATGATAGGAGAGACCATGTGAGGATATGACAGAGCCAAGTGACTTGGTGTATGGAGAGAATAGGAGAGGGCCTAGAACTGAGCCCTGGGGGACACCAGTGGTGAGAGCACATGGTGCGGAGACAGATTCTTGCCACACCACCTGGTAGGAGCGATCTGTCAGGTAGGACGCAATCCAAGAGTGAGCAGCGCCGAAGATGCCCAACTCGGAGAGGGTGGAGAGGAGGATCTGATGGTTCACAGTATCAAAGGCAGCGGATAGGTCTAGAAGGATAAAAGCAGAGGAGAGAGAGTTAGCTTTAGCAGTGCGGAGAGCCTCCGTGACACAGAGAAGAGCAGTCTCAGTTGAATGACCAGTCTTGAAACCTGACTGGTTTGGATAAAGAAGGTCATTCTGAGAGAGATAGCAGGAGAGTTGGCTAGAGACGGCACACTCAAGAGTTTTGGAGAGAAAAGAAAGAAGGGATACTGGTCTGTAGTTGTTGACATCGGAGGGATCGGGTGTAGGATTTTTGAGGAGGGGTGCAACTCTCGCTCTCTTGAAGACGGAAGGGACATGGCCAGCGGTCAAGGATGAGTTGATGAGCGAGGTGAGGTAAGGGAGAAGGTCTCCTGAAATGGTCTGGAGAAGAGAGGAGGGGATAGGGTCAAGCGGGCAGGTTGTTGGGCGGCCGGCTGTCACAAGTCGCAAGATTTCATCTGGAGAGAGAGGGGAGAAATAAGTCAAAGCATATGGTAGGGCAGTGTGAGCAGGACCAGCGGTGTCATTTGACTTAATAAATGAGGATCGGATGTCGTCAACCTTCTTTTCAAAATGGTTGACCAAGTCATCCACAGAGAGGGAGGAGGGAAGGGGAGGAGGAGGAGGATTCAGCAGGGAGGAGAAGGTGGCAAAGAGCTTCCTAGGGTTAGAGGCAGAGGCTTGAAATTTAGAGTGGTAGAAAGTGGCTTTAGCAGCAGAAACAGAGGAAGAGAATGTAGAGAGGAGGGAGTGAAAAGATGACAGGTCCGCAGGGAGTCTAGTTTTCCTCCATTTCCGCTCGGCTGCCCGGAGCCCTCTTCTGTGAGCTCGCAATGAGTCGTCAAGCCACGGAGCAGGAGGGGAGGACCGAGCCGGCCGGGAGGATAGGGGACATAGAGAGTCAAAAGATGCAGAAAGGGAGGAGAGGAGGGTTGAGGAGGCAGAATCAGGAGATCGGAGGGAGAAGGATTTAGCAGAGGGAAGAGATGATAGGATGGAAGAGGAGAGAGTAGCGGGAGAGAGAGAGAGCGAAGGTTGCGACGGCACATTACCATCTGAGTAGGGGCAGAGTGAGTAGTGTTGGAGGAGAGCGAGAGAGAAAAGGATACAAAGTAGTGGTCGGAGACTTGGAGGGGAGTTGCAGTGAGATTAGTAGAAGAACAGCATCTAGTAAAGATGAGGTCAAGCGTATTGCCTGCCTTGTGAGTAGTGGGGGGACGGTGAGAGGGTGAGGTCAAAAGAGGAAAGGAGTGGAAAGAAGGAGGCAGAGAGAAATGAGTCAAAGGCAGACATAGGGAGGTTAAAGTCACCCAGAACTGTGAGGGGTGAGCCATCCTCAGGAAAGGAACTTATCAAGGCGTCAAGCTCATTGATGATCTCTCCAAGGGAACCTGGAGGGCGATAAATGACAAGGATGTTAAGCTTGAATGGGCTAGTGACAGTGACAGCATGGAATTCAAATGAGGAGATAGACAAAATGGTCAGGGGAAAAAGAGAGAATGTCCACTTGGGAGAGATGAGGATTCCTGTGCCACCGCCGCGCTGACCAGTAGAGCAGTAGGAGTAGCAGTGTTTTCTGTGGTAATCCATGTTTCCGTCAGCGGCAAAAAGTCGAGGGACTGAAGGGTAGCATAGGCTGAGATGAACTCTGCCTTGTTGGCTGCATAATGGCAGTTCCAGAGGCTGCCGGAGACCTGGAACTCCACATGGGTCGTGCGCGCAGGGACCACCAGATTAGAGTGGCAGCAGCCACGCGGTGTGAAGCGTTTGTATGGCCTGTGCAGAGAGGAGAGAACAGTGATAGACAGACGCATAGTTGACAGGCTACAGAAAACGGCTACAATAATGCAAAGGAGATCGGAATGAAATGAACTAAACTGGGATAGCGAGAGAGCAGGGCCTCCCTCACTTACGTTTCACTGAAACACTCAAATATAACTCTCCCAAATTCCACTTTAGAAATTATAATTGTTGTTAACTACAGTGGTTCAATGTTTTCTAGGAATAGACTCTAACTTAGTTTATTCAGCTAGCTAACTTGGTACAGTATTCTTCCGTGAAAACCGCCCAGGGCACCGAATCCTATGACGCCATAGCCAACTAGCATGCCAGCCTCCAATAACACGGTTTAGCACCAATACTCGGTTACAACAAACCACCAGTGTGTTAACACGCCAAACAGATCATTCGTGTCCGTGTCTAACGTTGTGTAAAGTTTTGGGTTAGTTTTGACAGTTTGAGTGAGTACGTTGTCAACTTATTCAGCCAGTTAGTTAGCTAGAATAGTTAGCATACTAGCTAGCCATTGCTCTCTGCCAACAAACCAACCCCTCCTCCCACGGCACGAAACACACAGAGAGAGCCAAGCTAACGTTAACTAGTCACCCATGTCCCGAATTCCCTTGAACAACTCTGGTTACCAGCATGTAAAAACAAAACAAAAATAAATGTAGGTTATAACTTACCCTTAGTAGCTACTGTTAGCCAGTTAAGTGCAAAGCTAGCCACTGAATCGATTCAGCCAGTTCGCGTCTGTCCCAACAGAGAGAAAGCATCTCCAAATATTATAGCTAGGTCGTTCCAGCTATTGTTTAGTTAGCTATCCAGGTAGCAACAAGCTAGCTACATTTCGAGTACAGTAGCTACTAACTACCTAACGTTAACGCTTCAGATAATGAGGTTAGAAAAACAGCTGAATGGTAGGTAGGTAGCTGGCATAATTACAGGGACTCTTACGTGGGAAATAACATTGGAAACAACTATCCACAGTTGCTAATAGTTACCAGTAGCTACCCGCTAGCTAGCTAGCCTCGTGCTTCACCGGGCTCAGCCGAATACAATACTTACCTACAATAATGACCTACAATAACCTACAATAACTACCTAGATAAACTACCTACAATACCTAACTACAATACCTACCTACAATCTAAATACATGGTTTAAGCTTTACTCGACACTATATAAGAAGCCAAGCTTACCTCCCGCTAGAGAAACACAACCTCACCCGACCAGTATCCACCGCGCGTGGATATCGGGGATAAGAGATGCTTTCAGTATTTCTTCACCCAAACAGTCGCTGATATTGACCTAAGAGTCTGAGGTGACCACAGGTGGGCCAGGCTGTCTGATTTGAAGGGACTATATATTTATTTTTATAAGGATTTGAGAAATTCTCCCACGACCCCTTTTTGGTTATGTAGTGTATGTCCCACTGGTGAAGCTCCTGGAACGAAAGACAATTTAAGTTTTACAAGTTCCCTTATGTCTGGTCCCAGATCTGTTCGTGCTGTACTCCTAAGGTCATTGTAACTTGGCGAGACAGCACAAACAGATCTGGGATCAGTCATAAGGGACCTACAGTATGTCTGGGATATGTCTCTTTTCTGCCTTTTATGTAGTATGCTTTTTTTATCTCAACAATCCTGTTTGCTTCTAGCATTGTCCCAGATCGTATCTAGGAGTTAGTTTAGCCAATTTATCTGACTTCGTGTTACATAAATGTACAGTTGCAAAATTCTAGTAACTTTAACAGTTTGTTCCAATTCCTGCTTATTCCATCTTGAACCAGGAATTTATCAACCAGGATTTCTGGGAAACCGGGGAATTTTGGGAACGTGTTTTTTTTTGTTGCAACCCTACAGTACACAGTCACATAGTCTCCGAATCCCAGACAACAGCAGTGATTAGGGTGTGGGATTTATGACGGACTTGTTCCAGGGAGGGTCCTCTTCAGACAGACGACTCTCCCAACAAATCACGAGGCTGAAAAACCCCCTCTATTTCCTCTCTTTCTCTCTCCTCTATCTCTCACTCCATCCATCATACTCCTGGTAGCAAGTTGTACATGTGGTCATAATAATACTGACATCACTATGAAATAAACAATCCTCCACTCTTTCCTCTCTCTTCCTCTCATGTATTCTAAATCCTCTCTCTCTGTCTCTGTCTCTGTCTCTCTCTCTCTCTCTCTCTCTCTCTCTCTCTGTCGCTCTGTCTCTCACTCTCTGTCTCTCACTCTCTGTCTCTCACTCTCTCTCTTTCTCTCTCTCTCTCTCTCTCTCTCTCTCTCTCTCTCTCTCTCTCTCTCTCTCTCTCTCTCTCTCTCTCTCTCTCTCTCTGTCTCTCTGTCTCTGTCTCTCTCTCTCTGTCTCTCTGTCTCTCTCTCTTTCTCTCCCCCACCTGTCTTCTTTCTCTTGTATTATCTCTCTCCCCTCTCGTCTATTATCTCTCTTTCTCTCTCAATCTCCCCCTTCATTGTCATCCTCCTCTCCCCTCTTCTCCCTCTCCATTATCACACTATTTGCTGTGTAAATGTGTCTGTGGCATTAGTAGAAAGGTCATCTGTTGAGTCGTTCCCCAGTGGAGAAGGGCGGCCTGTCTAAACTGCCTGAGATGTGGGGTGTGTCGCAAATGGCATCCTATTCTCTATATAGTGCACTAGTTTTGAACAGGGCCCATAAGGAAATAGGTTGCCATTGGGGATGTAACGTGACCTTCCTGTAGAGAAGGTCTATGGAGGCTTCGAACGGTAGCACTGTGCTCTATGGTCCTTAGGGAGTTAGTATTTCTATGAATAATAGTGTGGCGATGGTCCTTAGGGTTGTAGTATCTATGAATACTATCTGTGAGAGTCAAACGTCGCATAACCTTGTGACATTGATTGATGTGGGTAGGGATAGGGGGATGGATGGATGGAGGCAACCGTCTCCCCCATCACTGCGGCTCCTCGTCCAATCAGAGAGAGAGAACTGTGTCACACCACAGCCACGCCCTTCATGTTTGGCTGGCTGGGGATGATGTCACGTTCCGATTGGATCATCATCCTTCAAAGTCAAGAACATGTACAGGAATTAAAGTTACACGGAGCCTGTAGGCAAAAGCCAAGTGAAGTCTATCAGAAGTCTTTAAATGCTTTTACCACAGGCCCCAACTGAAATTAATGTCTCTACTGATGTAGCAGGAAATGCTCATGTATTTCACTAATGGGCCTCCCCATGTGTAACATGCATGTTTATCGAGTCTCCTTAATAATTTAACTGCAGATTAGTCGATAAGTGGGGGTAGGTTGCGCATGGTGGGTTGTGTGTGTGTGTGTGTGCTCACGCACGCGTGTGTGTTTGTACTGATAAGACACGGCAGATTCAAATGGAACACTGTGGTTTAATATTGATGAAGATTAGATGAAGCCTACAGCTCAGCCGAATCCAAAAACATTATTTTATGTTCTGTTTCTATCAGTGGTGCAGCGGGTATAGTTTAGGATGTGATAATCCTCATTTGTGGCCTTAGCTAAATTAATTAATTAAGCAGTGTGGGTGGGTGTGTGTGCGGGTGTGTATCTGCGCGTGTGTGTATGTGTGTGTAATGGTGAATTGGACATATGGGTATAATAAGCAGGATGATCGTGATGCTCTGCTCCAACATTCTGCCAGACGAGGCTAATTTACAGCATTCAGCTTGATAATAAGTGGGGATTAGAATATAAGTCTCTCTTTGATTCTCTCTTCTTTAGCTACTGGTATGGTCTGGTAAGCCTACTCTGGAAAAGCACGTAATGTACTGTAATGATTTTCAGTCAATAAATGCGCGAGGAAAAAAAACTGCACTCGCACATCTGAGTTGGCTTGTGGGAATAACCTGATGAAATCTCTTGCCAGTATCACTAAGGTTGTCTATAAATGCATAATAAAGTAGTTGCCTATTCTTCTGTTTTATGCTCCTCCGCTAATGGTTTTGTAGGCCCTTAACCAGACTTAACCCAATGGGCACAGATGTCATTTCAATGTCTAACACTAGAACCGCTGGGCCTCGAGGGACGCCCCTTCAAGCTAAAGAGCAGTCATTCTGACTGCAACATTCTAACAGTGTCATTAATACATTTCGTATATGCTATCGCTAAAATAATCGTTTGGTTGTGTTCATGAAGGTGTTAGGTAACATCATTTTTCTTTTATTTCAAATAACAAAATAGCGTTTTCATTAGTTTGTTACTGTAGGCTATATGTAAAAACACAAAAAACACCAATTCAACTGGTCAATACATTATATTGCCTTTGTTACAACTATGAAACAGAAAGCATATGTGTTGGTACACGGTAACAGCTTCTTTTTTATAACGTTTTTTATTTTTTACAAAATACCCCAACCACAAAGACGCATGGTTGTCAAAACGCACGGTCAAATGATGAAAACAGTAGCCCAAACATCATAAGCGCCAAGTGTGCTTGATAAATAGTGAAAATCAGCACAAAAGCAGTAAGGGTATTATAATGAATATAAGTGTCAATATGACAGCAGTCAAAAATAGTCAATTATTGTCAGCTCGTGCTTAAATTGTCTGTTTTCACACAATGGCATCAGTCGGATTTCATTTAGCTGTCAAACACGTCGCTTGCAGGTGACACCGGTGTCTTGGGTTCTGTTCTTTGTGCAGATGGCCACCAGTCACTGTCTTTTCCCTGGGAGCTATGCGCAATTTGGCTCGCATGGAATCTTTGCTGCTGCCTTGGCCCTCATATGTCTCTCATGTAGCCAGTATGCCAGACTCATGATGACGTCTCTCCTGGGCATGGTGTTGTTGATGCACTGCGTTGATAGCAGCCCAAGTCAGGCATGTTGTAGAACACAGCAACAGGCCAGCAGCGGGTGTCTCCTTTCACAGAGTACAGCCATGCCATCTGATCCAAAACATCCTCCCCAACCTATGGAACAGAATATAGTAGAAAACATTAGGATTCTTTTCCCATAGGAAAAACAACACGTGTTATACAGAAGAGCATAATGCATTGCATAAGTGTATCTATTATGTAATATTGACATACCTTTTGTTTGTTTGTAGTGCATAATAGGATCCGTTAACTCTTCATTGTGTCCCAGTCGATGTCAACTGTCGGATGCATGGTGCTCATGACAGAAACATACTTTCTTGCCTTGCATTGGTATAGTGTTTGTGTCGTCTTGTCGTTCTTTAGCACCGTTGTGGAGTACGACGGCTGTGCAGGTGCCTTATTTTGCGCAGAGGGAGGGTTCTCCCGTCTCACTTTGTTCATGGTGCCGACTAGGCTTGTTTTCTTTGCAGTACTTGTTCGCCAATGACAGTGAAGTGAAGAAATTGTCCATGGTGACATTTCTCACCTGCTGCCCGATGTGGATCTTTTCCGAATCGGCGCCGACCCTTCCTCTTCTCCTATCTCTCATTTCATTTGGTGGTTGCGCTGGCACCTGCTCAGTGCGTACCGTTCTAGCTTTTTTTGCGCTTAGGCCTCAGAGGTGTAGGTTCAGGCTGAGGCTCAGAATGAGAAGAATAATCAGATGTCATGATTCTTCCCCACCATCTGAGTCCTTTTCATTCAGATCTTGTAGCAGCGCTAACGCAGCATGTGCATCCATTCCTCTTGGTCTTCTTGCCATTGTACATTACAGACTCTCTCACTGTGTAGCCTACTCCAAGTAGGCCAGAGTAGACTGATAAGACTGCTTGGATTTGGTGGACTGATATAGGGTACATACCATTTTGAGGTTATGATTAGAATCGATCAATACAATAGAATGGCCCTCTGTTCTTCATTCACAATTGGTGATTACATAATTATGCATTGTTCGCTTCCCCTCGCTCAACAACTCACCCATTCTCTCCCTTTCCCATCATACTTTACTTAATTTATTTAATCTGTTGTTGCATGTGTGAAATTAGTTTCGGTATAGTTTAGGTTCAGTTTCGAGGCAATTATTAGGGTGATTATCAACTGGCCACTGCACCTTCCAATGTTGGGAGAAGGAGCGGAGCAGGCCCTACTGTCGGGAGAAGGAGGGGCAATGGGGAAAAACCATTCAAATAATGACATGCCCTCCTAAAACTGGTTATAACTCCAGTTCTGTTTGTGATATTAAGATACTAACAATGGCGATGTGTTATATAGACTTATTTAGGAAAAGTAAAGGACGGAGTGGGGCATGACTTAAAAAAATGGCTGAGTAATAAAATAAATAAATTCATGAGCAGTCAAAATGACTGCTTTAGCAGTTCTAGTGTTAATGGTTGAGATACAGTTGTGAATTAACATTCATTCAATATGGGGTTAACTAAACGTTGAAGCCATGCCTTTAAAAGCTTGGTTAAAGGCTAGATTTAAAAAATGCTGTAGGTCGATGACTTGGAGATCCAATTTGTTATCGACATTGATACAATGTACCAGTTGTGTACCATTGCAATAACGTGGAAACAACGGTGATTTACAGATGTACCAGTGGGCGGGCACACGCACATACACACAAACACACACACACACACTGTTTCAACTCTGTGGGTGGAAATGAGTCAGTAAGATCCTAAATTTAACGAATGACATTTTATTTGCATGCTGTTTTGTTTTTTACCCTGTCATTTGTCACACATAACAGAATGCTTAAGATAGCAACCCAGAGTCGTGTTCATTAGGCACGAATAGGGAAAAAATTATCCAAACTGAAGTGAAACAGGGAGGTATTTTCTGACCTTGTTCAATAAGAATGGCTCGTTTTCATTTTCTGTTGCACAGAGTTTTGCTACGATGGGCCCTAATGAACATAGCCCAGACCTAAACCCCCCAAAGAGTAAGCCCAGGGCGACAGCAGCTGTAGTGAGAAACTCCCTGTAGTCTATATGAATATCAAAGCTCCGCTCTCAGTGAGTTTTCAGAGATAAAAATGTGTGTCCCAAATGGCACCGTTTTCCCTATGTACTGCACTACTTTTGACAAGGGCCCATAGGGCTCCGGTTAAAAGTAGTGCACTACATAAGGAATAGGATGTCATTTGGGACACAGCCAGAGATGGTAGGAGCGATGGGATGTCTGTAATTGTCTGACACTTGACTGTGAGAGAGAGAGAGAAAATGGAGAGATGGAGATCTACCGTGGAGCGGAGGTGTGTGTGTTTGGTATTTATGTTTTGGTGTGTGTCTTATATCTCCATCAGCAGTTGATTATCTCACTCTAGCTGACCTCTCTCTCTCTCCCTATCCCCCTCCCCTCTTCTCACCTAGATGTCAAGTCCTGCCCGAAAAGCAAATTCCAGTGCGCCAACCGCAAGTGCCTGGCACCCATCTACGTGTGCGATGGCGATGACGACTGCGACGACGGCTCTGACGAACTAAAATGCTCCTCCCGCAACTCGCCAACGACCACCTGCGGTCCGCACGAGTTCCGCTGCAACACCTCAGAGTGCGTACCCGTCATGTGGAGCTGTGACGGCGACCCCGACTGCCCCGACGGCTCTGACGAGTGGCCGGAGCGTTGTGGGGGTGAAGGGTCGCAACCGCGACGCAGGGTGAACTGTACGGTGGAGGAGTTTCGGTGCGCCAACGGAGAGTGTGTGAGGCTGGCGTGGAAATGTGACGGGGATCCGGACTGCAAGGATAAGTCAGACGAGGCGGATTGTCGTAAGTGAATGGAAGTGTTTTTTCTCTCTCTTAGATACATATTAGGCCTTTTTACACTGAATTATTCTTAGCCCCGGGCTATCCCTTTGCTCCAGCCTAAGACTTATCCCATATTCACACAAGCATTTCTAAACCCTGGGCTAACAGACAAACACAACACACAACCAATGTTACATTCTATGTATAGTCCTTCATGGGCATTACATTTAAGCCTTACCCACACCCGCGACCGACGTTCAAGCCCTGTCCGAACCCGAAATCAGAAACACGCTAACTTCCTCCGTTTCCCGCTCCTCACCGGCCCCCCCTGCTCTGCCTGTTTGGGTAACCATAGCAACGGCTCCTCTTTGTGCCGCTCCTCAAGCTAAGCGGCGTGTGAACGCACCTGTACATACACCTACACTTACACATCACTCAGATCCAGAGCAAAGCCCATATACACTTACTTTCACAGACACGTGTAACAGAGTTGAATGGAACTGTAACCTCACTCCCCAGCTTGAACTGTTTCCACTTGCGCTGTCGAATTGACACCTTTTCGGTGGCGCAACTGGCTAAGACGTTGTCAAGCAGGCGGTCACGTGTTTACATTTGTGTTTATTTATTGTTATTATTATTGGCCCAGCCACGCTTTTCGGGGGACAAAAGTAACATTATTTTACATTTGTGTTTTTTTACAGCTATTTTATATACATTATTCATACATTTGACATACATTATACTTTTATACAACGTATTACATGACAGAAATATAGTTTGATATACACATTAAAAGGTACTCATATATGGTATACATGATATATGGTGTTTTCGATTTTAGATCATGACCTTTTAATCCCAGCCCTCAGCTAATCTCAGCCAATCCCATCGATCTCCGCAGACCACCCTCTTGATTTCCATGTGCTTTATATTTGGGATGTCTTGCATGAATTCTGAACATTTCTAATAGTATCCACAGATTATAAATGAAAGATGAATATTTTTGCTAAGAGTATTATTATATTAATTTATTGACTATGGCTTTGCAAATCGCCCAACAGTGCTATTTGTAGGGTTCGTTTTAAGGGAATGTTGTGATTTTTCAGCCACTCCTGAACTTGTGAGCAGAAACAAGCTAGAAGGAGGCATTACCAAATTATGGATAGTCCTGAATGAATCGTTAATAATGATGAGTGAGAAAGTTACAGAGGAAAGTTATAGACACATAAAGATCATACCCCCAAGATATGCTAAATTCTCACGATTACAAAATTGGGGGAGGTTCGCAATTTCTTTGGGGGGGGTATGATATTTGTGCATCTGTAACTTTCTCACTCATCATTATTAACGATTCATTCAGGATTATCCGTAATCATGGTAGCATCCACATTAATGTAGAAGTGTTTAGAAACATATTCTATTCTTATTTACAATAAAAGTGACACTAAAATAACACAATACATGATTTACCATTCATTTCTATAGGACACGAATGAATCTGAAATGCAACCAAAACAAACAGCAAATGCATCCAACAAGTTTGTGGAGTCACAAGCTTGACGTAATCAATGCGTGCTAGGAATATGAAACTTTTGACTACTTTAATACACATTTAAGTGAATTTGTCCCAATACTTTTGTTCCCCTAAAACGAAGGGACTATGTACAAAAAGTGCTGTAGTATGGATTAAAATACCCTCAAATTAAAGCTGAAAGTCGGCACTTTAACCTCATAGTCATGGTATCATTTCAAATCTAGTGCCCACAAAAATCCCGAAAATCACATTGTATGATTTTTAAGTAATTAATTTGCATTTTATTGCATGACATAAGTATTTGATCACCTACCAACCAGTAAGAATTACGGCTCTCACAGACCTGTTAGTTGTTCTTTAAGAAGCCCTCCTGTTCTCCACTCATTACCTGTATTAACTGCACCTGTTTGAACTCGTTACCTGTATAAAAGACACCTGTCCACACACTCAATCAAACAGACTCCAACTTCTCCACAATGGCCAAGACCAGAGAGCTGTGTAAGGACATCAGGGATAAAATTGTAGACCTGCACAAGGCTGGGATGGGCTACAGGACAATAAGCAAGCAGCTTGGTGAGAAGGCAACAACTGTTGGCGCAATTATTAGAAAATGGAAGAAGTTCAAGATGACGGTCAATCACCCTCGGTCTGGGGCTCCATGCAAGAGCTCACCTCGTGGGGCATTAATGATCATGAGGAAGGTGAGGGATCAGCCCAGAACTACACGGCAGGACCTGGTCAATGACCTGAAGAGAGCTGGGACCACAGTCTCAAAGAAAACCATTAGTAACACACTACGCCGTCATGGATTAAAATCCTGCAGCGCACGCAAGGTCCCCCTGCTCAAACCAGCGCATGTCCAGGCCCGTCTGAAGTTTGCCAATGACCATCTGGATGATCCAGAGGAGGAATGGGAGAAGGTCATGTGGTCTGATGAGACAAAAATAGAACTTTTTGGTCTAAACTCCACTCGCCGTGTTTGGAGGAAGAAGAAGGATGAGTACAACCCCAAGAACACCATCCCAACCGTGAAGCATGGAGGTGGAAACATCATTCTTTGGGGATGCTTTTCTGCAAAGGGGACAGGACGACTGCACCGTATTGAGGGGAGGATGGATGGGGCCATGTATCGCGAGATCTTGGCCAACAACCTCCTTCCCTCAGTAAGAGCATTGAAGATGGGTCGTGGCTGGGTCTTCCAGCATGACAACGACCCGGAACACACAGCCAGGGCAACTAAGGAGTGGCTCCGTAAGAAGCATCTCAAGGTCCTGGAGTGGCCTAGCCAGTCTCCAGACCTGAACCCAATAGAAAATCTTTGGAGGGAGCTGAAAGTCTGTATTGCCCAGCGACAGCCCCGAAACCTGAATGATCTGGAGAAGGTCTGTATGGAGGAGTGGGCCAAAATCCCTGCTGCAGTGTGTGCAAACCTGGTCAAGACCTACAGGAAATGTATAATCTCTGTAATTGCAAACAAAGGTTTCTGTACCAAATATTAAGTTCTGCTTTTCTGATGTATCAAATACTTACGTCATGCAATAAAATGTAAATGAATTACTTAAAAATCATACAATGTGATTTTCGGGATTTTTGTTTTAGATTCCGTCTCTCACAGTGTACCTATGATAAAAATTACAGACCTCTACATGCTTTGTAAGTAGGAAAACCTGCAAAATCGGCAGTGTATCAAATACTTGTTCTCCCCACTGTATATCGGTCCGCTAATACAGGGGGCACTGCAGGACCCTCAGCTCCCCTACTTCACGCAGCTATGCCCAACACTAGTTGCTAGGCAACCCATTAATGTCCTTGAGCGTTTTAAAGCCCTTGAATAATATCGAGGTCTTGGGTTTGACAAGAAAGCCAGGGCTGGGGAGAACGTCATATCACTGTGTCTCTGTGGCACTTTTGGCCCACCACACTATCACTGGTGTGGTGGTCATATAGCGTTATTCAAAGTGACTGGTAACTTACACGTATATATTATTCATTATTATGTGGCCCGTGCTTTTGAATAATAATGAGATCTTCAGTTTTGTCTCCGTGTGTCCCTTTTGGCCACAGCGAGTTTATTGGTCGCGTACACCGTTTTGCAGATGTTATCGCAGGTGCAGCGAAATGCTTATGTTTCAAGCTCCAACAGTGCAGCAATATCTAGCAATACAATAACAATACACACATAATCCAAAAAGAAGTCATATCAGAACGAGTTCAAGCTACACTGTTATTGTATTATGATGTAGCACACATATTACTTGTAGTACATTCAGTAGTAGTACAGTGTACTGTATGTGTAAACTGTATGCACTGTATTCTCTGTATGTTGCCAGACAGACAGACAAGAATCAAACCCACAACTCAGTGTTTCCCCTAGCTAGATTATTTTCCAGGCGGGGCGCTATATCTAGGTCCTCTTCAACCAACGTTTTTAATTAAAGACAAATGAGCGCCTAGACTAAACAATGGTAGGAGAAACACTGCCACCCACAACTCTGTTGTTGCGTTGCATAACCCTGCTGAGCTACCTGATTCCACTATTGGTACAGTATCTACAGTATGATTCAATAATGTGGAGAGGCATTCCCAGCCGCTGTCCTGTCTCTGTATGAGAGTGTGTTTTAGTGGTGGCGCAGCACTAGATTAGTGGGCCTTAATCAGATCCCGCCGCTGCTAAATTTACATTTACGTCATTTAGCAGACACTCTTATCCAGCACGACTTACAGTAGTAGTGAGGGCATACATTTTCATTATGGATATAAATGAATATAGGGGAAACACTGTATATTGTTTATAGATCTCCTCTTCTAAGCCTGTAGTCTAGTTACAATGTTTATCCAACTCTCTCTCCATCCTGTGTGTGTGTGTGTGTGTGTGTGTTTGTGTGTCCATGTGCTACAGCTCTGCTGACGTGCCGCCCAGATGAATTCCAGTGTGGCGACGGCGCCTGTATCCACGGCACCAAACAGTGTAACAAGGTCCACGACTGTCCTGACCAGAGTGACGAGGCAGGCTGTGTCAACGGTAGGAAGGCAGTTTCATGTCTGGGCTAGGGAATTAATGGCGACTGTGGGGGGTGGACTCGGCTCTGCTCTGGCCTCCATCTTGAGGCAGGATATCGGTCACCTGTCTGTCTGTGGCTGGCTGGATGGATGGATGACAATGTCTGGCTGGCTGTGTGTGTGTGGCTGGATGGCTGGCTGGATTTCGGGCTGGATGTCTGGATGGCCGTCTGCTTGGCTGGTTGTCTGTCTGGTTGTTTGACTGGCTGGCTGGCTGTCTGTTTGGCTGTCTCTGTCTGTCTGTTTATGTATCTGTCTGGCTGGCTGCTTGTGTCTGTTTGTCTGGCTGGCTGATTGGCCAACTTCCTGACTGGCAGGTTTTATGTCTGGCTGACCTTTTGTCTGTCTGTCTGTACCTGTCTAACTGCTTCTCTGTGTATGTCTTCCTGGCTACCTGTCTATTTCCCCATCTCTTCCTGCAACAGCCACTAAGTGTGAGGGGCCCCTGAAGTTCCTGTGTAAGAACGGAGAGTGTATCGACAGCACTAAGGTGTGTGACAACGTCAAGGACTGCAAGGACCGCTCCGATGAGCCCAAGAAGGAGTGTGGTAAGGACGCGCACACACGGGCACACACACATTTTAAATATGTTTTTTTGAATCCACAAATCACATTACAGTCGAAGGATTCAAACATCTCAAAGATGGCGGATATAGGACACTTATGTACCTTCTTCTCCATACAGCAAGGCTGACACATAGCAGTACCTTGCTAGCTGCTGTCAGCCTATGTACATGACCGGGACTGCCAAATATAATTACCACAAGTTTGCACTCTGCAAAGCTGTTCAGGCATGACATAAAGGGGCTGGTATTTCAGTCTGTTCCATGTAGGATAAAAACACAAACACACACACTGAGAGGGTCCTCTTCAAAGGGATTATGGCCACTTTCCATCCAATCCCTGCTCAATAGCCACTCACCCATTGCTCCTAATGGGCTCAACCTTTCGTGTAGTAGAGGACTGGAGTGATCTGTGAACAGTGGGTGTGTTTGTGTGCATGTGTGCGTGTGTGTGTGTGTGAGAGAGGTAAAGAAACTGTGTGTCTGTCTTCTGTCTCTCCCTTTGTAACTCTCCCTGTATCTCACCTCTCTCAGCGTAAGGATAAAATACAGGTGCCTCGTGGTGTAGCGCCTGGCCTAATTGTTACTTTCCCTGGTTGTAGTAGGAGTTACAGACAGTGAGACAGACAGTTCCTGCGTCCCAAATGGCACCCGATTCTCTATACAGCGCACTGCTTTTGACCAAGGTTTATTTTGTCTTATTATGCCTCTATTTCTTCCAAAATAAAGTTTCCTTGACAGAATAATAATTATCCTCTTTGACTGTGCTTTTTTGGCTTCAGTTGTAGTTCTTACTTTCCCTTATTTGGCATGCTTGCCCTCCCAAAGTGGTTGACTTGTTGTGCTTAGGGTTTGGGCAGTATCCATATTTTCATACCGTTATACCGTTTCTGAACTATACCAGGGTATATGGTATTACCGGAAGTGCACACAAGGGGCAATTTGTGTTTCTTTTTCTTTTTTTTTAGGGGGGAGCACAAAACAATTTAGGCAACAGGGATCTTGATACATGAGGGGATGAAGCTTGAAGCTTGATCTTGACATCTAGCCACTTAGCTAGCAAGTTAGCAAATCAAATGCATAGCTGAGCTGGATATAATTTATTTGACACATCTTAGATTTCTTATAGTTATACTTAACTTATAGCTAGTTATAAGCAGTGGTGTAGCACGCACCCCCATTTTTTAAAACGATATTGAAAATCATACTGTCTGTATTTGGAAATACACCGGTATACTGTATAAACGGTATATCGCCCAAACCTAGTTGTGCTAGCTAGGTTCATCCTCCTGGTTCATCTTTTCTACCCACAACTGGTGTGCATGGCCAGTACGGCATCGGTAAATGAAAGTAGGTTTCTTAATTTTGCTACGTTTC
This sequence comes from Coregonus clupeaformis, assembly GCF_020615455.1. NCBI lineage: Eukaryota > Metazoa > Chordata > Actinopteri > Salmoniformes > Salmonidae > Coregonus > Coregonus clupeaformis. The sequence continues at coordinate 13,564,337 of NC_059212.1, forward strand.
TTAGATGAAAAAAGGCTGCTCTGGAAATGTTCTTTATGTGGGTGTTGAAGGAGAGGTCAGAGTCAAGTGTAAGACCGAGGTCTT